>NC_085845.1:16665523-17865523 GCF_035594765.1 Anolis carolinensis | reverse complement strand
CCACAGATCCTACACTCACAGACCCAACCATCCACTTAGCCACTTTGAATCTCCTTGTGGAGAAAAAAGCAGCACATAAATACACATAATAATAATGCATGGCTTGAAAATATTCAATTTTTTCCCAAAAAGCAAACTTTGATATTCTCATTTTATATAGAGGACACCATTGCAAGAATAATTTTTAAAGGCCAGCCCCAAGTTTCCCTGACCAGATGATACAAGCAAACAGTCTTGGCTGAGATGCCTACAGACAGTTCTAGAAAATACTGAATCTTGGGGATGGAGGGACCTCCAGCCTTCTAAACTCTGCTATGGAGTCAGACATAATAATAATAATAACAACAACAACAACAACTTTATTTTTATATGCTGCCTCCATCTCCCCGAGGGAACTCGGAGCGACTCACATAGGGAGAAGCCCAACCCAAAGAGCACCACCATCTAAAGCAAGAATGGCAATTATAGGCCTCCAGATATTGATAAACTGCAGTTCCCATAAATCCAATCCAAGGTTGGATTTCTATAGTCCGGGCTTCTGATGTTCTCCTGAGCTACCTTTCCATCATCCACAGTCAAGCTATCCTTGTCTGTTTAGGGTAGAGGTTTATAATCCTGAGTTATTAGAGTCTACCCAACTGCAAGTCACTGAATATGCTCAAATGGTCCTACTAACAAAGACCTTTACTCATGAGAAGTCTTTCCTTGTGGATGGTCACGCTTTCATGTGGTTTGTGCCTTTAAATTAGGAATTCATAACCCAGGAGCTGTAACTATCATGAAATGGTTTTTCAAGATGCTTTTCTCATTGGCTTCAGATCACTGTCATGTGAACCAGAGTCAAAAACCTTCAACCCAAACTCTTTCAAACAAATAGTCTGTAGATTCAACAGCAAGCAACATGTTATACAGTCACAAGAACAGCAGCTCCCAAATAGACCCTCTCCTCTTCTGCAAACCTTTGAAGATGTGCATGTATCTGCCTCTATAACCTCAAAGCTCGAAACATAACAATTATCTAATTATTTTGGGGATTTGGCCAGAGGTTAATGAGCCACCTCTAGTGGAGAAATCGCTATGCAGCTTTCTCAAGCTGACTTTTAAAATAATGACAGGACAAACCATATGTTACAATAACAAAGCAAGAAACTTTACTCTAGTTTTACAAAACTCTTTGATTTTATAATTCAGTGGAGTATTTAGTGCCCACACTGACATTCAGGATTCATTTTACAAAGCCAATTTTGCAATATTATCACACCTATAGATTACTTTTAAGGCCAATTCAAACATTTCCTTTTAAAAGGTGTAAGTGAACACCTTCTTTACACATACACAACAGTTTCAACATTAGGCTGCCTTGGGAAAGGTTCCCAATTCTTTCTCCTCTCTGGATGGATCTACACTGCCATATAACGCAATACAGAATCCAGATTAACTGTACTGAATTGTATTATATGAGTCGCAATGCCTTACAATCCAGTTCAATGCAGTTAATCTGGATTCTGAAACTGCATTATATGGTAATGTTGATGGGGTCTCTATTAGTTTTAGAAACGCACACATTCAGAAAGGCCATCTCTTTTTTAGGCAGGCAACATATGGAGAAGTAGAGGTTGCATTCACATTGTAGAGTTAATGAAGTTTTGACACTACTTGAATAGTCATGGCTCAATGGTATGGAATTATGAGAATGTAGTTTTACCAAGTCATTGGTCTTCTCTGCCAAAGACTGCTGGTGCCTCACCAAACTACAATTTCCAGGATTCCATAGCATTGAGACAGGGCATTTAACGTGGTGTCAAACTGCATTCATTCCACAGTGTAGATACACCCAAAATATATGTCTGAGGGTGTCTTCAGTTGTCCTGACAACTTATGAATTTTGAATTTTCTTAGGCAAGGAATACTCAGTGGTGGTTTGGCCAGTTCCTTCCTCTGAAATAGAGCCTACAGAACAGGTGAAAGCATTTACAACATACAATTAAATACAGTTGTACATTATTTTAATAACTATAAAAAGTATTAAGACATCTCAAAACTATTGTAATGATGTATGTGTGTGGTTGTAATTCTGTGGTTTTTATCATTTCAGATTTATGTATTACTTTGCTATATTTTGTTGGCCGCCCTGGGGAGATGGTAGCGGCGGGGTAAAAATTATATATATATATATATATATATATATATATATATATATATATATACACACACACACACACACACACACACACACACACACACACACACACATACACACACATACACACACACACACACACAATATTTTGAACCCTGACAAGACCAAGCACAATGTCACTCTCATTATAAAACTGGTGCAAAACAAATGTTAGTTTACCCGATCCCATGCATTAGAAAACTGAACTGACCACCTAAAGGTCAGCATGGCTCCTGATGTGCATGTTTTCCCCATCAATATATATATATATGCACTTGATGTCATTAAAGGAAGAATAAAATAAATCTGCTCTATTCCATTTTGAAGGACTATAGACATGTAATTTCTAAAAAAAAAAAAACCCTTAAGTGGACAGTGCATATTATTATGCCCACATAGAAATAGGAAACAGCAGGTGCTAGATTTGAATTTAGAACTGTTCGTAATCCCAAGAAAATATAAAAGGCAAATGAGAAAAAAAGAAAGCTTTGGCATAGGTCGTTCAACTCTTAACAAAACTTGCCACCAGCCAATGCATATTTTCCTGCATCAAGCCAGTGTGCAGTTCCTAAAGGCAAACACTGATTAAATGATAATGAATTTTTAAAAAGCAGCACCCATCATCCCCCCAACTCCGCTAATACACAACCTGCTGTGTCATCCTGCTGAAATTGTCACTCTCCTCATTGTCACTTGCTTAAACACTTTCTCTATTTGCTGCCTTTGCTATCTTGTCATCTGATGACTTTGAAGAGCAATTGGGGCAGATCTACACCGTAGAATTAATGCAGTTTGACAGAACATTACCAAGTCTCAATGCTATGGAATTCCAGGATTTTTAGTTGGGTCTGGCACCAGCACTCTTTGGCAGAGAAGGCTACAGACCTTGTCAAACTACAACTCCCAGAACCTCATAGCATGGAGATATGGCAGCTAAAGTGGTATCGAACTGCATCAGTTCTACAGTGTAGATGCACCCCAAGTCTATCAGAATAGGATTACCCCTTGGGGGGACCCTTCAGTACAATTTTTAAAACTTGTTTTGGAGCACCATCTGGTTCAAATAAAAAGGGCTGGACATTCTCTGCAAGGCAGAAAACAACAGAAGAGTATTTTGCAAGTTGTTTTAATACGATCTATATATTAAAGAAATAGACTCTCACCTTCGTCCAGACCTGGCAAATCCCCATCGGGAGACAAGATGAATTAGGGGGAAAGCAAGCTCCTTTTGCCAAGGTTTTGCTTACTTGCTTTCCCCCTTTAACCTGTTGCTGCTGCAGCTCCTGCTGCAATCCCTTTGCACTGGGGAAAGAATAGGGACAGGATTAGGCTGGGACAGGATTGGCTGATCGACAGGCACTGGCCCCGCCTCCTCGGCCATCGACCCGCCCCCTGAAGCAGATTATTCCTCCTCCCCTCCCCCCCTCCCCTTCTGTATAGAAGCCAGGAAAACAAGTTGTTCCCTATGTTGAGACCCAATGCTTCTACACTGTAAAGCAGGGGTCCCCAAACTAAGGCCCGGGGGCCGGATGCGGCCCTCCAAGGTCATTTACCTGGCCCCCCTCCCTCAGTTTTATAATATAATATTTTTATATCATTTTAAATAATATAATATATTGTATTTACATATAATATTGATAATAATACTATAATGTTATACAATATAATACTAATAATAATACCATATAATAATAATAATTACATATAATATTACAGTATAGTGGTATAGTTCAATATAGTAATATATAATGCTAATATTGTGGTATGCTAATAATACAGTGTATGTACATACAGCTGCTCTGAGTCCCCTTCGGGGTGAGAAGGGCGGGATATAAATGTAGTAAATAAATGTAGTAAATGAATAAATAAATAATTTTAGACTTAGGCTCACAAAAAGTCTGAAATGACTTGAAGGCACACAACAACAACAATAATCCTAATTAACTTGACTATCTCATTGGCTAGAAACAGGCCCACACTTCCCATTGAAATCCTGATAGGTTTATGTTGGTTACAGTTGTTTTCATTTTTAAATATTATATTGTTCTTTCATTGTTGTTGCTGTTTTGCTATACAAATAAGACATGTGCAGTGTGCATAGGAATTTGTTCGGTTTTTTTTTCAATTGATAATTCGGCCCCTCAACAGTCTGAAGGATTGTGGACTGGCCCTCTGCTTTAAAAGTTTGAGGACCCCTGCTGTAAAGTAATGCAGTCTGACACCACTTTAACTGCCCTGGCTCAATGCTATGGGATCCTGGAAGTTGTAGTTTGATGAGACATCACCACTTTTTTTCTGCAGGGAAAGCTAAAGACCTTGCCAAGCTACAAGTCCCATGATTCCATAGCATTGAGCCCTGACAGTTATACTGGTGTCAAACTGTATTCCTTCTACAGTGTAGATCAGGCATGGGCAAACTTTGGCACTCCCATGTGTTTTGGACATCAACTCCCAAATTGTGGGAGTTGGAGTCCAAAACACCTGGAGGGCCGAAGCTTACCCATGCCTGGTGTAGATCCACTATTGGAAATGTTCAGTTCGTAAATAAATGCATTAAGTGAGATTTTTCTCAGCCCTGGAAACCTACTAGGCGAGTCACTGTCAGCCTAAAGGGAAGGCAATGGCAAAACTTTTCTGAACAAATCTAGCAAAAAACACACACATGATTGGTTGGTGTAGTGCAGGCATGGGCAAGCTTGGGATCTCCAGGTGTTTTGGACTTCAACTCCCGCAATTCCTAACAGCCGGTAGGCTGTTAGGAATTGTGGGAGTTGAAGTCCAAAACACCTGGAGGGCCGAAGTTTGCCCATGCCTGGTGTAGTGACTTGAGTGCTGGACAGCAGAGACCAGGGTTCGAATTCAAAAATGCCAAGGGAGCAAAAGTTTCCCTAGAATATTTAATTTTTAATATGCAAAAATTAATATACGTTCTTACCATGTGCATTGATTAGCTATATGCAGGGCATCTTCCAGGAATGTAGTATTGTTATAAGAGGGAGGGAGAAAACAATATTTTATCCTCATAATTTCTAAAATTGATATGAAAACACACTGAAAACCAGAGTGTCATGTATAGCAGATCTCTACACCATCACAACATACTGAATTTGGACTCTTTCAGCATGCCATATGAGAATATATTAATCTGGAGCCCTGGAGTGAGCGCCCGCTGTTAGCTCCAGCTTCTGCCAACCTAGCAGTTCGAAAACATGCCAATGTGAGTAGATCAATAGGTACCACTCTGGTGGGAAGGTAAGGGCGCTCCATGCAGTCATGCCAGCCACATGACCTTGGAGGTGTCTACGGACAACGCCGGCTCTTTGGCTTAGTAATGGAGATGAGCACCAACCCCCAGTCAGACATGACTGGACTTAATGACAGGGGAAACCTTTACCTTTACTTAGCCGTGTGAAATGTTTTTTATTACATTATTATTACACTATGTAACCATTTAAAAAATATATATGTTCTTGTTTTGAAAGTGTTATTTCCTGTTTAATTGTGTGGTACTTAGTTTGAATGTAGTTGTTATACTCCAGAAATGTTGTTTTTGTGGCTGCCACAAACTACCGGTAGGTTGAATTGGTGAGATATTCACTGAAAAACTATAGTAAAATGTCTCTCAGGATGTCCTGCAAAAACAAAGTTTTTGCAGTTTAATAAACGTATTCTATGTTTTTATGATAGAATCAAATAGGAAATGGCATTTATAACCGAGGAACTAAAATTGTGTTACGTTGTTGTTGTTGTCATTGTTATATCTCACTTTTCCCTCCTAAAGGAGACTCAAAGTCGGGTCACAAGTAATAACTGGATGGGCTTCAGGTAGGAGTAGTCCTAAAATAAAAGTTTTCAAAGTTTTATAACTAGCATCCTTCACTGCTGGATGCTAAGACTTGTCATAGACCTGTCAGTAGCATACTGTAAATCATCATCTTCTCCTGAGGAAAAAAAATTATAATATCACAAAGAACTACCATCTTACTTCATAGGAAATCTGCTACAAAACAGGAGCTTTTTTGTTGAATTCCAGGTTCAGAGAAGCAGATGGCGAAAACAGAAGAACAGCCTGCCTCAGGGGAGTGTGCTTGCTCCATCAATGTTTAATATTTACACAAATGACCATCCACTGCCAGAAGCATAATTTCATTTATGCTGACGATTGTGCCATCACCGCTCATGCAGGGAGCTTTGAATGGTTGAACAGAAGCTCTCTGAACCTTTAGGTGCTCTTACAGCCTATTAAAGGGAAACCCAGCTGATTCCTAATCCACCTAAAACTTGGAAGTGTGCTTTTCATCTTAAGAACAGACAGGCATCTTGAGCTCTGAGGATTACCTAGGAAGAATCCCATTGGAGCATTACAGCACATCAAAAATACTTGGGAGTTACCCTGGACCCTGCTCTGACTTACAAGAAGTACTGCTTGACTATCAAGCAGAAAGTGGATGCTAGAAATATCATCATACAAAAGTTGACTGGGGATCACAACCAGATACAATGAAGATATCTGCCCTTGTGCTTTGCTACTCTGCTGCTGAATATGCATGTCCAGGGTGGAATACATCTCACATGTTAAAACAATGGATGTGGCTCTTAATGAGACATGCTGCATTATCACAGGATGTCTACGCCCTACACCGCTGGTGAAATTATACTGTTTAGTCCGTATTGTACCACCTGACATATGTTGGGAAGTAGCAGCCAATAATGAAAGGACTAAGGCAGTGACATCTCCAGCCCATCCCGTTTGGATATCAGCCAGCATGCCAATGCCTTAAATCAAGAAAAAGCTTTCTAAGATCCACAGGGATACTCGCAGGAACACCTCAGCAAGCAAGAGTCCAAAAGTGGCAGGCTAAAACCCGGAACCTTAATCAGTGACTGAGATCAGATGAAAAACTCCCTCCTGGGCATACAGAAGACTGGGCGACCTGGAAGGCACTGAATAGACTGCGCTCTAGCACCACGAGATTTATTTATTTATTTATTTACAGCACTTATATTCCGCCCTTCTCGCCCCGAAGGGGACTCAGGGCAGATCACATTGCACACATAAAGGCAAACATTCAATGCCATAACATAGAACAGAGACAGAGACAAGACGCAGGCATGGGCTGGCCTCGAACTCATGATCTCTTGGTCAGAGTGATTTGTTGCAGCTGGCTTGCTATGCAGCCTGCGCCACAGCCCCATTAAGAAATGGGGTTACAAAGAAGAAAAAAGAGAAAAGCAAACCACAGCCCACTTATTACAATGCAGCCTGAGCCATGCCACATGCACAATGGAGGACTTTCTCGCAGCAACACCAGAGGCACTCCAAGTGGCCAGTTTCTGGTCAAAGGAAGTCTAGGACAATGTCAAGTTTTCTAACTTTGTTTATGTTTTTTAAAATACATTATAACCGTACCCACAATTTGTTTCTGACACAATAAATAAATAAATAAGCTGATGGCATTTTATCAATTGGAGATAAAGATCAGTTGGAGATACAGATGCTATGATTCTATGATTTAAAATACCAGATTTTTTTAAATCAATAAAATCATCATTTATTATATCGAAGGAATTCAATATCATTGGTTCCATACAAGGGTTGATTTTTGTATGCTCTTTTACCTTGTGGAAGCTTCCAGGTCTAACAACATAGAAGAATGATGTGGGGAAGATGTGAGAGGGGACCATCTGTTGGTCAGGGCCGAGCTTTTACAACCGTATCACTCTACTAACCTTGATAGAGAAAAAAACAGCTTTAATCTGTTTTCCACCTAAAGGTGCTGAGCGCAGGCAAGAGAGATTAGGTTTCATGTCTCCTTCTGCACAAACTCCCACTTTTTGTTAACACAACTAAAAACAAAAAAACAAAACCAAGCTTTTCTTTATCAGCACCACTCCGGAAATGTTGCAGATTTCACAGGAGAGCCAGGGAGAGGGAAAGATAAGAAGAACAAAATAATCACAGCAGGAAATGAGATTATAAGAATGTGGTGTCTTAGGCAAGAGGGTGTAAAGTAGAAAACAAGTAGCCTCAAATACAAAGCCTTCTGGGGATGATGGGAATAGTAATACAACATACTTGGAGAGCTTTAGGATGGGGAATATAGTTCTTAAGTTAACCATAAAAGGTGCAGAAGCTGTGGACTTTGTATTGAACACTTTCAATATCACGTCGCTCTTCATTCACACAATTGAGCTGATTTGCCATTCTAAGTCCTGTGATCATACTTCTGCACTTTTTGCAATATTGCCTTCCAGCACTTCTGCTGTTCCTTAATTATTCATCATCATCATCATCATCATCATCATCATCATCATCATCATCATCATCATCACAATTGTCCAATTTTATTTTAAAAGCAAAAGAGGCAAAGATTGGTATGAAATAAAAGGAAATCAGGGACCCTGGGAATAGCATGGGAGAAGAATTTATTTTTGGTTACATTTTTAACTATATTTTGCTAACGTGAAGCGAGGCTTTGAGCTGGTCTTCCGCAGCCTTGGAAATACAGAGTCAGGTGATAAATAAAAATAGACAAAAAGATAGACGGATAGAGATAGACAGGTAAAGAGATGAAGAGTTTTATATAGAAAGTTAGATGTATTTTAATGATATTGATAGATGATAGATATTAATAGATACAGTAAAGTCTCACTTATCCAAGCCTCGCTTATCCAAGCCTCTGGATTATCCAAGCCATTTTTGTAGTCAATGTTTTCAATATATCATGATATTTTGATGCTAAATTTGTAAATACAGTAATTACAACATAACATTACTGCGTATTGAACTACGTTTTCTGTCAAATTTGTTGTATAACATGATGTTTTGGTTCTTAATTTGTAAAATCATAACCTAAGTGGATGTTTAATAGGCTTTTCCTTAATCCCTCCTTATTATCCAAGATATTCGCTTATCCAAGCTTCTGCCTGCCCATTTAACTTGGATAAGTGAGACTCTACTGTATTTTATAAATATTTGAAATACTTGATAAATTGACCAAATATTCAGTTGCTCCTATATCGAATATATGCAGTCCAAGGTAAGAAACAGTAGTAAGGAGTTGTTGTGAGTTTCAGAAGCATTCTCTCCTGATGTTTCGCCCACAGCTATGGCAGGCACCCTCAGAGGTTGAGGGGTCTGTTGGAAACCAAGTAAGTGAGGTTTATATATCTGTGGAATGTCCACAGATTGAAAATGAAACAAAATCTGGCTACCAGTATTAAAAACTCTAAAATCAGAACAATATATAAAGAGCAAGACTCATAAAGCTGGGGAATTCCAGACAAGAATCAATCAAGGCCAGATAACACCTTTCAACAAAAGATTCCCCCTTCCAACAAAAGATCCCCCCAGGCGGCTACTAACCAGCCTTGAAACTGTGGGCCATTAAAATGCTAATCAAGGTGGCTAATTGCAATATTCACACCTACCTCAAGCAGACAAGAGTTCTTTCCCCCACCCTGGACATTCCACAGATATATAAACTTCACTTACTTAGTTTCCAACAGACCCCTCAATCTCTGAGGATGCCTGCTACAGATGTGGGCGAAACATCAGGAGAGAATGCTTCTGAAACATGGCCATACAGCCCGAAATACACAACAATCCAGTGATTCCGGCCACGAAAGCCTTCGACTACACCAGGGGTCCCCAAACTAAGGCCCAGGGGCCGGATGCGGCCCTTCGAAACAATTTATCTGGCCCCCACAGCACAAGGGCAGAAGGGGGTTGGGCTAAATGACCCAAGGGGTCTCTTCTTCTCTTAAAACCATTATTATTATTATTATTATTATTATTATTATTATTATTATTATTATTATTTTATTGTATGACACAGCAAACAAGATAGACATGCTGGATTTCATATCACAAAATCACAAGTCGAACACTTCCCAAGTGTCTAGGACTGTGTGATGTATTTTTGGATGATGCGTGCAGATCCCAGTAGGGTGGCCTTTTGAAGTTGGCAGATCGTAATTTATTATTATTATTATTATTATTATTATTATTATTATTATTATCATCATCATCATCATCATCATTGAGGCTGGGTGGCCATCTGTCAGGGGTGCTTTGCTTGTGCTTTTGGTGCACAGAGGCAGAAGGAGATTGGACTAAATGGCCCAAAGGGTCTCTTCCAACCCTCTATTATTATTATTATTATTATTATTATTATTATTATTATTATTAACATTGAGGCTGGGTAGCCATCTGTCAGGGGTGCTTTGCTTGTGCCTTCGGTGCACAGAGGCAGAAGAGGTTTGGACTCAATGGCCCAAGGGGTCTCTTCCAATCCTCTTTTATTATTATTATTATTAACATTGAGACTGGGAGGCCATCTGTCAAGGGTGCTTTGCTTGTTCTTTTTGTGCACAAAGGCAGAAGTGGGTTGGATTCAATGGCCCAAGGGTCTATTATTATTTTTATTATTATTATTATTATTATTATTATTATTATTATTATTAACAACATTGAGACTGGGGGGCCGTCTGTCAGAGGTGCTTTGCTTGTGCTTACGGTGCACAAAGGCAGAAGGGGAATGTACTCAATGGTCCAAGGGGTCTCTTCCAACCCTCTTTTTTAATTATTATTATTATTATTATTATTATTATTATTATTATTATTATTATTATTGCTCGGTGGCCATCTATAGTCCGGCCCTCCAACGGTCCAAAGGATTGTGAACTGGCCCCCTGTTTAAAAAGTTTGGGGACCCCTGGACTACACAGTAGTAAAGAGACCAGGATTTGAAGGATCTGAACCTCTGCTCAGCTGTGGAAGCCCACTGGGTGATCTTGGTCATATCATACGCTTTCAGCCACAGAAAAAAACAAAACAAAGACAAATCTCCTCCAAACAAATCGTGCCAGGAAAACATCATAACAAGTTCACTTTAGGGTTTGCATAAGTTGAAAACAATGTGAATGCATATGCAGCAACAACAATGAGGAAGGTCCATAGGAAATCTGTTACTGAGGGAAAGTAGAAAGCCAAAGTCTTCCATAAAATAGAGGCCAGACACATTTTGATAAATGGCCCTCCTCTGCGGCCAATAAAAAGTTCTTGCTTTATTCCAGGTTTTCTTCCAGACTGAGTCTAACACATCCGTATAAAATCCTTATAGTGTAAAAAACATGTCTCTTCTTTACTGCTCACAAAAATGTCCCATCCTTAATGGCCAAACTTGGTTCCATGCATCATCTTTTTAAAGTTTAATTCCCCAAAGTTATATTGGTAGCTTTAAATAGTCCCATCTTTAACACAAGCACTTGTGGAAAGGTTACCTCCAAGGCATGAGGAACATTTTTTTATATTAGGCTGAAGTAAATCTAAGCAAGTAAGAAATTTTACCTACAGCACATCCTGAAGTTGATAAGGAAATGATTGTTGGCAGTGGATGATTGGCCTGATAGTGTTCCCTTCATTTTGTTGTTGCATACCTTCAAGGTGTTTGTGAATAGGGTGTAAAGTGACCATATCATAGGGTTATATTGGCAAGATCTGTTCAGAAAAGCTTAGCCATCCTCTGAGGCTGAGAGAGTGTGACTTGCCCCAAATCACCCAATAGCTTTCCATGGCTGAGTGTAAATTTCAACCCTAGTTTCATGGATACACTACTCCATTCTTATGTACTTTTTAATGCAGAAATAACAGTAGTGCCATTCACAGTAATTCTCTAGTATACAGGATGTCCACAGAAATACGTACATTATTTAACAGCAAATACTAGTCATGATAATTGTTTGAAGACTAAGCAAATATTTTTACACTGAAAAATAATTGTTGTAATAAGGATTTCACTGAACTTACAAATTTCATCCTAAATTACAATTTTATGTAAGGTGTTCAAATTGCCATCCCTGCTCTACATTGTCAAACCACAACATTACAAACCCTGTTCAAAGTTTCTCTTATAATTTTGTGACACTTCTCTACTATTGTAATCTTGAATTCTGTAAAGAGTTATACATCTGGGAGGAGAATTATGATTTTTTGTAGAATTTTAAACTTTTGAAGGTATACACATTTTTAGGACACCCTATAAATGAGTTATCATAATGCTGAAAAATTATATTTCAGGTTTAGTGGTATTTGGTATACACACACAGATCAATAATTTTGGAAAGACATCAGAAAATAACATGTTCCATACTAATATTATCACCTTTAATATAGAAATAACACATGTAACATTCACAGTAACTATGCAGTACATATGGTATGTATGTATGTGTGTATGTACACATAGAATCATAGAGTTGGAGGAGACCTTGTGGGCCATCTAGTCCAACCCCCTGCCAAGAAGCAGGAAAATCACATTCAAAGCACCCCCGACAGATGGCCATCCAGTTTCTGTTTAAAAGCCCCCAAAGAAGGAACCTCCACCACACTTCGGGGCAGAGAGTTCCACTGCTGAACAGCTCTCACAGTGAGGAAGTTCTTCCTGATGTTCAGGTGGAATCTCCTTTCCTGTAGTTTGAAGCCATTGTTCCACATCCTAGTCTCCAAGGCACCAGAAAACAAGCCTGCTCCCTCCTCCCTATGACTTCCCTCCACATATTTATACATGGCCATCATGTCTTCTCTCAGCCTTCTCTTCTGCAGGCTAAACATGCTCAATTCTTAAGTCACTCCTCATACTAAGATGAAGAAGAAGAAGAAGATATCTCCAGAACTTCTGATCTGTTAATGTACATTCAGACTCTTGAAAGGACAATAATTGTTGGTTGTCTCACTAGCAATCTTCTCTTCTCAAGAAAGGAGATATTTTTTCCATCTCCTAGGAAACTGATTTTGTGTGACAGGAAAGGGCACTAGAATGTTTAATTTTCATTATTGTATTTTTTTCCCAAGGACAGGGAAAAATATTCAAAGCTTCTATAATTAAATCAGTCACCGCCTCCTTCAAGAGGGAGTTATTGACAGACTCACAGTACCCTAAAAGTTTTCAGAAATCTATATATATCTATATCTATATATATAATAAAAGTGAAATCGGAGTATGTATCAGCGTTTTGATTGGCCTGGCGGAATATGTGCTCGCGTTTTGATTGGCCGCCACTATCCCAGGCCACTGAGACCAACAGGAATGACGGATCTGCACCAAACTTGGCACACTTCATCCCCACGATGCACTTTATGACCTGCTGCCATTTGGGGGAGGATGGACCACAGATGATGGGATTTGCAGTACTTTCAAACACTTTAACTCCCACAGACTACTGCAATGCCCACCAATGATAGAAATGGACCAAACTTGGCACACAGAACTCCTGTCAACCCCTTTATATCCTGATGTATATTGGGGCAGGATGGACCAAGGATGATGGAATTTGCAGTACCTTCCCTCACTTCTTGAGACCACAGCAACTGCCACAAATCACACAACTGAACCAAACCAGGCACACATATCCCAAATGACACACTTCACATGCTGCAGCAGTTTGACGGAGGGTGGACCAAGGATTATGGGATTTGCAGTACATTCATCCAATTCACCTCCCACAAACCACTGTGATGCCCATGAATGACAAAACTGTATCAAACTTGACACGCAGGTGTAGGGTAGCCCACTTTACATCCTGGTGCAGTTTGGGGGAAGAGGGACCGTGGATGAGGGGACTTACAATATCTTCAGTCACTTCCTGGGACTACTGTGACCCCCACCAATGACTGATCAAGACCAAACTTGGCACATAGAGCCACCATGGCCCACTCTACATCTTGGTGAGATTTGAAAGAGCTTGGACCTTGGATGATGGGACTTGCAGTATATTCATTCACTTCCTGAGACCACTGTCACCCCCATCAATGTCTCATCAAGACCAAACTTCAAACAGAGAACACCCATGACTCACTCTACACCCAGGTGCAGTTTGGAGGACGATGGACCATGGACGATGGGACTTCCAATACCTTCACTCACTTCCTGAGAGCACCGCGACCCACACAAATGACTGATCAAGACCAAACATGGTACATGGAGCCCTCATGACCTATTCTACATACTGGCTCTGTTTGGAGGGGGATGGACACTGGACGATGGGACTTGCATATGGGAGTTGGAGCTCACCCGCACCCACTGAACCCAGCTGACATTGGATATAGGCTACACTTGGAACACAGGCAAACAATGCCTTTCTCAAATGACCCGGGCATCGCCGGGTCTCCAAGCTAGTAGATAATAAAAGAGGAAATAAAAGGAGAGAGCCATCACATGACTCAGGACCATGAACCACTATTAGCACAATACGAGAGCCAACGTTAGGAGATTGCTTTGTAATATTTGATCTAATGAAGAGATTTCTACCCAGCCAATGAACTTTGATGAGCTCCACATCACTATGATGTTATGGGATAGGAATCCCACCATATATACCACCCTGAGTTTCTTGGAGAATGCCAAATAAAAATGTAATAAATAAATACACCTTGAAGATCCATAATCATCAATGGCAACAGTATCTTCACCAAAGCAAACTGCAGCTATTGCACATATTGTTTGTTATTGTGATTGCTTAATTATTTGGCGATTAATCTTTTGCCAACAAGACACTCTTCATTAAGTAGACTGGTGCATGGGTGCAGACATGAAGTCTGTTAGTAAGGCTCTTCTCAAAGTCTTATCAGCTTGAGTGGAGTCTACTAGAGTCATTAGAACTGTCTTCACGAAACCAGGGTCACTTAAAGTCATTACAAAGTGGTAGAGGAGGACTTTGGTGTCTGATTTATATATTCTCTAGAGGTTTTTAAGCAGAGGCTAGATGGTCATCTGTAGAGGGTTGGACTGGCTAGCCCTTGTGGTCTCTTCCAACACTATAATTCTTTTCTTATCTATATCTATATACTTATACCTCTATCTATCTCTCTACCTCTCTGTCTATCATTAAAGTAAATGCATGTATGTACAGTAGAATCTCAATTATCCGACATAATGGGCAGGCACAATCTCAGATACACGAAACGGTTGGATAATAGGGAGGGATAGGCCTCCACTTGCTCACCTGCCCTCCCTTCCTCACTTGCTCGCTCACCGGCTGGGTCCTGGTTCTGCCGCTGCTGCCACCACCACCTTTGCCACTAAGACGTGGCCTGGTGATGAGCAAGTGAGCGAGGGAGGGAGGGAGGGCAGAAAAGGCAGCAGCAGCAGCAGAAGCAGGAGCCTGGCCACCTCTTCCAGGCTCCTGCTTCTGCTGCTGCTGTCGTCTTTGCAGCCTACCCTCCCTCCCGCTCTCACTCACCAGCCGGGTCTTAGAGAGGAGGGATAGGGGAAAAGAAGACAGGAGAATAAGTGGGAGAGGGAGGAAGGGCAGGCTGCAAAGGTGACAGCGGTGGCAGAAAGAGGAGCCTGGAAGAGGCAGCCCGGCTCCTGCTTCTAATACCGCTGTTGTCTTTGCAGCCTTCCCTCCCTCCCTCCCTCACTCACCGGCCGGGTCTTAGTGAGGAGGAAGGAGAGGGAAAAAGAGGGAAGGTGTGTGAGTGAGAATGGGAGGGGGGGCAGGCTGCAAAGGCAACAGTGGTGGCAAAAAGAGGAGCCTGGAAGAGACAGCCGGGTTCCTGCTTCTACCACCACTGTCGCCTTTGCAGCCTGCCTCCCTCCCTCCCTCCCTCCCTCCCACTCACTCACTCACCCTCTTTTTCCCTCTCCCTCCTCCTCACTAAGACCCATCAGATAATCTGGAGTGTCAGATGTGCAGAAGTTGGATAACCGGGACTCTTCTGTATGTGGGCGGTGGTGTAGGTTCGCGGAAGCTTTCCTACTGGCTCCCACTTACAGAGACCACTGCGCTCCACATGAATGACTGGACCAATCTTAGCACACAGATCCCCCCCCCCCCCCCATCGACCCTCTTTATGTTGTGTTTTGTGAGAGGATAGACTATGGATAATGGTATTTGTAATACCTTCATCTGATTCAGCTTCCACAGACCATTGAGACCCTCACAAATGATAAACCTGGGGCAAACCTGGGACACAGATCCACCATGACCCACTTTACATCCTGGTGAAGTTTGGCAGAGGATGGATCATGTGCAATGGGATTTGGAGTACATTCACCTGCTTCCACAGACCATTGCAATCTACATGAATGACAAACCTGCACCAAACGTGGCACACAGACCCCTCATGACCCACTTTATGACCTGGTGAGGTTTGGGGGAGAATGGATCACAGATGATGGGATTTGCAGTTCTTTCAACTGCTTCCACAGACCACTGCAACCCCCACTAATGACAGACCTGCACTAAACTTGGCGCAGTGAAACCCCATGACCCACTTTACATTCTGTTGAGGTTTGGGGGAGGATGGGCCATGGACGATGGGATTTTCAGTACTTTAATGCACCTACAGAGAAACTGTGACCCTCACTGGCAACTGACCTGGACCACATTTGGCACAAAAAACCTCCACTGTATGTCCTGGTGAGGTTAGAGGGAGGATGAAGCACAGACGATGAGATATACCTTCACTCACTTCCAGAGATCACTGCAACTCCCACCAATGATGGACCTGGACCAAACTTGGCACATAGAAGCCCCCATGACCAACTAGAAAGGTTTGTTGGAGGACTGACACATGTGGGTGGGAGTTGTAGTTTACCCTGCATCCAGAGAGCACTCTGAAGCCCACAAATGACAGGTTTGGACCAAACTTGGCACAAAGAACCCTGATGACCAACAGAACATACTGGAGGGTTTTTTTTTGGGGGGGGGGGGCTGACCCAGCTGGGTGTGAGTTGTAGTTCACCCTACATCCAGAGAGCCATCTGAACCCCACCAATAATGGATCTGGACCAAACTTGGCACAGACCTAACATGTCCATCTTCGAATATTGGCAGGGTTTGTGGGTGATTGACCTGTGATTTTTGGGAATTGTAGTTCACTCACATTCTTATGCATTTTGTAATGGGAACATTGATCAAAAACAAAAGCATAGACTGTCTTTTTTCTAATAAATAGCATTACAAGTTACCAAACTGATATTGCCTAATATCCAAAAACAAACAACGGCTTCTTCAAATAATCTGCCAGATACCCAAGCTAGTTCTGTTTGTTGGATGGTTGGTTTGTCTCTCTGTTCATACCACAAAGGCTGTTGTAGGGGAAGTGTCCCTCTGTGATGTCACCGAAATGGCTGTTGCTAGGTGAAGTGACCCTCTGTGATGTGTCATTTGTATGAAGAGGAGGGAAGAAACACCTGGGCAACACTGAGTACATATGCCAGATATATCTAACAACCAATTTAAGAATTTCTAGACACATCCCTTTTTAGCTTCAAGTATAGACTCAGGGCCTTGCGGTCATAGAATCACAGAATAGTAGAGTTGGAAGAGACCACATGGGCCATCCAGTCCAACCCCCTGCTAAGAAGCAGGAAATCGCATTCAAAGCACCCCCGACAGATGGCCATCCAGCCTCTGCTTAAAAGCCTCCAAAGAAGGAGCCTCCACCACGGCCCCGGGGAGAGAGTCACCATAGGTTATTAACAACTTGGAGACACACAATGCAGCAACAACAAATAAATGTGAAGACATGAAAGAAGACAGTTCTATATAGCTGCTTCCCAGTTTTACCTCCTGCTTTTCATTTTCTTTTTTACACAGAGCCTGCTAGGAAGAGTTGCTGAAAGCAGCAATATTTGGGGAAATGTCAACAGGAGAATGCATAATTGAATCATGTGTGCTTGCTCCGCTCAGCAAAGTTCCGCAAATATGTCTTCTCTCAGGAATTTCTGCCTTCCTTTCCAGCTGGGATGAGGCGCCACTTTGGACAGCGGTATTCCTTTTGCTGGAACAACACCGAAAACAAAACAAATCCAGTCCTTGGCATGCTCAAAGACCTGGCTGGCAGAACTGGAACCAACACATATGTTGAACATTGTGTTCCTTTAAGATGACAGTCTCTCCCCAAATACACCCCTCGCAAACCCCATGAAGAAAAGTATTGGGTGGTGGACATAACTGGCTACCTTGCTATCCAAAAAACTGGGCCTCAAGCAGCTAAAAGACATCAATTTATCTATTTCCACAGTTCAAAGGCATACTTTTCCAACTGTCCCAGTTTGGTAGCGACAGCCCTCGTTACTTCTCTGCTGTTCCACTTTCTCATCTGCCTTTAAAATGTCCTAGTTTTCTCTCTTCCTCCCATTTACCCTCTTTATCCTCACCTTACTTCAATTGCTACCTTCAAAAGTAGTTTAGACTCAGTTGGCTCGGAAGGAGAGAAGAGGGATGCATAAGTAAAGAATAAAGTTGTTAAGAGCAACTCATATAGTATACAGTCTTTATAGTATACTATATAGTATATAGTATTTAAATATTAATATAGCATTTAAATATTGCAACTATTTTCAATGTTCTAAGTGATTTCAACTGATTTGTGTGTTTAATTGTATTTTAATATTTAGATTCTGGAGATTTTAAATTGTATTTAAATTGTTGTAAGCCGCTTTGTGTCTCAATCGCATAATTAAAAGCAGAATACAAATAAAATGATGATGATATACTATAAAATTAATGCAGTTTTTCATGACTTTAAATGCCATGGCTCAATGCTTTGGAATCATGGGAGTTGTAGTTTTATAAGGTCTTTAGCCTTCTTTGCCAAAGAATGCTACTGCCTCACCAAACTACAACTTCCACAGTTCCATAGCATTGAGCCATGGCATTTAAAGTGGTATCAAATTGCATTCATTCTACAGTGTAGATGCACATGGGGACTAGCAGAGTCTTGCTTCTCCTATACTCATGACATTAATGCCAAGATTTAACTCCTTAAAATAATAGTTTTTGTGTGTACTATTGCCACTGCCTTCTTCTGAGGAAGAGAGAGTGTGACTTACCTAAAGTCACCCTGTGGATTTCCATGGCTGAGCAGGGATTTGAACCCAAGTTTCCAGAGTCATACTTCAATGCTCAAACCACTACACTGTGCTAGCTCTCTCCTTGTGCCATCACAAATCCCAGTTTTTCATGGTATTCCTTGAGAAAGTGATAAGTTAATAATGTAGGCTGATGAGTAAGAAACATCCTCCATCTTACTGATGCTAAATAGACTTGCACTCATAAATGCTAATGATGTTGCACGGTACTCTTTATTGCATCACTACTTAGTCTGTAAGAGATGTCAGTGACAACAGGGAACAATAGAGGTGACCATGAAGGGTCAGGCAAAATCATTAAAAGCTGCATAACAAATGGACCTCCTGTAGGAGTTGTAAGTGCAATTACGCCAGCAAACTTTGATTATGAAATAATTAAGTAACAAATACCATCCTTGCGAACAAGTACAAGGTAAGCAGCAAGCAAAGTCTGTGACCAAACATGAATGCCAGTTAAGCAAGATACAACAAAGCTAATGGGGGGAATTTTGTTTTCGGGATCTTTCTAGCCAGGTTCTGCATGTTATGGGGAAATCTACTAAGAGCCTGGATGTAATACAACACATGCCATAATGTTACCTGTAATGCATTACAGATGGAACTCTGTATCCAAAGATACAAAAAGGAGCTCCCACAATAAGACTCTGCAATTAGAAAACCTTTTTCAATATAAAATAGATGTATACAAAAACAATCATTATTTACACCTGATGATGAAATTTTGTTTAATTTTTATTTTTTTGAATTTTATTGGTTATTATCATTTATATTTTGAATTAGATACATATGGGGCACTAAAACATTTTAAGTGCAAAGGGCCTCTAAAGGTCTTAATCCTGGTCATGACACAAAGGAAAATGTAAATGTTTATCTCTTGCTTTAAATATCTAAAAGGGAAACAGTTATTCTATTTTAAATTAAATTAATTTCCATTCTTTAAAAATCTCTATTAAGATTTCAGCATCTCTATTAATATACTTAATATCCTTGCTACAAGTACAGGCAGTCCCTGGGTTATGGACAAGATGGGTTCTATACGTTGTTCTTAAGATGAATTTGTATGTAAGTTACAACAGGTACATTTTTAAAGTGTGACTCCATATACACACACACACACACACACACACACACACACACACACATATATATATATATATATAATACACACGCATGCATACGCACATTGGATGGCATTAGGAAAGGATAACACAACTGTAATGTTTGTTTTGCTGCTTGTGGCTCTTCTCAGAAAATTTCACCTCACTTTCTGTCCCTGTGACAATTGGATTTTGAAAAATTTGGCTTGTTGTGGAAACAAGGATTGGTGAGAAAGCTTCAGAGGAGGCATCATTTCCCCATGATAACAACTTTTTCAGGGGCGGATTTCCCTTCCAAGGGGTAGATATCTCTCACTTCCTGCCTCACCTGTTCTTAACTAGTTGTAAATCGGATGTTTATAACTCAGGGACTGCCTGTATATGATGGTGAACTCAATGACATGGCTAAATGTTTATATGCATTTCTGTCCTAGGTGCACATAAGAAGACAACCAGCAACACAATTCATCCAATATGGAATACAACTTGTACAGGAAGAAAAAAATTACAACTGTTTTCAAGGACAGCCCTTATAAATTGTATGTATTTCTTACCACATTGTACAAACAATGTGATATACACAGATATAATAACCTATGTACTGTATCTATCTGTCTTAGCAGGGAAAACATGCCCTGCAGCCTAGCATCAAAAGTCATCTTTAAAGGATCAGTTTAAACATTTAGGAAGAGTATCTTTCTATTACTTGGCAGTTTGGTGGTTCAGGACAAAGAAGGAAAGAAACAGGGTGGCATCAAAAGAGGGGCAAAGGTGCTGACTCCATCAATCTTTTTTCCTGGGTTCTGCACCATCACCACCAGACCTCAGAGTATAACAGGTTATTCACCAAGGGAAAATGACCCTCAACTTACCTTCCCCCCAGACCAAGTTTAGATTCATATAACTTTATCAATACTGGGCATGATTCTCAGTATAAGACAAACATACGGCATTCTTGTGCAGAACAAGATCTTTCAAAGTAACAAAACCAAGGTATCTAGAAAACAACTAAATTTAGATCATGATGCAAGCTTAGTCCAAAACCGACAGTAGGAAACTATCTTTTATTAGATCATCTTTCAAAAAATAAATATGAAATTTCGTGTAATTCTCTGAAACAGATTGCTTCATCTGGCAGGAGGCTGGAAAAGTTAAGGGAGAAAAAGCCAGTGGATCAAATGTGGAAAAGGAAAACTCTCAAATAAAACACAGGCAGTATGTTAAAGTCCTTGTGTTCCCATTACGGTTTGAGTTGAGATGGAAGTGGAAGAATGAGCAGATAATTCAGGTGTGTGTGTGTCCTGTCCAGTGATCTACTGACATTGAACTAAAACATCTGGAGGACACAAGTATCCCATCTATGTCTAAGGAAAAAACAGAGACAAATAATGGCATTATCAACAGCAGGCAAGAGCTCAGGTGCAAAAATACAGTATAGTGAAGGAAAAGAAGAAAGGTTTCCACTTTGACTTACTCAGATGGAATAATCTAAAGGCCTTACATCTTTATAGGTCTTACAGCAGCAGGATTAGTCCTCATCTCAGCTGACTGAGTGCTCTGTTAAAAGAGCAGACTTATACTATCTTGTTGTCTGTGTTTGCCCAATTTGTGGCTCTCTAAATATTGGCAGATTGTGATTTCCATGCATTCTAGCTACTGTGTCCTGTAACAATACAAAGTAGATGATGTAGAAGATAGGCCAGAACACATAAAAATAATGGCATCCTCTCTGTTGTTAAACTGGGAAGATATGGAAGTCCCCAGAGACAAGAACAAATGAGTAAGAGCCTTATGATACCAATGTACATTTGAATACAAACATAATTTTCTACATATTGCTTTGGATTCCTTTGGGATAAAAGTATATCAGTAGATGTGATATCCCCACTCACCACTGTCCCCCCCCTCTCAAAATAGATATTGGAAAAATATAACCTAATAAAATTCAATAGACTACAATAACATTTGCAGACTATCAGCATTCCTTAATAAAACACATAATAAACCTGTTTCATAGCTTTTATGTTAAGACATCATTCCAAAATCCAATATGAAAACCAGGTGGATCTAGATTACCTCTATTTCTATTGATAATATAAATAATGGAAACCAATTCATAATAAATGAGATTATGTGTTGAGTTATGAACCTTTTGTGTCAGTTTTTCCATAAGAGCAAGAGATCAGTAATTGTGGTATCAACATTTTAGGCATGACCGTCTAGCATTTGCAGCACTTACAAGACGTTTGTTATTTGCCACCGAAGAACCAATAGCCAACCCCCTCCATTTTGAGATCTGTTGGGGTTCTCCGTTCAAACTGCGACCTGTAACAACAGTTTTGAAAACACATTTCCCTTCCATGCAAAGTAAGTTTATGGGGCTTGGGGTGGGAAGTAAAGTGATTCAACTCACACTGTTTCTTCTCTGATGGCTCTCCTAATGTATAATTTTATTTGTGAAAGTTATCAATTTATTTACAAATTTTTACAAAAACTATTCAAATCAAAAGATTTCAATTTGACACAATAACAGAACATGCATTTTACAAAATTAACACAGAATACCATAACACCCATACAACCCTTGGCAGGTTGGATTGCAGAATTTCCAGGTTATCATCACAAAATTCACCACAATTTACTCCCACAGGACATAGGCTACACGTATATGTACTCAGATTTTCTGGAGAAAACTGCTCCAGAGCTGTCCTGGATGCCATATGGGAATTCTGTTGTACCTGCTGTCATTGGAGAGCATTAAAGTCCTTTAGAAGTCCAAATGACCAGCTGGAGCAACAGTGCATTAGCACCAATGTCCTCCATTCTTGCAACTCCAAGCAGCTCCCTGCCAAAGTTTTTCTGGTGAAGCCATATTTTGGTGAGACCACAACAAAGCCATTCAGCCATGTGATCTCCAAAAGTGTAATTGCCAGGAAAGTGAGAGAGTGACTTGCTCTTGAAAGAGTAACCCCATCATTTTCAGAAGAAATAGCTAATGCACAAGATGCTGGGAGTTGTGATGGACCATGGATTCCACCCCTCCAGATTTACAGTATGTATGTACATCCTGGTTGAGCATCCATTATGTGGAATTCGAAAAGCTGAAATATTCTGAAATCCAAAACTGTCCACATGAGTGGCTGGGATAGTAACACCTTTGCTTTCCGATGGTCCAACACAAACTCTGTTGCATGGAGATATTGTACAAAATTATTTTCAAACTATGTGTACAAGCTTTATATGAAATATTATTGAATGTCATGCCGATTTCCAAGATAGCTTACTGTGCATGTATATCTAAATACAGGTACAGTAGAGTCTCACTTATCCAACACTCACTTATCCAACATTCTGGATTATCCAACGCATTTTTGTAGTTAATGTTTTCAATGCATTGTGATATTTTGGTGCTAAATTCGTAAATACAGTAATTACTACATAACATTAATGTGTAATGAACTACTTTTTCTGTCAAATTTGTTGTATAACATGATGTTTTGGTGCTTAATTTGTAAAATCATAACCTATTTTGATGTTTAATAGGCTTTTTCTTAATCTCTCCTTATTATCCAACGTTCTGCCAGCCCATTTATGTTGGATAAGTGAGACTCTACTGTATGTCAAAATCCAAAAAATGTGAAATTCAAAACTTTTCTGGCCAACAGAATTTTGGATATTCAACCTGTATTTCCATCCTGTAGTGTCTGAGCACTCATGAAGACTTGCACATTCAAAATAAATTTGTCTAGCTGTCCTACCTACAATTTCATCATTTTTGTTCTTAATTATGTTGCTTTATTAAAATCCTACTGTTTTTTTTCTATTTTGCTTACTTCTTTGTAGTGATACAGGAAGCAAAGTTGTTAGAAATCCAAAGACTTGAAAACATTCAACGCCGGAAGAAGCTCGCAAAGCAAGTGGAGTCAGAATTTAGATGCAGGCTACTTTTGGAAAGAAGACCACTGCCCCCAAGTGGTCCCAACTAGACCTCCTTCAAATTGATGATTGTTTCGATCTTCCAACAATAATGGTTCAGTCATTTGTAAAATCAATAAGCAAATTACTAGAGTGTCCTGAAATTGTATCTGGTAACATCTAGTAAGATCATGATCTAGTAAGATCATCATAACATCACTTTGATGATGAAATACAGAGCTGGAGAAAGATTAAAAAATCCTTATGGTCATTATTATGGGAAAAATGACATTTACCTTTGTGTAGATATAAAGACAAAATGACTTCAGAATATTCCTAGTGATAGTTGTAGGTTCCGGGGGCAGATAGTTAAAAATGAACTTTTCCAAACTCTGATCATCAGGCAATTCCACATGGTAAACCAGAACTCTTCCAGATTATTGGGCTTGTTCTGTTCCCCACCTCCTGTTCTTCACATCTTTGGCTATAAAGAGTTTTTACATTGTATTTCAATTAACCATAATTTAGCATTATATCTCAATCATAAACTGTGAGTAATCTTGATTTTGGTTAGTGAAATGCAAACAGTTTCATAAAATATGTGTTGAAGGTGGTTCGTTTCAGTTGGTAGTCTTGAGCATTTGTATAGAATCGCTATCTGTTTCAGTTTGTTTCATTTTTAAGACCCCATTTTTGTTTATGAGCACCTCTCCTGAAGACGGGCACCTTTCTGAACTTTTTGGTCCAAGATCCGAAAAAACAAAGATTTTCAGCCCATTGGCGGCAAAGTGCCAGGGCCTACATCCAAGTGCGTCAAGCATAGACTAAGAGGCACTTGATGCTCAGTGTGCTGAAAAATTTGATCAAATGGCTATCATTCCCACTTTTTTTGTTTCACTTTTGTACACCCTGCCCCATTTTGTGCCATCTGAATAGAAGGAACGATACAAAAACATGAAATAAATGGATGAAATGGTAACTGGGTCCATGACTATCAGTTGGACATAATTAAAGAATGGCTAATCTAAAATGGAAGCAAAGGTTTCTAACTCTGCCTCCTGAACACAGTGAAGGAAGGGAGGAGTGTGGAGCATGTGAATACAAAGTTCTTATATAGAAAAAAACATTCTTAGGGCTTGTTTGTTTCAAAAGCATATAAGCTGTTGTTTTTAGTCTCTTCCAGAATTGCACATTTTTTAAGAACGTGATGCTAGCCGTATTCCAATATTCACAGTTGGGCAGTTTTGGCTGATCCTAAAAAAGAAATTGCTCAACTGTGGGTATATATATTTTGAACTGAAGTCATGATTGATTGTAGTTTGCATATACTCTGGCTCACCTCCACAGGTGGCAAACACCAATTTTATTTCTAAACGAAAATTAGTCACAGCAATAAAAATACAATGGCTCGCTCAGTACACAATAAACACTGGATATATCTTCCCAGTCTAGCAAGGAGCTATCTCTGCATGGAGGCAGCCTTGTATTACTGATTAGCAGCAGCTCTCTTTCTTTGTCCTAACTCAACTAGGAAGGATGGAAACAGAAAGATAAGTCACACTGCCACCAAAACATATAGCTCAATGTTTCTGCAAACTGCTCCAGCTTGTTCTCAAAATTTGAATGCTTTAAGATTACCTTTGAAAAGGTCCTTCCAGTGCTAAGCTGTGTTTGCCTGCAAAAATTTACATTCTACTGGCCAACACACATTTGGTGCCTCAAATGTTAGCCCTGATTCTGCATGTATCTGATCTGCTGATTCCAAAATGGCACTAATTTTCCCCCATCAGCTTTAGTTTTTGAGATACAGCTTTAGTTTTTGAGATGTCATCTTCTCGCTCATAAAAAACCTTTCTAACCATTATCTAAGAAACCAGAGCCGATGTGGTCTATCAAATGCAATTTTCTAAATCAGCACCCCAAATAACCCCCGGAACAGGCCTAAAAACCAAGGTGACAATAATTTTTTGTGTCATGCTCTTAGACTATGTTATTGGTGTCCTTGTAGCATCAGCACAAGTGGTGAAATATGGAATATATTTTATGACAACATCCCAATCTGAGCAAACATCAGGATGTGTCTGGGAAAACCAAGAGAAACCTAATCTCTCTGAGAATGTGATAAAGCATTGATTGGGAACAATACATTTCTGGACTGATTCAGAGATAATCATAGACACAATTAACTTTGTGGTACTAGAAATTTTCAGGCCCCTTCCACACTGCTGAATAAAATCCCACATTATCTGCTTTGAACTGGAACATATAGCAGTGTGGACTCAGATAACCAAGTTCAAAGCAGATATTGTGGGTTATTCTGTCTTGATATGCTGGGTTATAAGTCTGTGTGGAAGAGCACTTAGTCCAATCCTGAAATCTGTTCTGATCATCAGAAGAAAACAGATCAAATGGACGTCAGACCAAGTAGTCACTTCATATTTTAAAAGTGTCCTTTTATTTACATTGTGGAGATGCCTTAGCAGTTACAAGCTCAGACATCTGATAATTCAACATTTTTGGTAAAAGTATATAAATATATACACAAGACTCTATATAAAGTAAACATAGTAACTTGCGATACAGTAAACATTTGCTATTTTTCCTTACACTAATAAGACGTCCCGTAAAGCTTAAATACTGATTTCAAGTATTTTCTATAAAAAGCTCTATTGCATTAAAAATATTGTGAAAAGACAGCTCTGCTATAAACAAACTTTAAAAACAGACTAATAAAAACGTACCTGTAAGAAAGTTCAGCAGAAAAAAAAATACTGTTCTTATTTCCCAGCCAACCCCCAGCATTAAAAGTACACTATAAAGGAGGTGAGGAAAGAACCTGCAAAAGGCATTAATACTTCTTTAAAAATAATTAAAAAGCCTTTTTAAAAAAATTCCCAATGGCTTATCAGAGCCTGAAACAGCTGCAAAAATGCAGCACTATTAAATATAAATGGTGAATAAGGATCCCATTGTTTCAAAGGGAGAAGGGGTTATAGTGGTATTTGATCCTTTATAGAACTGGAACTATATTGGCAACATGAACCAAAGGAAAAACTACACTACATATTTAGTGTTGGGTTATACCAGTCTAATTGCCATGGCTTCCCATAAAGAAATGTGGGAGTTGTAGTTTGACAACTGTGCTGAACATCTTTTCTCAGTATGACTGATCATTCATTTATAGAACCAGCTGCCCAAGGAGGCAGCATTAATGTTAAACCAGTTGACATCTTGTGTGAAAACATGCCAAATGTATTCAAGAACCTCTTCTCTCATTGCCCCCTTTAATGCACAGGCAGTTTTAAAATTCTAGTTAATCATTTGCTGTTCTTCTGCTTGCAGACGTTTTAGGATATATAGAATAACTTGATAGCAGAAAATGTACTGGTCCTGTAAAAAAAGGAGAAAATAGATATGAATTCCTTGGAATAGAAATTTGTAAGGACATTAAAACAGCTGTAGCCGAACACACATGCTGCCCTGTGCAATTTTGTGTCATTTAAACCTTATCTAGCTTCAGGGCATGTCTGCAGTATGGTTTTATGGAAAGCTGAATGTCAATGCAACATGCATCCAGAACCCATAGTCTAGAAATACTGATATTTTTGTCCATGATTATCACCTTTCTGACATTCCGGATCTGCCCTTCCATTGATATTCCACTAATATAGCATATGGGAGATAACAAGTGGTACAAGAAAAATGCAGCAGCAAAAATGGACAGGAACCATATGTAGCAAATGACAGAAATAGGTTTTCAAAGTGCATTGAGTTTATCAAAATCCAATACATTTCAGGGATGTATACTCGTTCATCAAGAGCAATCTGAGCAAGATTGCTTCGTAACTCTGGAATATTTAGTGGCGTTTCATTCAGAAATGCCTGAGAGTTAGTAAGTATACTTATGTAGGATCCCCCCTAGAAAAGGAGCTGTATTTTTGAATTACACTAAGCTCCAGAAAACTCAGGTTTCTTTTTGGATCTCAAAAATAAAAAGGAAGCATGTTTCATATGTTCAAGTATACTATACAGCTGGGTTTGTGCCAAATCAAAAGCACAAGGAACTGCAGCAAAAGAAAGCTGATTTTTCTACATGGTTAGACTATATATTTGTCTGTCTAGGCGAGTACTATCTGAATACTTTAAAACTGGCAATAACTCTTCAAGGTTTCAGGCTGTGGTCAGCTGAGGTCTCTATTACTGGAGAAACTGGGATTGACTCTGGGATCTTCTGCAATCAAAACACAGATACTACCACTGTGTTGTGTGTCACCTGGACGGCAGAGGAACCATCCCTAAGGCATTTCCTGTGCAGATGGCTATATTAACAAGCTAGCTGGATTAAGACCAGCCTGGGACTATCTCTTCCAACCAGAAACACAGCAGCTATCCAAATAAATCTGTTACATTTTTCTCCCAAAGACCCTTGTTCCCAGCACAGCAAAGGAGATAATCCTGATGAAAAGGGCCCTAGGAACTAGAAGATGGCATTTATGTTTCAAGTCAAGGTATACATACCGCGGTTTGCACCATGCCAGGCCTTTGCAGGCGCATTGTGCGCACCACGTCGGAGATGTCAAACTAAAAAAATGCAAACAGAATACAACAGTCTTGAATACACCTAAAGAGAGAGCGCACCAATATAAAGGCGAGTTGGCACTGCAGGCTTTGCAGCAAGTGGGTTTGGGCCACCATTAGAAGACTTAGAGTTGTAATGAGGGGTGAGATTTAACTATCTCCTTTCCTATTTCCAGGTCTTCATGACAAATCACCCCAATATTATCTACAAATATTCAAACAAGATCAAGGTTCATAGATCTGGGCCCAGTGTTGAACATTTAGTTCCAGCCTCAGAGAAAACCTGCTCAAGTTTAAGACGAGCATTGATAGATGTATGCAGTTGGTCTTGTTCAGAGGCACTTGGTCTTTTTTCATATGCAAAAGGATTATAGCCTGTGTTTATGTCACAAACATTTCTAAAATGGCAAACTGACTTGCATATTAGTAGTGTAATGGGAATATTATAAGTTAGTTCTATGATAGCTAATCACACATTTCTGAGCATCTTCTCATTAATATGTACCAAAGGAGTACTGGGTCTATCACACCTGTAAAGGGAACGTTCTAAATAAAATAGAACATACACATGAGTATGTTAATTCAAAGAACTATGCAAAGAAGAATGAAGAGAGTGCCTTCCTTAACGTTCACTCACCTCGAGATCTTGGCTGATTAGTCCCAAGACTACGTCTATGCATATAAGTGTCCCTGATCGTCCAATCCCAGCACTGCAATGAGTGATGATGGGCCCTGATTTGTGGATGTGCCTCATGTAGGATATAAAGGTGAGCAAATCATCTGGTTGGGAGGGCGTGTCATGATCTGGCCAGGCAGTGAAGTTTAAATGGGAAATATGCCGGAGTTCACCTGTCTAGATTTTAAATTAAAAACAACACACACAGAGAAAGAGAAAGTGTTGAAGCTTGTAAGAAGAATATGCTATCTCTAAGCAAAACACAATAGGATCCCGATAGCCATTTCTAATGCCTTTTTCAAATGCAACCCATGGCTAATTTGTATATACAATAGACCCGTTATTTTTGCACAGTACCCCTTCAAAAGTAGAAAAATTGCAAATTTTTATAAGCATTTTTAATCTCTCTACGAATCTCCAGGTCCTTCAGCATGACTCTATAGTCAAAATTTCCACTCAAAACTGATCATACAATTCCACTGAAGGATCTAGAAATGCTGAAAGATATGTTCCCTCCAGTTTGTCCTGGATAAGTTCACCACATCAAATTCACAAAAGGTAAACCTGAATATGTGAAAGGAACACTTTCCCTCTCTTGCATGAAGTTGATATGACGTCACCTTCAGAAAGGGCTCACAACACATTACTTCTTGGGATGACAGTTCTGTGAATTCCCAACCACTATGGTACAAGTCAAGTTCTGTCCCATCTTTAGCTGTTTTTCCATTTAATTACAGGAAGAATTAAAAAGGTTCTTATACAGGTGTGCAAAGTGTGGCTTGAGGGGCATATGTTTTGGTTATCAAAAATGTCAGGCCCTGCTTGCACCAGATAATGGAAATTCGAAACTATGGTCACTCACCAGCAAGCTATAGTGAAATACTAAAAGTAAACCACTAAATTGAACAGCCAAGACTAGGACCAGTTTTGGCAAGGAACTCAACATGGCTTTCCATTGCTGCTGTCTCCAGCTCATTCAATATGACCACCCATTCCTCTTTAATTTCTAGAGTTCATGTAGCAGAGAAGAAGCAGAAAAGCTTTCAAGCAGGCAAGCTCTGCTTCCTTTATTTCATTACAGTGCTTCCATATTCCTGATACAGCTCTGCTGCACAAGATGTTTATGCTAGGGCCCTCAGAAACATGATGAGAAAATTAAAACAGCAGGCACCAACAGTGGTCCCCTGGGCTCCATAACTATCCGAAAGATTGCTGAAAAGACCACTGTCACTGGCATAGACTTGACTATAGGCTTTTCCGATAGCTTTGATATTTAACAACTGCAACCCAAGTGCCAAGCCAGTATATTTAGATTCAGTATAAAGCCACATCCTAGAAGAACAAAACTGCCACTTGGCATCTTGGCTTCAAAGTAAGGCTTGCCCAGGAATCTATTACATGCTATGCTGCACCTGGCTCACTTACCTGAATGTCCTCTAGCTCCATGTCTCTAATGACGAAGCCTTTCTGCTCCTGCAGCTTGACAAGAGAGAGTCGTAGTCTATCGCTGATCATGGTGGTTTTGCCAAGGGCTTCAGGCCAATACCGCTGACATTTGACCTTTTCTCCTTCTACTTCCTGGGTCATCATGGCTATGATGGTGCAGTTTTGTTCCCAAGTCATCTGCCAAAAGTCTGCTACAGTTGTCGGAAGGGGTCCTTGGCATGCGATGTAAACATACTCCTTGCTTCCCACTGGCATCTGGATAAAGCTGGCATTGATGTAGCCACCTTCAGCTCCAAGAGGGACCCTTGTGGTGTCATCTGAGCCACACATTTAAATGCATTCATTAGAAAAGATATCTGAAACTATTCACCCAAGAAACAGTTAATTTCCCAGCAGGTTATTACTAGTTGTGTTCTTTTCTTTACACAATGAGTTCTAATTAAATTAAAATAAAGGTTGTATCACAAATCCTTTCCAGGTTTCAGCCCAAACTTTAAAGGAGCTGTCCAAGTACTGAGCCCCAATCCTCCCTATAGGTTTGCCACCTCAGATAGCTCCCACAAAGTGCATACAAAAGCCAGGAGCAGAATTACCTGGAAGCTACTAACTGCCCATGGATCTGCCACAAAAGATGCTGTCCTCGCCCTCCAATTTTCATCCTGAGCCCACAAAATCCCTACCAGAGATCCATTGCACTTTTGTTGACCATGAATGCAGCTAGCTCCTGGTACCAAGAGCCAAGTGAAAGAAATTTATGTGCAAAACTGAGAGTCCTTTAAAAATATTTAATGAAATTATTATAAATATAAAGAGATAAAAATACAGGTTTGATTGGGGAAATCAGGACTTACAGGGTAATATGTTCTTATATCTGTTTTTCTTCCGGTTTTCCTTTGTTTGGCCTACTAGACACTGATCCAAAGGCTTTAAGTCATGAAGATTCTATAATAAAAGCAAACTAAATAATCAGATAATTGGAAGCAAAGGATATTACTCAATAGAATGACCAATAGTACATTTGATTTGAACAGTTTTATCACTCTTGAATCATGTTCAGAAATGCACAAAATAGAAAAAAATGCTTAACTATCTACTCCAAAAATAGTTGTATTTGTCAAAAGAGTATTACTAGTTGTGTTTTGCTAAAAAAAACAACCAGGTAATCTGCATCTGAACCAATCCCAATTAAATTGAAATTGGGATTGGTTCAGATGCAGCACTATACTGATACCTATTCTGTAACTTTCACATACCTCTACTGAAGTGACCAGCTTCTGATGAAAGTAAATTTAGCATAATGCCAAGTTTTTAACTTTGTTTGTGGTTTTTATACATTATAGCTGTATTCTCAATTTGCTTGCAGTACTAAATAATTTTGTGTGTCTTCAAATCATTTCTGACTTGGCAACTCTAGCATGAGGTTTCTAAGGTTGACACTGTTTAACCAGCCCAAGGTGATTTAGTGGGTTTCCATGGCCTCCAGAGTCATAGTTCAATGCTCTAACCAGGACAACACACAGGCTCTCTAAACTGAGGCATACAGGACTGCAGCCACTGGGAGACTGTTCACTCACCTCAATCTCCTTAGAAGGGACTCCTTGTTCCAATAAACCTCGAAGCATCCGGATAGTTGACTTTAATTTGGACCCTGTGTATTTGCCGGAAGGAAGCACTTGAACGATGGGGAGAGTAGGAAACTCCTCACTTGTGACTAAAAAGCAATATGGCATAAGAAGGAGATTGATTTATTCCTGTCTATAAAGTTCAACACAAATAGAGAAGCCCACATGGCAATGTCAGTCCATGAAATATAGCAGCAGTTGCCTGCAATGTTGAGTGCCAGCAGCTAATTTTGATCATAGCTTTTATAAATGCTCCCATAAATAATCCATGTGCTAAATATTTCTCCCCATTATTCCTCTACCTTGAATTTTTGCATTTTCTGCTAACAGCAGTTCATTCAGTTTTTCATGAACATTGGTTCATATTTAACATGAAAAAAACTTGCTAGATGACAGTTTTCAAAAAACTGGAAATTGAAAGACAACATGCAGTACATGAAATGAATAAGCACCATGATGGGTTACTTTTTTACCATAGCTATGAGCAACTGATTACTTTACATATATAAAAAAGAATATCTTCAGTTTCTGAGTGTATACATTACATATGGCGGAAAGTGATGGTCCTCATGCAATTCCCCGACCCCTATGACATCACTGAGCTTTACAGGTCATACTCCACCAAGTGCCCCAAATCACATCAAATATCCAAATAATTGGAGCCCCAGGTGGCGCAATGGGTTAAACCCTTGTGCCTCCCACCCAAAAAACCCCCCAAAAGCTGTACATCTACTACAAAACTCTGGTATAGGTTTGGAGGCAAATACCACTTACAGGGTTTGTGGCTGATATAGCCACATCTAGGGACGAGTGACATAACTTTTGGAGTAGGTATGGACAAACTCTAGGTGTTTGGACTTTAACTCCTAAAATTCCTAACAGACGGTAGGCTGTTAGGAATTATGTGAGTTGAAATCCAAAACACCTGGAGGACCAAAGTTTGTCCATGCCTGTTCTGGAGTCTGATAAAATAGCTGTTTATTTATTTACAGCATTTATATTCCGCCCTTCTCACCCCAAAGGGGACTCAGGGCGGATCACATTACACATATAGGCAAACATTAAATGCCTTTTAACATAGAACAAAGACAAGAAAACATGGCTCTGAGCGGGCCTCGAACTCATGACCTCCTGGTGAGAGTGATTCATTGCAGTGATTCATTGCAGCTGCTCTCCAGCCTGCACCACAGCCCGAGCCTAGGCAGAACATTTCAATGGCTGTTTACCTTCTACAGAGGATTCCTGGTGTATTGATTCAATTGGCAATTCATCACTTCCCCACGTAATCTCATCATCATCTCCCTGACCCATCAGAGGCTGCTGGTGAGGTAACCTTAAAAAAAACAAACACATTAGTAAATGACAAAAACAGACTCAGTTTCTACCCACAGTAAAACAAACAAACAAAAGGAATCTTAATAGACAAAAATTGCATAGGTTTTCAATGACAGAAGTTACAAATTAAACTGATGTCCCTATATAATACACAATATGATTTATATGTGAAATTTATTTGATATACTGTCTCAAAGGTAAGAATAATCTGTGAGTAATAAATGAAATTTGATCTCCATTGCAGGCTACATGAAAACAAATGGTGTAAATCCAATACATCAGTTATTGATTCTATATCATCAGAGCAATACAATATCTCACCTTCGACATAAAAAGCAATATATATTTCTAAGAATATGAAAAGGAAAAATTGCTTTTTGTAGAAGAAAGAAAAATAAACCTGTATCTTTCTATAGAAAGAGGAATAAATTCAACTCTTAGCCCAAGCTAATAGAGACAGCTATCAAAGGAATGTATGCAGATGTTGACTTATAATATTCTCAGTTAGCCATAGACATGCTTATGGCTTCAATTGTGTTTAAATAGATTATTTCCATTTTGGATTGTGGCTATTAGGGTAAACTCTGATCAGCAAAGTCAACAGAGCTTCTTTTTGAACTTAGTGAATTATTGGAGTCAGTTATAAAAAACTCTGGAAATTATTTGTCCATGATGGTATTTGAATACGATGCAACTGGCTAGATGTCTTGAATGGTAAAATAAGTAACTATGATCAAAAGTGGGCAAGCCTGGTCTGGGATATCTTCTCAGCCAACAGTGTTTGTATTTGGATCTTTAAAAGGGTTTGCAGTTTGTCATGAAGGGTATAATATTCCACTCCTAAAATGAATACACCTTACAGCTAGCTCACTATTTTATCTCACTGTTGCCATTGTCACACATGATAGTAGGAATCATGAACCCATCCAGGTGTTGCTGGACTACATCTTCTAGCTTTTCTCACCATTGCTTGTGCTGGCTCAGACTGACGAGCACTAAAGATGGGTTGCTTACCTGTAACCATGTTTCTTCGAGTGGTTATCTGTGGAATCCACACATCTGGTATTGATTATGCCATATGTGCTGATTCCACAGACACCACAAAGGAGAAAGCCCAACACTATCTGAAGGTTCACATTTTGCCCATTGTGTCCTAGGCTCATATTAAGGCGTGTGCTCTGAGTCACTAAATGGACACAGAATGTCAAAGCCAGAATTACAAATGCTTGTTCACAGCTCCATGAATGATCTCACCTTTCAGAAGCCTTTCTGTCATTGCTATGATCTTCACAGCCATTCAGCTGGGGCGGCTAAGGGGAAAAACAGGTTAAAGAATTTGCAATGAATGCTATAGAATACTAGTAAATAACAACAACAACTACTACTACTACTACTACTACTTTATTTTTGTATCCCGCCTCCATCTCCCCAAAGGGACTCGGGGCGGCTCACATGGGGACAAGCCCAGACAACAACAGAGTAAAATACAGACCAATAAAAATTTAAAACATAATAAATACATACAAACGTAAACAACATCAACAACCAATTAAAGCTAAGCAACAATAATAACTGGACATGCAGAGGATAAAATGTATAGACTCTGAAGGGGGTTCCTGAGATATATGAGGACGATCAGAGCAGGGGACAGGGGGTGATTTCAATAACCACTGAGCCTTAAAGTGAGGAAAAGTGTTAAAGTGCAATATCTCATACCATTGTAAATGGGAGTGACTGATGGGACCACTTACTCAAATGCACATCGGAACATCCACATTTCTAAGGATTTGTGGAAGGTGGACAGGGAAGGTGCCAGTCTGATCTCCCTGGGGAGGGAGTTCCAGAGCCGGGGGGGGGGGGTCACCACCGAGTAGGCCCTCTCCCTCATCCCCACCAGCCGCGTTTGAGTAAAGGTGAAGGCTGATACTGGGGTGGGTGAGAGAACAAATTCCCTGCCTTTCAATAATGGACCACTTCTAGCAAAAGAGAAGCAACTGGAAGGCTGGCAACAGTTCATCACTACTAGTTTTGTTTCAGGACATATTTGTATAACTGCAGACAGGCAAGACTGGTTTAGGATGGCAAATTCTGGGTACGACCATTCAAGAAAGATATAGACAAGCTGGAACTCGTTCAGAGGAGAGCAACTAAAATGATCAAAGATCTGGAAAGCATGCCCTATGAGGAGCAACTTAAAGAGCTTGGTATGTTTAGTTTGGAGAAAAGAAGGCTGAGAGGGGGCATGTGGAGATAGTAGCCTTGCTTTTTGCTGCTCTAGAGACATGGAACAGTGGATTCAAAATGCAGGAAAGGAGATTCCACTTGGATACTGGAAAGGATGTCCTAATGGTTGTAGCTATTCAACAGTGTGGTGGAGTCTTCATCTCTGGAGGCTTTTAAACAGAGGCTGAATGGCCATCTGCATGGAGTGCTTTGACCGTGTATTCCTACACAGCGGAATGGAGTTGGATTGGATGGTTCTTGTGGTCTCATCCAACGCTATGATTTTAATTAATGCATGTCCCATTTCATTTGTATGTAGTTATTCGCTTTTGAACACATAGCTTTTTTCAAGTGACAGTTAAGGTGGCAGGATAAAAGTGGAAGATAGCTTTGATACAGACTTACACCACTCATCTCAAAGAAGAGAAGAAAAGAAAAATAGACAGGGATAAAATGCAGATCTTTCCAAGAAGAAGTCACTTCATACGAGAGTTATAACATCTGAGACAACGGATACTAATCTGCTTGGAAATAACAACAATGCATGGTAATAATCGCATTTGTTTTACCTCTGGGAAGTCTTCAGGCAATGAAGACCCATCACAATCAGTATCTTCTGATTTCTCTTCTGAAACTTTCCCATTTGTCTCTGTAGGGAGGAAAAAAACAATGCAGCTGCAGGAAAAGACCAGTTCCCAAAGGAAAAACTACTTTAATTTCATGCACTAAATTAATGCTATTAGAGGAACATAACCAAGCACTATTTTTCTGGGTTCAAGCCAAAGTATGTTAGTCATTGTTCATCTCTTCAATTATTCAAGTTATTCATGAATAGCATGTCTCATTGATTTTGGTGGAACTAAAGTGTACTTCATAAATTTATAGCCTACTTTTCTGTTATTTATATTCAAAGGTGCTAGCCATCTAGTTAAAAACTTGTTCATAAAAATGAGATCTCTCTCAAACAAATGAATACACCATTATTAAATCCCCCCAATCAAAATGTGTATGAAGCACACATATTAATAACAGCTTCAAAATAATCTTAAATAAATCAGCCGTGAGATAAGGAAAACATCTATCAAGATTCAAAGGACTGTTACAATATATGAATCAAATGCCCAGCTGAAAAAAAAATCAGGAAGAACTTTTTGCATTATTTTCCAAGATATTTTTAAATATAGTTCGGAGCCAAAAGTTATACAATTGAAGGAATGGTAGAGTTAACTGACCAAAACCCAATGGCAAATATATTACTTGAAGAATATATGTCAGCAATTTCAGAGAGAGAGAGAAACATTCCATTAAATTAATGAATATGCAAATGAAACCAACAACAAGAAGGCCTCTGCATGACAGATAACATTGGACCAATTAAAAAATGCACCTCGTAAAAATTAATGGTGCAAAACCACATCAATTCTGAAGTTGTTTTAGTTTAGTACTTTATAATACTGCTTATTTGCATGTAGTATTTTCTTGACTGTACCTGGCAGGTGGTTCCCAGATGTGGCATTGCTACGATTCAGCAAGTTTTGGGCTTCTTCATCTACTACATCTAAAAGATACTGAATGACTTCATTGTGATCATCCTCATCATAGGAATCTTCATCTTGTAGCTCAACTTAAAATAAAATGATTATAGATTACATTTACTTCCTGATAAAAAGGAAATAGAGCATTTGCGCACTTCAGCACAATTAAGTTTTCAGATTTTCGATTGACTGTTTTATATGTTTAGATCAGTCTTTTTCAAGGATAGTTTCCTTGGATTTGTATTGGCTATGCATTAAAACAATTAATATGTTGCATGATTACCCCAATAACATGATGAATAGATGAACCTGCTGACTTTTCAATAGAAAGCCTTTGCTAAAAGGACAGCAGCAGGCTACCTGTGCCAAGTCTAATCTAATAACTGGACGTGAAGCTACACTTGGTCATTATTTAATTTCCTGCTTTCTTCATCTCCATGCTTTAATTCAATTTCTGGGCTATCTCTGCAATACAGAGTACTATATAATTATTAAGATTTTAATTTAATTATATAGTCATTACAGTGAGACATACAATACGATCTGAATACATAATACATGAGAATAACAAAGTGAAGAATAACAACAGCAACTTCTTCACTCAATATATTATTCCTGTGAATTTCAAAATCTGTATTAAAAGAAAGATGCCAAGTTATCACACTCAGTTCCTCTTACCTGAGTTATTATTGTACTTGGAAAAGTCAGGGATCTGACTGGTAGCATTGCATAAGGATGTCTCTTGAGATACTGTGACATGTTCTGGGCTTTTTGCCTGGTGACTATTGTTCATTTCACCATTCATCTAACAAAAACCAAGAAGTCTGAATCAGTTTTCATAAATAACTTACTTATTCCAAAACCTGGAGTAGTTTGATTTTGGGGCTATAATTCCCAGAATTCCCCAACCAAGTACGGCACAAAAACCATGATGGCTAGGAGATTTTGGAAGTCAAAGCCCCTAAATGTAAATTTTCCAAGATCTCATTCATTTATTAATCTAGAGTTTGCCTTTTTAAAACAAACTGACTTCAAATAAGTCTGAACTGTCTCAGAATACTAAAGGGGCCATACAGCATATAAAATATCAGATCTTATGAGTGGATCCCAAGTTGCCAAGGTTGAAACTTCAGATGGATTCCTATCAGCTGTTGATAAGTTGATGACCACCATAACATGTAAACTCACAGATGCACTATCCATGTAAATGTGTCATATGCCAAAGCTGCAAGTGTGGATCTAGCCCAACTGTTCCAGTTACTTACCTTGGGTACATATGCATCATGTCCTATTTCTGATTTGCCATATGTTTCTCCAAGAAAATGACCTGAAAAACAGCATCATGAGGTCGGGATAGAAGAACATATCATTTGCAAGTTATATTATTTTTGTATATTATATTTTCATATTATTACAGATTTGCAATGAAGATCTTATTCATCAGTTCATTCTCAAGTCTTTTGTATATTATCACCACCCCATAGTTGTATTCACAATACAGTTTGAAGTATTATTTTCTTAGAGTACACCTTCTTCAATCCCTCTGGCAACTTATCTACTTGCAGTGCAGTAATAATTAATTTTTTTTCCAGGGACTGATTTGAGTTCAATCATCAGGACATTTTTTTAAAGAAATCTTTTGTAGCTATAGGATGTTAGCATCTAAATTGAACTTTACGACCCACTAAACCAATGGAATGTATAGAACTATTAGCTTATCACATTCAGCATTTGATTCTAGCTAGAACAAGCAATTGAACAAGTCTAAATCACTACTGATCCAGTGTCTGACCATTATCGGACAATGATCAGAGCCAAAGGTACTGTATATGCTTACCATTATGTTTGATTGCTCTCATGCTAGAGTTATTAGGATCTTTAGTTCTTGGAAACACTGGATGGCCATCTCTGAAAAAAGAAGAAATGCTTTGTTCAGTGTTTCCAGAATGTATATGATATATACGCATATACATACACACAGAATCCCATCAGATAGATAGAAAGATAAACCCATGTAGTTATGGCACTGCCTTGATCAAAGGTTTTAAAACAACAGAGAAATAATTAAAACAGTTCTTAGTAGATAATCACTGAAGGACTACTTTATTTCAAAAAACATTTGTGAACATTAGAATCTGATCCGGTTGTTTAGTCAAGATGAAGACTGAATGTCATTGTCAGCTGTACTGTGAAATTAAAAAATGCAGGGATAATTCCTATATATTTAGCAGTATTTTTTTGATGTCGTTAATTGTTATCAAGTCAATGTTGATTTAAAGTGAGCTCATGAATGTGGGACTCAAGGTTGTGGCTACATTTGTATGCCACTTTACTCTGAGAAGATCTTGGCAGCATATGCAGCTCTCCCATTTCTCACTTTAGAAGAGGCTGAGAGAAAGCAGCTGGCCTAATAGCACCCCGGAGGTTTCCTGGCTCATTAAAAATTGGAAACTGTTTCCCAAGTTCCAGCCCAACACTCGAACTTTTACACCATGCTGGGTTTCTGCAAGTCATTGCCCAAATTTCCTAGAAAATACCTGGTTGCTTTCAGTATCACCGTTGGAAGGGACATCTCCAGTGTTCTCTTTGCTTCCTTCAAAGTCATTCCCAGAGTGCTGAACCCATTAATATAATAGATGACATCCAAGGTATGAAGAGATCCCTCCAAGTCTGCCGCAGATTTGGTACTGATATCACTAATGTATACCACCTGATAAATGCTGTCATGACCACCTGCAAGGGAGATGCCTGGAGAAAAGAAAAGAAAAAGCTGTGTTGCATGACCATTTCATTATTTACTGTTACAAAACAGTGCAGTGGTTTTCCCTCCATGCAGTGGAGCAGGTCTGAAATTTTGCATTACCCAGTTGTTGTTCTTTATGGCAAGTTAAGTCAATGTCAGGTAACAGGTGTGGCATCATGGGTATTTTGGGTAACTCCAGAACTCGTCCAAGTACCAGCCTGACCATCTTTGGGGCAGCTCGGAGGAAACTGACAGCATCTGTGTGGCTCATGTTAGTGACATCTGTATCATTAACCTATGGAAGTAAACGGCAAAAAGAAAGAAAATGAATGATTTTGAATGTGATACTGATTCAGACAAGCTGACAAACATTTTCAGAAAGCTAAACATAGCTTGTCACTGATATCTACCAGTGTTAATGCCTTCTAGGCATGCTGGACCACAGCTCCCACCATTCCACCAGAGATACTGAAGTTCAAAGAAGTGGCCCTTGAATCCCTAAAACATTTAAGCTGGTGGATGGATAACAGATTTAGAGACACTATGGGCCATAATAGTTCCAAATCCTCCTAGAAAGAATCAGTTCATTTATATTAATCTATATCTCATGATTTTTCATATAATATAGTAAGAGCCCCTTATTACAAGGAATATATTTCAAAGCCTATAGATATTTCACCATACACAATACCAAACCCTGTATTTTCTGACTTAAGTTGACAACTTAAACATAACCCACTAAGTTAAAGTAGTCAACTGCAGTTTGAAAATATAGGATTTGGGACAAAGTTAAAATAGATTTGGAAACAATGTTTTTCATGTCCAGGGTGGGGGTGTCCCCCACTTTCTCACCTGTTGCTGATCTACTCCCAACTTCCTCAGATACTTGTACATATGCTTAAAAGCAGGAAGTCAACTTCTGGCCCAATCATACCAAAGAGTCACACAGGACTAAGCCCACAAAAGCCTCTGGGAGTGGAGACTTTGTGTTAAGTGATACCACAGAAAATGAATCTTTTGACTTTCTGCAACACGAAAAAAGACAAGCAGTTCCATAATTGAATTTTGCCTCACCTTGATCAGGCGGTCTCCAGGTCGTAACCTCCCATCACTTTTGGCAGGGTCTTGAAGGACATCATGAATGAAGCAGCCCACACTGTCACTGCCTTTTGTCACTGTGAAACCAAGGCTGCCCTTTTCGGACTTAGTCAGGACCACATGGAGCTCCACCTCCTGTAGGAAAAATGAGAGAATTCACTATAGGACGAGTAAAACCCAACTGCATTCTCCAGCTGTGACTCTTCAGGACATGCAAAGCGGAATTCAAGACAGCATGATTATGTAAAGAAGGAAACAATTTAGAATATGAACACAGATGTACTAAAATATTTGTATTAATTAAAAACTAATTCATTTCCATTCCTGTGGAAGAAGTGAAAGTATTCTTCCCCACAATGGCTGTTGAATGCACAGAGGGGTAGCCAATTCCTGAGTCTCATTCTCGGGAAATGGAGTCGGGTGGTGCAGTGATGCCATGGTGTAAATCACACTAGCTATTCCTTAAACCTGCCACAAGCAAACCCATGCTTGCAAACTCATCCTCTTGAATGCTGTCAAATTACATTAATCTCTTTCTTCATACCCATCCTTCTCAAAGCGTCTTCTCATATCTACTGTGAACCAAATACTTTTCTACTCTAGCTTCCCTTCCTTTAAACTTTGCTTTCCAACTGACGAACTATTTGGCATGAGCAAATGAGAAAGTGCACTCCCACACAAAACCATTTCAAAAATGATCAATACAAAAGTCCTTTATGGCTTGCAGTTAATCAAATACTGAAAGATGTGCAGGTTATGCTAAATTTGTTTCTTTGAGGTGTTGCTCTTTCATCTAGATCTATTTTGGGGGAAGGTGTGCATCTTAACCATGGAGCCAACCCTTACAAGATAGGGTCGAGGGGAAAAACATGAAAAACTGGAAATCTTCTACCAGTTATGTTAATAACACTGTGCTTAGATGGATTAGTGGCCATACTCAGTATAAGGCAGACTGATAAATTACTGCGAAAGGAAGAAATTGATCATCTCTTTTCTACGTAATATCTCTATCACCTCTTTTCTATGAAAATTAACTGAGACATAACACAAATTTCTGCAGTGCTCAGCAGCTAAATAATTTCTGTGATGTGCTGAATTTGTGGAATTTCAGAAACACACACAAAACATGCACTCTATTAAAATCAAGAAGAAACATGGAAAATTACTGGTTCATATTCATCAACGTGTTTTTCAAGCTGGTTGAAAAGCGATGCCAGGCCTCTCTGTGGTGCTGTGAGCTCAGAAACAGAACAACTGTATTTCTCCTCTGTTGAACCAGATGTGATGGTTCTACAGTTTGCAATTGGTGGCAAATCCATCAGCAAGGGAGAAGGAGGATTACTAATGGAGTAAAAAGAAGAAAGCTTAGGTTAGCTACAAAGGGTCCAAAGGTAGATTTGGGGAATAATGTACAACTCCCTAATTCACTGGACTGTGTTTTTATTTATTCATTCATTGCATTTGCATGCCATCTCTCTTCCAGAGTGGTCCCTAAATTTGACAAAATATATCTCTCTAGGCATTTTCTAGGTCAAGCAGCATAACTCTTTAGTATTCTTGGATCAGAAGTTTTTCATTTCAATAAGGTTCGCTATTATCTATGGTTTCACATAGCCACACAATGTCAGAAACGTAAGTCCCTTGGATACATGGAGGTGCACTTCACAACCTTTTGGACTACAGCCCCCAGAATTCCCACAACCCATCTAGTCATGTTTTACATATTAAAGGTCCCAGGAAAACCCAACAAATATCACATAAATTAGAAAATCTAGTTGTTTTTTTCATGTCAGGAGTAACCGGAGTTGCTTCTGGTGTGAGAGAATTGGCCATCTGCAAGGACGTTGCCCAGGGGACGCCCAGATGTTTTGATGTTTTACCATTCTTGTGGGAGGCTTCTCTCATGTCCCCGCATGGAGCTGGAGCTGATAGAGGGAGCTCATCCGCGCTCTCCCCAGGTGGGATTCGAACCTGGCAGCCTTCAGGTCAGCAACCCAACCTTCAAGTCACAAGGCTTTTATCCCCTAGGCCACTGGAGTAAAATATGCCAAGTAAACATGCCTGTTCTCTGTTTCTGGTTTCCCAGGTGGCTCATGAGAAGAATGATATAATGTGCGAAGGGCTTCATCCTGGTCGCAGGGCATTTCGTAAGGGCTATGTGCTTGAGCTGCTGGCTTGATTGGAGTTTGGTACAAAGCAGAGCTCCATTTGTCACTTGTTATGTCGGTTGTGTTTGCAGAAAGCTCTTCCCCTCCGCTCCCACTGCTGTCACTGTAGCTGTCTCTCCGGGAGAGAGACTTGTTATGCTTTTTGTTTTTATCTGTGGCTTCATTATCATCGGAGCTCTCATCATGATCGCCATGAGATGATTGAGCATTTCCTTTGCAGATGTCAGGGAAAATCTGGGATGGGGAATGGATCGGGGTCTGGAAATTAAAGAAATCAAAATTAATATTTCTCCCAACAGATCAATGAAACTTTATTCTAGTTTTATCTTACAGGCTGAGTATCCTATCCAAAAATGCATGGGATTAGAAGTATTTTGGTTTTTTATTTTGGAATATATTACTGTATTTGTATATATATACATACATAATGAGATAAGTTTGAGATGGGGCTCAAGTCCAAGCATGAAATTCATTTGTTTTATATACATGTAGACCTCACACACATAGCCTGAAGATAATTTTATACAACATTTTAAGGAACTGTGTGCATGAGACAAAATTTACATACACTGATTCAGCAGAAAGCAGAGATGTCACCATTTCAGTCACCAATGTAGACAGTTTTGAATTTTGGAATATTTTTGATTTCAATATTCCAGATAAAGGATGCTCAATCTGTATTTACTAAAGGGATATTTTTGACCTTGCAGATGTTGTCACACATAATGCAACCACAAACATGTGCATTTTTTAAATTTTGGGATGCGAATTAGGATTGTATCAAGTGTATATTTTGCTTCATCAAAAACCTGACAAGCTTTTTTAAAAACATTGTATCAGAAAGAAGGTTTCCTACAAACCTTGCTATAATTCTTACCAATAAAGAAGGGTCAATTTCTGGCAATATTCCCGGGAGTGGTCTACAGAGGAGAAGAGTGACTTCTGGAGATGTTCCCCTGAGAGCCGAGATGACTTCCTGTAAATGTCAAGAGATTGAAAATCATGTTCGGATCTCATGAATTTCAACACAATGACTTCACAGAGCCATAAAGCTAGAAAGGCCTGTATGGACCATCAAGTCCAACTCCTAGCCCAGTGTGTGATCTCCAGCTACTGCAACCCAAATATTTATTATTTATTTATTTATTACATGCATTTATACCCTGCCCTTCTCCCCGAGGGGACTCAGAGCGGCTTACATTCTGCCACGAGGGCCAGCAACAAATATACTATAAAACAAAACAAATACACCGAGAGATGCTCACCTGCTGAGATAGTCCTTTTAAAGAAGAGCCATTGACTTTCAGGATGACATCTCCAACCTCGATCTGTCCGCTTTCTGCAGCAGGTTGCCCTGGGAAGAGCTTTTTGACTCTGACTATGCTAGAACCTGGCTGTTCTGGAGAAACACTGTCTTCACGGCAGAAACTGAAACCCAGACCTGAACTGTTCTTCACCAGCTTCACCTCAAATGTGTTATCTACAAAAGAAGAATTCAAACATATATCAACATGAACCGCATAAAGGTAATATGTTCTAACTGTGTTGTGCACTGCCTCGAGCTATGAGGAGCGGTGGGTAATAAATAACAACAAAAATAACAATATTTAAAGTTGTTTGTGATGGCAGCCAGAGGTTTCCACATCATGAAGCCAGCCAAGGTGTTGGACCTTTTTGAAGGATGCCCAATACACATATGCACAAACACATTACTCATAATTTAATGTCTACATTTTCTACAAAAATATGGGGAAAAGACAAGGAGCTAAATGAGTTTACAGATAAGCCTTCACCTAATGGGGAGCTGATCCCATGGCTAATAAGCTGTGAGCTTCAAATGTATGAAATGTCATGTGAGGAAAATCAAACAACTAGAAAGAGCATTTTTTCAAGACAAAATGGAGATGAAAAAGTGAAAACGGGGGAACAGGATGTGATGCACATTTAAAAGAGGAAGCCAGATAAGCAACTAAGACATAATTGTGAGCAAATACAGAGAAGTACAAGTGATTCTACAGAAAGGCTTCAACAAATGTCATGCTGAGCTTCCAATCGAAGTATTAGGAGCATTAGGTTTGGTTCCAGGATTTCCTTGGATACGACAATCCAGACATTCAAATACCATTATATACAGTAAAATAGTTAAATGGTGTCCCTTACAGAAAATATTTTTAAAAATCAAGGTATGCTTTTGGGATACTATCTATCTATCTTGTGCATAGTTGAATCTGTGCAGAGGATCAATTGTTCTGTATTTCATCTAATCAAGCACATTTTGCATTCTGACAAGTTCTTACCAACTGTGACAAAGCTGTACTCTCTGGCACTTAACGTCTTCTTGACAGGTCTCTCTGGGGTTCCTCCATGGATGGTTGGGTTCAGAGGTGTGCACTGAGGTGTAACTGGAACATGGACTCTGGCTGCCGCGTGCTGCCCCTTTTCTAACACCAAATGAACTTCCTGCATAAAGGACAGTGAATTCATTAGCATAAAATCACAAGACTGTAAGCCATGAAGATAAAGAAATGGTCCATAAATAGGACTGAAGAGTCATATGGAACCACTCTAGAAGGACATTCATGTGTTTGAGTCCCATTCTGTCTGTTTCAGAATCCCAAACAAGGAAGCAGTCTCCGTTATATCAAGAGCAGCCAAAACAGGCAGAAAGGGGAATCCAAATTACCTAGGAGTTCAATTAATTGGTTCACCAGAGTTCTAGAGAAGTTACTACACAGGCATTTACATGCAAGATGACAACACCACCATCACCATTTAGCTTTCTAAAAGCCATGCATGAGCTTACTAGTAGCAACTACTTTTGCCTAATGGGGAAAGCAGCCATTAATGGAGCAAGCACGTTGTTGAAGCCACAATCGAGAATGGTGACAGTAAATGGCCACTCTTCTTCTACTACTACTTCAAGATATTTCTTAGGATTTAAGTAAATAACATGAAATATTTCCCCAAAGAAAGGAAGATCAGATACCATCTCCTACCTGGCCAGTGTTCCTCAGGATTTCCACAGCCTCTTTATGGGTGGCACCTTCCAAAGTAATCCCATTGACAGAGAGTACACGGTCACCTAGGAATCAACTATGAATTGTTAGAAGAAGAAAGGGAAAGACGTATACAGAGGATTGGTATAATACACTGAAATACCGGGCTCGGGCTGTGGCGCAGGCTGGAGAGCAGCTGTAATCAATCACTGCAATGAATCACTCTGACCAGGAGGTCATGAGTTCGAGGCCCGGCTCGGAGCCTATGTTTGTTTGTCTTTGTTCTATGTTAAAAGGCATTGAATGTTTGCCTATATGTGTAATGTGATCCGCCCTGAGTTATAAAATTCTGTAATGCTTCAGTGTTATACATACCTTTTTGAATTCTGCCATCAGCTTCAGCAGCTCCTTTTGGAATAATAGCCTTGACATAAAGACCTCCATGTCTCACGTTGGTGTTCACACCACCCTGCAGATTAATATAAAAAATACAAACATTTTAACACTGTGGGATCTCTAGAGTTCCAAAATATAAAGGCAATCCCGTAACACCCATGCAAGCTATCAGCAAGTTCAAGCAACAGGCAAAAATGAAACTCGTGGCATTACAAAACAATTCATTTCAAGCCCCGTGTAACCAAGTGCCAATGGAGAGATGAACAGAAAGGCAGCTATGAGAAATAAAAGATCAAGAATGTAACAAAAGCTTGAGCCTCTGCCTGTTTCAAGACATCATGCATCTGAAGCCATTCAGAAACAAGATATAAACAAAGAGGGAAGCTGACATGCATTTCTTCCTCTTGAATAATGGAAAGCCAAGTGGACAAACCAGAATCTTTAGGAGATGGCTTTGAGTGCATCCAGACTGACTGAAAAGTTCCAGATTTTGTTCCTGTTCTTTCCAATTTTATATGACATTAAAAAATAATCAGGTGGGGGGGGGGGTTAGTATTATACAAACTCACAGATTATAACAAGAATTGTCAAGAAATATTCTGGGATATGTAAAATCCATATGGATCTCCAAAATCATACCAGAAAGAACACAAAGAAAAAGTGGGATCTTCTGGCCTTTTAATTCAGTCTCGGTGCATCCTTCTTTTCATTTCTGAAGATCTAATCAAGTGTGCCATCTTTTTTTTTCTGGCAGGGTCCTTGGACTGTTAGCTATGGGAGGCTACCCTTTTGCCTGCAGGCTTAAATCTGATGTTAGGAGGGTCCCAATTCCCTACAATTTTCAAAGCCCAATGGTTCAGGATGAACTCCCACAGTTATCTTTAGAAGTGACTTGTGGTTTCTCAAGTCACTCCTGACATGAAAAAAGTGAATAGGGATTTGAGGATTCCAGCTGGAAGAGAGTAGAGTTCCTGAAGGTTCAAACAATGCCCATATGAGTTGTCTTGGAGTTCCTTCTCTTATCTCCTGCATAATGAAAGGGAAAGCTTCATTCAAGGGACTTAAAGATATCAGGGATACAGGGGGTACCTAACATTCTTAAAGTTTTCATACTCTGTTTTCCACAAAAATTACAAGTTTTCAACTCATTGCCTTCAAATACGGTATTCAAAACAACATTTCAACAGATAAAGCATTTCTTACAATGACATCTCTGTTGAAAATGGCTTTGTTGTTGTTGTTGTTGTTTTTCTTCTTGCAGAATATTGTAAAAAAAAGAAATACCGTCAGGGAAATCTGGGCAGGTTAAAACAACCTGTGGTCCTTGGACAGTATCTTTGCCTAAGGCCAAGAAGAATCAGGAATAGGTCTGGAAATATCCTGAGAAGAAACCTAATATTTATCTTAAGAGTTCACTTCCTATGGTTGTTTGTTTTTGCTTTAGACTAACAGTCTAATCTGACACTGTTTGGAAGAAAAAGACCTGATGTATTCAGTAAGCTCACTTCCAGGAAGCTAGGTATAGCAACCTTCCCTCAATCTAGTTCCCTGTAGATGTGCTGGACTATAGTTCCTATAAATCTCAGTCCTCGTGATCACTGGGGATCATGAGAGCTAGACTTCAGCCCATCTCAACTAGAGATGTTTGCTGTGCATGACTGAAGAAGAGCTTTTGGCACTGTGTCAGCAGAATGCCCTTTAAGATTCAGGATGGAAATACCAATTCACATATGTAAAATGAAGCACAGCTACAAAGTGTGCTGCAGGGAAGTAGGGCATTTGTTTTCTATGACCTACTTTTCACTGCAAACCATTTCATTTTCAAAAGGATGAAACTTTTAATAACCTGAACAAATCCCTCAAGGAAGATCCGAAGCTTCCCTTTCTTGAATGAACCTGCATTTGTTCAAAAGACTTTCCAACATTCAGAGATGCAGTCCCTCAGTTTAATCTTTGTGTTGTGAACAAAAGATTGAGGTAAAAAGGCAATAACAGGCAAAAACAGCAATAAAGCACAAGGCATCATATACCCATTCCTGAAGTTTGTCTTTAAAGAGACACTGTCAAGTAGCTACATAGCATAAAGATCTTATACAGTTATTAGATTTTTCCAAAACTGGAAGTACATGCAAATGATTGGGTTTAGGATTGCCAGGCTTTCAACTCATAAATGCCATATGTAAGTTTCAGAAAACAAAGAGTAGACACATCTGTAAATTCTTCTACTCCATTCCTCTTCCAACTATCTTTACACCACTTCAATTCCTCCTAGAGTTGAAACTAAAAAAGATTGGGATGAATCAAGAGATGGAAGAGAAATGGAGATAGAGAAATCATTGTTGTGCCTTCTATTTTCTTGGCATTCAGAGCAATGGCAGCAGTCTATGGTTGCAATACAGCAATTAAATTAAATTATGTATAAGGAGAAATATTTGGTAGCATTCTGCTTTGTAAGCAGCAGAGGGAGCTCAGTGGATGTATCACAAAAGCATATTGACTATTTTAGCATAAACTAACAACAAAACCATTGTTGACCCTAACAGGGAATTCACTGATTCAGTGGATTCAGGGTATTTGACATGGATCATAAGTCTTCCTTATGTCTTCTCCTAGTTGATCATACCATTTCAATTGATACTTTGTGCCTTATTAATTATTATATTTGTTCTGTATCTTCACAACTTGTTCCATCTCTAATGTCTTTTTATAAGCAAATTAGTGGTTTGTTCCTGCTGTTTTGTTATAGGTTTTAACTTTATTTACTATTCTATGGAAATTTCCCCCCCTTCTTTTTGTAGGAAGATTTTTTTTTTGCATAGAAAAAAAACAGTGTTTGTAGTTTGTATTTTCTGGATGGGGGCAACACTTCATGTACTTTATATATATGTTTTCCTAGCATACTCCTCACACTGTCCTATTTAAAGCTTTGATCAGCCTAGTGTTATATACAGTATAATCAGAAGTGATGGTAGCTGTTCAATAACATCTGAGGACCCAAACTGGGTAAAAAGTAGAACACTGACCTCTATGTAAAAAATATGATTGGCCCTCAGTATCCATAAATTCTCCATCTATGGGTTCAACTGCCCTTTGAAGATAACCATAAGGCTGATGTGGCACTCAACGAAAATTAGTTTGACACCCCTATAGCGGATGAAAACATACTAGTCCTTTAATTAAGGTACTTAAGTGAGCAGATGTGATCCATCTCCCATCCTCCTAAGAGAACAGTATAAACTGTTTTCCAAAAGCAGCATTTACTGACAGGTCTGTTATACATTAACTCTTTCATGCCAGTGGACAGCTGTTAATGTTTGATCATGATGTCTTATGCCAGTGTATCTACTGCTCTGTATTTTGCTTCTCTCCACCTTCAGTTTCTCAAATCTTGGTTATCTGCCATGTGGATTAGAATAAAGGGAATGTCAACCCAACAGCATTTGTGGCTCTGAGGTTGAGGGAAGGTTAAAGGATGTTTTAAAGGCAGACATCATACTCACAAGCCTTGTATCTAAATTCAAATCCCACTCTCCCAACTAAACAGAATAAACTGCAGCCTTTCCAGATCTAGCCATGATGTCTAATGATGAGGAATACAGAAGTTGTAGTCCAGCACTTGAAGGGCCACATAAAATGACATGGTGAGTCAGATTTGGTCAGTGCGCCTTCAACTTGACACATGTGTGATCTACAACTTATCTTACAACAGTAATGTGCCAGCTATCAGTATCAAATTAATTCTTGGGGTTACCTTAAATTAGTGGCTAGTATTAGCTCAAAACAAGTAGCCAGTTGGATGCTGACATAAGGAAACTGGCCATGGAGTATATATATTTATAAGAGATGGGACTGGCAACTGTTGTACTACCTAGAAAAAGAGGTGCTGGATACCTTCTCATGCAATGTCAGGAAACGTAATTTCTGTAACCAAAAGCATTCCAATTTATGTATAAAGGTCTATGATATGTAGAACATTCTTGATGTGTGGAACAGCCCTACATAACACACATTTACAAGTATGTAACTTCAAGGGTGTTTGCAGCCTTGAGGGCTGTTGAAAGAAGTTAAAGATTAGCAGCCAGCAACTACTTGACAGTACCTCTTTAAGGTCCACTGCTTCCCTGTAAACCAGACATTTTTAACAGGTCGCTTGGAGTGGAGAAAATGAGAAAACATCTAAAAACCTTGTCAAACAGTACCGTGACACTTATTCCCAAGCCGTTATCATTTTTGACCAGTTCGACTTCAAAGATATCTCCGGGTTTAAGAGGAGGTGTAGAAAACTTTTTAGAATGCATTGAGTTGGCCAAATTCAGGAAGGAAGGCTCCTTTATAAAAACAAACAAAGAAATAAATTGGGGTGGGGCCAAGATAAAAAGAGGTAGAGGCTGTTAAGAGTAACAATTTGTTATGAGGACAGAACATTTGTCCCTCCACATTTGTGGTTTTGACTTTTTATGGATTTGGTTGTTCAGAGATTTGATTAAAACTGTTATCTCTAGAAATCTTTAGGTTTTCCAGTATAATTCTATAGTCAACTTCCTCATGTTGGAGGACCTAGAGATTTCTAGAGATAACATATTTCTAGGAATATCTAGGTCAGCCATTGCAATTCAGCTTCTAGTGGAAGTTGACCATAGAGTTGTGCTGGAAGACCTCCAAATCTCTCAGGTTAAAAAAGGTGATTTTTAATTCATGATTTTTCACTTTCATGAGGGTCCTCTGCCTTCAATCCCAGTGAATGTGGTCAACTAACAGTAGCGGGGAACCAGAGGATTAAACCAGAAAAAATAGATTATATGTACATAAATATTTACATTTCAGAAACATTAACCTATTATAAAGGGCATTCTAAGGTTTATCAAAGCATTGTCTGATTTACTGCAGTGAAATAATGTAATCCAACTTTTTCCTAATATCTTCCAGATAAGGTTGGATGATAACCCCATTAATCTCCAGATGTGTTGGATGACAGCCATTGTTACTTCTATCAAGTCTTGCCAATTAATGCAACTCTCCAACACATCTGGAGGGCATCAGAAGGAGAAAATATTAGTTCATGGTGCACATGCAATTAAACCATAGATGTGGTATTATGAAACAAAATCCATATCTACCATCCCTCACCCCATCCAAACAAATATTCTATATTTAATAAATGACATCTCTTTTGGGGTGGGAAGGAAACATATTATAGAAATGGACTGTGCCTTTTTGGCGGCGGCTGCTGCTTGCTCCTGGCTGCCGGAGTATGTGGCTTCGTCCATGTCTGAATCCCCTCGGTCAGAATACTCGGTGGTTTCCTGTATCCCATTTTTTTTTGCCTTTATCAAATTCACCTCCAAAGAGGAGCCATTTCTCTCCTTGCATTTGAGAAGGGAAAGCTGAGAATTGTTGCAATGCTGAAACTCCTGCTGGGCTTGAACATTGATATGGTTGCCAAGAAATCCACCATTGGTTTGGCTCTGGGACAGGCTGGCACTTTCAGTCCTGGAGTCCTGGGAACTCAGACTGCCATCCCATTTGCTTGAGCAGAGGCCAGATACATTCCCAGAAGTAGACTTTTGATGGCTAAGTAGCTGGTTGTGCTCCTCTGAAGATGACTCTGTCTCATGGTCTGGTATGAGCGAAGGCCTCTTTAAATACCCTTTCATGCCATTTAGGAGATTTGGTGACACTAGGAATAAAGAAAAGTAAGCAATAATGCACATTACTGAACTCTCTCTTCAGATACACTGATTTAGTTCCTTAGTGATGCCAGGATATGCACAAGCTTTGCACCTGTGTGCTCTACCCTTATGCTATCTCTTCACGCTTTCCATTTTGGCATCCTTCAATTTAGTACTTTCTGGGCTCTTTAAGAACAGCTTCCTATAAATTTCATCATGCTAAAAGCTGGTCATAATTCAACACTGACTTTGAATTTTGGTTTGGAAACTTCCAAGTTCTGCCCTTCCCACAGCAACATTCCAAAATCCCAAGCAGTGAATTGGAGAGCTCAACTGAATGGGTAAGGATGAAGTGGATTTATCTCCTGTGAATGGAAATACACTCAAACCAGGTGCCTCCACCTGACTGAAGGCAATTCTTCAATCCACAGACAGAAACTACATCTGGATCCAAACTACTATCAACTATTTAACTAAGAAGGATGAGCCACTTGTGATTTTCCAGATGTTGTCAGATCACAATTATCAGAGCTGGCCACAGTTTCCATGGAAAACGGAGAGGGATGATCCAACTACATCTGGAAAGCCTTCAATGGCTGATCCTCGATTACTTTAAAAACAATTATGATCATTCTTAGGGGAAATACCTTTGGTAAGTCCTTCCTTAGGTTGTGAAATGACAAGAGTCACATCTTCTGGAGCATGTTCCATAATTTCTAACGCTGTGTGATGGCTCACCCCTTCCAAGCTTACATTGTTCACTGATATCAGGCGATCTCCTACACAAAGAGAATGATTCAGATGTAAGCAATCCAGTATGTAGATTTCAAGGCAACACAGTTGGGCCTCCAAAGAATCTAGCAAGAGTTGATGATCTGCAAGCTTCACTCACATGATCCTCAAAGGCAATATTTATGGTACCCACATCAAATATTCTTCTATTACATTGTTTTCTTTTGTTTTAGAAAATGACTAAATAGTTAATGTTGACACATAATTAAATGCATATGTTCTATTTCTCTCATTGTACATTGTAATCCCAACATTTACCTGGTTTTAACGAACCCTCCAAATCAGCGGGTCCTCCAGGTGTTATGGAATGAATAAAAATGCCAAGATCCAGTTTTCCAGTCTTCTCCCCACCAGTGATTTGAAATCCTGTAAAAAGCAGCTCTTTAGGAACATTGACAAGTGCTTAGCAGAAATGTGAGTATCACATATTGCTCATGACTAACCAGGAGCTTTCCTTTGCAAAGCAGAAAAGTCAAAAATAGGTATTCTGAATGATATCTGAAACATCAGCTTCAAACATGTTCTTGGAGACAGAATACTTTTGAGTCCCTGCTATTTCCATTTTGATAATGGGTCCAGTACATCTGCATAGGTAAGGCTAATCTTGGCTTTTCAAGCAAAATGTAGCTTTACATTCAGACACCTCCTCAGGGTATTTCTGAGTAGCTGTCAGTGATGATAATGAACCCAACATGGGCACTTCCATGACAGTACACGTCTACATATCAAATTCTAGGGACAAGTAGAGGGTTTCCTTATTTATGAATTCTGGAAGAAACTGTGGCAACTCAAGACAAACCTTCTCCACAATTCCCATTCTATCATCTAAAAGACCATCAAGAAACTAAAGCATTATCCAGCTTGGATCTATCTACAACTTGCATCAATCATTAATGGCTTGGCCAGCTGGGGAAAAAATCCAATTTAGGGAGGAAACTAAAGGGACCACTGGCTTTACATTCTAATGAATGAGAAAGGATAGAGGACGACTTTGAATGAATGAAGGGAAAGGATAGGAACACAGGAAGCTGTCCTAAATAGAATCAGCATACTGGTTCATCTAATTTGACCCATCTAGGAACACACACATAAAATTTTCCTTATGGGACAACAATCCCCCCCCCCTAAAGTATTTCTGGAACATTCAAAGAAACATCAACATACCTAAACCATATTTTTCATCTTTTTTCAAGTTTACTAAGTTGATTTCTCTTTCTGGCAACAACATTGCATTCTGTTTTATTTGTGGAGTATCTGTGGACCAAAGAAACACACACACACTATTAAAATCAGCACTGACATACACTGAGGTATATTTACTTTTGGGAGCATGATGTAACATGATTCAAATCAAGATTTCGCTTAAACTCAATACAGGTATATAATTAAAACTGACTCTTTTTGCAATTCCAGGTGCATTAATGATGGCCTACATTAGTATGCCATTTTGGGAGAAGCAGAACAGTGACAGATTTTTTTTTTGTTTCCTGTATAAAATATTAGGATATGAGATGTGGTGATCATGGAGAAAATTATGAACTCACACCCAGCACAAAACACTGAATGGAGCAATGTGTGCACACTTATTCATTTGAAGGCTTTCAACAAATTTAAGTCGGAAGGGATTCACAAGACTGGTTTTTTTTGTCCTCCTGGCTCCCCAAATTGCCTCTTTTCTGGTCAAAAATGGGGAGAGGAAATTGATTTCTTCTGAAATCCCAAGGATTGTTTTAAGATTAAAAAATACCAAATTTTCAGATCCAGAAGTATAATTCTGGACACCTCTGGTTTCACATCTTCTCTTCATTTTGGGGCATTTTTGACCATCCATGCAACCCCGAGAGAGTCCTAAGGGCAGAAAACCAGCTTCCAGGCTCATTGAAATGACCCAACCTTGCTTTAAGTACTTCTATATTAATAGCAGAAAAGTGCTGAATCAAACAGTGCTGACCTACAACATAGACTTGGCCAGTATCTTCAGCAGATGAAGAGTCTGATTCATTTTTCCTCCTTTCTAGGCTGGCACTTAAACCTGCATGACAGTATGAACTAAAAGATGGTGGAAGGAGCAGCAAAGGAGAAAAGAGGTAAAGAGGAAGCACAAGGGGACCAAAGGAAAATGGAATTAAATGATATAAATCAACATGACATGCAAAACACCTGCGGTAAAGATGAACATTTCTTTGCATTAATGAATACACTGGCAAAAATATAAGACATGTGAAGATGTATACATGTGTGGGAGCAAAGCACATGAAACTATAGATGAAAACAGCAGCTCACAGGAATGATGGGATGAAAAAAAATTCTATAATTTTACAGACTTACACTATTTTCTTATTGTCAGTAGCCCAGTGATGGAAGGGCTGTTGTCCCCCGAAGTGTGAAGAGTTCAGAGTGACAGAATTACTCAGAACCTCTCTGTTTGAAAAAAGGAGTAGAACCAAAATGGGGTTTTGATTTTGGCCTAACCATCTTGTTGCTGATATTTTTTGTGTCAGGAGTGACTTGAGAAACTGCAAGTCGCTTCTGGTGTGAGAATTGGCCGTCTGCAATGACGTTGCCTATGGGACGCCTAGATGTTTGATGTTTTACTATCATTGTGGGAGGCTTCTCTCATGTCCCCGAACGGGGAGCTGGACCTGATGGAGGGAGCTCACCCACTCTCCCCGGAGTCGGTCAGCAGTCCTGCCGGCACAAGGGCTTAATCCATTGTGCCAATGGGTGCTCTGTTGTTGTTGATGATGGCGGTAGTGTGTGCTTTCAAGTCTTTTCTGATTTATGACTAAACCATATCAGTCACTTTAATCTAATAAATGCAGACACTGGCCACAGGCACAATTAATTTAAATATGGGAGAGCTGAAAAACGTAGTGACCTTTACTTTTAACCTCTGTGGCTATGGCAATTACTTTTCTAAAAAAATATATAACTCAACTTGAGTTTGCCATAAACAAAGTAGAATGTCCACCTCCATGGCCAATGGAAAATGCCTATTATTCATGATGGCATACTATGCAGTGGGTCCAAGAACACTCCTCCACACTAGTGGTAAGAAGGCACTGACTGTGTTTAACACTCTGTGCAAGAAAGGCTTTAAATCAGGGCTAAGCAACCTGCCAATCTTCAGATGTTATGGACTACAACTTTGTAGTGGAAGGACAGTCAAAAGTCACAAGAGTTGTAGCTCAAAAGAAGTTTAGAGAGCGTTAGTCTGCCTAATCCTGTTTTAAGCATTACAATAAGATCCCTGAAGTTGCAGAATCCATCCTTCAGCTGTGACCAGGGGAAAATCATCTCTCTAGAAAATTGTTAGGTCCTTCAGGTGACACAATGGTATGCTTCCCCTGGAAGTTACCACAGAGTCACCTAAGTAGAGCTAGTACATTTTTAGAGAAGATACATTTTAAGGAATTTCTAGGTCTTCCAAGGGAATGTTATGGTATGCTGGGATCAGAGATTTTAAATGGTGTTCAGCTGGTTCCACAATGTTGGTTCCAGCCAAGAATATATCCACCTGAATACATGGGTCTTACCATACTGTCCAATTAACGGAATAGCCTTACATGTCTTAGTTACATCCCATCTGAATTACTGTAACATACCCTATGTGGGGCTGCCTTTGAAGAGTGCTCAGAAACTTCAGCTGGTTCAAAGAGCTGCAACCAGGTTGCTAAGTAGCGCTGGCTGCAGGGAGCGGATCCTCACCCCTCCCACTGGCTGGCAGTTTGTTTCTGGGCACAATTCAAAGTACTGGTAATGACATTTAAAGCCCTAGATGACTCAGGTCTAGGCTATTTAGCTGATCACATTTCATTGAATAAGCCTGCCTGAGACCTGTGGTCTTCAAGAGAGAACCTTCTCAAGCTTGGTTGGTGGGAATGAAAGAGCAGGCCTTTCTCTGCCCCTCAACTCTAGAACTCCCTTTTTCCCAGGGAAGCCAGAATGGCCCCTTCCCTGCTGTCCTTCAGGTGGCAGGCTAAAACACTTTTATTCAGACATGTGTTTTAAAGAGGACAGCTTTTAAGATCAAGTCAGGGGGTGCTGTGGCTTTTAGCTTTGATTATGTTTTAATGGATTTTAACTGTGAATTTTAATGCCATTTATATTTAGTAAAGGTAAAGGTTTTCCCCTGGCATTAAATCTAGTCATGACCGACTCTGTGGGTTGGTGCTCATCTCCATTTCTAAGTCGAAGAGCTGGCGTTGTCCATAGACACCTCTAGGTCATGTGGCTGGCATGACTGCATGGAGCGCCGTTACCTTCCCGCCAGAGTGGTACCTATTGATCTACTCACATTTGCATGTTTTCGAACTGCTAGGTTGGCAGGAGCTGGGGCTAACAGCAGGTGCTCATTCCGCTCCCGGGATTTGAATCTGGGACCTTTTGGTCTGCAAGTTCAGAAGCTCAGCACTTTAACACACTGTGCCACCAGGGGCCCACCTGTTTATATTTAATTATGTTTTAATGTTTGTATATTTTTAGATTTGAAATTGTATTGAAATGCTTTTAATGGAAAATGCTTTGAGTCTCTTTGTGGAGAGAAAAAGTGGTGTATAAATAATAATAATAATAATAATAATAATAATAATAATAATAATAATAGGTTTGGATCATTGATGTTGCCATCCCAGGTGACAGTCGCATTGACGAAAAACAACAGGAAAAACTCAGCCGCTATCAGGACCTCAAGATTGAACTGCAAAGACTCTGGCAGAAACCAGTACAGGTGGTCCCGGTGGTGATCGGCACATTGGGTGCCGTGCCAAAAGATCTCAGCCAGCATTTGGAAACAATAGACATTGACAAAATTACGATCTGCCAACTGCAAAAGGCCACCCTACTGGGATCTGCACGCATCATCCGAAAATACTTCACACAGTCCTACACTTGGAAAGTGTTCGACTTGTGATTTTGTGATACAAAATCCAGCATATCTATCTTGTTTGCTGTGTCATAATAAAATAATAATAATAATACAAGGGAGAAACGTTCACCTGGTTAATCCAAGAGGGATTGTAATACTCAGCCCACAAGAGAGGTTCTTACTTGTTAAGCTTTGCTCCCCCAGTCACTGATTCTGTATCCGATTTTGGCACCTGTTGGAAGATCTTCCCCATCAGTTCCTCCACTCTCCGCGAAGTGGAATCTCTGGGGCTGGCAATGTTCTTCCGAAACGGGCTGGCCGACACCTGAGTTTGTGTCAGGTCATGGAAGGATTTGCTCATTATTTTGGGTTTTTCCTCCCATGGTGACTTCTCGCTTTGGTCTCTGGGACATCCTTGGCCAGGCTGAAGGAGGGACAGTTCAGAGTAGGAGAGTCTCTTGAGGATCTCAGCTTGCACCGACAGCGGCCGCACTGCTAGTCTGTTCAATGTGCTGCTGGCGAGACTGCCTGTGCTGATGGCACGGCCCATGTTAAACCCCTTAACAGAATCCGTGTGGAGGTTCAGGCTCCTGAACGATGCTCTCTCTGCAAGGAGACGGAACTGATTTATGCACATCAATGAGAGAAAACAATGAATGATACGTAAAGATGGCAGCTTTGGCCTGAAGCTCTATAAAACTCAGAGAATGGTTCACAGTGCCAAAGATATTCAGCACTATCAACCATTCAATGGACGCAATCCAAAAAAGAGTTTATTTCAAATGAATGCTAATTTATAGTGTGATTACACTTGGCCACCCTTGCCTTTTTTCACCAGACTCAGACAACCTAGAAAAATGAAAGTTGCCTTCAAAAGCTGTTTGGAAAGCTCAAATGATGCACGTACTCATAAACAATTTAAAAAACTGTATTGACTCACAATTTGTATTGTGGCACAATTCAATGTGTCCTTTCACGCAAGGCAGGCACAGTACTATGATTCCACTTGAATTATCATTCCAAAATCCTAAAGAATCCTGGTTTCGAGAGGAGTAACTTAGATTTCTCAACTAGAATGCTCTAGTGCCTCACCAAACCTACAACCCAGGAATCCATAGGATGCTGCCATTGTAGTTAAAGTGTAAGTCTAGTACTATAAATTGTACAGTGTGAAAAAACTCCCCAGTATCTTTACAATCTTTATATGTTGCGTAGAGAGAATCTGAAGGGTCCATCAATGTTCACATGTAACAGTCTGACTTTTAAGGTGGATCTTTGGAGTTCTAGTTTTGGCCACTTCTAACTTCTGAAATGAGATGGGAAAAAAGAACTCAATGTTTTAGGTTCTGCCATCCCATCTGGTGTTCTCTCCCTCCATCTGTTAACCAAGTTTTTTCTTGACATAATTTCCCATAGAATGTCATTATTTTTCTTCTTTTGCTGGTTTTTAGTAAGTTGCTATTCTGAATTTTGAACTGAATTTAACTCTCTTACCACTGATGTTTTGTGATCTTATTGCAATTGTCTGCCTTCATATTATTTCAGTAACTTTGAAAACTGACATTATTAAGAGGTGGAATAAAAATATTTTAAATTAAAGCATTAACCAAGGACTAAAGGAAATGCTCTATCTCTCTGTATTTCCATTCCTGGACCATATAGCAGAGTGACAAGACAATTTCCATTATAACAGGGAGCTAATTTGGCAAACATAGGGTGGAAAAAGTGCCTGAGGCTCTGAAGATTGCAGGCTAACATTTTAGCATTCCCAAAATACACACACCATTCTGAGGGCATGAGAGGGTATCACAAAAAAGCAGTGCCTACTTTCTCCACAAATTTCTCATAAGAAGATATATTGTAATGCCTAAAATTACAATATTTATTTCAAAAGTCTCAAAGAAGTCCAATAAGATTCAATATCCTCACCCCAAAATAAATGTGAAGGTCCTTCAAAATACATAAAAAGAGAGGCAGCCTGTTTCCTCTGCTTGTCAAATTGGGATTCAATTCTCAAATAAAATCTACAGGATGTCATGTTGGTTTAGGACGAAAAGGACCTTTAGACGTATCCCAAACATCTATGGCAGCCATGAGACCAAGATCTGAAGTTCTTCAAATACTCACACTTTTTATTACACTCTCTTTTATCTACTCTCAGTTTTCTGAAGCCTCTCTGTGTGATATTTAATCTTCAGATGATCTTGGTGAGTCATACTTTGCACTCTTTCAAGAATCTGAATCTATGTTCTTTTTGCTTGCTACCAAGCACTATACACAGGGCTCTTCTTACAAAAGTTTTACATGAAAGAAACTATTATCCCCCTTTGTAACTAATCCCCTTCTTCCTCATGCACTATAAGATATTTTTTGCTAGGTTTTTAGAAGATACCATCTGCTTTCTGCTTTGAGTTTCTGGATCCATATTAAAATATCCCCTGGAACCTTTCTCTCATATGTATCATTCCTGAAGATTTTAGGAACTGTGGTCTCAAAAAAAGCAAAATTTCCAAACTCAATTAGATATGGCATACACATATATTCTAACTACAGTAGAGTCTCACTTATCCAACATAAATGGGCTGGCAGAACGTTGGATAAGCAAATATGTTGCATAATAAGGAGAGATTAAGGAAAAACCTATTAAACATTAAATTAGGTTATGATTTTACAAATTAAGCACCAAAACATCATGTTATACAACAAATTTGACAGAAAAAGTAGTTCAATACACAGTAATGCTATGTAGTAATTACTGTATTTACGAATTTAGCACCAAAATATCACGATGTATTGAAAACATTGACTACAAAAATGCTCTGGATAATCCAGAATGTTGGATAAGCAAGTGTTGGACAAGTGAGACTCTGTATATGAAGTAGCACTGGATGGCAAGATTCATGCTCATTTTACATTCATGTGCACCTTATTACTCTTTGCATTGTTAACACTGAACATTCATATGATGAATTTTCAAAGAGGTTGCTGAACATTTGTTCTTGTGATCTGAAACAATTGACATTGATTCAGCCTATGATTGGTGCTATCTTAACCAGCCAAAGTCCTGGGTTAGGAAGACATGCCAAATATATACCACTAGACAGAGTTTCAAGTCCTATGTCATAGGCATCCTATACATTCCAGGACAATTACATGCCTGTTTGAGAGTATGCAAGGCAACAGAGACAACGCTGGGGAATGCTGAGAGTAGCAGAAGGGCCTCTCTGTTTTGTCACCCCAGATATGAAATATCCTCCCTGAAAGGCCTGATGGACAACACACTGGCTTCAGCATCTAGTTGAAACACATCTTTGTACTGAAACCTTTCAAGTCTAAGATTTTATCCAGTTTGTATCTGAACATGGTTTTAACTGTTATAAATCCTTTTGGATTGTTAGACAGTTTATTAACAGGCTGCACACTAATGCTTTTAGACTGCAGACTGTTTTGCTGTTCCGTGTTTTATTAAATGTTTTAAATTGATATTATTGTCCATAGCCCTGCAACTCTAGTTGCAGGTCAAGATAGAAATAAGTAATAAAGTTAAGAACTCAGAAAAATGCATGATACCTTTCTCTTGCATCCAGTTTCCTTGCCCTTCTTTTACTTTCATTTATAAAAGAACGGAAAACTCAGTGTGATATTATATTACGTGACATGTTTTCACTTGTTAGGACAATGGATGGGAGAGGGGGTGATGCACACATTTGGACAGCTTAAAAAACGAATGTTAGGATATCAGAAGCTAGTGGTCATGGATCACTCAGGCTCAGTACTGTCATACTGAATCCTTTTTCCTAGAAGTGACAAATGAAGGGTATTATTTCTGTAAAACATCCCATTGTCTACTATGGGAAACAGGATACTAAACTTGATAGAACTTGATAGATCTTTGGTCTGATGCACCAGAGATCTCAGGTTCTTGCCGATGTGAGCTTTCTGTGACAGCCATGGATTCATAAGAGAATTTAACTCTGACCTAATCCAGTTTCCGATGGAAGCAACCCAGCCCTTGCTCTCTTTGAGGGGGCCAGTATCTTAATGTTGCAAAAGGCAACACAATGAACCCTCCGATATTAAAATCTGCAAAAACATTAGTGGGCGGAGCAGCTGCTGTCAATTAGTGCTTACCAATTTCCTGAGCATCCTGGTTACTTTGCCTGGCTCTCATCTGGAGCTGGAATTTATGTTGTGAAGAGCAGAGCTGTAGCAAGTACTGACAGGTCTTGCTTGTGTCTGTTTGGAATGCGTGTTTTATACCATCAGATGTGTTCTGCAGAGTTATCTTCCGCTTCTGGAAAGTGAGAGACACACAGGGAAAATGAAACACAAATAACATCAAAACAGGTTTGCTTTCTAGGCAGGAAATGGTAACAATAAAGACTAACAATTAATTGAAAACTTGTGAAGGTACAGAAGCTAAAAGTGATTCAACTTAAGAACAAACCTACAGAACGTATCTTGTTAATAACTTGGGGACTGCCTGTAATGTGTTGCCCATTTACCTCTTAACATTAAAGCTATTGGAAAGGGCAAATATTGTTCGTGCAGTTTTGCAATGATTTGCACTACCTTAAAGTTGACTACAATTTTTGACTTGACTAGCTTGTAGCAATGATCGTTGAGCACTTTGTATATACTAAATACTCTGCAAGTGAAAGGGGCTGGGCTGTGGCGCAGGCTGGTGAGCAGCCTGCTGCAATAAATCACTCTGACCATGAGCAGGGTGAGCACCCGTCAATTAAAAAAAAACCTGAAAGATAGCAACCTGAAAGATAGTTGCATCTATCAAGTAGGAAATAAAGTACCACTTATAAAAGTGGGGAGGCAAATTTAACTAATTTACGATGTTGGAATGAGGAAGTGTGGTCAGAGTGGATGATGAAGCAGCTGCTCCCCCCGTGGCCAGAATCTAACATCCCCTCAGGAGAAGGTTAAATTGCCTCTGCATCTGTCTGTTTCTGTCTCGGTTCTATGTGTATATGGGCATTGAATTTTTGCCCTATACGTATATAATGTGATCCGCCCTGAGTCCCCTTCGGGGTGATAAGGGCGGAATAGAAATACTGTAAATAAAATAAATAAATAAGTGCCTGCATTAACAAAATCAGGAAAAAATGTTTTGATTGTATTTTCCTACATGACAACAGGTTGGACAGGATGTTCCTTGTGCTTGGTACCAAGCATTATACACAGGGCTCTTAGAAAAGTTTTATTGTTTTATGGCCTAAAAACTTGGCTCTTCCAGCAGGCCTTGGATGATGGATTTGGATGATGCAATAAGTGGGGATAGGAGGTATTATGCTGCCTAGTCTGTGGTTCCATGAAAAATGTTACCCACATACACTAAAAGATATTTTCTTTGTTTCTCTCCATGGGAAACGCAGGACAGGTGTACGGGTTCCATTCTGAACCTCAAAAATGAGGACTCCTTTGGGGCAAATGCCCAGGAGAATTCCCGTCTGAGATTTTTTTTCTGGCAACACACGATGAAAATGAACGCCATATTCTGTCAGTCTCTGGCAAATCTAAAGAGAGATGGAGAGGGAAAGAATGAAAGAGGAACAAGAGACATTTGTGAGAAAACTGATTTGAGAATACTATGAGAACAAAGCAATATTTTAAATCTTAAGATGCCCCCTCTCCACCAGATAGTGTACTGCAATTTTTTTTTAGCATTTCTAACCATTGGCAATACTTGTTAAAACTGATGAGAGCTGAAAACCCAACTTTTATTCCCCTTCTGATTAAAAAAATCCATTTCTACTATCAGATCCTCTCTTCATTCACATGCCGCCTCTATGCAGATTAAGTTAAGGTGCATGCACATTTAATTTCTCGATGTTTGGGTAGATAACTCTCACAGTCACATTTTATCTTTAAACAGCTGCAACAAACAACCCACTAGAAATCAGTAGTAATCAAATAAAGGCTACAATAACATTTGTAACAGAAGCCTCCCTTTATTTTCCCTCCCCTCCCATGTAACCATTGGTATGAACCTTAAGAAATTCCAATTCAGCCTCTTTTTCAGAAGCTCCAGCATAAGTGCTATGAAGTTTTGGCAACTCTTCTTTGACATTAGATAGGTCCACATTTTCTATCACTCTTGCTGGCAAATAGTGTTCCATTCTGAAATAAGACAGGCCATGCACCTGCAAGAAGAAGGAGGAGGACAAGATCAAAGCCCGTGCATAGGCAAGAGTCAGTGTGGCTGTAGCTGAATGCTAAGTTGGTCAGTCCTCATTATCTATGGGTCTGCAACCACAGATTCAACCTTTTTTTGGCCAGCTGAATGAATAACCACTTTAAGAACAGATATATCTGAAATATCTTGTTATGTCATGCTTCCTCAGAGTGTGGTTGTGTCCTCTTCTCTGGGGGGTTTTAAGTGGAGGCCATCTGTCGAGAGTGCTTTGATTCTGTGTTCCTACATAGCAGAAAGGGGTTGGACTAGATGGCCCTTGTGGTCTCTTCCAACTCTAGGATTCCATGAAAGATCTTTTCTTATCTGAACATGATTCTTCATCAGCAGAACTATTCATTTCTATCCTGCAGCTCTGTCTTAAAAGTGATCAGCTTATTCGAGCCATGATCACATGGGAAGTGCTCACATCTAACATAAAAGCCTTTTCTGTTTCTGCAGATGCATTCCTGTCCTCATCATGCCATGCAAAACATATGAAAAGAAAACTCTTTTTGCCCATTAGAATAAAGCATGCCTTTGATTCGAGTTTAGAGCATGCACCAGGTACTTGATGCTTATGAAACTTTATATGTGACAAAAAGATTTTGCGTCTTTTGTGAAGTTTCCCACATTTTTGGCTTTTCTTAAACTACTGGAATTGGATCACTGGCTTCAAGACTCTAAATGAAAAAGACGTTCTAGTTTCCAGATCCCATAGCTGAAAACCAACTCTTTGGAAAGGCTATGTTTATTTTGTCTCTTTTCCCTCATCAAGTCAACCTAATCAGGGGGCTCATCAGTGTCCAAAACAACCAAGATCTACTAAGCTACACAGCAGACACAGAACTGGAAAACAGAATTAGAAGGTTGTCCACAGATAACCAATATCCTTACTTCAGGCTGGTAATCGCCATATTCTGCTTGCAGGGCCAGAGAGGCAAGCAATAAGGCTGTTTCATCATCACAATGAATCTTCTCCTCCAAGAGATCTTTCCTTAACTGCAGGTAATACTGATGACATGTCAGAGTATGCCTGTTTTTTTTTAATTTGAAAAGAGATGGAAAGGGGTATAAATAAGATTAGATCTAGACATTGCAAAGATGATACAGTGCTGTTGTGCAGAAAATGTCAGGACTTTTATTGTATATTCAAGTAGGTAAGGTATGACATGAGGAGAAACGTGCCCTGATATTTTGGTTGGGCACAGTGAACAACAGCAACAACTATTATTTTAAGACATGCATAAAATTTCCAACCTTGAGAAATGTTCATAAAAATATTAAAACCTTGCTGCAATGAAAAAACAAAGCCCCAATTTAAGAAGCCAGGATAAAAGAAAGCCAGCTCTAGGAAGGAATTTAATGAGCCCCTTAAGGCCAATCTTTGGGAGAAATGTGGGGAATGGATCAGGCAGACAAATACAATTAAAATGTACTAAAATGCTTGTCAGAAAAGTGTGTCCCTTCCCACCTAAAAAAAAATTACAAAATGGGCTACAATGTGGATAGAACTGGGAAGAAGTCTAATAAATAGATGCCACTCCAGGAAAAGCCCATTTCATTTTCACGGTGGCTGTGGACAAACATACTTTTATTTTATGCAGCTATCATGAAAATGAAGATGGTTATTAAAGAAAGGATGGTGTAACCTGTCTCTTCCTCCATCAGCCTATTCACTCACTTACATGGAATTATATGAAGTCTGAATTGTATAGGGTAAAGGTTTTCCCTGACATTAAGTCTAGTCGTGTCCGACTCTGGGGGTTGTTGCTCATCTCCATTTCTAAGCTGAAGAGCCAGCGTTGTCCGTAGACACCTCCAAGGTCATGTGGCCAGCATGACTGCATGGAGCACCGTTATCTTCCTGCAAGAACTGTACCTATTGATCTACTCACATTTGCACGTTTTCAAATTGCTAGGTTGTCAGAAACTGGGGCTAACAATGGGAGCTCACCCATCTCTCCGTATTCCAACCACTGACCTTTTAGTCAGCAATTTCAGCAGTTCAGCAGTTTAACCCACTGTGCCACCAGGGGCGAAGGCAAGGAATTCCTGGTTGTCTGTGGATATCAAACTAATACCGGGCTGCCATCCCACCTACCATTATTCTCCTTCTATCATGCAGTCAGGCAAAGATTTAGTAGAGGATATCACAAAGTATGTATGACTTGTGAGGAACAAATGCATTAAGGGGAAGCATTGAATTATCCTGTGGAATCCACACACTATAGAAAGAATTAAAACATTATGCATGCACTCACTGTATCAAGCTAATATCATCCACAAAGAACTTAATGCGGAAGAACAAGGTGAAATTTATTGCGTTTTTGCTCTTTTTCTTTGGTTCTTCTTTCCATCCCTCAGGAGCTACTTTAGTCAATTTCAGCTCCGGATCAATGAAGAAAAATTCATTGTCTGTCCAAAAACAAAGAAAAAAGAAAGGGGGATTGATGATAAATACAATATTCTAGCAATTAAGTTTTTCCACTTTACTATATTCCGGTAATTTTTGTTTAATCATTAGCTGTCTCTGATATTGACAATCCTTAGGTTATAATCTTACACTTCTTTTCCTTGAAGCAAGTAAGACCCAGAAACTCAACACATCTGAACTAGTGTAGAAGACACATCTACATCATTAACTGTTTTATTTAAAAGAGGAAGACCTAGTACTATAAAGTACTGCAAACTGGAAGTCAGAGAAGCATTGTTTTTGAGAATCAAAGTCCATAATATCATGTTGTCTAAACACATTTATCCATGATTACTTGAAGGATGGACGAGTGATTGGCAAGAATTTCAGAAAGCAAGATGAATTTTTGTCCCTCTGCTGTCATGTGTGGTTTTGCTATGGAAACGCTAGTTTTATGATACAGTAGAATCTCACTTATCCAACACTCACTTATCCAACGTTCTGGATTATCCAACACATTTTTGTAGTCAATGTTTTCAATGCATTGTGATATTTTGGTGCTAAATTTGTAAATACAGTAATTACTACATAGCATTAATGTGTAATGAACTACTTTTTCTGTCAAATTTGTTGTATAACATGATGTTTTGGTGCTTAATTTGTAAAATCATAACCTATTTTGATGTTTAATAGGCTTTTTCTTAATCCCTCCTTATTATCCAACATATTCACTTATCCAACATTCTGCCGGCCTGTTTATGTTGGATAAGTGAGACTCTACTGTAGCTAATTTACACATACAAGTCACCATTTGTATTGGAAAGTATATGCACATAGCAGCTCATGGTAAAATAGTGGTCTTACCTTTAAAAGTGGCCAAACCAAACAAGTGATGCTCCACTAAGCCAATATGGGCCACTACCATATCAAACACATCTTTGCACACAGTCTTGGTATCACAGGTGAGTTCTAGCCTCTGCCCACTTAAAAACATGACATTCACTTTCCGGCGAGTGTCTTCGTTCTTTCCTTTCTTGTTCTGCATTGCATCAAACAAAATACTGTCTGCCATCAAACTGCTGAAAGATCAGGTATCATGAGCAGCAAATGCTATCTTATTTCTTAATGGAAAACACATTTCTATCATAACAGGGCTTATACCAAGTTATAGTGCTTCAAAATAAAGTAAAAGAGTGACATGTTAATTTTGCAATAAAATATCTCATACAGTTAGCTTCAGCAAAAACCCAAAGACCAGGCCCCTATGCCATGATATTCTTCCCATTTCAGAGATAGAAGGTCACTTTAATGTCATGAATTTTAGCGTGTTATAAAGGACTTTGGGATATCTACTACTACTAATAGCAGGGTGTAGGAATGAAGAAGGTGAATAAGTGAAGAAAACATTCGGTACAATTCAGGTACTATATGCTATGATAAAGGTATAAAATGCAGCAAAGTTGGGTTGATGTGAGTTTTCTGGGTTGTACGGCCATGTGCCAGAAGCATTTTCTCCTGACGTTTCTCCTGCATCTATGGCAGGCATCCTCAGAGGTTGTGAGGTATGTTGGAAACTATGCATACCTCACAACCTCTGAGGATGCTTGCCATAGATGCAGGCGAAACATCAGGAGAAAATGCTTCAGGAACATGACCATGCAGCCTGGAAAACTCACAGTAACCCAGTGATTCTGGCCATGAAAGCCCTAGACAGCACATTGCAGCAAAGTTTTTTTTTTAATCACTCTGAAATCAGTGGGATTTTGCAGTATTTAAACTCTGGCTAATTTTTTCCCACTTCATACTAAAGAAACCTAGATCCCCAAATATATAAACTCTGGCTAGATTCCCGAAGCCTTGCAGTATCTAGAAAGCTAGAATGTCAAGGAGACAACTAGTCCAGATGCCAGTCAAGCATAAAGAACTGCTGATCCTTGGAAGAGGGAGCAACATCGTACATGAAATGAGAGATCAAGCAGCCAACAAACTGTAACAAATTACATACCCACCAATGCATAAAAGTCAGCAAACATTAAAATCCTGCCAAACAATTTAAGGACTGTATTTTTTAAAAGATAGAGATGGTTTAGCCTAGCTCTTTGATCTCAGGACAAAAAGAAATGGAAAGAACAAGAAAACAAAAATAAGGCAGTAGTGAGAGTTTTGCAGCCTTCCTGATGTTGGGCTGCAACTTCTATCAGTCCTGCCAATGGGAGCTACAATCCAATATATTTTAACCTGTACTCTAAGCCAGAACAAATCATTTCCCTATAGAAAATTTACAATTCCACCTTCTCCACTTCCAGTTGAAAGAATCCTAAGCAAATAAGTGAGGAAAAATAGGAATGGAGGAGAAAGTTGCTCATTTTAATCTACCATTAATTAGCCAATATATGATTTTTACAAGGCCAATCTTTAGTCAAAAATGCATTGAGAAATATGTTAAAATGTGCACAAAAATGCATGAATTGAGTATATTATGTGTATCATGTATATTATGAAAAAACTACTTAAAATGTATCTTAGGCAAAACTACACGCATATACAGTAGAGTCTTACTTATCCAACATGCTTATCCAACATTCTGGATTATCCAATGCATTTTTGTACTCAATGTTTTCAATACATCATGATATTTTGGTGCTAAATTCATAAATACAGTAATTACTACATAGCATCACTGTGTATTGAACTACTTTCTCTGTCAAATTTGTTGTATAACATGATGTTTTGGTGCTTAATTTTGAAATCATAACCTAATTAAATGTTTAATAGGCTTTTCCTTAATCTCTCCTTATTATCCAACATATTTGCTTATCCAACATTCTGCCGGCCCGTTTACGTTGGACAAGAGAGAGACTACTGAAATGTAAACAGAAATGTGCACTTAGGAAAAAAATAAAACTGATACAGAAATGCTTAAGATTGGGAAAATGTGATCAGGAAGAAATCAAATTTGTTCTACCCTTATACAAAATTAGTCCTTTAGAACATCCACCATTTAGGGCATAAAGTACTGGCCTAGATAAGGGAAATATCCTTAAGTTTTATATTTTCATCTACAGATGTGGTGGCATTCCTTCTGAATTCATAAAGCGACGTTCAGCTGATCCGTATCAAAAGACACCAAAAGCACATTACATCTGAGCAATTCTTATAGGGTTCACTTGATAAAAGTTGCTTAGGGATATGAAAAGTCAAATCTTAAAGCTTAATTCAGAACTCAGACGCCTGGCTTAACTCAATCACATCCTGATTCTCTCAGAGAAATTAAGCCAGAGAAAGCTATCAGAGCTCTGCCTGGGAAAAGGGCACAAAAGGAAGGATGCAGGGTACACAGAAAAGATAAAGAGAAGGAGATGTTGAGGGAGAAAAAAAATACTACAATTACACTACTGATCCACTAGTTATATCATTACTATTGATGTTAGATGAACAGATGAAATCTTACCAAAATTGACTTTGGCAGGTCCAAGGAAGTAAATGGCTCAATGGTTGTTTTCACAAATTCAGGGCCAAAGAAATTCTGCAAATCACAGAATTCCGTATCAGAATTACAGTGCTGAAGCAACAAGACATAAGTAATTACAAGCCGTGATATGAGTCATTGGAAAGCACAAAGGGATTGAATGTGAGGAAAACACTTCATGCATGTGATAAAGCTGGTCCTAGTTCACAAAAGTTTATGTCACTGTAAATCTCGTTAAATGCCAGAAGATGCTTGGTGTGTGATTGCCATCAGACTGACATGTCAGCTTCCCCAACTGCCATCTTCTACCATGCTGTAGTTCAAGAGTTCAATAGTTCAAGATGAGGCAAAGGAAGGAACACTATTTGGATGCATTGACTGGGCCAACATGATATTGTATGCTTTGTGATGATCTGAATTTTGAAACACACTGGATGTACATACCCAAACAGTTCAATTGTAATTGTAATCGGGCTTGGGCTGTGGCGCAGGCTGGAGAGCAGCTGCAATGAATCACTGCAATGAATCACTCTGACCAGGAGGTCATGAGTTCGAGGCCCGCTCGGAGCCTATGTTTGTCTTGTCTTTGTTCTATGTTAAAAGGCATTGAATGTTTGCCTATATGTGTAATGTGATCCGCCCTGAGTCCCCTTCGGGGTGAGAAGGGCGGGATATAAATGCTGTAAATAAATAAATAAATAAATATTTTGTGAAAAACTGTAAAGGAAATGAGAATGGTATCTTCAGCAACTGGAACATAGGGAGAAAATTATTCTGTTATCTAACCCTCATGGGAGACAATGGCATTGTAGCTATCTCAAAAAATGGTTGGTACAAACAAGGTTTGAGAAGAATATTTGTAATCATTTGTCCCCAGGCTGAAAAATGTGTTTCCTAACTGTATGCAAACTCTATTGGGAAGAATAATAAACCAGAGAGAATTCTTTGCAATCTTCCTCCTGGTATTCAAATGTCCTGAAGTGTTACGGAGAAATTGTTCTACAGAGAATAATATATGGCTGTTTCATTCACAAACATACATTCACAAATCCAGGCAAATTAATTCTCCCACAGCACAGAAAACATACTGTGGAGGAATATTTGATTTCCCTTGGGCCAATGTGAAAACTACTATCATTATCTGTCTGTGCAGGTGATGACAAAATAGTTGAGGGTTTACATCCCAACAATATAAACGATACATTCCCTTTGAAAAACAGCTACATGGTAAGAGCTGTCTGACAGTGTAAAACACTGCCTCAGCGTTTGACGGAATATCCTTCTTTGAAGGTTTTTAAACAGAGTTTGGATGACTATTGTCAGGAGTGCTTTGGTTGTATATTCCTGCATGGTAGGAACTTGGATTAGATGGCCCTTGGGGTCTCCTCCAATACTATAATTCTACATGCCAGTAGTTTCTATTTCAGGGAAATACAGCCATGTGGAGTTGACCATCACGGTGTTCTCAAATACCACATACATTTTAGAATGGGAGAAAAATACTTTAGAACTATAATTTTTGGAATCTCTCAGCCAGAACTATAGTCGAAATAACAAATAAGTTTCCCAAACTCTGCTTCTAAGCATAGCATTACCCAGGACTCTTATGTGCATCTCTCAGGAGTATTTTAATTGTGATTTTTCTGCATGGAAAAGGGTTGGACTAGATGGCCCATGTGGTCTCTTCCAACTCTATTATTGTATGATCACCATCTTCATAAGATCTGATAGTACCTTCAACATTTCCCAATGATGGAAGATTAGTAGTAACTGTATTTTATGGAACTTTCCTAACCTTTGTTACTAACTTTCTAATACAGAATTTATGACAAATTTCCCAAACTACCCCAGATTTTCTTGGAAAAGAGATGACAAATCGTTGTTCATTTTGTAATATCATACATGTACCAGACATCTCTTTAGACAGGGAGATTCCTGTATTTGTCCCATGGACATGTTGGAAAGGCTTGGGGGTCAACAGTAGCAACCGCTAGTAGCCTGGAGGCATTCTAAGAAAACTGAATAAATGTCTCTGCATTTCTCAACATCTTGGTGTCAAAATCTGGTATTTGCTTAGTCAACACTGTTGCTGTTGGGACATGCCTGCTTCCTGTAAATACCTAAGGAATGTCCATAAGAATGACATTTTAAAACAAAAACAGGATATAGGGGCACATAAGGGTACATATCATAGAGTACACACTAAACACTCATGAAAACTATTAAAATTATAATTTTCCAAAGCATGAACACAGGTTATATATGTTAAAATACCACAAACTGGAAAAAGTCAACAGTGTTTAACAAGAACAAGAAGCAAAAGCAAATGATGTTATAACTCAACATCTTAAAGTGTGCAGAAAGGCATACACTATTACCCTTAGTTTCCTTTGGGTCATGGCTGTTTCCAATGCGATTTCTCTGAGAGGATCCCTTGTCCTATCGAGTACTGATGGCCTCAGTGTTTCTCCCGGATAGAGGCTTAGTCGAGACTGCCGGAGGGCCATTTTAGCCTGCAGCTGCATCATCTCCTCTTCCTGGCGCTTCAGCATCACTTCTTGGCTTAAGTGGTTGCCTTCCAGTGGGGCTTCATATTGCCTATTATTGAGAAAGTGGGAAGAAAATTTGGGTTGTCATTTAAAGGTTAACCATGGCTGAGCGAGGAATCCAACCCTGGTCTCCAGAGTTGCAGTCTAATGCACAAACCATTATGCCACACTGACTCTCATCAGCATTATAATAGACTATAATAAATGAGTGAGCATATTAATATATGTTTTTGGTAAAAGAAAAATGCTTTGGACAATTTAATGTAGGAACACAGGAATACTGAATTATACTACTAGCCCATGGTAGCACACTTCCAGGGTTGAAAGCAAGATTATTTCCTAGTTTTACGAAGACTGGTTTCCTGCCCAAGGTTTCCTTCAAACAAGGATCAGGAAAAGTGCCAACATTCCTAACTTGATGCCATCCCTGTGCAGACTGTTAAGTCTCATTAATACATGGGCTAATTCTAGGTTGATATTTCCTAGAGTACAGCCATTGAGATCGATAGTAACTAAATATGCTGTAACTTATACATTCCATTAATTTCAATGGGTATAACTCTAGGAAAGATTTAGACAGCTTTTTCAACAAAAAGTGACCATGGCAACTTACAAAAATTAGAAGATAGATAAAAAATAAAATCCCGATAAATACATAACACAAAAACCAATAAAATATGGGATAATATTTTATTTTGTACGCCGCCCTGAGTCCCTTCGGGTGAGAAGGGCGGGATATAAATGTTGGAAATAAATAAATAAATAAATAAATAAATAAATAATACAAGAATTATCCCCTGTCCAACGACAAACTTATATCCCAAAAGCCTGTTTGAATAAAAATAAGTTTTCCGCTTGCTACAAGAGAAAGCCAAATCAAATTCCTCTAAGCATGAAATTCCAGGGACAAATGATAACCACACTCAGATGTAAAAGTGCAGTTGTTCCAAAATCTGTATCTACAGCACATGTATACATATCTTAAAACTAGAGCACAAAACTATCGCATGTGAAAGCCAACATCCAGGATGCATACTCTTATAATAAAGTGCCTTCTTTATATAAATTTTCTAACAAGCAAAGCTGCCTTTGAATAACTGCAAAGACATAAAAGTCAAGAATCCCTTAATTCTATATCATGTAAGTCCTCAAGGTCAGCCAAAATTAGTAACTCTACTTTCAAACTTCTTGGCTTGTGTTCTTAAGTCAGACCACTGGAATTACTTATTAACTTCAGGATAGTAGGATTACCAGTCAGCTGGAAAATGGGATTGTGGTAAAGGCAAGAAAGCTATAATAATGGGATCATCTGCTATACTTACCGAGGTATGGTTGCACACTGGGGTCTAGAGGAAGAAGCCAGAGTTAAGGTATGAGTTAGGGAGTGTAGCTGAAGAGAGAAGCAGAAGGTTCAGGAACAGAACGGATAGGAAAAGAAGGAGCAGACACTGTGAAGGCAAGAGGGGAAATTTAACCTGCTAGAATAGAACTAAGGTGGCTAAATCCCTAAACGCATGGCTGTAGACTAGTCCTTCAAAAGGTCAAGAAAACAGAAGTTGCAAATGTTTAACTTCCCTTGCCACAGAATTACAGCCATGGAATCTGTCCCACTTCTGAGTCATACTGCTTTTGAAATAAGTTTCCCATGAAAAAACTGGTGAAGCTGCTGTTTGGATCACAAATCCCATACCGTCCCATTCTGCCAATAATCATATTGGCAAAGATACTCTGAAAGTTGTAATCCAAAAGACAATTCTTCCAAGCTCTGATTCTAAGCAGAAGCCCCTTTATCATACTGACCTCCACTGATCAACAATACTCCTCCCAGTATCCATTCATTCTTTCCCTCACTTGTAGGCTTCATAATGTACCATTACTTTCTAAATAGCGCTTTTCCCCCTGAACTTCTGTTAAAACAGATGTGTTGAATGTTTGCTCAGCCATACAGATAACACTTTTCTCTGACTGAAAAGAAGTCAAAACATCGGCTGCTTCCTTTAGAACAGTGGTTCTTAACCTGTGGGTCCCCAGATGTTTTGGCCTTCAACTCCTAGAAATCCTAACAGCTGATAACCTGGCTGGGATTTCTGGGAGTTGTAGGCCAAAACCCACAAGTTGAAAACCACTGCTTTAGAAACATGACACGTGTTACCGATGACTATGCATAATGACATTCAAACTTATTTTTTTAAAATAAAAAATAAGTAGCATTGGTTTTAAATGGAGAAGTGGCAACAAAGAAGTGCCTAATCCTTTCCCCTGGTGGTGCAGCGGATTAAACCGCTGAGCTGCTGAACTTGCTGACTGAAAGGTCTGCGGTTCAAATCCAGAGAGAGGGGTGAGTTACCGCAGTTAGTCCCAGCTTCTGCCAATCTAGCAATTTGAAAACATGCAATTGTGAGTAGATCAATAGATACTGCTCTGGCAGGAAGGTAACGGTTCTCTATGCAGTCATGCTGGCCACATGACTTTGGAGGTGTCTACAGACAATGCCAGCTCTTTGGTTAGGAAATTGAGATGAACACCAATCCCCAGAGGTGATCTAGATGTACAGTAAGTTACAGGAATAAACATTTATCATATAGGGTGGGGAAAAGAGGTGAGCTGGGAAAATCATATATGGTGTAGAATTATAGCACTCCTTCCACTCAAAACTGAGTACATCCCTATCTCTATTTTTACTTTTCTTTTGTAAATGTGCATGCAATATGAAACCTCAAGAATATTTACTGGAGCAAGGGAGGAAATTGAACAAAACAGAAGGCATAAAAGAGCATGCAGTGGAAGAATCTTAACATCCATGTGGCTGTGTGTGTTCAGTGTTTCTGACTTATGGTGAAACTAATATGAACTTATAATGAGGGTTTCTTAGCAAGATTTGTTGGGGGTGGGCTTCTCATTGCCTTCTTCTGCAGCTGACAGTGTGTGGCCCAGTGGATTCCCATGACCAAGTGAGGATTTGAACTTTGGTCTCCTAGTCCAATATTCAGACAACTACACTGCTATGGTGCCCCCCATTGCTTAATAGCAATTCATCAATATTATTAGGGAGCTGCGGTGGTGAAATGGGTTAAACTCTTGTGCCATCTGAACTGCTGACCTGAAGGTTGCCGGTTTGAAACTGTGAGATGTAGTGAGCTCCTATCTGTCGGTTCTAGTTTGAAGGGATGTGAGAGAAGCCTCCCAGCTAACACATCCCAATATCCCCTGGGCAACGTCTCTGTAGATGGCCAATTCTCTCACTCCAGAAGCGACTTGTAGCATATTCTCAAGTCGCTTCTGACATGATAAAAAATCACTATTATTGATCATCATGTTGACTTCAATTTATGGTAAGCCTATGAATGAAAGACTTCCAACCGCAGTAATCAACTGCCTTGCTTAGGTCTCCAAAATGTAGGGCTGTGATACCTATGCTATAAGATATCAATCTGTATTCCTCTATTTTAGGCCCACCAGGGCTTCAACTCCCAGCATTCCTGACAGATGGCCCAGCTGGCTGGGATTTCTGGGAGTTGAAGTTCCAACATATCTCGTAGATCAAAGTCTGGGGACAACTGCTCTAATGTAAAGACAGTGCTGGATTAGTAGAATAGTCAGAGTGATGTTTGTGTGGGGTATGAATTAGAATCGATAACATTTACCTGGTGCTCGGAAAAGTTTTTCTGGGGGGTGGGGGTGGGGGAAACCACAACTCTTAGAAATCCAGTCCTATTCCCCAGCTCTGCATTTGCTTATTCCAGAAAGAATAAAAGGCCAGAATTTCATGAGGCAGAGGAAAAACTCTTAAATAAAGGAAGAAAGTGACAAGTCCCTTAGAGATGACCTAAAACTGTATATGAAGCAGAAGGAACCTATTAGAACAGGGGCGCTGAAGCAATTAATTGAGCTGGCAAAGCAGGTAAACAATCCCCAAAAAGAGCCAGCCAATGATGCTCAATGGCAGAATAACCAGCTTCCACATAGTGGAGTGGGAAATCCCCTCTGAGTTTTACCCAGAGCTATCAAAAGTGTCAGACACCTGCAGGATAGGTTTCAGTAACTTTAAAAGTTTCTTTGAAATTTCAGACTGAAACACAGAGTGAATCCACAAACCTACTGACACCAGAGCCAACAATGCTCAATAAGGTTTTTAATTTGGAGAGCATTGGATAAATACAGCTGCCTTGATAAGCCAAGAAAAGAAGCACAACTTGTGGCTGCCATGATAAAGATTTCAAAATGAAGACATAAGAATGTTGGATTTTCTCAGTCTTACTGTTATATCCGCTTCCTCTGTAGAAGAAGGAACTGCTTCAAAATGTTATAAGCCAAGGGACTGCAGCTAATCCAAATATTTTATTTGCAATTAATTAACACAATTACTCAATCACTGGGGCTCACTTCCTCTGGAGGTCTGACAAATCTGGAGCTTGGAATGAACAAAACACTTGAATGATGTACCAGGGGAGGGAAAGATGAAGAGCTTTCACTAATTATTCCTACAATGAAAACATTACAAAACAAAGACCTTTAAATATATACAGAATATGTGATTTGAGAACCACCTTCATAAACTTGACAGATGCCAATTAGTTGGTGGATATGTTCCATATAATTACAAACCTGCTGAATACTTTGTGCTATTTTTTCTAGCCAGGGTTGAATAACTTTTTAAATATTACCTTTTAAAGCATTATTAAGTAGCTCAAGCCCAAGGGCATGATACCAAGAGAAGTGGGTTTTATGAAGGAAAAAAAAGCAGAATGCAGTGCTTGTATCTGAGTTACTGATCTTATCTCAAAGGGTTGTGAACTGGAAGATGGAGCATCTTTTTTTTCAGATTATTGATGCCATTATCAAGGCAGAATAAGCTCTCTCACTGTAGTCATACTAGAATGGCAAATAAATAATTAAGAACTAGAGGAAAGGTTGCAGCCAATGAGGCATTTTTCTGTGGGTGGATCAAGATGGGAAGGGCTGGTTTACAACAGAACGGGGCGCAGCATCTTCAAAACAAAACAAAACAAAATGTAGTCTTGTAGTCTACTCTGCTTCAAGCTATTTTGTTTGGCACTCAAATTCAAACAGTTCAGAACTTAACCACGCTGGGATTCTTCCTACGATATATATGAAAAAATAAGTTTCTTTTTTGAACAGTGATCACCCTACCAGAAAACAACAAAACATGTTCCTACAGACTGCTTCTTTCATGGCTTCAAGAGAAACATGTACTACACCAATATGCCCTCAACTGCAGTTATTGATGGCATGTTCCTCCTTGCCCTTCATGGCTTCCTGTCTTAACTGGAGGTCTTTCTTGCCTCATTTAGGATTGTCAATTTTATTGCCCGCACCCAATCAGTGTCCCTGCTAGCGTAGCTATTGCCCCTCCTCTTAAATCACTTGATATGGAATGATGTCAGCTCTGCCAGCAGTGTTGGATTTCAACTTCCAGCAGCATAATCAATTGCAAGGAATGCTGGGAGCTGCAGTCCAACCACATCTGATGGTTGCATGATTCCCAAGCCTGTCCCAGCTGAGTCACTGCTGTACTTTGTGATGAGGAAATTTACTCATGGGGACAGTAAAGTTGTTCACCATTTGAATGACAAGAGAAGCACATATTAAAGGGTGTGTGACCACTGACATATTTGTCAAGACATGGAAAGACATGAAGCAGAATAGCAGGTTTCTTTCCAAATGAAGACACCTAGAAATTGAACCCAAATTGGAAGGGAAACTCAGAAACAGGTACTGACTACATCAGGTATTAACAAGAAACTCATACATGCACACACACACCCCTAAGATCTTACAGCCATTTAATCTTCCAGATACCAGAACAAGGCCCTGACAATGCAGTGTCTTTATAAAGGATCTAAAGAACATTCACAACTTTTCTCATCCTGTGGAAGAAAAGATGTTTCAATCCACTGAGACAGGCCATTGAAAATGGACAATTGCTGCAAGATTTTCATCCCCATAGAAGTGCAAAAATGCTCATTTCTTTTCATCACAGTCTCAGAAGTTTCCATAAATTACATCTTTGCAAGAACTACTCTCCGTCTCCTTTTGGTAGGCAAAATTCATAGACATATAGCATCCATGGGACAAAATAACAGATCTCAAAGTTGCAACAATCCATCCAAAGTTGTTTAAAAATCCACACAAGGCACCAATAATAGTGATTTGTCAAAAAAAAAATTGCAATTATTTTGTACTCTGCTGGTTTTTGATTTAGATTTGAAGAGCTATCTTCAGTCCAAGATATTTCTAAATACAGTAGTCTCTCACTTATCCAACACTTGCTTATCCAACGTTCTGGATTATCCAACGCATTTTTGTAGTCAAAGTTTTCAATACATTGTGATATTTTGGTGCTAAATTCATAAATACAGTCATTACTACATAGCATTACTGTGTATTGAACTACTTTTACTGTCAAATTTGTTGTATAACATGATGTTTCGGTGCTTAATTTGTAAAATCATAACCTAATTTGATATTTAATAGGCTTTTCCTTAATCTCTCCTTATTATTCAACATATTTGCTTATCCAACGTTCTGCCAGCCCATTTACGTTGGATAAGCGAGACTCTACTGTAAGTAGTAATAGCTTTTCTCCTTTCATAAAACTTGTATAAAAAGAAGGCAAAAAAAATTCTGGGAAAATGTGCAATAACTCATCAGCTTGCTTGGTGGAAGAAAGGTTAGGAAATTTTTATTTTTGTTCATAAAAATAAATTGTGCAAAGTTTATAACTCCTGTCCTGACCAGAACTTGGAAATGCAACTTTTTTTTTAACAATACATCCCAGAATTCTTCAGTCATGTTCCAATCATGTTGATTAGGGAATTTGGGGATTTGCTGTCCAAAAAGCATTTCTTAAAAAAATCTGTTCCTGGCCACTGTCTGTATCCTGGCAGATTCCTAAAAACACATCATGACAGTCGTTCATCATCAGCCCAGCTGAACACCTGAACTGGACATTCATCTGAAATGTCATCCCGATTTCTCTCTCTCTTTGTGGCTGATGGTAGAAGGTCACACATACATGCCTCAAATTTCCAGACACATTTCATTTCTACATGTGGCAACACATATATTTTTTAAGCAATGCACAAAAAATCCCCCTTATCTGAGGCCATGTACACCCACATATTTCTTAAGGAATGAGTCAGAAATAGTTCTGCTTCAGACTTCACCTCAATCTGATGAAATCTTGAGCCGTTCAAGTTTGAGCAAGGCACATTTAGGTGGGATATCTGGAAACCTTTCCTAGCTATAAAACAATTGAGTGATGCAATGCATGTGACAATGAAATTGTAGAATCTTACATCTGGAGGTTTTTTAAATAAAATTCATGAGGTTACAGGAGGACTGATTTAAATTAACACTAATTGAGAACGTTACATAATAATGCAATATGGAACTGACACAAATACGACACCATGAAGCACAACCATGGTAATGTTTTTATCAGTTTTAATGATTTATTATATTTATATGTTTTATCTGCTTTTTGTTTAATGATGTATTTATACACTGTGTTTTTACAATGTGGCACTGAAGTGTCCAATTTGTAAGTTGCTCTGAGTCCCCTTCAGGGTGAGAAGGGCAGGTTAGAAGTATAGTAAATAATAATAAATAATAATAATTTCAGAACAAGCAGAACACAAACCATATGCTTCTTGTTCCCTGGACATTTCTTCTCCTAGGAGGAGATGCAAAAACTAACTTCTTGCTGATGCAGAATATTGTATTGTGGACAGTACAAGAAAGATATTCAACCAGATTTATCTGCAATTCCTATCCCTCCCACAGCTCTGAAGCCACTTTCATAGTACAGTCAGTCCTCCACATTTGTGGGTTTAACCTTTTAGAATTTGACTGCTCACAAATTAATGAATAAAGTCTCTCTAAGAATTTCTGAGTCCTCCAATAAAACTCTATGTTCAACTTTCAGCAGCGGACCTAGAGATTCCTATAGACGTGTCCTCTCAGGTAAAAACAGTAGTGAGTTTTTTTTATTCACCATTTTCACTTTTGTGGTGGTTCTGTGACCCTAACCCCAGTGAAAATGGAGGGTTGGCTGTATAGGAGTATTTCACTATAGAACAATGATTCTCAACCTGTGGGTCCCCAGATGTTTTGGCCTTCAACTCCCAGAAATCCTAACAGCTAGTAAACTGACTGGGATTTCTGGGAGTTGTAGGCCAAAACACCTGGGGACCCACAGGTTGAGAACCACTGCTATAGAATGACCTCATTTGTTTCCATATAATACTCAAATTATTCTCCTCATCTGCTTCCTGAAATGAGCTGCAGATGGGGCACCAGGGGGAAAAAGAAGGCAGATGCATATGATTTGGATCCAGTCCTAGTTTAGATCTAAAAGGGCTAGCTCAAAAAGACAGCAGTCTGAATGTTACCAAGCTTGATGTTTCCATTTAGCATCCCTTCCTTTCCCCCCTTTTCCTTCCCTCCTATCATCTCCTAAGACCAGAATCAGAGGTGGCTTTCCAATTTCTTAAATCACTTTATTTTAATATCTAAAATGGGCAAATGAGATTTAAAAGTCCCCTGCAAAGCAGGATCAGAATAAGGAACCAGGTAGTTCTCTGCAGCAGATCACATGAAAGTAGGTTCATTAGTCATTCATACTGGAACAAATTGTGCTTGCAGCTGAACTGTGCCTTACGAGTCTGTAAGATAGTTGCTACGTTGAAGGTTCCTCTTTTTCCGTTACCTTGATCTTTGTCCCTGAAGTCGACCTAAAGGAGAGGCATCATCTGCTGCTTGGAGACGACTGCTGGAGTCATCCCTCAGTGCTTCAAATCTCCTCCCTGGCATATGAAAAGAAACCCAAAATCATATTTTAGGATGTGTAAAGGACAATTTACTACATTATTTGTGTTTTCGCTGGATGTAGCAGCCTACATGCAAGTTACCTTCTAGCCCACCTTTGGAGTAATAGTACACAAACTGATAAATCCACAAGGACATGACGAGAGATATGGAATGCAAAACAAAAATGTCAGGCTTGTCTTGATTTTTGTCCAGACAAGTTGTCTCAAAATGGCAAAACAGCCTATTGAAGTTTCTCCAGTTTATGCATTTCTACCATCATACTTTCTTCAATTTATGAAAAGTCTCTCATACTGAATTAGTGACTTTTTCAGCTTTATGATCAGACACACATATCTGGCAGACAAAAAGACAAGTTGACTGAACTAAAAGACACAAATATCCCATTTGACACTATTTCTTTTTAAAAGTCCATGAAGCAAGGCAATGTTTACCTAGGGTTTGTGTCTACCAAAATGAACAAGCATGTCACAGCATGGACAAAATTCCTTCATTTTCAATATCATTAGTTGTAATAATGCAGAATTGTATCTGCTGAGGGCACAGCTAATCAAGTAAAGACCAGAACTGTAGAAAATTCAGCCACAGTACATACAATGCCCTGCTTTAAAAAGACCAGTCTTCAAGCTGTCTGTCAATTTATGGTGACTCCATGAATAGCATATGATTTTCTTAAGCAAGGAATACTCAGAAGTGGTTTTGCCAGTCCCTTTCTCTGAAATATAACCTGCAGCATTCATTTGTGGTCTCCCATCAGAATAACAACCAGGGTTGCCCATGCTTAGCACCCAAGACCAGAAAGGATCTGGTGTCTTTAGGATATTCAGGCCTCCTTCTGAAATCTTACCTTGCCGGAAATCAGCCTCAGAAGACATAAAAGATGGACTTTCACTGTCTGTACTGTACATGTCACTGTGGTAAGATTTATATCTGCGAACATGCTCTGAAAGTTTTAAGAAAGCAATGTAAATACTCAATATAGATTTAATATTGTTCCAGTGCACACACTTTTGAATACTTCGTTCTATTATCCCACTAGCCATTTCGCCTAAAGAAAACAAATAAGAGTGCACCAATAATTTTGCAAGTCAGGCTTCTTTTCACTTTATTTAATAAAGGAAAAGGTCACCACACAGCTATCAAAGTAGTAATCTGGCACTTGAAATTAACATGCTACAGCCAATGATACTATCTATAATACATTTTCCCTGAAACAAAATAAACAACATACAATTGATAGAGCTAAACATGGAGAACTTTGTGTAATGTTCCGTCATAGTTTATCACTGCTTTTGTGAATAATTTTGGGTAGTGGATTACTTTTGTGTTTTAAAGCAATTTTTTAAAAAGCAGTATTAAGGTAACAGGAAAAAAAATAATGCTTTAGCTATTACATTTACCAATGTTTCGATCTCTGGATTCGCAATAGCAAATTGGGATGTTTTCCACTAGTTTTATAGAACGGAGGCCAGTATTCCAATCTGTTTCTGCAGAATTCTGGGAAATGTAGTTTAAGGAAGTCGAGGACTTCTCTATCTAAGAATTCCAAAGGCTCTGCATTGAACTCCATTTACCAGAATTCTGTATTAGCAACTGGGATGATTGGCAGATGATCGTCTCCATTCTATAACAGTAGTGGGAACATGTCCCAAACCCTAAGATGTTTTATCTTCCATAATCCCTTAGCATCACCTTTAACCGAGACTTGGTGTCACATCTGATCATTCCTAATCATGGATAAGGATGCCTTTAAACATTAGGTCAGATCTAAAACAATGATTTAGAGAGCAACAATGAGATGGAAACATACTATCTTTCAAATGGATCTTGATCCCAATGTTATGGTAATTATTAACCTGAAGGGGTAACCATTCTAATTAATATTGATTTATTGACTGAAGTAGATATCAATCAATTGGTTAAAAACAAACTTCTGGTTTTGGCAGTTTGGTTTTTTGTCATTTATCTTTGTGGCATATATATGATTGGGAAAATGTCACATGTGAACAAGAGATGAGCTGTGACCCATCTCCATTTATGCTTTTAAAAAAGTACCAAAATGACTGGAAGTTCGCCACTGCTTTTGATGTTAAAGTGCAGGATGATCCTGGAAAATGTTTAATATCTGGACAAAAAGGAAAAAAAATACTGGTGACTTGTGTCTCCTGGAAACTTATAAGAGAGGCAATTCACATCAGAAAAAAGTGGTCTAGAGGATGGAGTGGTTTTGGTCAAGGTGGCAAAAACATTGTCCTATTCTTGATGTAAACTCAGGTGGGCAACTGTGGGACTCAGGAGCTTGCATTAATACCTAGAATATCTTGGAGGTCTCTACTTATCCTCAACAATCCAATTATTTTGTTCACAAATGCCTCCTAAACATCCTTCAAGTGATGTGGGCCATTTTGGGGGCATAGACGCTTGGCAAGTTTTAGCTACAAAAAGTCAACATAATTTACTTTTTAGAAAAAGCCTCTCCCTACCCCAGGAAGGCCTAAAATGGATAATAAAAACTGAAAATTTATCACAAACGCTCTTCACACTCCCTTCAGGACATTTTGAGGGATATTTGACCCTCCAAGGATTACATGGAGTCTGTACTTTGTCCACGCCTGATGTAAATAAATAATGGGATAAAATTATCCCAACCTTTTTTTTTTAAGTTTTCAATTGACAATAATTTTTAAAATGATGTAAATTTAAACAACAGGATGGAAGAAATGGGGTAACTTGGAAAGGGAGAGTAAGAAGAAAGGAATTGGGTATAATGAACTGCACATATAATCTCATGAAGAAGGAAAATAATATACATGAACACAACTAAAAAGGCCAGGAAAACAACATATCATAAAGGAAGCTCATTAACAAACCCAGTGATTCCAGCCATGAAAGCCTTTGACAAGATATTAAAAACAGTAGAGTTGTTTTTTTGAGTAAACAAGTATATTAATTTTCATACTAACAACATTCGTAGAATCAACAAAGCTGGTGGAGTAGGGGGATCAATTGTTGAACAAACTGTAAAACCAACCATGAATGTATGAGGAGTTTGTTTTAGGTAAAATTTCTACCAGTTACCACTATTTTCTGATCATTTTCCAACAGACCCAAAATGAGAACTGCATTTTTGTCCTTTCCTTTGCAAGATGTCTGAAATTTAGTACTGGTTAACAGAAGCACATGCCTGGCCACACTTTGTGTTAGGAATTAAATCACAACTGATACATTTTTCAAAGCGGCATTTTAACTTCAAAATACCTGCTCACTGAATTTTGATATTCAGAATGAGTAAAAGTGTGGTATTTCAAATATTAAGACGTGTGTGTGTGTGTGGGTTTAAACTGACAAAGAAAAGCTTGGCAGAAAGCTGATACTATTTACAAGGTGACAATAGCATCCAGATGAAATTATTTTCGAGCTGCTGGCAAAAAAGAGAGATGGGGATAATTATAGGTTGTTAACACAGAGAGGTTTCATCCAGGTGTGAATGCATGCGTGCTGGCATGCAAAGGTGTGAAAGACTATAAAGATGTTTCTACAGACATTAAATACATCAACTCAACAGACTGCAGACATTTGCAATTGTAATGCTACAACCTCATCTAGGTATAGATTTTTGGCAACTGACTGGTTAATAAGGAAGGCTTTTGCTACCAGCTTGGTGATGTATTTTTTAATGATGTGTTTCTAAACTGCATTGTACTCTAAATCATGTTAAAAGACACTGGTAGTCCAAACTCTGTGGGAATGCATGTAAACTATGGTCAGTCATTATGTGCCACAGGAGATGGAATTTTGACCTGATCTAAGCAGAGCTGTTTTTGTATACAAATAAACCTAGAAATGAAATAAGAGATTAAACTTGTTGTATATCAACAGATAATAAATAACACAAATCATTATATCAATTGTTGCATTTTACACACTGAAGCTCACTGCTCTAGTTATTCTTTGATGTCACAACTAGTATTGGGTTCAGTAACACTTAGAACATTTCTACCCCCTTAAAGTGGACAGAGAGATTTAGCCTAAATGATAATGTTTTAGGGTCCTTTAAACCTGATAAATGGCTACTGAATTTGGGAAAGAATATATATATATATATAGACGGTTAGCCTGTCAGTACTGACAAAGACCAATCAATGTGGCTGGCAAATCAATTTCTGTGCTGGTCCGTGACAAATTTATGCTGCTTATGGCTAGTGATAAACAACAGGAAGGTACAGATTCACAGGAAAGCCAAGCCCCAGCTCCAAACTAAAAGCACATGATATGTGTTGAAGGCATGGACTGTAAGAACCATGAGGGTAGAAAACAGAAAGAGATTAAAAAGCAAGACAGAATTGGTTATCATATATACCAGATTCAAATTAGAGATTTAGAATTCCTAAAATATAAAATCACATAAATTACCACTCTTTAGATCAGTGTTTCTCAACCTGTGGGTCCCCAGATGTTTTGGCCTTCAACCTCCAGAAATCCTAATAGCTATAGGTAAACTGGCTGGAATTTCTGGAAGTTGTAGGCCAAAACACCTGGAGACTCACTGGTTGAGAACCACTGTTTTAGATGAAGGGAAAGTAGAAAACCAGACAAGGATTATGGGAAAGGTTTGTAGGAAAATTAGAATAACCAGGGTAGACATTATTGGAAATAAGGTAAAGGTAAAGGTTTCCCCTGACATTAAGTAAAGTCATGTCCATCTCTGTGGGTTGGTGCTCATCTCCATTTCTAAGCCAAAGAGCTGGCGTTGTCCGTAGACACCTCTAAGGTCATGTGGCCAGCATGACTGAATGGAGCACTGTTACCTTCCCGCCAGACCAGTACCTATTGATCTACTCACATTTACATGTTTTCGAACTGCTAGGTTGGCAGAAGTTGGAGCTCACCCCGCTCCCTGGATTCAAACCACCAACCTTTCAGTCAGCAAGTTCAGCAGCTCAGTGGTTTAACATGTTGTGCCACCAGGAGTAATTAAATAGTCCCATATTTGTTCATCATTGATAAAGATTCAGGGACTTTCATCCCCTTTCAAGAAAACTGCTGTCAAATATTTTAGGGTATATCCAACAGTGCCTTTGAATCAACAGAACACACTCACACTTGTGCAAAGAGAGTTTTCCATCAATCTCCTAACCTATTGTAGGATTCTCAGTCAGGGAATGGGAATGGGAGAACAAAGCCAAAAAACCTATGTCTAGGACTCAAGAGATGTCCATTCTAGGAACTTGCTAGGTCTTCCATGGTGACTATACCATAACTTCCAGGGAAGCATATCATGGAGGACTTAGTGCATTCTTACCATTTTCCCCTGGGCATGAGTAAGTGAAACCACGGATATGTGTTCCACAGTTACAAGTTACTGTATCAGCTTAATTTTTTTGTGGCACAATAATTTAGAAATAGTAAACTAGATCTGGTTTAAGAACATCAGCCAATCCAAGACTATACAAGAATCCCGAGTCCTAGACATATGAGAAACATGTCCTAAAAAATAGTATTTTCCATCAAGCTCATTCTTTCCCAAAGAACAGAAACAACTGTTCTCTGCCTCTTTCTTCAGTCAGCAAAATACAATATTTAATAACCCAAGTCAAAACACCACACTAACCACACTAGGACTCGATCCAACCACACTGGATTCAAACTTGTATTTAAAAGGAGAGAGACCGTGTAGGCACAAACATGCACTGTCTCCAGTGCCATACTTGTTCATGCATGAAAACCACATGTTGACTTCATGAAACGAGAGCTTCCTTCACCAAACTGAACGGAAAGTTGTAACATGGTGGGAGGAAACACTATTGCTCCAATTCATGCAAAAATAACCAGAACTTTAAAAAGTTACTTTTTGAACTTCTGTTACCAGCTACCGGCTATGGCACTTAGGGTCAAAGTATTTGTTATACTTCTACAAGTTTAATCATGTACCTTTTTATATGAAGAAAAGGAAATTATAAGTGGCGATCAGACATCACAAACAATACATGAAAGACAAAGGAGTCGCAACATTTTCTGGAGTCAACACTGAGCTTCAACACACTTGATTGTTAAACGCTTGATCTAACAAAATTAGGATTTAGCATCTCTCAGAAGATGAAAACCACTCTCATGAGACAGGGGAAACTGCCTCTTGCTCAAGCTCTGTGGACATCAAACTCTGAAATAAAATGATATTGAAAAAGGACATATGATGACTGATGCCAAGTGATTTTCACCAGGCTCCAATAAAGAGAGAAAACCATTGGCTTTAGAATTATTGTCAGGCCCAGAAGAATGTCAAAACTGGCAAAGCTAATTTCACTTAGGTCACTTAGTAGCTTCATTTAGTAGGTTTCCATGGCCCTGCCAGCATTTTAAAAAACAGAACTTATTACTTTGTAAGATTGTCTGCTAGAATGTATGGAGTTCAGATTATGGAACAGCTTTGAGTGAGACAGCTAATCACAATTTTAACTGTACAGAAAAATTATTTCAGGGTAACATATATATCTGTGTGATTTCGGCATTCCAAATATTTCTGTTGGTGGCCAGTTTTAACTGTTCCGGTCATCATCAGAACATACTAAACTTTTGGCTATCTTCTTCTGAATATGGAGATGCACTGGACCATAAGAGAGCTGAAAAATTAAGACCTTGACTCATCTTAAATATAGGTAGAGACTGTCTTCTTAGTTTCATAAACTGGATATGTACAATGGATGGAGTAGGCTGAGAAAGGGTACTTCTAAACCACCAGAGTTTACCTGTTCTTGCCAAAGTTATAAAATAAGCAGTACAGAGAGACTGTGGAACAGAAAGTTGTATCTTATCTTCCTTGCCAAGTCCCTTGTTATGCTGTTTCCAAACTCAAGCAAAGAGACGACACATAAAACCAGGAAGAAAACCATTACAGTAGAGTCTCACTAATCCAAGCCTCACTTATCCAAGCCTCTGGATAATCCAAGCAATTTTTGTAGTCAATGTTTTCAATATATCATGATACTTTGGTGCTAAATTCGTAAATACAGTAATTACAACATAACATTTCTGTGTATTGAACTACTTTTTCTGTCAAATTTGTTGTATAACATGAAGTTTTGGTGCTTAATTTGTAAAATCATAACCTAATTTGATGTTTAATAGGCTTTTCCTTAATCCCTCCTTATTATCCAAGATATTCGCTTATCCAAGCTTCTGCCGGCCCGTTTAGCTTGGATAAGTGAGACTCTACTGTATTTCTAAAATATGTGTAATATACAGTTGTCAGGTGGAACACAAATGGGTAAGAAAAGTCACTGACCTTCTGCATTCATGGCTTCCCTCAGCAACTGCAGCTTCCTCTGCCGCTCTTTGATCCTGTCGAAAGCATTTGACAAAGCTGCAGCCACAGAGGCCTCTGGTCCATGGCGCATCTGATCTAGCTTTTGAGGGCCAAATATATCAAGGGCTATGCTCCCATCTGAGTATCTGCCCTCCTTGTTTCTAGCAGTTGCTGAAGTCCGTACTGAAACCGTCCCTGCATGATGATAGTGCTTGCAGGAATCCCCAGGACAGTCTGTCTCTGTGACTTTGTTGGCTGTGGAGAGCAGATCTGAAGAGGAGGCCCAGACCTTCCGCTTGGGGCCAACATCAGCTTTCCTTTCCAAGTCATCAGCTCTACACCGGTATGAGCAGCAAGTATTTGTGTCATCTTCATGGCCGGAGTTGTAATTAGAAGAAATGCCCTGGTAGAATTCTTCTTCACATTGTGAACCTCTAACAGACAAGAATCCCATCGATTTACTAAGCCCTTTGTTGAGCATGGCCAGTTGAGAGACTGGGTCCTTGTGACCATCTCGGGCATCAGCCATTAAAGTTCTCCCTGGAATGATAAAAACCCTTCTTGGGTATGTGTAGCTTACAGACAGCAAACTTTTTCTCCCCATGCCCCACAGTGCAAATTACAGAAAAACAAATGTTTCTCTTGTGATTTTCCAGATGTTGGAGTAGAAAGCATGACCAGAAAGCAAGTTTAGCATTTGTCTTTATGGTGTCTTTGAATAGACAACATTGTTGATGTTGTGTGATGAGCTTTCAGAAGAACTCTGACTTCCAGCAACAACGTGTTTTCTCAACATCATTAATTTAGGGGAGTTTCCCACTGTCTTCCTCTGAGAGAATGTGGCTTTTTCCACAGTCACCCGATGGATTTACATGCATGAGCATGAATTCAAATCCTCTTGCAGCTCAAGTGCTACTTTCAAACCACTACAACACACAAGCTTAAAGCCTCTTTACTTCCTTTCAAAAATGGGTTTCTAGACATCCCAGTAAGGCAGGAGTGGGGAACACGTGGTGAGACTGCAGCTCTAACCAGTTTAGCCAATAATCAAGGGAAATGCAATCTAACAACAGCTAAAAAGCCAAATGCTCCACAGCAGAATGCAGAGAAATATAAACCCTTCAAAGACATGAACCATAAGGTGATACTAAGTCAATCCATTCCTCCGTCACTGACACTGGGGAGGAACAATTCCCAAGTGCAAAGGATTCCACAGGAAACTATGATGGCTGCTGGTTTCTGATCAGTAGGGTAGAGAATATATTTTGGGTTTCAGTCTGAATTTTAAAGGAGTGATCCAAGAAGCCTAACCTATTTTGAGGCTAGGATTCAGCACCTTGGATAGATCCTTATGTATTTAGATAGGAGTACTAAACAGATTAGAGAAACCAGCATGGTTTGAGTGTTGGACTATGATTCTGGAGATCAGGATTTGATTTCCCACTCCACTATGGAAACCCATTAGGTGATCTTGAGTGAGTCATATTGTCAGGGCCCAAAAATTTACAGTTGCCATATGTCAGAAATAATCTGAGGGCACACAACAGCAGAGCAAATTCCAGTGCCTTGGAGTCCATTAGCTAACACTGAGAGGAATTCCTGCAGAAAATAAAATTTCTTCCTGTTATAACAACAGCCATTTTGTGAGGCTGTACAGATAATGTAAGCTGTCAATTTTTATAAAAAGAAAAGAAAAAAGGAATTACAGTGCTTCTCATTAACTTGAGCACTCAACACAATATCTCTATTACCTCATATTTATTCTCTACTGGGAAATATAAGCAAAGGTTTTTGAAAAACTCTAACTTTCAGTTAAATTTGCTGCTCAAATATATGCAAGAATGAATTCAGTTACAGACAATAATCCATAATTCACATTTGTTGTCATGTCTTAGCTTTTCCTCTCCTGGAATTAAAAAAAAAAATAGCAACATCTCCATGAAATCATGCCCAGGCTCTTTACAAAGTGACCAAACAGACTTGTCTATAGTGAATGTTTTTATAATTTAATCAAGTAATACTAGAAGCATCCAGCATTTTTGAACTTCATTCTGACACAGCCTCCTAGTTACTGCCATTGGCTCACAGAGATGGAAATTTCAATGGAAAGCTGAGCATGAGAGAAAACTATACCTCATTTATTTCCCCATGGAAACAAAAAAGCAAGGGTCAGAGGGTGCATTAGAAGGACGGACCTTCATGCAGCCCAAGAGATAAATATAGCCTTTATCCACAAGCTGTCAAATATCAAGAACATCAACAGCATGCACAGTTATATAACACCTAATCAATTGTCATCACTGAGATCATTGCATTGTTAATGACAAAAGACAGCCCCAAAGCTACCAATTTCATCAGAGTAGTCACAAGGAAGTAAATGGATTTACACTCTAGTATGTTTTACTCCTTGTTTGGATAGTCCCAGTGTTTTTGTTCCTTTGACTCATGCAGTTGTCGCAATTTGTTTCCTCCTATGTTTAAATATGATACCCACTCTGCTTGTGATAGCACAAGGGGTCTGTGATTTTACAATCAACTTGAATGATCTTTTTCAAATTGCTTCTAAATATAATTGAATGCATGTTTACTCCCTTCTTCCTGAATATCCTACTGCTAAATCACTTTTGTACTTTTGAATCTGGCTTCTCCCAATCCTTTTCATTACACCGCAACACTTCTCTGCAATCTGTTAATGATCTTCTCTCAAGGAAAAAAAGGTATTCTGTTTTTAGAACAGCTGCTTTTAATACCTGCCAGCCCATCTCTTCCCGTTTCTACTTTTTTGGCCTGAATTTTTGGAGTTTGGTTCTTGATTTGTTCACAGAGAGTCTTTCCAGATGTTAAATTTATCAAGCAGCTATACTCCAGATGCTGCTCAACAACCAGACACCTTCCTCACCATCACTGCCTGCCACCCAGGACATCGTATTTTAATAACGTTATCCCAGCTAGTGGGACAATACAATAGCTCTATCTTCTCAGTCCTTCTTTTTTCCTACAGTAAAACAAATCAAAAAATTCTCTTCCTTGTGAATGTCTCTACAGACACGATATTTCTATCTTTTTCTTCTTACCAATTTCCTATATTTTTGTCAGAGGTTGAGAAAATTACTTTTTAAGATACACCTCCCAGATGGCCCCAGCCAATCTTTTTTTAAATTCAAAATACAACTTTCCTGAGCTCTGCATTGTATACCTAATCACAAAATACATGATCCCGAGTTAAATAACTTTAGGAGTCCCTTGAGTTTTGTGGTATAGCATACAGAAAACGTAAATGTATTACATTCGCCCTCTGCATTCCCCACTCATCATACCCTTCTGTTACTCAAGTAAAGTTTAGTCATGTTTTCAGAATTACAGCAGCTTCATAACTTTAGTTTGCCAATCAACCATAGTCTGTTTCTGGGCATCCTCTCTAGGATGGTAACTGAGAGCACTGTTTTACAGTGGATTTAGTCCTTTTTTGCTGGAATGCACTTAGGAAGTGGTTCTAGGGGACTCCTGTTTGACAAGCTGGCCTACAATGTCCTTTGGGGTTCAGTTCTGTACCCCATAATGTTTGACATCCATGTGAAACCACTAAGCAGTTGTCCAGCAATTTGGGGTTCAGTGCTACCAATGCGCTGATACCCAACTCTATTGATCATTTCCATCTAACTCCCAGGAATCCTTTTGAGGAGCAACCCAGTGTCTGCTGCCATTAATGTAATGGCTGAAGGGAAAGAAATTTAAGCTGGATCCAGACAAGAGAAAGGTGTTTCTAATCACTTGGAAGGAAAATCAAGGAATAGAAATTCAAGGTGTGCTGGACGAGGTTACACTCCCTTTGAAATCTTGAATTCACTTTGGTCATACTCTTGGATTCAGTCCTAAACTTGTATGCCCTGGTTTTGGCCGTGGCCAGGATGCATTTGCACAACTTAAACTGATAGATCGATTGTGTTCCTTCTTTAAGATGTCAGATCTGGCCTCAGTGACACAGTTATTTTATAAAGGTGATGCAGCATTTTTGAGGTATGTTTGAAGCTTAATGCTTTGCGCATACGAAATTTGAAGACTGACATTTTCTCCCCAGCAAAGAAGTGAAAGAAAGTAGTAAGGAAGTAATAAGCAACATAACTGATTGCAATAATCAGCTAAACAACATCACAAGCAACTGAAACAGAAGTATGAAAGTGGGGCATGAGGGATGGGAAGATGGAGTGGAGATGAAGAGTAGAAGTTGGGAAACAAGCAACAGTGGTAGACGGAGGTCTGTGGCACAGGCTGGTAAGCAGCTGCTGCAATAAATCACTCTGACCATGAGGTCATGAGTTCGAGGCCAGCCCGTGGCGGGATGAGCACCCGTCAATTAAAAATAAAATATGGTCCCTGCTCGTTGCTGACCTAGCAACCCAAAAGATAGTTGCATCTATCAAGTAGGAAATAAGGTACCACTTATAAAAAGTGGGGAGGCAAGTTTAAACTAATTTACAACGTTGGAATGAGAAAGTGAGGAAGTGCCGTCAGAGTGGATGATGAAGCAGCTGCTCCCCCCTGTGGCCAGAATAGAACATCCCCTCAGGAGAAGGTTAAATTGCCTCTGCGTCTGTCTGTCTGTCTGTCTGTCTCTGTCTCGGTTCAATGTGTTTATGGGCATTGAATGTTTGCCCTATATGTACATAATGTGATCTGCCCTGAGTCCCCTTCGGGGTGAGAAGGGCGGAATATAAATACTGTAAATAAATAAATACTGTAAATAAAAACCTCACAACTTTTGTGCCATTTTTCATTCCATCCATTCTCTATAATAAATTGCACGTTTCATTTTTCTCCAAAGGAAATTATCACCAGATTTCAGGATTTTGTTCTGAAACAATTCATTTAAAGAATCCCCTCATAATATTTTTGGCTATACATTATGAAATAGAAATTACATTATGAAGTAGGATGTATGTTATTACAATAACTGTAACAATAGTGTCACTTTAATAGTGACAGCCTACTATAATTTCAGTAATTGAAACACAAGTGTAGCATTGAGGTTAATGCACTATAAATGATTATAAAATATCCTAGCATGTTTCACTCTGGAAGAAAAAAGGGACATATTGAACTTATCAATGTTATGTTCAATTCACAAATATTAGGTTTAATTTGATGTTAGTTTTTTTAATGCTGTTTTCATATGTGAGGTCTTGTTGGGATATTATGCCAATATCTCTCTGTTTTATGAAGGCATTGAATGTATGCTGTTGTTCATTGGAATCCACCCTGAATCCTCCTTGTTCTTATCACCATTAGAAAGAAGAAAACTATTCCAGGTTTACACATTTATTTGAAAGCTGTATCTCTTTGACAACTTTATGGAAAATACTCAATCTGCCAAAGGTATGTGTGCATATGTTTTTGAGAGAGAATGAAAGAAATTATATATGCATGTCAGAGAGAAAATATATTCTCTCATATATATATATATATATATATATATATATATATATATATATATGAATGAATGTGGTATGGCCTGGAGCATTTTTCTTCTTCCTGCACTAAGAATGTAGGATGGAGCATGTAAAAACCTGTTATTACTATGTAGGTCAAATTAGATAAAATATTGCATGATATTAACCACATATAAGAAATTTAGATGTATGTTCTTTATAGCATAGAAGTAAGTACCATGTCACTAGGAAGGACAGGGTTTTCTCCCACTGTATTTCCACCCAAGGCTATTGTTGCAGATCAAGAATAGGTCTCTTCAGCCATCTATGGATCCATCCCCAAGACAACAGAAACGGAGGACCATCATTTTATTTATTACATCATTTCTACCCCGCTCTTCTCACCCATCAGGGGACTCTCGAACTATGAGGGATCGCCTAAGTAAAGTAAGTATTGTTAGCCCCAAGAAAGAAGGTTTCACAGGGGTCAATAGTTGCTTCTCATCTGAAGCTAACAACAGTTGTTTGGGGATATTTTAAAGAGATCACAGAACTAGGAAAAGGAATGACTTTTCCATCTTGGTTCACCAAAGTGCTGGCTGGTGGCTTCTCAGTGAGCAGTACATGTTTTACACGAAACTTGAATTAAGCTATTCAAGGTGCTGAACTGCTTCCCCAAATAGCTTCATCACCCTGGACCTTCTTCAAAGTTTAGACTAGAACCATCATCGGTTTTGATGCCACATCAACAGCTACTATGACTACAATCCCAGTTCTGTTGAGACCCACCTCAGAAGGAATCTTCATATTAGTTTGGAAACTAGTGAATCCAAACAGTTACCACCAGGTTAAGTTTAGCCTCAAGATGCCTCTCTTTAAAAAGCCTTGCATTGAACTAGTCACACAATTATTTCTCCAACTACGTTTTTGTTATACAGTCATCCAGTCATTTACTAGCAGTATCTGGCTACAAGGAGACCAATCTACTTTCTGCGGCAAAACCTGTCAGGCTGGTCATAACCACCAGGAATAACACTTACCTCCTTCATATTACTTATCTGGAAGGCAAAAGATTAAAAAGAAGTCTAGGTTTCCATAATACAGACACTCCCTTCATTGCTTAACATTTACCTGTGGGAAGCCCTTTCCCTCTCAGCCTCTCCCGAATGGCCTGGCTCCTGTCAGTCTGAAGGCTTCTATCCCCGATGCAGGAAAGTTGATCTACCTGTTACAAAAGTAGATCATGCAGATCTTGAAACAAAAATCATGTTGGCAGGTAGACTGGAAGCTACATTAAAAGTTGGGTTAGTCAGGAGAGAAACACACATGGTTACTTCCCGTTCTCTGAGCTTGGAAGTTACTTCTTTGGATTATAACTTTGAAAATTTGTCAACCACAATAGCCAATGGCTATGGTGGATGCGGGATTTTCAGGGTTGCAGTGCTTTGAGCACTGAAATGTTATCTAGAATCCCTGTACATATGTAGAACACATCTTTGCAGGTAGGATTTTAGATAGTGGGTTCAGAGAGAAAATCAGTGCCATTTTTATGTGTGGCGATGTGGGGTATGTAGTAGTTTGAGAGTTGGACTCTGATTCTGGAAACTAGGGCTTGATTAAGGAAACTCAATGGGGGTACTTGGAAAACTCATATTTTCTCAACCTAATACAAAGACAATGGAAAACCTCTTCTGAACAAATCTTGCACAGAAAACCATGTGGTAGGTTGGCTTTAGGATTGCCATAGGTCAGAAATAATTTGAAGGCACACAATAGCAACATCAACAATAATGTCCCAGGTTGGGGATAGAGGAAAATTTCCAAGTTCTGTCATTTGCAGGACTCAGTCCATTATCATTGCATGTCTGCCTCTGAGCTATCATATTTCTCACATCAACATATAATTGTTTCAATTGACTTAACAGTTGCTATATAGTTATGCCACACAGCTACTGCAATACTGATTTCTTTGGTGAGTATTTAGCTTGACTCACAATCTTTGCCAAGGGTGATGAAAATAAATGCACAGCCCTTCTTAATCAATACACGCTTAAATGAATATAAACAAAGCAATTAGCGGTTGTTTTCTGTAGCAAGGAGGCATCTAAATGACTGTTTGAGCCACTCTCTCACAAACTTCAATTGTAATACCACAATTACTGACACCCTAAACAGAAATGTTTACCTGAACAATTTCAGGGACTTTAGAATCAACAACAAAACCCAGAAATATTTTTGTACATATTAAAGGGATACTATGGTCACAACATGGTTGATGTCTCATGGTGATAATATGCATACTAACTGTGCTTACCTTTCACTATACCTTCATACACACACATACACATACACATATGCACACGCACACACTATGTGTTGTTAATTCCAGAAGTCACAGTCAACATGGACACTGGTAAGAGCTTAAGGTAACTGTAACCCAATGTTCTTTAAATTCACTTTTTCTCTAGACAAGTCAAACCCCATAATCTAATTTATCCTAACTCCAACTCTCATTAAAGAAGACATTAGTAACACAATAAAAATTCCTCAAATCAACTGAACAGCCTCATCTGGATCATTATAATGCTTGAGAAAAACCAATCTGTCAAGTATTTTTTAATTAAATATGCAGATATAGACATTTTGATTTAACATATGTGTGGCTTTGTTGGTTTTGGAAAAAGCTATTCTATAAATTATAAACATTTATTGCTTCTCAGACTTTTGGCTGAGTTCAGGTGTAGCATACCATAAAAATGCAAACCCTGGTTTCCACCAGATGTTACAGTTAAAAGAATGAGCTGGAAGTTATGAAGTGCCTGGATTAAGTCTCACTTAAATCATAAAGCAAGTGGATTGCCTTAGATAAGACACTGACTGCATAAACCCAGGGATCTTTTTTTATCTTCTAAACCAGGGAATTCTGCTTGCATATTGACCACATGGGCCTTTTTTTCAGCCTTCAACAACACACCACCATAAACTTTATTATGAAGAAAATCAGGGAATTGCTCACCCTACATAGCTGAACTCCAATAGCCCCTCAGTGTAACATTATTATCTGCAGGCAGCCATACGGCATAATGATGGTAATCATCGTCATCATCATAACAATAATAACAACAATAACCCGCCTCTACCCAAGGCTTGAGATAGAGTACAACATGTAATTATGGATGAATAGACTCAGTGATGCTAATAGGGTGAGCTCTTAAGAGGAAACTCATTCCTAAACGACCATCAAAATTCTGCAGCAGGACAAGAGTGAAAGACCTCATGTTTCAGTGGCAGGGGATGGACATCTAATGTAAGATATCTATGTGATACCATAGACTTTTTGTAGAATATTTTTATATTAATGTAGTTTGATTTTACTTGTATTGAATAATGGAGATAACCAAGTAAGGAGCTGAGTGAATGAATGCTGAGATTGACTGGTGACTAGTTGAGTGTTTGGAGTGATGTTGACTGACAATCTGGCAGTTGAGGGATTGACATGGAATGTGAGGCAGATGAGTGACAATGAGGATTAAACCAATAAGGTTTACAAATTAATGAGTCGGGCTTAAGGGTCTGAGTTAGTAATTTTAAAAGAGAGTATGAGTGTGGTTAAAATATTTAGTGTATTAAATTATTAATCTTTTGTTTATTTATTATTTATTTACTGTATTTATATTCCGCCCTTCTCACCCCGAAGGGGACTCTGGGTGGATCACATTACACATACAAGGCAAACATTCAATGCCTTTAACATAGAACAAAGACAAGACAAACATAGGCTCTGAGCTGGCCTCGAACTCATGACCTCTTGGTCAGAGTGATTTGTTGCAGCTGGCTGGCTGCTCACCAGCCTGCACCACAGCCCGGGCTGTTGATAAAGCATCACTTTTCTGTATCATGTGATTTTGGCTGCAGGAACACTATGCACAGTAAAAACCCTTTATCCATAGGAAAATATATTCCTGGTCATGATGTGAAATTGTGGATATGCCTGAATGCTGATAAATTACCTCACTTCCAGTCCCTGCATGCCATAAGATTTGTGTTGGAGGACCTAGAGATTACTAGAAAGGAATTCCCCCTAGGAATTTGTGAGGTCCTCCAATACAATTCAATAGTAACTTTCAGGGGATGTACACCACATCTTCTGGGACCTAGCAAATTCTCAGAGAAAACGTTTGTTCCTGAGTGCCAGTGAAACCACAGATATAGCTTCACAGAGATGGGACTATCATACAAAACACCCATATATATAAGATTGGGTTCAGACATGATGTCTGTGGTGGAAGCAAGGAGAATCGGTGTCCAGTGGGAATAGAAGTTGTAGAATGCTCTGCAAGAGGGCCTTGATGACTTTTAGTAGTTTTTCACGTAGTGGCCATAGCAAGAGGGCAGGAGGTCTTTATACTGGAAGTGGTGGTAGTGAGGGGAAGATAAAGGAAAGCCCTCATTCTTGGTGATAGAGTTTTGTGGTAGCAGTGACATTGCATCTGTTGAGAAAAGTGATGGAATAAGGGTAAAGATCCTTACAATTCCATGCTTAATCCTGACATTTATAGGAGTCTGGAGGAAAGCCCCTTCATGGAAACACTAGGGAGACACAGCCAACCAGTGCAAAAAACTGTGAACTTGGCGGACCAATAATTTGACTAGATAGAAGGTCTAGAATATCCAAGTTGTAAGGCCAAGCAGGTAAAGCTCTTAACCAAGAGGAAATGAGCAAAGTCTTCAATATGTGACATTATTTGGTCAACAGAAGTTCAGGCATGCTCTCCTGAAGCCATGGAAGCTAAGTACTGAGGTGACTCACTCTTCTGTCAACACTCTTCATGACATGTAAAGGTATTTTCCTGCTACCAAGATCTGTGGCCCTGATTGCTCTTGGGAGTCTGTCAATCTCTCATTCAAACAAACAGAAGAGTAAGGAGTGCAATTACTTGATTATATCATGGTAGCATGTCTCCAGTGTAAATTAAAAGCAAGATGCTGCAGGTCAAATTTCACCCCAGCTTTTTTCTGTGCGTTTTTCAATATAAATCTAACGGCAACATAAGGAGAAGGCTATGAGATCCAATGAATTATTTAAATAGACCTGTTGGAAAGAATTTACAGGAAAAGAAGAATGTGCGCCAATGAAGTTCAGCATCATTAAACTGTCAGAAAGATCTATATCATAAACTTGCCAAAGTGTGCACAACCATAAAGTTCAGGCTCTTGACCAGGGTCACCTAGATTTTGTTCAGAGATTAAACTGAACTGAAAACACACATAGGGAAAAACAGGCATAAAAATGATCACTTGTCACTATAACCAGAGTCATGAAAGTTACTTTAAAAATAAATTTCCTGTTGCTCATTAGAATGTTTACCAAACAATTCATTGTTGTTACTCATTATCGTGCTGAAAATAACGTAATACTGTTTGTTACTTTTACTATCATGTCAACATTTTTGCAAAACCTCTGTCACAAGTGCCTCTACGTTTACCTAAAACACCCCATTAAAGCAATCATTAAAAGTACCTAAAAAGTATTATTAATTATACCAAAGAAGTTGTTGTTGTATGCCTTCAAGATATTTCCAACTCAAGACAATGCTAAGACAAACCCATCACAGAGTATTTTTTAGAAAGCTTTGTTAAGATGGAATTTGTCATAGCGTTTCCCTGAAGCTGAGATAGTATTGCTTGCTCAAGGTTACTAGCAGATTTCCATGGTCAAACAGGGATTAAAATTCTGGTCTTTCAGAGTCATTAGCTTCACATACAAACTACTACACCATGCTGGCTTTTCCAAAGGAGTGTGCCCTTTTACATTATTTTTTAAATGCAATTTTGCACACCATTGAACTTTATAACAGGAGGTAACTTGTTACTTGCAACTGGTGACTTCCAAACTGAGTTCTCAAGTCAATGCAAAAGGTTATATAACCATAGCTTCTGTGAATTAATAAGAGGAGTTAAAAATTCTAAGTATGGTCACACAAAGCAATCATGGCAAGTTCTAAGCAGAGTGAAGGCATGAGAAGCCAATTATAACCTCTATAAAACCTCTAAGCATCTGGCTCTTCAATGACGAATCTTTCATTGGGGCTAGATTTTCAAGTAACTAAACAAACTATAATATTAAACAAAAGGGAGAGGCAGACAGTAAAAAAAAAAAGGAAAATAGCATATACAGGGTAAACATCTGTAGTTTTTATAAAAGATCTACTGGATTGCTTCCAAATCGGTGTGTCCATTTTTTCATGTCAGGAGCAACTTGAGAAACTGCAAGTCACTTCTGGTGTGAGAAAATTGGCCATCTGCAAGGACGTTGCCCAGGAGACGCCTGGATGTTTGAAGTTTTATCATCCTGTGGGAGGCTTCTCTCATGTCCCCGCACAGGGAGCTGGAACTGACAGAAGGAGCTCATCACTGCTCTCCTCGAATTCGAACCGGAAGCCTTCGGGTCAGCAACCCAACCTTCAGGTCAGCAGTCCACCAGGGGCTCCTGTATGTCCATAAATGTCATTGGACCATAACTCCCTAAATATCCCATCCCTAGGGATGCTGGCTGAATTTTCTGGGAGTTGAAGTGCAAAAGCATTTGTGGAACCATTAAACTACCTGATTGCCACAGAGTCATCTTGGGGGACTGGAAAGTTCTAGAGATGTATCCAAGGTGACTCAATGGTAACCTGTAGGGCAGTGGTTCTCAATCTGTGGATCTGCAGATGTTTTGGCCTTCAACTCCCAGAAATCCTAACAGCTGGGAAACAGGCTGGGATTTCTGGGAGTTGTAGGCCAAAACACCTGGGGACCCTCAGTTTGAGACCCACTGCTCTAGGGGAAGAATGCCATAGAATTGCCTGGAAGATTCCCTTGGAGCAGGTAAGCAAAATTGTGGATAAGAGTTCCTCAATTGGGGTAGGGGTGGGTCTCTCAAATATACAGCCTTACTGGATCAGAGCACAGGTCTGTCTATATATTGTTGTTATTATTTATACTCCACTTTTTCTCTGCCAACTCAAAGTGGCTAACATTAAAAACCATAACAATACCTATTTCTATTTTTTCCAAACAGTTGGACCAAGAGAGACAACGTGAACAAGGTTTGAAAGCAAAAGACCTCCAACACTCCATGCTCCCCACAGAGATTGCAAATACATAAAAATTGATTCATCACTCCAAATTTGTCAAATATTTAACAACTTTAGAATCAGTTATTTCAATCAATAACATCCTTTTTGGAATTTCTTATTACTTTAATTCCTTATTAAAGGAATTAATTATAACAAAAGCATTTTGTTATAATATGAGCTATGCTATTTAAAAATTAACAAATTAATTTTCTCAGGAAGCCAAAAGAAAGAGCTAAGATTTCTTCTCAGCAGTCTTGCCAGCTTTCAATGATTACCCAACTTGCTTGTAAATACTTACCCCAGAGACATTCCCCAGAACGAGTTTCACCAACTGTTTCACATACGAGAAGGAGGGTGCACAGTTACTGTTTCGTACATGAGCGCTGCAGGCATCCAGAACCGTCCGCACGGACACACGAGCATAAACAATGTCTTCACACATTCCAAGCAGTATGCTGTTTAAATGATCCCCAAGTCTGATGGGCTAATTTTAAATACAAGTGCAAAAAGGTAATGTTAAAGCTTGTGTATGTGCCTCTATCCCACAATAAATACTCGAGTCTAATGCGTCACTGAATATAATGCATACCTCAATTTTCAAAACCCTGAAACAAAAAAAAGGATTTGCTGCTGATTGTGATGCACAGCAGCAAAAAAAAAAAAAGTAATGTGACAATTACTGTTGCTTCCTGCTTATAATTCCTTCATTAAAAGCAAAAGGATTAGAGCACCAAAGCTTCCAGCGATGGTACATCTATGCTGCAGAATGAATCCACTTTAACTGTCTTGGTTCAATGCTACAGAATCATGGTGGCTTTACTTTTACAAGGTATTGAGCCTTCTTTGCCAAAGAATATGCATGCCTCACCAAACTATAAGTCCCAGGATTGCATAGCATTGAGCCATGACAATTAAATCAGAGATTACATCCCTTAAATAGGAATTTCAGCTGCAGCTCCTGAAGCACCTTCTCCTTTTGTTTTGGCTTAGCACTAAATGTACTATATTATGCGAATCTAAAGCGCACCTTAATTTTGGCAGGGTGGTTTAGCCAAAAAAGGTGAGTATTAGATTCAGGTAAATACAGTAGGCACATAATTAAGAAGAAATGAATACCTCATCAGAGCAGAACAGTAGGCTGTTAGGAATTGTGGGAGTTGGAAGTCCAAAACACCTGAAGGGCCAAAGTTTGCCCATGCCTGGTTTAACCAATGAAGAATTCCTTCAAGAGAATAGCTGTCTCCACTCTATTAGATTAAGAGATTTTTTTGCAATTCGAAACACAATCACCATGGAATAGGCCCTACCAAAATATTGCTACTAACTTATAAGTAAGTGTAGACAAAGTATTTTGGTTCTGGATCACATAATCTAATCCTCCTTTTGGACTGCATCTTCCAGAATCTCTGGGAACTGCTAGCATTGAAAAGGTGTCCTTTACTTACAATGTAACACTAGATAAATGCTATGAGGGACAGGAATTGTGCAGCCCTTGTTATGTGGGAATGCAACAGTAATTGACCTTCATCATTGATTTATTCTGATCAGGCCTCTTGAGACTTTCAGTGCAGCAACATGTGAAGGGCAACATGGTTCCCATCCTTAATCTAGGGGTATTCATAACATGTATTTACTGCTTTCCCAGTTGAAGAATGCTCAAGGTGGCACACTAAAATGATTTCGAATGAACCATAAAAATAGAGACATTAAAATGATTTGGTGGCACATTAAAAGCTTAAGAAATGTGTTGTAGCAAAAATTTTTGCAGGGACACATGAAAAATCCATTAAAAATATTATGAGCAAAAATAGAAAATAAAACATATTAGCAGAATTGCAGAACCACATTTTGAAAAACTGTGGTTAATGGACACCAACAGAAACAACTTGTATTTTAAGCACTGCTAATATTCATAATACAAAGACATATGGAGACTAATCATAGAAGTATCATTTGCATGTATTGGTTTCTTTTTTTGCAAGAAAAATATATACATTTATCAAACTAGTGGGATAATTATTTTAAAAGGGGAAGTATTTAAAAAGAGATGGAGTAACTACAGGGAGATCTGGATGGAGAATAAACAGCCAATTGGCAAGATGTGGCATGGACTGTCACTTCTAGCCCCATCCAGGGTTGTTTTTAGAATCAATTTTTATTTTAAAATAAATTTTGCCCTCAAATGCTTTCTAGGGGCCCTAGTGACAATTTTGTCACTTTTATGGCATTTGCAGCCATTCTAGGGCCAAGAGTGGCCCTTTTCTAAAAGAGAAAGTGAAGACCTGTATTACTTGTAGCTAATTAGCCTCCCATGGTTTCCTATCTTTGATTTATACTAAATTGTGCTACATTCTTTGAATAGCAAGGACACATACAGAGGTGCTTCATAACATCTGCTAATAAATGCTTTCTAAATGAAATGTTACGAATTCTATCTGGAATGAATACGACCAATTCTCAAATTCCAGAAATGTTCTTACTTTGCTCTTTCCAACAATACTCAGTTGTTTTTTTACATGCTTTACTGACAAAGTGCTGGATTTGAACTGACTTCAGGCTACATAGAACCCTTAATTATTTAATTTATCACTGGTAAATATGTGGGAATCTGGACCTGTTACCACAATACACTGTTCCATAATGCAGAATATTACTGGAAGAGAGCCAAACTTTTTTGGAGAAATTAGGTTGATGACACACAATTTGAAGCACAGTGAAATCAGTTATTAGATTGACAGATGTGAGAATGCTAGTTTCCTTCCCAGAACTTTATTGTTAGCGGGTGAACTAATAAAGCTAATTTACTGGACAATTGGAGCAACACTTTCAATTACATGACAACACCCATGCAACTCAAAACTACTTAATTATTTTCCTGTATTACTTGTTATTCATCTTATGTCTTGTGCTAGAATATACACACAATTTTGAAGGTGTACAACCTCCGCTGATATAACTTCCCAGTTACCACAAGTATTTGGATTTCACTGCCAATGTTCATACTGGATGGTTATCTCATAATGACAAGCCCTATCGTGCAGTTCTAATCTTTTAGCACTATTACATTTTTTTGCTTGATTTGTTCATCAGCAAGAGTGTAAACTTTCTTAAAATACAATTTTTTATTGTTGTCTTTCTTTTAACCCTGCCACTGTTGTCTAAACCATACTTATTTGTGTTCCATTTGTGGTCAGGAGTTGCAGGAGTGGAAGAAATGTTAAGCACTGTTGCTTCTATTTCCTAATCTCTCCCAGTGATTTCCTCATTCCCAATAGTGTTTTGCAGCAAAGAAGCAGAAACAAATGCAAGCTGGCTGGTAACATGTGACTACATCTCAAAGTACTACAATATGAGCTAGTGGTATGTTTTCACCACTTACTTGGCTTTGAGGAACATCATAGTCAGCTCCCCAATATAGCGTCATTCCAAGGGAATAAATGTGGATCTGCAACAAAAGATGAGACATTGATGGAGTTAACGGTGCAGCAAATATTTAGGATATAATTCTGTTTGTGATGTAAATAGGAGGAAGAGGATGCAGTGATACAAATAGACCCTGGAAGCACCCCCCAGAAATAAAATCACATGATCTCTTAGGGTCATATTAAAAACTGAGAATTGAGAACTGGAACAGCCATGGCAGAAGCTTACTTATTATGTAAATATTTCCATGTCTAGACAATTAGATGGGAATCTCTTCTTCAGCTTGAGCACACAGGATTCAGAATATGACTCTTCTTAAATGTGTTTATTAAAACATTTCATTTTGCAAGAAATTAGCTCATGTCTAAATTCATTCATTATCAAATGAGTGAAAAACTGATTATTTCTGGCAACGCTAGAGTTAATACAGTTGCCTTTTTTAAAGCTTGAATTTTAGCAAGTGACCAACAAGGCATTCTTTTGTCTATCCAGCAGTCTGCCAGAAATGTATCACTGAGTACATCATTTCTTTGGTTTAGGAATGAAGTCATAACCCAGTGGCTCAAGCAACCCTGTCATTGTGTTTCAGGAGGTGATTATAAATGGGAATTTGTTTTGGTTTCCAGCACTTCTATGGGACATGCTCAGATTTCAGAACAAGAGCTCAAAATAAAAAAAGATTCTCTCTCAGAAGATTCTTGATGAACCGTGGCTGAAGCAAAACAAAAAACAAAACAAAAAAACCTTGTTCGGAAATAATTAGCAAACTCAGAGTAAAATTAGCTGCAAAGTAATAACAGAGCTGGTTCTTTTAAATTAAAATAATAATCTCTATCTTCATCTTAATTTAGAATAAATTATAATTTACACAAGTGGCAGTTCCTTTAGTCCAAATGAGGAAAAAAATTAAAAGGCAGATTGGATGATCGTTCTCAGATAATGGCTTAATTCAGTTTTAATAATGAAATTATGTTTTGGACAAAGGCCCCAGACTTATACATCTCTCTCATTTCCCTCCTAGCTTTCTACCTTTCTACAGCTTGCTGTTAAGTCCAATTCAGCAAAACTATGATTCATGTGAACTACAGTTTCCTTCCTAATTCAGATTCTCATTATTTCATACTAAATTACTGTCCGTGCAATATAAGAAGTGTGAAAAGTAATTTGCTTATGAAAGAAGAGGGAGACAGCAAATGAGTCTGACTTCTTCAAAAATGTGACATGCATATCTTCTAATTTTAATTCTAGTCGTAACCTAAGGAAATGCAACAGAAATCAGAATCCTGTACCTTTTCAACATCCGAAAGAGATGACAGTGATTGGTTTTGGAGCACCTCTGGCGCTGTGAAAGCTCGCAGGTCTTGGTTGGAAACATTTTCATCTGTAAACGATACACTGCCTGATGGAAGCAGCAGAAGAGACCACGGAGAAATGATGAACCCCAGGGCAGTTGGATCAGCTGTATTTGGAATTGGGGGGAAAAGAACAATCAATTAATATAGGTATGTTTGCAAAGTATATTCAGGAAAGAAAGTAGAGAGTACAGCCTTCTTCTTTCTCATCATATGAGTTCAGTGAATCAATTATTTTCTAATTATCAAATAACCAAATAAAGTAAAAGAACAAAAATTGAACAAATTGAAAAAATTAAACAACTTCCATTAAGCCGGAAAAAAGAATGATCTGTTTCTCTCTGAGATGTCATTTTTACAGTAATTTCAATTGAGAAAAAAAGTTAACTCCATGACTTTGGATGCCTGGCTCAGACATAATATGCCATTTTATTAAATTACTGCTTGCTACTACTTTATTGATCATGTCCCCATTGCAGTTGCAAAGGAGAAGTTTCTTAATGCCCTACAGCACTTTCATCTGAGATTTGAATTGATATTTTTGATAGAGTTATATAAAAATCAAACGCAGAGCTTTTTTACAAATTGGAACATTCTTCCTTCCTTGGGTTCAGTACTTGAAAATGATTACCAAAAGGTTTGGCAGGTGTTTGCCATCAGAATGAATTATTGCAGGAAAAGCTCCAATGTAGTGGTGGGAATATGTTTGGAGGAGGAGGAGGAACACAAAATGTCATCCTCTCCACAAGAAGTTCCATTCATGGTTGGTAAATAATATTGCCATAAAAGAAAGCAAACACTGAAGCAATTCAGCCTACACTTGACCTTTTGAGAGGAAACCTACCATGAGAAACTACAGATCTCACAACAATAAAGCTTCTGTAATGAACAAGAGAAAGCCACCATAAACTCTAGGATGAGGCATTTTCACGGCCCCTGGGCTTATCCTCAGTCAAGGACTGAGGGCTGTCCATCCCCACCAGACAAATCCATCAAAGCCATTGACAAGGCACACAAATAAGACTTTGTAGCTTTTATTATTTACAAACCATGAAAAACACTGCAATATAAGAAGCCAATGCCTATAAACACAGATTAAAGAAAACAGGATGCTGTGGTTGACATCATCCTGAAAAATTATAATCAGAAATACTTAATAACACATGCAAAAAAAATCATTGGGGAATATGTATGTTGTATCTATGCTATGCCTTTGTGTTATTCATGCAGTCAGGCTGCATTTGATTAAAATGTTCCCTCTAGGAATAACTGCAACCGTTTCAGTGCAAGTGGAGGACCTAGACACTCCCAGAACATCTTAATCAAATCTGCAAGTAAGTCATATCCTTCTTCCATAGTCAGATGTTTCCTGTATGTTTTACCTCCCTCCCACCTGAACCCACCAGCGCATGTCCACATATTCTAGTTCTTCAAATCAGACATCACTAAATTTTATAAGTTGTAATGCCAATGAGAAGCGGGAGGTCTTCCTGGTTCATCTCAACAACATCAGGGTCCCATATAAAACACTCAGCCCACAAATTCACTGCCGAGAGGTTTTCAGCAGACTGAATGCAAAAAATAAACTTCAGGAAAAGGACGGACACATAGAAAGGAGGCTTTTGCAAAAGTCTTGCCCAACAGGATGCCAGTTTAATGATAAAAATCACGTAATGTTGCTGAGGTATGCACAAAAGTTCTACTGCCTGTTAGCAAAATACATTTTTGTTGTTCTGGGCAGAGAGCCCATAAACCAATTTCCAGCAGTACACCAAAACACTGAAAAGGAAGAAACAAACAAACAAAAACATTTTTAAAAAGAAGTATCTTTTCATGTAAAAAGGCTTGCTAAACCCTTTGTACACTTCCAATACCGAATGGAAGTGTAGAATACACATCTGGTATAAAAATGACAGCAGATCAGTCCTACTACAACTCTGTTTGTCTTTTGTCAAACTGACAGCTGTTTATACGATTTACTAGATTGTGTTCCTGGTTATCGGTTTAGGATGCTTTTGGAAACACAAGGAAATCTGTACTTATAGACATCTTTGCTACTCAGGGGCCTTATTTAAGTTTTACATTATTCTTCTTTTATTCCATGCTACAAATCAAGACACCACACTTATAGTTCCCAAGGGATAACTCAGCCCAACATAGCTGAGCTTTGACAAACTTGCTTCAGCTTATACTAGAGGTGAGGGAACATTTAGCTTTCCAGATGCTTGAGCCTCCAGATGTCTTCTTTTGGCCCACTACCCAGAATGGTCAATCACAAGAGATTGCAGGAATTGTAGTGCAAAACATTTAGAGGACCAACGTTTGTGATGTTTGTTCACAATCACATACCATAACACATAGATTGTGTGTCGAGAGTCAACTCTAAAAGTTGTGACCGTCAAGTGCCAACTGTAGTAATAGAAACAAACCCTGACATTTCAAGCTTAATGAGAAATGGTGTGGAGTGTCATACAGCAATGAAGAGTCAGGAAAGAGCACACCTAATTCTATGCCATTTAAGGCTGGTCTTACTACAATGCTTGTCTCACCCCCATTCTTAGCTATGAGTCATTTGTAAGTCGGATGTTTGTAACTTGGGGACTGCCTGTACTGACAGCAGATGGTCTTGTCTTTTGCCTCAGGCAGCAAAATGTTTTGGTTGCATGTTGAGGCTGGAATTATGGACCTTTTTACTTTTTATATGAATACACCACAATAGACTTGTGAACATTCATTGGTGCAACTGGAACTAAGGCCCTTCCCATGTCTCATACTCTCCCTTTCTTTAGAACAATGGTTCCCAAACGTTGGTCCTCAACCCCAAGAAGCCCCAGTCAGTTGGCCAATAGTTGGGAATTCTGGGAGCTGAAGACCCAAACATCCAGAGAATTAATGTTCACTGGTCTAGAAGGTATACAAAGGCAGCACCTGGAAAATATATTAGAAGACCACATTCTGTAGAATTTGACCTAATTTAAAACCATCACAGGAGGAAAAGATGTGGATGAAGAGAACTCTATTCTTCCTCCTCCCACCCTCCCTCCTCTTTTAAGCTGGGTACAGAGATATAAAAGCAGTACTGTGAAGTATGTTAAATTTGCCAAACTGAAATCAGCCAACCAAGCAGACAAACACAAATGTGTGCCAAACTCCTTGAGAAACAAGCACAAAGAATTATAATAGGAAAAATGTGGGAGGGAAGGCAGGGAAAAGGCTACGAAAACTTCTCCTGTCTCTCACACTCACTCATAGTTTCTGAGGAGGACTGTATGAATCAGATGTTCACAAAAACTGGTCAATGGGAGACAATGCCAATATTAAGAAAATGTAAAGAAGGAAGTATAAACCTCTCTGCACATTGAAAAGTTTTGGTAAAAGGGAAGAATAGGACCAGAATTTTGAGTTCTTGCATGCCTATTTCTCCATGCAGAAAGATTTGAGAAACGTACGTAAAGGCAATGTTCATCCAATCACATAGAAGTTTATAGATGAGATGCTGCAGTAAACATTGCCACAAGAAAAGTGTGTGAAATAACAACCAACAAAACAAAAAAAGTAAACACTTAAATTTCTGGTAAGAAACACTAATTTCATCCAAATACTAATAGGAGAATATTCTGTTGCACCGACTGAAGCTTCAATTATAGACTAATCAATTAAACGAATGGCACATTTTCAACCAAGAGGATTTGATCACATGGTCAGATACTGCGAACGATACATTTTTCAGCTGTCCTAAAGATAGCATGGACTAAACACAGAATCTTCTCCATACAAAACATGTGCTTTAGTACTGAGCTACTGCCCTCCTGATCACCAAGCCTATCAACCCATTTGCTATTACATTAAACACAATTAAATTAATGGTGTGGCAAACCCATATCATCAGCCAGTCACCTGCAACCTGAATGCTTCCTGGATTCCTCAAAATGATGAGAAATTCCAGAGTCACCTTTGCTGAACAGGATATGGTTTCCTTCATAGGAGAGCATGCTGGAGGTTTACAACACTTTTGTAACTTCTGCTTTATTAACAATACAAATGAGAAGTTTCACGCTGTAAGAAGCAATCCAGCCCTCCAAGGAACTGAAGCTTGCACCCAAAGGTTTCACAGATGGTCACCTCCTAGGATTACCTGGTTAAAAAAAATGACAGAGCTCCTGCATCTATAATGACTGGGTAGAAGAGGAAATTTCAGCAGTTGTTGCTTATCATGAAAACTTCACTTGCTGCAAATATCTATTTCATTCAACCATTGAAGGTACAGGAGCTTTGTCCTCTGTTTCACCCTCACAATTCTGCCATAACCATGACACATCTCTGACATTTGTCTAAGATTTCCCTTCATTTCAAAAAGTTGCAATACTTCTCCTAAGGTTTGGATACCGGGTAGTAAAACCTTTAAGCAAAAACAATCAATATTGCCTTTGGCCCTGTCCACCACATGGGGAATTTTTCAGAAATTGTATTTAGGTCTGTGGGAGAAGTTCCCCAACTCTGATTTAAGTGTCAAAACAACCAGAAGATAGAAACATCTACTAATCTGCATCAAGATTCCCATATTTATTTTCTGGCAGTATTTGTATCTCAGTCTCTGATATACGTTCTCTGCCCTTAGTGAACTCTTTCTCTATGTCAATCAATTTTTCTCTGGCTAATGGTTATGTTAGATATAGTTATCACTTCATGAATTGTCCTCTAAATGATAACTACAGCTTGTTTTCCCTGATTTGTATCCTATTCATTCCTTCCCTTTTAAAGTTCCTATTTCAGAAAGGAAAGATGGGGAAAATAAAATATGATTCTGGATTCAGAAGTAATGGGCTAAAGTAGTTAGACGTCATAAGCAAACAATGAATAATGGCTCATCATTGACTCCAGTAATAAACCATGGTTAGTTTGTAGGGATGAGTTAGGATGCAATCTATATATATAAAAGGGTAATGAAATTTTGGCCTAGGACAAAACAACAAAATTACACATCCAAGAAACACTAAACTTGGCAGCACAGCCCCTCATCCATGCCTCTGCGTTCATACAACAAACAGCTCCAGCTACTCCAGAAAACGGCCAGGCTTTGAGACTGCAAGGCTATTCACTGCTATTCCACCTGGCCAACAAAGGATTCCCATAAGCCACAGCAATGCGTGGCCGGGCAAAGCTAGTAACTAATAAAAGTTTTCAACCTAATTTACAGTTATGTGCAAACCTGGCTACTATATGGTTCAAAGCTATACGGCATGAGTCACAGGTACAAACTGCTTCACAGTGTGTGTGTATATTCGTGTGTGAATGTGTCCTTTCTGAAGTTCAAATGCTAAAGAAAGATCTTCTTGTATCACAAAACCACTTATCAACAATTAGCTATTCTAGTTTTTAAAGAAGCATTTCTAACAAAGGCACAATTGGCCAGGAGTCAACGACAGTACATGTGCCTGGTCCCAGCATCCATGTGAGTACTGTATCCGGCTAATCCCTCCTACATTTGTTGGCTTCTTATTCTGGACAGAATTTTGTCTCAAACTCATCCCTGTCAAAACCACCCACTGCTCTGTCCCTTATTAGAGCTGTGGGCAAGACCATTCGGCTGAACTCTGCTCAATGTAATTAAACAATTGATGTTCTTCTATAATATGCCCCAAGAGCTATCTGGATTTCCTGCTGTACCTGGCACTGCTGCATTCTCAAAAGCAGTAAAGGAATAGCAAATGGGTTTCCTATTTGAAACTTACCACTCGGAAGCCTTATGAGGTTTAAAACCCATAGCTTCCATAAATGAGGAGACTCTTTTTAGTAGGAATGGTGGAAGGAAACAACACAACAACAAAACCATATGTCTCAACACTGAACTACATGAAAGGAACAACTGATTCCCAGAAGAAAATACAGCCCATTCGCAACCTTCCAGACAACATAATCTTAACCGCTATGGAGGTGGAATCCAGATATACCAACATCTCACGCCAGAATAACATCCCTAATGAAGCTAAAACTCACTTAGCCACCAAACTCTGTCAACTTTTACTGGACACATAAATATTTCACTTTTGACAATAATATGTGTTTCCAAGTCAGTGGAATAGCTATGAGTATTCAAATGGAACACAATATCAAACTAATTCATGGCTGATTTGAAACGATGTTCTTTTAGCACATGCATCCAGAAATTTCTTTGCTATCCAAAATATCTTCATGACATGTTTATTAGTTGAACACATGGAAAGCAATCACTTGAAAAGTTTAACCATGATTTCAACAATTTCTATTCTGAAATCAACATGATTCTAAAATGATCCTTACAACAAATTCACATTTTGACACTATGCAACTACACAATGGATCTCTAAGCATTATGCTCTATTGAAAACTCACTGATTCTTACACATACTTAGATGCCCCCTGATTCCACCTAGAATACACTACGAAATCCATTGTCTACAGTCAAGTCCTCTGATACAACCACATCTCCTCAGACTACAATTCAAAATTCTTGGATTTCTAACAGATATTTTGCAAACTACAAAAAGACAAAGAAATAAATCAACAAGGCAAGATTAGTTCCTAGGAATAATTTACTATGAGAAAGACTAACAATGCCATATAACAGAATGCTCCCAGAAGTCATTCAACTGCATCATTAACAAACTACAGTCAGTTCAGAGAATAATACAGCTCTATTACAAGCTTTAGGGAAAGGCCTTTATTGGCCTATAGACAACCTCCAAATCTTAACTACCCTAACTACTCATTTACAACAGGATGCATAAGATGGGTAATAATGGAAGAACAGGACTTACACATCCTGATGCAAGCTCTGTCCCCAAATCAACTCTGGAAATGATATTTGCTGACGACACTAACCAATAATAACACCTACAATATCAGGTCCATCATTTGTTCTTTTTCCAACATGACATATGACATCAAATGTCAGTGATCTCTCTCTACACTCTATATTGGTGCAAGAGCATACATTGACACAAACTGGAGATTAGAAGTAGCAATGCACAGCATTTCAACTCCCTGGACATTCAATACAAAATTTAAAGGCCACAATCCTTGAATATGGAAATTACAAAGAAAACTTAAGAGAGGAAAAAAGCTGAATTGAATTACAGTAGAGTCTCACTTATCCAGCACTCACTTATCCAACATTCTGGATTATCCAACACATTTTTGTAGTAAATGTTTTCAATGCATTGTGATATTTTGGTGTTAAATTCGTAAGTACAGTAATTACTACATAGCATGAATGTGTAATGAACTACTTTTTCTGTCAAATTTGTTGTATAACATGATGTTTTGGTGCTTAATTTGTAAAATCATAACCTATTTTGATGTTTAATAGGCTTTTTCTTAATCTCTCCTTATTATCCAACATGTTCGCTTATCCAACGTTCTGCCGGCCCGTTTATTTTGGGTAAGTGAGACTCTACTGTATATTCACAAATTCATTTCCATTAGCAGAGGTACGGGAAAACAATAGCTTCATGGCACACTACGTGTATAAATGCAAGGCTCCTTCTTATTCCACATGCAACAAAAATAATGTTCACAGACATGGTTTGAATTTAGAAAAGTGACTTTTGGTAAGCAGTTTTATTGATTTTACATATCAACACTAAAGTATGAATTATCTGTATTTCAGATATACAAGCCAGGTTTAGAAAAGGCAGAGAAATGAGAGACCAAATTATCAATATCCACTAGATAATGGAGGAAGGTAGGGAGCTTCAGAAAAACATTTATTTCTGTTTTATTGACTAGTCTAAAGCTTTCGACTGTGTGGATCATAATAAATTGTGGCAAGCCACCTTGTCTGTCTCCTGAGGAATCTGTATAAAGACCAAGTAGCAACAGTAAGAACAGACCACGGAACAACAGACTGGTTCAAGATTGAGAAAGAAGTAAGACAGGGCTGTATACGTTCAGCTATTCAACTTGTATGCAGAACCCATCATGCGACATGCGGGGCTTGATGTATCCAAAACTAGAATTAAAATTGCTGGAAGAAACATCAACAGCCTTAGTTATGCAGATGATACCGCTTTGATAGCTGAAAGCAAGGAGGAGCTGAGGAGCCTTATCACCAAGGTGAAAGAAGAAAGTGCAAAAGCTGGGTTGCAGTTAAACATCAAGAAAACCAAGATTATGGCAACCAGACTGATTGATAACTGGCAAATAGAGGGAGAAAACGTGGAGGCAGTGATAGACTTTGTAATTCTAGGCACAAAGATTACTGCAGACACAGACTGCAGCCAGGAAATCAGAAGACTTTTACTTCTTGGGAGGAGAGCAATGACCAATCTCGATAAAATAGTGAAGTGTAGAGACAGCACACTGGCAACGAAGGTCCCTATAGTTAAAGCAATGGTATTCCACGTAGTAACCTATGAATGTGAGAGCTGGACCATAAGGAAGGCTGAGTGAAGGAAGATAGATGCTTTGAACTGTGGTGTTGGAGGAAAATTCTGAGAGTGCCTTGGACCACAAGAAGATCCAATCAGTCCATACTCCAGGAAATATCCTTGAAGTGACTGGCTTGTCCTTGAAGGATCTGGGGGTGGCGATGGCCGACAGGGAGCTCTGGTGTGGGCTGGTCCATGAGGTCATGAAGAGTTGGAAGCGACTGAACGAATAAATAACAACTGTATCTCCTTATGCAATATACAAAAAAAATTAAAGGAGTCATGGGTTGCATCTTTCTGGATCCTTAAATCATTCCACCCCACCCTACAACTGTGTAAATATGCTTTACACCCCGAGGCCTGGACATCTTTCTGTAATGCATGGAAAAAAATGGATTCATAGTTACAAAATCTTGTGCTAAAATTAAAAAACAATTACTCTTAAAAATACACCTACATTCCTGCTCTCGCTCCCTTTCCTCCTTTTTATGCTGTAAGCTTCTCAACTAACCCCCCTTTTGTTTCTCTCTGGAGCACTTTTTAATGCAGCTTAGAGCATTGCTTTTTGAAATGCAACTTCCAGAATCCCCTAGACTGAGAGATTTGGAGAATTATACTCTAATAAGGAGACTTTCCGGGTTCTGAAACTTAGTACTTGTTCATTAGAATATGGTAAGTTTTCCCTTCTTCTTCCCCAAAATGCTGACATTCTTCTACTGGAACTGTTCTCTCCCCAAAATACAGAAGTCTTTCCAGCAAAACAGAATTTTAATCTTGTTTCCACAACCACTGGTATTTTGGATATGGCCCCTGGTCAGTTTGTGTGTCATTTTCACCAATTAGCTACCATCAGATTGGTGAGCTCATTCCCAAACTATGCAGCCTGGTCAAATAAACCACAGGAGCATAGTAAGTATCACCAGAAGACTGGCAGCTAAATAGTGTGGTTTGCTTTGGTTTTTAAATAACATGTTCTCTTAAAGGCAGGACAGCATCATTAAACTGCCAAACACTGTACAACACCAAGGAAATATAGTACAGTAGAGCCTCACTTATCCAAGCCTCACTTATCCAAGTTTCTGAATTATCCAAGCCATTTTTGTAGTCAATGTTTTCAATATATCATGATATTTTGGTGCTAAATTCATAAATACAGTAATTACAACATAACATTACTGCATATTGAACTGCTTTTTCTGTCAAATTTGTTGTATAACATGATGTTTTGGTGCTTAATTTGTAAAATCATAACCTAATTTGATGTTTAATAGGCTTTTCCTTAATCCCTCCTTATTATCCAAGATATTCACTTATCCAAGCTTCTGCTGGCCCATTTAGCTTGGATAACTGAGACTCTACTGTACTTGTGGAGGGGGAAGTTCTGCAATTGTTTTAAGAGGGTAGAGAAATGAACAAATATTTAGAGTAAAGAAATGGCATAACTATTTTGAACTTCTCAGAAATCAAAAGCAGTATCATGCAGGTTTACCCATTTCCCCTGCTGCCGTCCAATCTTACAAAATTTCACAATTCCTAAAAAAGGAAGCCAATGAAAGTGTTAAAGTGTTGCTCAGAACTGAGGAAGAACATAACCGCAGTTCAAATGCCTGCTCAGCAACAAAGGCTATAGGAAAAACAATAATGAATCCTGAAGATCAACACAATTTATTATTTCTAGAGAGGCAGCCATATTAAGCCCAAAGTGTCATGCAATATCACAAAAGCCAACAAATGTATTGTGGCATTAGCTATAGTTCAAATGTAGTAAGAGCTAGCCAGACTCAGCAGGCTTAATATATTTGGGTGCAAATGGACAAAAATATAGAAACAAATGGAAAAAAATTACTGGGTGTTTTAAAGCCAGTCACTCTTTTTAAGACTAACCTGTCTTGGATATTTGTTGTGCTAAATAAGAGTTGTTTGGAAGAAAATTAAAATTAAAATGTAAAACATTTTATCATTACTGGATATTGGAAGAAGTCCAAAACCCTTAAGTCATTGCTGTGAGTAAAGTATTTTTTTCCACCATGAACAGGAACTGTGGCGGCACAATGGGCTAAACCTTGTGCCGGCTGGATTGCTGATCTGAAGGTTGGTTTGCTGACCTGAAGGTTTCCAGTTTGAATCTGCGAGACAGCGTGAGCTCCCGTCAGTCAGCTCTCGCTTGCGGAGACAAGAGAGAAGCTTCCCAGAAGGATGGTAACACATCCAGGAATCCTCTGGGCAATATCTCTGTAGATGGCCAATTCTCTCACACCAGAAGCTACTTGCAGTATGTTTTCAAGTCGCTTCTGACACAATAAAAAAAATCATGGACAAATCTTACAATAATGGATATACACAAACAACTCAGCCCTGTAGATTGGACAAGATAGGTAGGATTAACACGTGGTCTGTTTCTAAGCTATGCTAGCCTTCTTGCAAAAAGATGAAGCATAATTGAAATTTATTTGAGCAAAACGGAAAGATCACATGTGTGCATGTGGATTATAGATTGTATTCCTAAATATTCTTTAACTACAGGAAGAGGAGTAAGAAACTGGATTGAACCCACTGACTTAAATAAACTTGTGTCCCAGTTAACAGAATGTAAGAATCATCAAGACAACTCAGTCCAGCCTTTACAATATCAGGCTTAGTCTTCAGCAAAACCTACCTAGCAACTTAATCTTTGAAACATTTGGCAATTAACCTCTTCTATGGAGACCAATAATCCAGATGCTTTAAGTATATGTATGTGAGTATATAAGAAAGGCAAATGAGATTTAGCAATCCAAGCATAAAAAACACATGTGTTTACACAAACCTCTATATTCCATCAGATGAGCAGTGGGCATTGGACGAGAAAGAGCACTCCCTTAGGGCTGGCAACGATTAATATATAGTCATGCCAAAACTACATAATCCTAGCACATCATCAGCCTAAGGTTTTATGTAATTCACTGGCACTTGCATATTTAGGATGGCTGACTGTATAATTATGGCTACCAAATCTGTGTGTATGTTATGTGCCTTCAAGCCACCTGTCAATTTAATAGCAACCCCATTAATTATAAGGGTTTTTCTTAGGCAAGGAATATTCAATATGGTTTTGTGAGTCCTCCTTCTGAAATATAGCACAGGGCATCTTATACTCAATGCTGGCCTCCCTTCAAAATACTAACAAGGACTGATCCTGCTTGACTTCCAAGATTAGACAGGATCTGATACCTTTAGTATTTCGGCCAAACTACCACATCTACAACAAGTTAAATGAACAGTGAGCAGGTCACCGTGTAGAGTCTGGTACCTATGCCTATCGCATTTTTGGTCCTTAGACTACTGAAAGCCACAGACCACACTTTCCTCAAAATTAGAAGTGATGTTCCTACCTCCAGCAGGATCACTCTATGTTTAATTGTTTTTCAGTATGATCTGTATCTGAAAGAGGCCTGACATGGAAAAAAATAGAATCTGACCTCTTTACATGCACATTGAAAAACAAGTGATAATGGTAGAAATAGGATTCTCTAATTTTTGGGGGAAAAAATATTTTTTACAATTAGAGAGCATCAGGGAATCCATACAATTCCCACCCCAGAAATGCAATTTTTTTACACCCCCCCCCCCCCAATATATATGAGTTATTCTTCAAACTTCAGTTTCAGCAAAATACTATTCAGTTTCCATTTTTGAAATCTGGATTTGATTTCCTTTATTGCACCAAAGATGAGATTTGAGATCAAGTTGTTGTTTGGCAGATGACATTGCCAATTGGCAAATGAGTTAGCTAAATACAAACAATCAAAGTAAACCTTGCAGAGAATATGTTATAATACTAACAGCAGTCCCTCTTGAAATTAAGACAAGCAAGACTATGAGTAAATACTCTAGGAGCTCCTAGTGTCTTTAGCAATGTAGAGTTTAGCCTTATCAATCCCTTGGAGGATAGCTTTAAATATACTTTGCAAATGCCAAGATATATTATATTTTAAAGCTGTCCTCCAAGAGATTGATAAGGCTAAAATCTACATTGCTAAAGACACTAGGAGCCCCTGGAGTATTTACTCATAGTCTTGCTTGTCTTAATTTTATTGTATTGGCTTATTTCTTCTTTATTCTTCATCATTTATGGATCAAACTGATCTTCTTGCTTTGGCTATCATTATATTAGTAAGTTATCAATTTCAGAAATGTTCAGGTAGAATGAAAAAATAAGACCTTCCCTTCTGTAGGCACAGAAACCTGTAACATAACATGAACATCACTGGAAAGACCTGTTGACTCTGACCTCATCAGGACCAGAAGGCAAGATCCAGCATGCAACCTCGTTCATGGCAAGAATACAAGATACAACTTACACCCTCCAAATGACAAGTGTTAATGCAAGTAATTAAACAGGTGGAATAATAAGTAGGACTGGCTTGGGATAGACATTTTCAGACCTGCATAATCTTCGTGCAGATTAACCTAAGATCTCACACTCTACTGTGATGCTGAGTGAAGGCGGACAAAAATCACAAACTGTAGCTTCCACATTCAGATTTAACATCCTATGCAGTGTATAGACAGTTCCTTGAAGAATGTTTTTACTATTAGTTTTTACTAACTTCATCTTAGTATACTGCCTTAATATTACATGGCATACTAATATGAATTAATATGAATTGATTCATAAATCTGTCATTTGGTAACTGCGGTGGTGCAATAACCCTTGTGCTGGCTGAACTGATGACCCGAAGATTGAGTTGCTGACCTGAATCTGTTTGAATCTGTGAGATGGGGTGAGCTCCTATCTATCAGCTCCAGCTTCTGGGGACATGAGAGAAGCCTCCCAGCAGGATGGTAATACATCCGGGCATCCCTTAGGCAATGTCTCTGTAGACAGCCAATTCTCCCACACCAGAAGCAACTTGCAGTATGTTCTCGACTTGCTTCTGACATGATAAAAAAAATTGATAGCCAAAATAGGGCTATCAATGCATCACAGAGTAGAGACTGAGGCATTCTGGATTTGATGATGCTTTGGATTAATTTGACAAATCAATTCAGCAAAGGAAAATGCTCTTCTAAATGAGGAATGTTTATCAATACATATATCCTACCTGGAATTACCAACTGGATTGGGTGGGGGGGGGGCATTTCTTTGTCACTATTGCAGCATGCTCTCCTAGGGCCTTTTCATTTTAAAGTTTTGAAATTAGACAATGCTAGGCTTATGGTTGTTTCTGAAGAATAGTTCTGTCAGAGACAACATATTAAAATACAGATGTGGATAACGTCCATGGGGACAGAACCAAATTTCTAATTGGGCAAATACACAAGAGATGCACATCTGAGAAGTTTTTGTGTAAACGCAGAGGTAGGTAGACTTTTTATATGAAAAAGAAATACATTAAATGAATCAAAATAGATTACTTTTCCATTCATAATTCATTTTCATTGTATTTCATTCTTAAATCAATTTCTCCATTTTCCCTGTAGCACAAGAATCATCTAAAAATTACAAACAAAAATTCTACCAAAGACCAAATTATGGAGCCTACTCTGTTTTCCCTTCTTTCCACAAAGTTCAAAGATAGTTCCCATGTTTGTTGTCTAATGCTTCAATATATATGAACTTTGTTTCATGCACAAAATTATTTAAATATTGTTTATAAAATTACCTTCAGGCTATGTATATAAGGTGCATATCAAACATAAATTAATTTCATGTTTACATTGGGGTCCTATCATTAGACTATGTAATTATGTATATGAAAATATTCAAAATCCTCACAAAAACCCAGAAATCTAAAGAACATGTGGTCCCAAGCATTTCGGATAAGGAATACTCAAACTGTATGTTAACTATGATATTGGCTATTTAATTCAGATTATGATATTAGCTGTCCCACTGATTATAGTGAATTTCTGTAACAAAAACGTAATGTTAGTAAGAGAAATGGTTCAGGGACTCACTAAAGAGGACTGTAAAATAGTACCAGGGTTCTGCATACAACCTCTAGATCTCACTAATCATAGAATCATAGAGTTGGAAAAGAGCTCGTGGGCCATCCAGTCCAACCCCCTGCCAAGAAGCAGGAAAACTGCATTCAAAGAAATTAATTGTTGCATTACTTATTCCAATTTACAGATGAAAGATGGAGAATGACAGATCAAGATGACAAAAGGAATTCATGGTTCAATAACAAGCAGTAGCAACTCCTTCCAAGTATCAAAATGGGAGTATATGGGCACGTGCCTCCTAACTTAACTAGAACAAAGAAGTTGAACTTGAACTTTTGGAAATATATAGCTCCCTAGTTTTTATATACCTGCTTCAATGTACATTACAGCAATCTTATGGAAGTTTCTCATATGAAACTGGATGTTAGGAAGAAGTTCATAATATTCTGTTTCTTGCCTAAGTAGTGGGGGGAAAGGCTTAACACAACTTGGTGTAAACCATCAATACTGGCCTAGGAGTCATGTTATAACCCTGAACGTTGGATATATCTAATCTGGTTATCTGAAAGTTGCTGCTTGGGAACTTCAGCAAAAAGTGACTTTGTTCTCATCTCTTAGATCTTTGACTTGATATTAAGTAAGTGTTCTTGTAGCTCAAGGGCACTCTCACATAAACTTCTGAAGTACTACTAGCGCCATCCTCTTATTATTATTACTATTCTGCTATGAATAATGAAACTTGCTAGAAAGTTTAGAATGGAGACATCCCAATTAGGGTAATAGGAGCTTCTCTTGGGGCTACTGCAAGCTTTACAAACTACTTAAATCTAAAACTGCATGGAAGTCCTAGTAACTGCATTTGCATTCCATCATAGTTTGGAAAAACTGTTTTTGAACCACAAAAACCAAAAAATGTCTCAATTAGCACTGGAAACATACAGGGGAAAAGTTATGGATTCACAAGCGGGGGGAGAATTAGGATTCAATGAATCGCCTGCAGGGACAGCAGGCACGTGCTTTTTCATTATGAATCGACATTCTGCCAAGCACAACAAATCAAGCCCCACATAATCACAAACACTTGCTGGTTAGGTGAATAACTTATCATCTTTATATGTGTAGTGGAAAGAGGTGAACAGACACCCAGATGGTTTTTAAACTTTTCAGATGTTATTTGAAAAGTAGACTGCCCACCAAAATTGCACTGAGTTGATTGAGAAGAGATGTTTAGCTTAGGACAACCTTCCTCAATCTAGTTCTCTCCTGGTGTACTGGACTACAACTCCCACAAACCCCACCTATATCAGCCTTCCATTCAAGCTTTCCATCTGACACGTTTGGGGGGCATGAAGTTGGGGAAAGCTGGCCTAACTCCTAGGGTTCCCTTTCTAACCTGGGAGTGAAAACAATGACATGGAATTACAACAACATTTGCAGATTTCAATTGTTGTGGATTTGATTGTTTGATTAATAAGGTCTCTCTAGCAATCTTAGGTCTTCTATCTATCGTCACTTCCTATCATACTAGATGACCTAGAAATTTCTATGTTCTTTCACACTTAATATGTTTCTTAATATGCGTTTTTCCTCACTTTCATGGAGGCCTTGCACCCCTATCTCAGTGAATGTGGAGGGCTGATTGTAATAAGTAATCACACAATGGAACTAATCTCTGATCTCAGAAGCATCTACAAATATCCCCATTAAAGAATGAAATTGGAGATCCTACACATCACTGTCATAAGTGTACAAAACAAAATGGACCAAATGTGGTCTCTCGGGGCTGTTTTTAAAATAATAATAATAATAATAATAATAATAATAATAATAATAATAATAATAATTGGGTGCTGTGCCAAAAGATCTCAGCCGGCATTTGGAAACAATAGACATTGACAAAATTACGATCTGCCAACTGCAAAAGGCCACCCTACTGGGATCTGCACGCATCAATCGAAAATACATCACATAGTCCTAGACACTTGGGAAGTGTTCGACTTGTGATTTTGTGAAACGAAATCCAGCATATCTATCTTGTTTGCTGTATACAATAATAATAATAATAATAACAACAAACAACAACAACAACAGCAACAATAATTTTATTTCTTACCCACCTCTCCTCATTTTTGTAGCCCTCAAGCCCTCCACAGACCACATGTTTTCTGGCCAACGTGTATGTATATGTGTGCACGTGTGAATGTTCTTTCTTAGACACCCCTAGAAGAGAGCAATTCATTTTTTAAACTGGGTGCTGTGACCAACTGCTGTGGTTAATTTACAAACAAACAAGTGCTTCCAATAAAAAAGTGGATTTTTTTTCCATTTTCTCCTCACCACTCAGTTTTTTGCATTTTGGAAATTCACTATGATTCACAGAACTATTTTGGGAAGAAAACCTTATCTATGGAAGATGAAAGGACCTAGAACTCTTACTACATCGGCAATACTCATCCATCAAAGTGCTGTGGAGACAATGCCAATAACTGAACATAAGAGCACCTCATATGATTACCTGGTCATGCTTGCCTTCCGAAACAAAATTGAACAATGAAGTGGGTGGTACTTCATTTTGTTGCTTATTTGAAGTTAAATTTCATGATCTAAAATTGGTATTTTATTGTGAACAAAATGAAGTGTCTGTATGGCAACAAAACCAATGTAAATGTTCCCACCAAGTGCCTCAACTTTCTCTACCTCTATCTGGACAAGCAGATCGGAAGACCTAGAAGATAAGGTCAGAACTAACATGGTATGTTAAGATGTATTATTGATGGGAGGTGGATGGATTTGTAACACATCCCACAATGTTTGTAAGCATTGCAATGTAGCTGGCAGCTTGCTCTTGATGTGGTTGAAAAAAATACCTTCCTTGGAGTGATTAGTCAATATCGGCAACATTGAATGCAACCTGTAATTCTGTTCCATCTTTCATTAAAAAACAGATCCAAAGAAAGTAGTTCTTCTGTGTTGTGTTTTAACAGTCTCCCCACTCCCAGCCCTGTTCAGTTTGGCTTTATGACTTAATAAAAACCTTATTTATGGAAGATGAAAGGACCAAGAACTCTTACCACATCGGCAGTGCTCATCCATCAAAGTGCGGTGGAGACAATGCCGATATTTGAACATAAGAGCATAATTCAGAAGTGTGAGCCTGTGAATTAATAAAGTGCTCTGTGTGTGTGTGTGTGTAAGAGGGAGAATATCACACTTGTTCTGAGATAATCGTGGGCTGCCAAAAAATGCAAAGCTCATGAACCTCAGGCAATTCCCAGGCTGTTATAGTGTGGATTCTTAGCAGTGTGAAGTCCTATGAACTGCAAGCCAACTGCAAATGAAAAAGTAAGGCTTTGTTTTTAGAAAACGTGCACTGGCTTGGGCTGTTGGTTATTTTCCTCTACTTGTTATATAAGGACCAGAAACACTTCTAAATAAAATAAACTTGGGGGAGGGGGGTCAAAATTCTCGAAAACGACCTTGTGAACATCTACCACTTATAAAATATTGAGGACAGAGATATAACAATATATTAAAACAATCTTAATGAATGCCAAAGACAGGAACTCCAACATTTACTGCCATTTCCAAGGGGAAGATGGGATAGGGTAGGGTGGAGTACAGTGAGGGGAGGGCACAGTTGCTGCCAAAAATCACTGGATTTTTATTTTGTTTACTGCTGCATAGAACAGACTGTATTTAGTAATTTTATAATTTAGTCATTTCAGCTTTACTTGCACTTGGCCTACTGCCATTAGCTGCCTTAAGCTTTTTTAAAAGGCAAGACTGGATTTTAATGTTTCAGATATACAATATCTGATCACAGACTTTCAGGAAGATGTGCCTTGAGATAATACGAGAAAACATTTAAAAACATTGATAGAAGCAGGCAAACTGGTATGCACCCTCGATATACCGGACCAAAAATCGCATATATTGAAGCCAGGATGGTAAAAACCATGGGCTATGGGATTTGTAGTCTGGGATTATGGAATTTGTAATTCAAAATAGTAAGATGGCACTAGATTGTCTAGTACAGTTCTAAAGTAGGAGGTGTCGGCTTCAGAAGATCCAGAGACCCTTCCTCACCACCCCAGACCATCATAACTGCACCAGCACCTTTTGATAAAACTGGGAGTTACTGGAAGATTATTTTAATTTTTCCTATAGTAGGGATTACTAAAATAAGGTGTATGCAAGGGCTTGTTTTAGAGAAGAACTGCACCCCTGGAAATTGAGACCTCAACGTTTTAAAAAATGGAGATGGATGGATGGAGACTACAGAAGAACAACCTTGGGGATCACATGTGCCTCACAATCCAACTCTTATAAGAAACTGTCATGCCTCCCACTGCAATGTGGGAATAACATGGGAATACGCTGACTTGACATTACAGGATTATTGTAAAGACAACTGCATATAGAGGGAGAGGTGAGGGAGGAAGGTAGGGATCATTAAATTACCAAAGTCAGGTTTATACATGTCATACTATTTCCAATTTCTATGTATGGTTGTGAAAGCTGGCCAGTAAAGAAAACTGACAGGAAGAGAAGAACTCATTTGAAATGTGGTGCTGGGAGAGAGTTCTATGGCTACCATGGACTGCCAAAAAGAAATAAACGGATCAGCAAGCAAATCAAGCCTGAACTCTCCCTAAAAACCGAAACGACTTAAATGAGGCTGTCATCCTGGGCATATTATGAGATGACATGCCTCATTAGAAAAAGATTATAATGCTTAGTAAAATGGAGGCAGCATAAATATAGTAAAACCACACTGCAGTTGGATAAGATTCAATCAAGGAAACTACAACCCAGAGTTTGCAAGACCTGAGAAGTACTCTCAATAACAGGATGCCATAGTGTTGTCTCATCCATATGGTCACTATAATCTGAAATTAATTTGACAGCAAATATCAAGAACAGCCCATCTCTGTCTCTGGAAATATTTTGTTCTTGTGTACCCTCAAGTTGTTTCCAACTTATGGTGACACTAAGGACCTCTCCCATGGTTTTCTGGGGATGAGAGTCTGTCACTTTATTAATACAGTATATTCAAAATGGATATATATTTATGGTGAGCTATCTGTTTGATTCTGCAATCATCCCTCCTTACTCTCTTTTATGGAATGTGCAAATAGGATCTTTCCAAAGCACAATGTCCATCGACCCTACTGATGTAATATACCAAATGTAGTGAATTGGGTTGTATAGAATTAACCCAACTGGAAAAGTTACAAAAAGTTCTACAGTTGTTGAAGAGAGCAAGGAAAAGGAGAAGGAGGACAAGTTTGCATTTCTTACAAATGTTCATTTCGTAAACCAAAACAGAATCAGAAACAAGATCACAACTGTGTTTCATTTCATAAACAAGAACATCCGTGCAGTAATTCCTTTATGCACTTACAGAAAAGGCAGTGTTTTTGTGGGTGCTTTGTGGAGGGGAAGGAGGGAGGAACACAGTATAGTCTGCCCTTTGAGACTCATTTTTTCTGTCAAGACATTTGGAGGAGGAGGAGAGACCGCTTCGGGCTTCTCTCCTTGACAAAACGCCAAGTGTATCTTCACAAATACCAGATTTCCAAGTACTTTGGATGGGAAGCATGGCTGTTTCTTCTACTCTATTCTTCATAATCCCAATAAACCAAAGCCAGTGACCCATATGCCTGCATTGCTATCCAGTGGCATTCACAGTACTACAACTGCACACGGCCACATCATGGGCTATGGGAACCTGCCATCTGGAAGATTTTAAGCCTCACCCTTGAATATTCAAGTGTCATTAAAAACAAAAACAAATCATGTTTCTAATCCAAATATGCCTCTCTTCCATGGCAAAGTCGGGTCCCAAGTGCTGACAAAAGGAGAGTACAAATAGTGAGTTCTGGTTGACAAAACACTTTTAAATTAAGATGAAGCTAACTAGGAATTTCCCCCACAAAACACAGCCCAACATGCTCAATAACCACAGAATGAACAGTATAAAAAGCAAAGAAAGCAAGAGAATTGACATGTATGTACAATGGAGTACAGCTTGAGCATCCCTGATGTGGAATTTCAAAATCTGATATACTCCAAAATCCTAAATTGGTCACATGTGAGACTGAGGTAGTGACACCTTTTGCTTTCTGATGGTTCAATGTATAAACGTTGTTTGGTGCACATTATTACAATATTGTATAAAATTATCTTCTGGTTGTTTTTGGAACATAATTGAATTTTGTGTTTAAACTTGGGCCCCATCTCCAAGATATATCTCATTATATGTGTTTATGCAAACACAGGTATTCCAAAATAAAAAAAAAATCCAAAATCCAAAACACGTCTGGTTCCAAGCATTTCAGATAAGGGATACTTTATTATGGAGAAGATCAAGGCTGAATAGCTGGCCAGTTCACACACTGGGCAAATGTTCTCCTGTTAAAAGGACAACACACTGCTACATTTGATTGCAGGTCCCATTTTCTTATAAATTCTCAAATCAGAAGAGAGGTTGTTCTCAGCTCCCATGATTCTGATCAATAAATCCCAGAATCTCCTAACCAGCATAGCAAGTGTCCATATCTGCCTTTTATTTTCCAAGCGCTGTCTTTGTTTAAATTCTTTCTCTACTGCATGAATTTCTTATCAAACTCATGGGAATTGACCTCCACACCTGCACACTCAGGACCTTACCTTTTCGGAACAACTCCTGAAGGCTTTCAGCACTCTGATTCAATACAGCCCATATCTCCTCCTCTTGCAACGGTCCGCCACGAACCTCTAGGGCTTCAGCTAGTGATACGTGCATGTTATCTGAGGAAAAGAAACAAGACAACACACATTGAAAAATGCACCCAGACCCCATTCATCCCACTGCTCCCATGTTGCATTTGTGGCAATCAAATCCACCTCTGTGGGTTTGATTTTTGAAGGTTTGATTATTCACCGATTTGATTAAAATGTTGTCTTTGGGAATGTCTAGGTCCTTCAGGGCAATTCTACAGTCAATTTCCACTGGAAGTTTACCATACAGTCATGCTGAAGGACCTAGAAATTCCTAAAGATGTGTTTTCTCTGGTAAAAAATAAACCTATAACTTTCACTGGGGTTCCTATGTTTCTTACCACAGTAAATGTGGAAGGCTGATTGTACTCATTTTTGTGCTTCTATTAATTGTACTGGGTTACCTATCAATACAAGAGGTTTGGACCAACCTTCTCAAATCTACCACTCCCAGATCTCTTAGACTACACCTCTCAGCATCTTTTAACCAGCATAGCAATTGGAGTTATAGCCCAACCCATCCAGAGGCCACCAGGCTGGAAAAAACTGGCCTAGAGGCAGGTAATTGGACAATCTAGCTAAACTGTGTCTATACTGATTGACATCGGTGCTTCAGACTTTTAAAACAAGAGTTAGTTCCCAAACCTACTTGGACAGCATACAAATTGACATTGAAACTTTTACATATGGCCATGCATCCTACCATTCCACTCCTCTAAGAAGGTCCATGAGCTATTTAACCTGCACTAAACTACATATTGCTCAGACTGACATCTTAAGAGGGAACCTGCTTCTAAGGGCTTCTTGAGACTCCAGTGACTGCGTTTCCCACCTAATCCCTGCTTGCTGAGCTGCCAGATGTAATAACTCTTTCCAACTATTTGCAATGGTGACATTGCAGCAGCGCTGAAGTGAGACAGGTAATTCCCGCTGGACTGTGCTATAAACCACACTAAAGTATAATTAGTGTAGCTGGTTTGAATAAATCTTAATGCCTAAGACAGAGACAAGACATTTTATGACCAAGAACATATGAAATATCCTCTCTAATGCACAGGTTTCAACAACTGCTTCATTTTATATCTAAGCCTATGACTGCTCGGGTAGAAGGAATAATCAGTCTCAAACCAAATTCTGACAACATTCAGCGTCTAGTATAAATTATTCTGGAAAACACTTCTACTTCAATTATGGCATCAATAAATAAGTGACACAATAAGCAAGAGACATTAAACCCAATGGACATCTACCCATCTTCACCTTGGCTGACACCCTGAAGAGCAGCACACCACATTGCAACAATTTGTTGTGGGTTCCCAGTAACATAATTAAAAACCAGTACAAACTATTGTTTTTATATGACCCCAACAGTAACAGCTCAAAAGTACTATAGGATGTGATATATGAGATCTGTCTGAATGGGGGTTTGGTCCTCCTGTGTTGGTATTTCCAGGTTAAAGTTGGAACTGATATGACAAAAGAGAAGTCTGTGCTCCAGTTTAAGAACATGAGTACAATTAAACGTTTGGAGCTATTTCATATTGCCTGCAATCCTGTAAATTTGCACTGCCAAAAATTGTGCAGATGTGTTCATAAAAAAGAACTGCAGTTGTACAGATATGTTAGCAAGCAAAGAACCAATGCTTCTATTTTTTAAAAAACAAACCTTTTATTTCAGCGATGCATAAATTCTGACAAAACTTGTTTCCTTTGATAATAAAAAGGGGGGATAGTCATTTGTCTAAACTTGATGCCCTCTACATCTCACCTTTACTCTGAATAATCTAGATTGATGGGAATAAAATTCTGGGGGATGTAAGCTAAAATAAATTTATTCTCAACAAGAGCACTAAGTGAAAGCTATGATATTTCATTAGGTATCTAGTTGAAATTAAAATTGGATTCAGCCCCAGGCCAGAAAGAACTTTTCTAATTTCTGAGTAAACATTATAAATAGTACCTACAACTTGGTGAAATATGAGTGTCTGTAAGTGTTTGCAGGAATTAGATTTTTTTGGAAGCACTGCTGTCCTCCATATCCTTTGTTTTTCTAGGTTTTTTTATATAATGTAAGCCATCTGGATCTGGGTGTGGGATTTACAACATGCCTAGAAACACAGAAAGATTTAAAGCGGCACAAGCTGCTCTTTACTTTCCCCATGCTTTCCATTTCAAAAAAATACATCAACAATCTTTCAAAACTGAACCAATTTTCCTTGAAGTTAGCAACTCTCAACATGCCTCCATCCTGCCCTCCAATTTCTTCTTTTTATCTAAATTACAAAGTTCCAACTCATTACAGAATGAGAACTTGATAGATAAATAGATGAGGATGAAAACTATTCTTCTTTGTGACTTCTGACATTGTTCAATTCCTGCTTTTCTAAATCATGGCTAGATCACTTAAAATTACAATTGTCCAGAGTTTTATCTCAAAGCCTTCCAGAAAGAAAAGTCCACTGTTCAAATATTTTTGTTTTGTCTCCCACTATTATATTCAACCTTTTGCAGCATAGAAATTCAAGTGTTGCTCATCTCCTACTAATATGTTTAACCTTTTGCAGCAAAACTGGCCTCATGTGTCTTACTCAGTCTTCTACTTTCAAAATAAAAATATTTTAAAATGTTGGATATGACCTGCATATGCAGAGAACCATTGGTCAGAGAACCACTGGTCAGATATTTGACCTACAACTCCCACCAGTATGTACCCTGCTAGTAGGAGAAATCCCAAACAACCGGAGATTAAAATATTCTGTATCCTGAACCAAGGAATACCTTTAAATCTCCTCTTGCCCTTCCACATATCAGATAAAAAACAATAAAGCAAGCTCATATTCCCAGCTGTATCCTTCAGAAGGATTTATTTTATAGAGTCATCCTTTAACACTCCAATTGGACATGGCATTCAAATTAATGCTTCACTAATGAGATCATCCTCAGCACTTGTAAAAAAAAACCCTTTCAGTTCCTTAAAGGCTAACTCCATAACTCTGTCATGACCAAGTATTTAACCCCTACATTTTTGCCTGAAAACTTGTCAGTGTTTATGTAGCTGAATTAAACAGAGTTTGGACTATCTCACTGATTGAAAATCTACACCCTCATTAAAATATGTAGTATATTTCTCTCCATTCCATATCAATTCAAACTAATATCATTTTATTAAGTTTGCAAACAAAATGAATTCTCCATCTGGACCTCAGAGAATATAAAAGCGGGCTGGTGTTTTTATATTCATTATATTTTATGAATCATTATGGTTGCTGCATATGTCATATTCTATCTGGTGCGAAGGTTTTGCAATTTTTACAAAATCAATCATATTATACTGAAGGGGTCACTGAACCAAAGTGACTCCATTTTGGAATGCCTGTCTGATTGGAACTTAGAAGACCAGTCTCCCCTCTGAATTAAAGATAAAAGTTTGCAACTGGCTGTCTTGCGACAGATAGCAGATGTTCTATGTTTAGCAATAATCAGTTGATTCTGAGAAATTTATGCAATGTATGCAATACATGTACTTTTTGCTGCACCTGTTGAAATATTCTACAGTTCATGATTGGGCAATATCCCGAAGTTGTTTACAACTCAGGAAGTGTTTGTGGTTTTTCCAGTAAAGCCCAGTTCAGAATGGGGAACTAGAAGTTCAGAAAGGGGAACTAGAAATGTAGTAAACAAGTAGGGTATATATTGTCCGGGGCTGATTAGCTCTGGACAGACAGTTTGGATCAGCAACAGCCCGTGTTGCCCTGTCTGTCGGTAGCTACCTAATAAAGGTGTTTTGTCCTCAACTATTTTGGGCTCTTGAATGGTCTCATAGCGGCTTGGCGAACTCGGGTAATGTATAAATGTCTGGGGGACGCCCAAATCACCCCTTACATTTCTGGGGGCTCGTCCGGGATGAAATTATGGGCTTTGTAGTGATGAAATTTTGGGCTTTGTAGTGTTTTTTAGTTGCCAAGGTTCCGTTGTAGCCCACTCGGAGCTGCTCTTGGGAGCAAGGCGTGTCCGCTTCCCCCTTCCGGGGTGCTGCGTACGGTCCGCGCCGAGACGTGCGCACGGCCTCTCAATAGAGGTAAAGACCGGTGGTTCCCTTCGCGGCACCCGAGCGAAGGAAAGGCGTGCTCTCCTCCAAAACAGAAGTTGTGAGACAACCACCGTTGGGAAAGTCGGCCGGCCGCCGCGGGACGGAACGAGAATTAGGCAAGTATACCTCTTAAAACCGCTTGTTGTTTAGCATTGCGGGGAGGGAGAGTTTTAAATTGTAGAAGCAGTTCTGGGTCCCGTAGGAATCCCTTGGGAACCAAGAGAACCCCAAAGGGAAGAGAGCTCTGGGAAAGACCTGCAAGGGGAATCCGACCAGGTCCGGAGGCAGGCCCTAGTAGCAAGACGTGCAAGGATGGTCCGACCACGGTCTGGGGACATACTCCACTAGGAAAATAATCTTTCACGTCCAGTGGGAAAGCGGAGGAAGACCATTGATCTTCCGGCTGTGCGGGCCAGGGTCAAATCCGCGTACCCCAATGGGTGGGAAAGAATCGAAAGGGACAGGAGGGCCAATGACCCCCCTCCGATGTATGTTGAATAACTTTGAGCAATTGAAGGAGTACACAGCCGAGGCAGGAATGGTGCCTTGTTTGGAGGTTTGGATGCTGTGTTTGGTTTGGATTTGTGTTTGGTGGTTTGGATGCTGTATTTGGTTTGTGTTTGTGCTCAGTGCACTGTTTGGAAGTTTGGATGTTGTGGATGTATACCAAGAGAAAGTGTTCCCAGTGAGAGTAGACCCTCAAGGGGATCTGAGTACAGCAAATGGTAGAAACTCATTGAGGCTGTATCAGAACCTGAATGTTTGTACCCTGGAAAAAGGGACTCCAAGAGTTCCAAATTTGAGAAAGATCTACCAGATGGAGCAGGAGCAGAATGAAAGTCCAGTAGCATTTCTAGAAAGGCTCAGGGAAGCATTTGAGGAGTTTTCTCCTTATGATATGGATGATCCTAGTGATCGAGCTGAAGGAAGGATAGTGCTGAAGAGTGTTTTTGCCAGCCAATGTTGGCCGGATATACGGAGAAGGTTACAAAAGGATGCTAGATTGACTCATTTGACTTTGGAGAGGATAATGGAAATAGCAAATCAGGTTTATTTGTCCCGGGAGGCCGTGCAAGCCAAACGGGAAGAGGCAGCGGTGTCTCGTAGGGCCAAGGTTATAGCCGCTGTGTTAGGGCATGAGCTTGGAAAGAATAAATGCGCACGGTGCCACAAGCAAAGGCACTGGGCGGCGGATTGTAAGGTGGATCTTGGAGGAGGACAGAATAGGAAAGTGCAAAATGGAAGTGGAAGTTGGAAAGGAAGGAGACAGAACCGTGGAGCTGTTAACCAGCCCAGTAGGGGTCCGGTTGCAATTGGATTGGTTGATCCTGCATTGGATGAAGCATGGGCTGGTTTTTCTGAGAGAAGATGATGAATTTGAGTTTCCAGGAATATCTATATAAAATGAACAGAAATGGGAGCTGAGGCATTGTGCCCTACAAGAGTGAAAATGCATGATTGTATGAAAATGTATATGGCTGTTATTTGTGTGTGTATGAGAAGAACATAAAGTGCATGACACTATAGCTTATTGGAAGCTTTGCAGGCGGATAATAGAAAGGAATAAAGGCATGCAAGTTGCGTGTGTCGCGTGAGATAGAGTGGCCCTCATTCCCCTTCACTCCCCAGTGACTTTCCGAAGGTTCACTTGATCCTGTTTACACTTTAAGAGGTTAAGAGTTTGTGTATCTGTGTGAGGTTGTGCGAAAGGATCCAGAATGGGTGGAAGAATGTTAGTGTATGGCAGAAAACAATGGGATGACTGGAAGGAATAGAGTTATAGTTACAGGTGGTTCCCAAATGGAAATTGGCATCCTAATGGAAAGGAAAAGGGGAAGGCAAGACCTCCCCTATCCAGACTCAAGGTGTGTTTTGTGAGTTTTGTGGGACCAGTGTGGTTTTGTGTCATTATAACCTAAGATGCTTTGTTTGTTGCGTGTTCTTTGAACAGATAGTAGAGAAGAATGTTTGAGAGGAACTAAGGCTTTGTTATAGCTTTGTTTTGTGATAAAGGTTACAAGGTTTTGGGAAAAAGGCTCAGCCAGTGTTAAGTGCATGGGATTTCGTTTGGAAAAAAAGGTCTCCGGAGGTTAGAGGTGGAATGCAAAGAAGCCATTTGCTCCATCCCTACCCCCGGACTAGGAAACAGGTTAGAGAATTCCTGGGAGAGGCAGGGTTTTGTCGTATATGGATTCCGAACTTCGGACTATATGCCAAACCCCTCCACGAGGCTACCAAAGGGAAGTCAGGAGACCCCTTGGTGTGGGGAACTGAACAGCAAGATGCGTTTGTGCAATTGAAGAAAGCTTTGATGTCTGCCCCAGCATTGTATGTATGTATGTAGGAGAACGCAAAGGAGTGGCTGTAGGAGTGTTGACTCAGCCGGTGGCTTATTTGTTTAAGCAATTAGACAATGTGGCCTGTGGATGGCCTTCATGCTTGAGAGCTGTAGCGGCTGCTGCGGTTCTTGTGGAAGAAGTAAACAAGCTGACCTTAGGGCAGCCTGTGATTTTAAAATGTCCCCATGCGGTAGTGACTTTAATGGAACAAAGGGGACACCATTGGCTCACCAATAGCCGAATGCTTAAGTATGAGAGCATGTTGGTAGACAGTCCACAGGTTAAATTGTCAGTGTGTGCCACTTTGAACCCAGCTACCTTGTTACCTGTGGAAGGAGAATTGATGCAGCATGATTGTTTAGAAATAGTGGACAAAGTATATTCAAGTAGGCCAGATCTCAAAGATCTGCCACTTTAGGCTCCGGAATGGGTGCTTTTCACAGATGGGTCAAGTCGTGTGGTTGGTTCCGAAAGGAAAGCGGGGTATGCAGTGGTGAATAGCAATGGGGAAACCCTAGAGGCAAAGGGGTTGCCTCCGGGGACTTCTACACAACGGGCCGAGCTGATTGCTCTGACTGGGGCCCTCCAATTGGCTAAAGGAAAAAGAGTTAATATTTATACTGACTCGAAATATGCCTTCACCACTTTGCATGCCCACGGTGCCATTTATAAGGAAAGGGGACTGCTGACCTCTGCAGGACAGCAGATCAAAAATGCAACAGAAATTTTGCAACTTTTAAATGCAGTATGGGAGCCAAAAGAGATAGCAGTCATGCATTGCAAAGGACATCAGTATGGTGAGGATCAGGTAACACGGGAATCGCCTGGCAGACCAACAAGCTAGGAAAGCAGCAGATGAAAGCACATCAGAAGAAGCAATTTTACAATTGGATGTTACGCCCGTAGTAGAGTCCATGACTTACTCCGCACAAGAGAAGGAGTGGGCCCTAGCAGAAGGGGAAAAATGGAAGGGTAAGGTTTTTATCTTACCCAATGAGAAAATTTATGTCCCAAAAGCTTTGGGATGGAAATTATCAAAGAAATTCGTAGATAAACCCATTTAGGTGCAATTGGAATAGCTTCACTCTTGGAGGGGCAGCTCTGGGTGGATGGCTTGCAGGCCTTGGCCGGAGCTGCTGCCCCAGGATGTGAAATTTGTAAACAACACCCTTTAAATCTTTTGAGTCCTTGGTAGTTGATTTCGCCGAAGATGCCAAGGGTCTGGAGTATTCAGGGTGGATTCCAACCACCGCTGAAAGAGTTGTAGAGGTCAGGCGTGCCTTGTCAAGGGATGCAATCCCTGGGCACGGGATGCTCTACACATTGGGGTGACAATGGCTCAGTCATTTGGTCACCAGGTGGCAGAGGCCCGCGGCCTTTGTTCACCAGGTCCTTGGGTGCCTAGCCCAGGTGGGAGGCACCGCTTGGAAATTGCATTGTAATTGACCCTAATCTTCGGGTAAAAGAATGAACAGGGCTCTGGGAAAAAGTCCAATCTTTGGACAGGTTGTTAACCAACATGTATGAAAGTACCAGGTTTTTGCCAACCTTATGAATTGTTGTATGGAAGACCCCCTCTGAGAATTAGACCTCTGCAATGAGACATACATGAATTGGGAAAACAGGAATTGATAAAAGAGGTCCAAATTCTGAATATGGTGTTAAACAAACTGTATAAACATACTGAAATGCTGCGTTATCCCTTTCCCTGTTACTGCGCTACATGTTTTTCTCACCAAGAGACTAGGTTTGCTTGAAAGATTGGAAGTGTGATCCCCTCGACCAAGGTGGAAGGAACCACTGGAGGTGTTCGACCACTGGAGGTGGTCCAAATAGCTCTTACTACTGTGAAGTTAAGAGATGTGAAGCCGGGGGTACCAAAAAAGGACTACACCACCAAAGACCCTGACATCTGGAAGGTAAACCTGCATAAGGACAATCCACTCAAATTCACACACCCTAAGGGTCAAGCTACCAAGAGCTGCCCTGAAGAGGAGGGGCCCGAAGCTACCTAGAGCTAGCCCCAGAGGTCAGGTTACCTAGAACCGCCTTGAAGAAGGAAGGAGGGTACACTTCCGAGAGTGTCCCAAAAGACCGAATGGACACTGGGTTTTGGGTGTTGGGATTCGTGGGTTGTATTGTATTCTGTTTTTGTGCTCTGTGCTGTAATATTGAGGACAAACACAAGTGTGAAAATGAGGACACAATTATGCTTTTTAATATTGATCATGATGCCGTTGGTGCGGGCACATATGGGTTGGGACAGAAACACGTTCCAACAACTAATTAAAGATATAGTAAAGAAGCAGAGGTTAAAGACTGCTGGATTTGTGCCCATAGCCCTCACTCCCAATATGAGGGTTGGGTCATGAAAGCAGGGCCACTGCTGGATGTATCTGGATGGAAATTGTTCACCCCTTGGACATATGCTGACCAAGAGGGGTTGACTGATTCGGCTCAATTTATGTTGGCCCATGATGATTCTGCACCAACTGCATCAGCTTGTTTGGCAAGATCCAAAGATGGGATCTCAGGAATTGATCATAAGAACTCTCCCCAAGCCACCCTCATAGAGGTAGGAGATTACCCCCATTGTAATCTCTCTCTCCCTGTATACTATGACAACATACACCATAGAGTTGAACAGCCACAACCACAAAGACTGAGAAGGCAAGCTTCCTCGCCAGAGGGTGATGACAAGAAACCACCCTCTCGTCCGGCACGTAATGGGAAAACAAATACGCCCCCTAAGATGTATGTGGTTACGCCCGGGTCGGAGCTGCCTCGTGCAGCAACTCAGCCACCTGCGGCGGGAGGCAAGCCTCCACCACGGCAAGATCTGGTCCGGACACGAGGAAACTTCCCAATGGAATATCAAATTCCTGGTAGGCCAAGGCCCGGTATTTTGCTTGATAACCATGTCATGGGAGGATTGCCTCCGGGGTATTTCTGGATATGCGGGAAGTGGGGAGGTAAAGTCTTGCCCCCACTTTGGGTTGGTACCTGCACCATTGGTACCCTAGTCCCCACTGACATTGAGATACACCCGAGGAAGCAGCCCCTGCAGACATTGGAAGCAACTGGCCGGTGAAACAGGCCTAAAAGAGCTTATGATGAAAAACGTGGCTATGATCCTGATATCTAACTGAGGGAGAAAGATTTAAAACAGGTTTGCTGATTACCTTGTGGATTGGGTGGCTGAGGGACCTCAGCAAAATATTATTTGTCATGTTACAAATCATGATTCTTGCTTTGTTACTTTTGACATGTATCATGTCATGCTTAAAGATAAAATAATGGCGAGACTGATCACTGCTACTTTCACTCAGCACAGAGAAGTTCAACATGTTACATACAGCTGAACACCCTGGAAAAGGGAACCACCCCACTATAATTGGATACCTGTGCAACCAAGAAATTGTCTTTCTTGGTTACATGAAAAAACGGGGGAATGAAGGGGTCACTGAACCAAAGTGACTCCATTTTGGAATGCCTGTCTGATTGGAACTTAGAAGACCAGTCTCCCCTCTGAATTAAAGATAAAAGTTTGCAACTGGCTGTCTTGCGACAGATAGCAGATGTTCTATGTTTAGCAATAATCAGTTGATTCTGAGAAATTTATGCAATGTATGCAATACATGTACTTTTTGCTGCACCTGTTGAAATATTCTACAGTTCATGATTGGGCAATATCCCGAAGTTGTTTACAACTCAGGAAGTGTTTGTGGTTTTTCCAGTAAAGCCCAGTTCAGAATGGGGAACTAGAAGTTCAGAAAGGGGAACTAGAAATGTAGTAAACAAGTAGGGTATATATTGTCCGGGGCTGATTAGCTCTGGACAGACAGTTTGGATCAGCAACAGCCCGTGTTGCCCTGTCTGTCGGTAGCTACCTAATAAAGGTGTTTTGTCCTCAACTATTTTGGGCTCTTGAATGGTCTCATAGCGGCTTGGCGAACTCGGGTAATGTATAAATGTCTGGGGGACGCCCAAATCACCCCTTACAATACATAAAATAAAACTTAATATGTAGCACATAATTGAGCATTGACATTTATGAGCTGTAGTCCATTGAAAGCATGTGAATGTGTGCATACGTGCTTTCAAGTCACCTATTGACTTATGGTGACCCAATAAATGAATTTCATGGAGCTTTCTTAGGCAAGGAATACTGAGGGGCGGTTTTGTCAGTTCCTTCCTCTGAAATATAGGCTACAGCAGCTAATGTTCATTGGGAGTCTCTATGCAAGGATTATCAAGGGTTGAACTTGTTTAGTGATCAAGGTAAATGGAGATCTGGTGTGTTTCTGGTATTTGGACGCCATTGAAAGCTTGTACAGTTGAATCATAAAACTGGAAGATATCACATGGGCTATGCAGGAATACGCCATCAAAACATCTCAACCATATAAAATATGGTGCAAAAAGACTCTTTTGTTGTTTTTGCTGCAGTTTAATCCTCCCAAATTTCCATCATTTCTATATACTGGTAAAAGAACTAAGAACACATGACCTTTTCTTGAAACTAATTACTCATCCCTCTGATTTTACAATGGAGATACCCTGTTTCCCCTAAAATAAGACATCCCCAGAAAATAAGACCTAGTAGAGGTTTGGCTGAATTGCTAAATATAAGGCCTCCCCAAAAGTAAGACCTAGCAAAGTTTTTGTTTGGAAGCATGCCCAACGAACAGAACACCAGAGCATGCAGGATCGGTAAATGTACGTACCATAGAGTGTTGTACATGGAAATAATGGTAGTAACAAGAAATTCTTGATAGGATTCACAGTTTGTCTGGTTATGCTGGTTTGTGATGACAACTACTGTACAGTATATAATAAATGTTCATATTTTTGTTCACCAATACATTTGAATTCTTCTTCATGGAAAAATAAGACATCCCCTGAAAATAAGACTTAGTGCATCTTTGGGAGCAAAACTTAATATAAGACACTGTCTTATTTTCAGGGAAACATGGTATGACAAGCATATCCCTCCAAAATGACCTCCTTTTTCTCATTGCTAAGATTCACCTTGGAAACAAGATCAACTTGTTTCTTTGATGTGCTCTGTGGCACCAAATGTCATCTTCCAATGCAAGCTTCATGACACATAGAATGATTCATCTCAACCTCTCTTTTTTTAAAAGGGAGGAAGAAGAGAAGAGTATTTTGGGGCATTCACTTTAGATAGCGATGATTTCATGATTTGAGCAATGCCAAGTTTGGTCCCAAACATCATGCCTCGATCTACAGAGCCCATCAACAAGATGGGTAAGTATAAGTGGAAAATAATCCTTGTAAATATGAATCACCTTTGTAATTAATTCTACAGTTCTTGAGTCACAGTTCTTCAAACTACAAGTAATAAATTCCACTTCTTTATTTTCCAAGTACAGTAGAGTCTCACTTATCCAACACTCGCTTATCCAACGTTCTGGATTATCCAACGCATTTTTGTAGTCAATGTTTTCAATATATCGTGATATTTTGGTGCTAAATTCATAAGTACAGTAATGACTACATAGCATTACTGCGTATTGAACTACTTTTTCTGCCAAATTTGTTGTCTAACATGATGTTTTGGTGCTTAATTTGTAAAATCATAACCTAATTTGATGTTTAATAGGCTTTTCCTTAATGCCTCCTTATTATCCAACATATTCGCTTATCCAACATTCTGCCGGCCCATTTATGTTGGATAAGTGAGACTCTACTGTAATGCTATATTTCAGCAGAGTCTGGTCCAAAATGGCACGTATTTTTCTAGGTGTGTTTTCTCCTTTCTACAACTTTCTTTTTTAATTGGCATTTCATGCAACTAAGGCTAATCCAATAAACGAAAGTGACTAGGAGTATTTCCAAGAGCTAGTTAGCGTTGGTAACCCTATTTAAACAGGCAGATGAATGCATTAGGTCTCCCTAGTTGCTACTTTTAATAGGAGATGTGATCTTTTTTCGAGGCCACAAATAAGAAAACAAGTGACATTTTAAAAAATGCTTCAATTCTGATTAAGGAGCAAAGATACATTCGCTTCTTATCTAATTGGTTTGGCACTGTGAAGCATAGAGAATAAATGAAAGAATTGCGCTGGTAACAGTAGAATTTTAAAATAAGAGTTCTCTCCCCCTTCCCATTAGTTTTTCCTTCTGTGTCTGAATTTCTAGCTTTCCAAAGATGGAAGACCTTGCAGATTGTCCACACCTAAAAGTCTTGCTATTTTCCTTGGTAACTTTTCCTGCCACTTTTCTTTGGATGCCGAAACTCTATTTCTAAATGCTCAGCTGAAGTTTTAAAGTTTCTGCAATTCCAGAAACTTGGGGACTGAAGAAATATTTTATAGGGACAGAGGTGGCAGAATTGAATTAGGGGGCATAACTTCACACAAACACACACACACACACTTTTTGGACTTAGCTGTACTCCTGAGCATCAGCAGTATTGCTGCCAAGCTTCAAATTATAGTAAAATAATGGTTAACTTTAATGGCAATTTAAAAATTCTGCTAGAGAATAGTCTTAGTGGCATAGGTCTGTGATGCCTCTTTTAAGAAGGCAAACATTGGAACCTCTGAGGCCCAGTTTTCCAATGAGATGCTAGGAAGTGAGGAGATGGAAGGTAAAATAGCCCTTTATTTGCAAATAAATATCCCTCTCAAGTGATATTAGGTCAGCCCCTTCCTTCCTGGCCTTCAGAAAAAGAGTTAAAACCTAGCTTTGAGGGCAGGTCTTTAAGAACTAGTATGTGCAACAATCTTACTTGAAATTGTGCAGTTGACTTTGGATCGGCCTTAGACCTTGCTTTTTGGATGATGTGTCTTAACACTGGACTGTATTTAATTATGTTTTATGTATGCTTAATTTTAATTTAATTTATTTCATGTTTTTATGCTTTAGGCACTTTGTAGTGTAAATAATAAATAAATAAATAAGATCTGCAGGTAACAGTAAAAAAAAAGAAGTGCCACCCTTAGACGCAGCTCAGTTGAGGTTTTTTTTAAAGATTTCCAAGCACATTTTCACACCTTCAAACATCACCTCCTAACATCCTCTTTCCCATGCTTCTTTCCCTTTCATCCTCCATATGGTACTTTGATCAGTTGTTTATCAAATTGTTCAAGTAAGCAATTTCCCTACAATTTCTCAATTACAATCATTCAATATATCAAATAACATCTGAACCTTTTCTCTTCCTTTGAGGACCCATTTGGTCCAATCCATCAAACACTATTTTTGTTGGAACTGTCTTACACCTAAGACTTGCCTGCCTTTTAACGGCAATTAAAAATTCTGCTAGTTAACAGTCAGTAGACTGTTAGTCGCACAGGTCCCCATGAAAGTGAAAACCCATTAATAAAGAAATTGCAAATTTTTAAAAATGTGGAATAACACCTTTCAAGGAATCTCTAGGTCTTCCAGCATAATCTTATGGTCAACTTCTGCTGCAATTGCATTGGAGAACCTTGAGACTCATAGAAAGGTATTCTCTCTAGAAATCTGCAGATCCACAAACATGACTGGAGGAAGCCGACTAGAGTCACACTGGAGAAACTAGAGACTCCTACAGAGAAGATTTTAAATCAAATCAACGAATAATTAAATCTTCTTTTATCATTCTATTCTCAACTGGATTGAAAGATGATTTCTTGTTGTTGGAAGTCTTCATGTCACTTCAAATTTATAGCAACCTCAAGCAACTCTATCACTGGATCTTCTGAGGCTATGAGTGTGAGACTTGCCTGTTGAACCATGAAAGACCAGCATTTGAATGTCAGCTCAACCATGACATTTGTGGGTGATCTTTAGCAAGTCACACCTTCTCAGCCTCAACAGAAGGCACTGGGAAACCTCTCCTGAACAAATCTTGTCCAAAGAAATCTGTTGCCAAAGGTTGTAAATTACTTGAAGCCACACAACAACAACAACAACAACAACAACACAAAAACACTCATATTTATATCAATATATAGATTTAAAAATCAAATGAAGGCCAGTTTATGAGAGTCTATTCTGTTTTAATAATCAGTTCCCTTGAATGATGCCAGTATTTTTTTTACAAAATATGTGAAATAATTTATTGTCATGAAATAGGAAAAACAGAAAATAGAAGCTGCAGAAATAATTACTCAACTTCCTCTCTGACCTATGACATTTATAATTCAGAGCTTAACAAAAAGAAATTGTGTCTAAAATACCAAAGGAAAGTGCCTCTACAAGGCACAGTGTCTCATGCTAGTGCAATAACCATTTTTCACTGAATGATTCAAGCACTGAATTGTTCAATTGATCCTGAGAAATAATACTATGGTATATATGAGTTTGGCAAAGTTACCGTTCTTGTTTTGGTGTACAATTCCCAGATTCTCCTAGCTATGGTGCCACTGAATTCTGATATTGCCTCAGTTAACACAATACATTTTAAATGTTAATGTTTTATAAGTGTTCATCCTTGCATTTTGCCACTGGACACTTTTGATTACCTAGTAATTGCTGAATTCTTTCTAGTATTGGTGGTCTACATCAGAGTAACACATTGCAATCTAGCATCCAGAGGTATCATTTAGACCAAGTTTGCCCAATCTAGGTCCTTCCAGATGTTTTAGAGAACTCCCAAGCAGCTTGCCCAATACTCACAGTTGATGGGACCTGTAATCCAAACCACCTAGCAGGGTTTGAGAAATCTGGTTTAGACCTTACATAAAGAAGGTGAATACTTTCCTAAAGGTACTGAATTTTCTCATGAATTATTTATGAGATGAATCAATGTTTCAGACAGGAACTCTGAATGCCTCCAGGAAAGATTAGGTGTGTAGCCTGGGTTTTTTTTTTGCTGACACAATGAAGGAGAACCACAGACAACGCACAAGATACCGAGTCTTATAATTTTCCTCCATTCTCCCCTTAGCTACAACCTTATTCATTCACCCTGTCAAAGCTAACTATACATGCCATGGGCTTGAGATCACCTACCCTTCAAATTCTTTCTCCCTTTGTCAAAAAGGCTTGACTTTCTTCAGATGAACAAAATCCGAGATTTCCTGAAGGACAGGTGGGATTTTAAGCTGCTGGGATTGTGCATCTATTTTAGGTCTGGTTAGGAAAGGGTTGCCACTGTCAATAGAGGGGATCCCTAGAAATCTGATTAAGGCTTTGGAGCAAAGACAGCTTTACAGCAGGAAACTGCATGCATTTTAAACTGACTTGGGGTTGTAGCACCAGATGGAATAAGGTTGTGGAATCAGCTTTCTCTTTATCCAAGGAGACTATCTTCCAACCACTCTTTTTCACACTACAGGTATAACCCTTTTCGGCAGACAACTTGCTTTGGCAAGTTGCAACTAGCTTTAACAGCTTAATCATACAGGCATTTCTGTAATATTTCTTGTCATGGCTGACTGTTTTCCTAAGAACATTATAAAGAAATCATAGTATCGGTGAACAGCCACGGGGCCCACCGAAAGAGACGCCTCACCATGAGTCTAATCACTTCTGACGTTTATCGCATGAGCCAGAAGAGGGGGAAAATTCCTGAGAGATAGCCATGTTATAACACACATGCGTATGTTTTCTGAAAGAATTGCTGAAGTGGACAGAAAGCATCATACCTGCTTAAAAAACAAGAAAATACACATGAATACACAAGGATACAAATGAAAAAGCAAAAGGTTAGAGCAATGCATGTGGATCCTTAGTAACCACTGGGGTTTGGTTCCAGGACCTTCTGTGGATACTAAAGTTTGTGGATGTTCAAATCCCATTATATGTAATGAAGTAATGTGGCATCAATTATGGAAAAGTAAAACAAAAGCTGCTTTTTGAATTTTCTTTTTTCTTTTCTTTTCTTGAGAATATTTTCAAGCAATGGATGCATGAATCCGCAGATACAGAATCCATGAATACAGAGGGCCAGCTGTACCAACTTTTAGGGCTTGCAGAGAAAACTTTAGTTTTTTTTTTTAAATGATATTAAAAATGTTTGTCCAACTAGTCCAAAATTGACTGCTTCAGCAGGTTTTTTTTTGTCAATAGCTTGTTTTATCATCGGATCCTGACAAAATGACTCAGCTCAGTGAAAGCAAGCCAACTTCAAGTCATGGTTTATGAAGCTGCCTTGTAGATAGAGCCATTTCTGTGAGCTTCCATTACATTTCTATACTTTAGATAAGGGTGTGAAATATGAAGGTCTTCAGATTTTGCTTATACTCCACTTCATAACTAAGAGTGTGATGTCTCAGCTGAACATCCACAGAAAAAGACCTTCACAATACAGTAATGTAATAGAATCTTCCAATGGCACTGTAGGCAGTTGCAAATGTTTGGGTCTTTGACATAACCTACTCTTGGACTAGAATATTTTCTATAAGCATTCTTCCTTGGCGGAGAGACAACCCCCTGTTTGAGAGGCTTATCTTGTCTAGCAGAAATCATGCAATTAGCAGGGTTTAACTCCAGATTAGCTAAAAGACCTGCTCAAGGATTTTGCATTTTTTTTCTCTGTTTCTGCTTCTTAAAGCAGCCATTAAAATTAATTATATTTTAATTGAAACAAAATGAAATGGCATCTTTTAAAAAACCCAACCTAGTCTGGATTTTCAATATAAACAAAACATGTTCTTTGAACTCTAATTTCTAAAATCTAAATTAATCACACTTCTATCAACACATTAAATTCAGGTATGGTTTTATTATGTACAAGATAAAACCTAAGTATTCGATTTCCAAGGCTACGCATTATTAAGTTAGTATCATACTATGGGTTAATCAATATAATGAATAATGAAAATTACTGATTACATGAATTTCTCAGCAACACACTTTAAAAGGGAGATAGACAATGCAAAGGGCGGAGAGACAAGGGCAATGAGATGGTGAAATACTTGAAATATTGTTCCTTAAAAATAAAGAGCTGAGATTTACCAGTCTACAAGATTTGGTGGATTTAAATGAAAGGAGGATAGATTTTACCAGAACATCAAGAGAAACTTTAATGACTCAATGGAGGGGCTCTGCTTCACTGGAGGACTTCAAGAAGAACAGTGGTTCCTAGCTTTTTTTTTTTTTTGACCAGGGACTACTCTCCAACATTTGTATCAAAGGGATTACAAATCAGTTTTTGGTCAACTTTAGATTCGGTTTGGTTATTTGGTGTGCTGATTCAGGAAATTGCATTGGATAGACCACATCCGCTCTAGTTTCTGATACAGAACATATGCCATCCAGTAATCGCCATCTGCTCACCCACAGAAAACCATTTTTAATCATCTAGAGCTGATGTGGTCTATCCAATGTAATTTTCTGAATCAACGCCCCAAATAACCCCAGGAACAGGCCTAAAAGCAAAGATACCAAGAATTTTTTTGGCTGGGCTGTTATTATCTGTAGTAATAACGGTGAGGCTGCAGACCAATTTTTTTTGGTGGACTACTCGGTGGTCCACAGACCACAGGTTAGGAACCACTGAAGTAGAAGTTCAACTGTCCTTCAACTCAACCAGGCTTGTTGTCTTGAGCAGGGTGCTTGACTAGACCAGTCCAGACAGCATGGAAATACAATGTTTTTCAAAACATTGATATTGCTCAGGAATTGTCAACAAAGTTTCTTGGAAGTTCTGAATACTAAAATAGCAACCCATCATATCTGTGTATCAGACTCTAGTTCATGTATTCGGGTAATTGACCTCACTTAGAGTCCATTAACGTACTTCTCATATAAACAGATATTACTCAGCAAATATAATGATGCAACGTCAATGATATGTCGACAGTATGGCTAGACTGTAAGGATGCTGTACCTTTATTTTCTTGCAAATCAATGTATACTGCTATACACATAAAACATAATTGATGCAATGATGACAAATGCAATGCTGATTTGTAGAACTTATGAAACTCAAAACAATCCTTGCCTTTAAAATATTTTTTTCAACAAGATATAAATCAATACTAATTTTAAAAATCCATTTGATCTGTAGGAACTCTTACTTGTCTTCTATAATTTGCTCAGGCATCCTTATGCCAGTTTATTATAGATGGCAGATCTGGATGCTTGACCCATTGAATACAATGGCAGACCTTATATAATGTCAAAATCAATGCTTACTTTTGTGATTTTTAAAAAAAATATTTCAAGCATGGACAGTTGAATCCATGCACACAGAATCCATGGATACCGAGGGCTAACTGTACTTCTGTTTTAGAAGTAATATTATTCTTTGTTCCTACTAGGAAACATGAAACTATTTAAGAGATTTTGTCCAAATGGATACCTTACAAGCATAGGAAATATGTCAATTTCAAATATATGAGAAAACAGGTATATCTTTTTCCAACTATGTGCGTGCACCAAAGATATTTTTATACTCCAAAAGATCCGAGTAATAGAATGCCCTTCAAACACTCAGAGAAGAAGGCCTATGCAGTGCCAGAAAGTGAGAGGAAAATAGGACCTCCTCTTATGAAGGAAGGCCAAGTGTGTTCTAGCCAGAAGCCAGAGTTCATGGAACTTTCACAATGTGCAGACCATAAAGCCTTTCATATTGTTAGAATTACTGGACAAAGGGACACATTATGTCTTCGGCAGCACAACAGGGACATAAAATAGCACAAACCCCTTTCTAAATGAACTTCCAAATTCTGGGCAATGGAAAAAACCTACCAGACTATTTTCCTATTAAATATTTTTTTCAGCCTAACCACTGGAAAGAAGTCCAATATCTGTGAAATGGATATATTAAGCAAAAGCAAAATAGATAAAGTGATGCCAAGGGTTAGATGCAAAAGCTATTGTTTTGACAGCACATAAACCATGAATAATCTATGAAAAATGCTACATGAAAAATTTCCTATAATTGTTCAGTATTTGTGAACTGGAACACTTTATTTGCATAGAGAAATGAAACAGCAAGAGACTACTATGCTTACCTAGGATTTCCTTTCCCATCCTAGTGTCATCAAAATATGCCAACATCCCCAGATGGCTATGCTGGTGAGGATAAGAGGTATTTTAGTCCAAAAGATCTCTAAGGCACTAGGTTGGGAACAAACTGAATTAGCACTAAATTGCAATGGTGCTTATTGCCAAGTAAGTATGCATGGCATAGTAAAGTATTTTCCATTGTATCTCTCTATTGCTACTTATTTCTTAATATAGTCTGAGTTGTTGTTGTCGTTTGCCTTCAAGTAGACATATAGTGACCCAATTATGGAGTTCTGAGGGGCTAAGAATACGTATTTTACCCAGTGGGTTTCCATGGCCAAGTGAAGAACTGAACCCTGGTCTTCAGAGCTGCAATTCAAAGCTCAAATAATTACACCATGCTAGTACTATTATAAACAATCTACCCCATGTGGCTTTCCCCCATATACAACAACAGAGAAAATTCAGTTGTGTGGCCCAATCAATTCAGGAGATCTGAGGCTCTTCGTTTTGCTTTTTTTTCTTTTTTCTTTGGCACCCGCTGGGAACTCCCATTTGCTAAAAGGCACCTAGACAACCAAAATAAAACATCCCTCTGATGTAGGTCAGGGGGAAAATACGATGCAGAAGAAGCCGATATGATATTAAAAGGGACCAATGTTATTAAGTTCAGTTAAGTAGACAAAGCCACAGCAATAGTCAAAAGAAGTTTGGTAACGGTGGGGTAACAAAAACATTCTAGTAATGGCTGAGTAACTATAAGATTTGCTTCTACAGTTAGTACCAAAATAGAATAGACCCATGAAGTCCAAACTATCTGAAGGACTGAATTTCCCAATAGATATGTCAAATCTGGAGATCTTTAAGAGAGATCTTTCTCTCATGGGCAAATTTAGTGAGGACAAGAGAGAGTACCTTTTTGGTGGGTACTTTTAGATTGCAGAATCCCATTCCAAGATAAATTATTCTGTCATCGTCCCTATTCTACTTCCACTGGCAGGCAAAAAAGTCTTTATTCAGACAGAGTTTTCACAAAGGAGTGACTTATGAGGAAGGGATTTTCATATGCGTATTTTTAAATGGATTTTTCTGCTTATCCTTTTAAAATTGCTTTTAATGCAGTGGCTGTGTTAATATAATAAACTGTTAAAATTCTGTTGAACATATTTTTAAGATGCTTCTTAAACTCCCATTTCTGGTGAGATATAAATTAATTAATCAAAGAAAATTGAAGATTCTTCAGATAGAATTTGATTTACTGTTTTGTTGAATTATATTGGCACAGAACAAACGAATCCTGACAGTACTCCATCAGACAATGCTTTTACTCGACCAGATAACAAATGACAGCTACAAAAATAAACTAAGGAATTAAACAAGGTATCATAATACAAAATTGATCATGTTGGTATTAACAGCATGGTACACCATTATTTCTTTTTAATTTTCCAGACTGTTTTGGCTACGAGTTCACGTAATACGCCAGCCACAAAGCTGCTCAATAGATGACAATGAGTCTTTGTCGTTGAGGAAGTGAACTTTTGGCATTGTCCATCAGTAAGTCTTTATAAGGAGATCATCTTCAAAATTCATCACGAAGGTCAATTGCAAAGTTGAGCACAGCAAGTGGTCAGCACACCATGTGGTTATCCAGAACACAGAGTTTTGGATGATTAAGTTGTTTACACCAACTTAAACTGTAGCAAAGAGAGATGACATGGCCTAAATACACTAAAGGCACCAGATCCTGTCTGATCTTGGAAGCTACACAGCACTGGCTCTGGTTAGTGCTTGGATGGGAGACCACCAAGGAAAACCAGATGCTATATAGGGCTCTGTAAGTCAAAACCAGCATTTTCAATTGTGCTGGAAACAGGCTGTCAGCCAATGGAGCTGTTGCAACAGGGAGGCGTGTGCTCCATTGGAGCCAGCTCCAGTTAATAACATAGAAACAACATGCAATGAATGGAGAGGTCAAAAGTCAGCAAGCAACTTGAAGGCATGCACATACACACAAAGATAGATGCAGAATGCCAACTGCTCATTTTCAGGACACTTTGGAAGGGAATAGTTTCCCCATAGTACTTTTCTACCAGGTTCTGAACACCTCTCAACTTCTTACAAAAACTTTATTAACTGCTATAAGTTAAATGCAAATTCTTAAGTGGATTATCCCAACGGATTCTCTAATCAAAACAAAACAGAATTCCACAAAGTTAAATAGCTCAGGCATGAGATAGGCTATGTGGGGAACATATACTAACATGCTGTGAGAAATCTCTTTCTTATGTGTACAATATGGGAACAGCATATAAACTTACACTCTCTGGTATAGTTTTGAGGCCTCTTGGGAGACATAAAAACAAGGAGGCTACTGAGAACTATAAGAAAAGAATGCTTGTTACAGACAGTACAGAAGCTGACAGAAATTAGGGAATACAAAGAAAGTAAGAGGTAGAAAAGGTGCTTGTGTTTTATAGTGGTTTGAGCGCTGGACTAGGACCCTGGAGACCATGATTCAAATCCCTGCTCAACCATGGAAACCCACTGGAAGTCCTTGAGAAAAGCACATTCTCTCAGATTCCTACAAAGGCAAAAGCAAAGACCTTCTGAATAAATCTTTCCCCCCCCCAAAAAACTGTAAGATATTTGCTTTAAACTTGTCATAAGTTGGAAACAATTTGAAGGTACACAACAAAAAGGAGATTCAGAGAAGCAGAAATGTCCAAGCAGACCTATAGGGTTTTGTTTTTGCATTTATTTATTTTCAGTATTAATATACCATCTGTTCTCTCATAATTTGCTAGGCATGGGCAAACTTTGGTCATCAAGGTATTTTGGGCTCCAAATCCCAAAATTCCTAACAACTGGTAAGCTGACTAGGATTTCTGGAAGTTGAGGTCCAAAACATCTGGACGGCCAAACTTTGTCCATGCCTGTCCAGTGGTAAATCACAACAGAAATAGAAAGAACCAATACACACAGAAGTTATAACATAATAAAATGGAAGAATCCCTAAATAAACTATGATACAATGGCTGGTACTAGAAGCTGCTATAAATTGAACTGAACAAAAAAAATCTGTGCTGATTTTGTGAAAGCATTGTCTTGCTAAAAGCCTAGAAAACATATTGAGCAATCCAATCAAAGTATTGGATTAATAGGAGCCTTTTGCAGCACACAGCTCAACATATGAGAAAGGCCCATGCTTTAGTGATAAAGCCTATGCTTGGCACATATATAGTTCTATGTTCAAACCCTGACAACTTCAGCTAAGATCATTCTCTGAGCACACATTCCCCGGAGAGCCAATGTCAGGTGTAGCTAGATGAGAAAGACTGAGTTTTAAATTAGATCAAGAAATTACGAAAAAGTGTGATAAAAAATATATATCTCGGTACGTTAGGATCTCTTGCATAGTTTAAACCGCTTTAGCAAAATCAAAATTCATTATTTTGGAGGCAGGGGCACCAGCTAATTATGAAATAGATTATTTATGGAACAGCTGAAATATTGTCAGTCCTCCACATGTACTGGAGTTACGGGCAAAATACCCTGATGAAAGTGAAAAACCACAAAGACATTAAAACCATAATTAGAAGATACCACAAGGGCCAACCAGGTCAACCCATCAGTCCAATGGTTAAAAATGCTACATTTTAGCCTGAGAGAACATCTTCCTAGGAATCGCTAGGTCTTCCAGCATGACTGTATGGCTTTATCCATGCAAGCTGATTTCTGACTCCTTCGACAGGAAGGACTACAAAGATTTCATGTTTATACGAAAACTCTATCCAGACAATAATTGCCTAGCTCTTGACTTGTTTCCTAGTGTGATGCTCACTGTTGCTCCAACTTACAGATCCCATTTAACAGTTGCGTATGCCACATCTCTGATAATATCACCTGAAGGTTTCTTATCATGTGGCAACGGTTCAGACATAATGCTTCCCACTAGAGGCTGTTCTCATAGTTTGCTGAGAGGTATTGACTGTTACCTCACTGAGAAATGAGATTTGAGGCATATATAGCCTGTAACGTAAGCAGGGGGAATTGCTCATACAGGTTGAATATCCTCTATCCAGAATTCCAAACGACTACTCCAACAACAAACATTGTTAACACAGGATGGCTGAGATAGTGACACCTTTGCCTTCTGATGGTTCAGTGTGCACAAACTTTGTTTCATGCACAAAATAATTAAATATTGTATAAAATTACCTTTAGGCTATGTGTATAAGGGATATATGAAACACAAATTAATTCCATGGTTAGACCTGGAGCCCCCGATGGCGCAGCATGGTAAATCGCTAAGCTGCTGAACTTACAGACCAAAAAGTCTCAGATTCAAATCCGGGAAGCAGAGTGAGCACTCACTGTTAGCACCAGCTTCTGCCAACCTAGCTGTTCGAAAACATGCAAATGTGAGTAGATGAGTAGGTACTGCTCCAGCGGGAGGATAATGGCGCTACATGCAGTCATGCCAGCTACATGACCTTGGAGGTGTCAACAGACAACACCAGCTCTTTGGCTTAGAAATGGAGATGAACACCAACCCCCAGAGTCGGACATGACTGGACTTAATGTCAGGGGAAAACCTTTACCTATCCTTTACCTTAGACTTGGGACTCATCTTCAATATATCTCATGATATGCATATACAAATATTTCAAAATCCAAAATGAACTGAAATCTCAAACACTTCTGGTTCAAGCATTTTGGAAGGGATATACTGAATCTATATGTCAAGGAATCCAAGGAAGGTAACCAGGAATACAAAAGGCTGCCATATACAGAGTCACGCTGTTAATCGAGCTTGCAGGTGAGGGTACAAAGGTTTTTGAAATGTCCCATTCAGGGGCCAAAATTTTCCTTAGACCCCTAAGCCTTCTTAGAATGGGACAGATTTATGGGCTCGGTTGTAATGACAGTGCAAAAAAAAAAAAAACCCCTTGAATATTCCTATTATCTCAAACTGAATGTTTCTAACTAATAATTAACTTGTCTTGAATAGTAGAAGTCATAACTACATCACGAATCAGGTTGGCTATTTTCATCATTACTATTTATTTTATTAATCATTAAATAATGACTGATGATTAAATAATAATTATTCATTTTTTGCCACAGGCTTAGCCAAACAATGCAAACCTACAAATCTTCTGTCATTTGAGCAGCAAATCATGGCACCATAACAAACTAGTCAGGCTGTATTTACCAAAAGCCTCCACTAATTAGCCAATTCCCCAGCAGTGTCAAGGTGTTGGGGGAATCATGGTTCATCATTTCCTTTTTCCATGCAGCAGTTATTGTTGTTCTGCTTGCCTCAATGCTCAGTGTTTATCCTTCCACAAATGGGAGAAACTCACTCATTAATTGCATTCAAATAGGGAAGAGAAAACCTGTGCTAGAGTTAAGAATTAATGGCCGGGAACGGGTTCTACTGCAAAAACAAGGAGTTGTAGATCAGCATAATTATGATCTTGATAATAATGAGATAAGTCACATCCTGTCTAGTGAAATGTAACAAAAGCCACATTTTCAAATGTCGCCCTTTCTCCCCTCATTCAAAATTGAGAGAGTTAACCAATCTTAACTGCAAATGTATTAGAAACAAGCAAATGTGGAAGCTCAATTCAACTCCCAAAGCCACCTCCAATCCAAACTATCTTCCAGCTCTCAATGTATCAGAGCAAGTCTATGCTTGTAGGAGAATGAGCTGATGCAACCGATTCCACCACTTCAAAATGGACTTGTGGTTTTGAATGATAAAAATACCCTTCCCCTGAAATGAGATAACCCATACACAGGATGATGAGAAAAGCATCTGAATTAGTTGCTTGCTGTCCTGCCTTTTTGTTTGCAAAGAGCTTTTAACATATGGGAGTTTTCAAATAAAATTAGAAATGATCATGCACCTGCAACTTAAAGAGGCATGGTCCACTCCCTTACTCCTTCTGCTACAAGTGTAAACAGATAAAGGATTCTTCAGGTCATCACAGTAGTGGCTTTGGTAGAACTTTCTCTTCATTATACATCACAACACCTTATTCCCAGACACAGTGTCACATAAGTTCCTGTGCGCAGGGCAAGATACAAGCCAATACGACCCCCCCCCAAAAAAAACCCCCAAAAAAGCCCAAAACAACCAAGATTATAGGATCATACTGAGTTGGAAGATAAACCAAGGGCCATTCAGTTCATCTGAGAAATACGTAATATCAAAGCGCTCTTGTCAAAAGGTTATCCAGAATCTATTTAAAAACTTCCAAAGGTGGATATTCCATCACACTTCAAGACAGTGTATTCCACACTCTAACAACCTTTACCATCAGGAATTTCTTCCTAACGTTAGGTGGAATCCCCTTTTCTGCAGTATAAATCTATTTCTATATGTCCTAGTCTCTGGAGAAGCAGAAAACAAGCTTGCTCCATCTTCAATATGCCATCCTTTCAAATATTCAAACACAGTTATCATGACTCTTCTTAATCTTCTGAGGCTAAACATATCCAGCTCCCTCAACTGCTCTTCACAGGACTTGAATTACAGACCTGTGGCCATTTTGGTCACCCTTCTCTGGACACATTCCAGCTGTTCAATATCCTTCTTGAATGCCCAGAACTGGACATTGACCAAAGTGGGATAGAGTACTACTCAATGGCCGATCAGGCTGGAATAACATGGTACATATTACAATGGCTATGAAGGCCGAAGATGCTTCAACAGATTGAGAAGCCACCATCATCGTGTTAACCATGCCACTAGTTGAGTTCCTCACTTTGTGAAGACTGTGTGTTGATTGGCTATGCACCGACCTCCACACAATAAAAAAAACCTCACACACAGGCATCTTCCAAGAATCTGGAAGGCCATCATACCCAGATGATGAGGGATCTCCTAAGTAAATAAGTAAGGAAGAATAGTACTATTACTTCTCTCAGTCTATACATCATTATCCTATTGATGCAGCCTAAAATCACATTGGCTTTTTGGTTGCTGCATCACATTTGTTTTCGCATGTTCAGTTTGTGGTCTACTATGGCTTCTCTGGTCTTGTATATAGGTTGACTGCCTTTCCCATGTGCTGTTGTAAAGCCAATTATCACCCTTTCTTTACTTCTGCGCTTCCTTTTAAGAATAGTATCTTACATTTCTCCCTGTTGAAATTGGTTTTTTAGTTTAGGCTCTGCTCTCTAACCTGTTAAGGTCACTCTTAATTCTGATCATATCCTCAGAAGTATTCACTACTCCTACTTTGGTGTCATCTGCAAATTTGGTGAGTGGGATGATATCCTGCTGGAACTTCTAGTCACAGAGATAGCTAGCACAAGTCAAGTGTCTGTCAAGGAGCTATTATGAGTTGAGCTGAAATTACAGGGAGGGTCTGGCTTGAATGATAAAAAGTATATGGACAGTGACAAAATAGCTCCCTAGAGACACCATCTCAGAGTCAACAAAAAGTGTCTAAGAAGATGGCCAATTTTGCAGAGAATGGAATACTCAGTCCGCGTTTTAGAAATTCCAGAGTCTAATGCCAAGCTAAATCTCTCTCTAAATTCAGCTCAGCTCATGATATCTCAACATCAGTGCCATACCAAGATCAGATTTCTTTCCTGTCAGTTTCCCCCTATCCAGTTCTAAAGTGATCATGTTCTAAAGGTGATGGGTTGGAAGGCGAAACAGCAGAAGAGATTAATATTGAAAACGGAATACTTATCCTCAATTGTCAGAGTATATTTCATTTACATTACAGTACGGCCCTCTGTATCCATGTGGGAGACATTTCAAGACTCCCTGTGAATATCTGAAACCATGGATAATGATGAACACTTTATTTAGACTATATCTGGGCTGGAAGCATGCTACAGAAAAGCACTGAAGGAATTAGAAAGGCCCACAAACACATCTGTGTGTGTGTGTGTGTGTGTGTGTGTGTATTTTTGGAGCGTGGGTACATGAAATCATAGATATTAAGTTTATTGATAAGGAGGCTGTACTAGGTTTATAGTAGAGGAGTTTCACTGAGCAGCTCATAGAATAAAAAACAAACCAATACAAACAGCAAAACAAACAAAACATTAAATGTTCCAAAAATATAAAAACTTGGTCAAAAAAATCAAAATAAACAGAACTAATGTTACAATGTAGCTTTGAAGGCATGAGGAATTAAGAAAAATGTGTTTCTCTCTGCTGCCACAAAGAAAGTACAGTAAATGGTTACCTGGAGAGCGTCTTTGAAGAGGATTTCCTGGAGCCAGAATGCCAGCAATAAAAGGCTGTATTCCCCATCATCCCCTAATGTACCTCACTTAGCACAGAACACTCAAAGTAAAGCTTGAGATGATCTCTCATTTCAAACAAATATCAATACCAACACCAATTATGGATTAAAGAAAAGTGAGATAGCACATCAGCTTATACTTTTTCTTCATGATCAAAAGAGAACAGTCAAGTTTTTATAGGAACCCCAAAATTTCAGGGCTAGAAAAAGGTGGCATAAATGCACCTTATTGTCCTTGGTGCCCAGCCCACCTTTTTAAGAGAGCTGGGAAAGCAACTCAACAAGGACAGAAACAGGTGTGTATTCTATTAAAACTGCTGCATCCATTTCCAGTTTATAGCATATCATCAGTTCACCTGTAATGCGTACAGTCAGGCTAGCCACCCAGCGTGTCTTTCAATCCCAGGGTGGTTTTATTCAAACGCCAGGCACGTTCAGGCATGCTGTTCTTTCTTTCCTCCTTTCCATCTCTCCCAGAAGGAGGTACGAAACAGCAGCTCCATGATTCAGTTTTCAAAGGCCACATCCTTAGTGATTCAAGGACAGATTTAGGTTATTGCTCAACACTCGTAATTGAAACTAAGGTTTTCCTCCTCTCACCCGAAGGAATGCATTTGCTTTGGACCCCTTGGCCAATTAAACAGGGCTTTTATTAATTGATAAGAACAAGATGCCTGCGCAAATTCCTTTCGGTAAGGAATCTGTCAAGTTTATTCTTGCCTTCAACTGACGGTTCCTGTTGAGATCTCGCTTCACAATGGAGTATCAAAGGAAGGATTTTGACAATGGGACCAAAGTTGCCTCACTTTTTGTGACATATAACACTTTTCAAACAGGGCAAGCTTGGTTGGACTTCTGTGACATTACAAAGGACTAGAGAGCAGTATTACCAGCAAGTTATTTTTGGACCACAACTCAGCAATTCCCCTAGCAGAGGATGGATTCTGGGAATCATAGTCCAAAACAATAACTTTTCCACATGTTTGTAAGAAAACATGTGAGGTCAAAATCTATTCCCTATGTCACCTCAGTGGCAGAATAACTTCATGAAAGGCTGACAGTTTCAGAGGACAAACAATCTCATCTCTCCTTTTTATTTTTACCTCTCTGTGATACAATAGTTAAAAACAGCAAAGCACTAAACATATGGTTCTCTACCAATGTAACTTTTACAAACAAAATAAACAGCAATTGTGTTTGTATCCATTGCCTCTGCACAGCAAATGAAGAAAACACACTTATGAAAGTTTCCACCTTATTTACCAGATGGTTGTGTTAATTATTAGTTCATGGATGACACACATGCATGTATCATTAACTTAATGATCATTAACTTAAGGAGGCCTGTGTAGAATGGCAAGGTGTTTCCCCTGCTCTTTACCTAAGTGGCAGAGGAGAAAAAGCAGCCTAGTTTATGCATGCTTCTAGGTCAATGGTTCCCAACATTTGATCCTCCAGGTGTTTTGGACTTCAGCTCCCAGAAATCCCAGCCAGCTTACCAGCTGTTAGGAACTGTGAGAGGTGAAGTCCAAAACACCCGGAGGCCCAAAGGTTGGGAACCACTGTTCTAGATCAACAGCTCCTACCAATAACATTCAAGAGACACTGAGCATTCTCTCTATTCCATCTTTCCTTATAATGAGATAAGAAAATTATCTCCAACTTCTCTTCTCCAAGCTAAACATACACAGTGCTTTCATTTCTCATACAGCATGGTGTCTAGAACTTGACCATTTTGGTCACTCTCCTCTAGAAATGGCTTGTCAAGATCCCCAATATTACAGGTGAGGTCTGATCAAAGGAGAACAGAATAATTATTACTTCCTTCAATCTGGCCAGGATAATAATAATAATAATAATAATAATAATAATAATAATAATAATAATAATAATAATAATAAAATCCAGCATATCATCTTGTTTGCTGTGTCATAATAAAATAATAAAGGATATTCCTATTGATGCATTGAGTTTGAAGGAATCCATGGGCCATCAGATCTAACCCTCTGCTCAATGCCTCCAGCTAAAGCATTTGCAGCATTGAAGATAAATAGCATGGCCTTTTTTTCTGGCCACCACAGCACACTGAATCGTATTTAGATTTGAGTATATTAAGAATGCCCTAACCTTTTCACTTCATTCAGAATAATTAGATATTCTGGTACTAACTATTTACCTGTTCTGGGATGCAGTCCCAATATTGCATTATTTATTCTATTTTCACTGCTAAACAGCTGTTTTCCTTTCAGAAAAAGACTGTGAGAAAGAAAATATTGGTCTCTAAATTATAGTTTAATACACTACATTAAAGTAGCCAGGGCCACTGTGTCAACAGTACTTCATTTCTTAACGTCTGTGTGTTCATGTCACTTTAGGACTCAAACAGAAAATAATGAAAACAGAAATAAGGAAGAAGGGAGGATTATTTATATAAAACTGTAAAACTATAACTATTCAAGGGATATCATGACACATAACATTCAAAAGATACACAATTAGGGTCTAATTTCTGACCATATGAATGGTTTTGGACAGAGAAGTTCTAGTTGAGTACAGCTCCCCAGACTTTTCATGAATATGGAAAACCATGGATGAAAGTGAATCTTATTGAAATGGTCTTCCAAAGAATCATGGTCTACTTTAAGTTATATTGAATGCTGTCTCAGATTACATCTTAGGAGTCAAGCAGGATATTAGATAAATACAATAAAGAATGAGCTTTGAAAAAAAAATCCTGCAGCCAGCAAATCCTGTCTCAAAGGTCTGTTTTTATTACTATAACAAACAAGGAACCAGTCCAATCGTCAAATAACCAGTGGCTAAAATCTTCATGCCAGTCCACAACCAGTCCTGAAAAATCTTCCTTAATCAGATGGAGTACTATATGTACTTCAAAAGGCATTGTATTTTATTTTTCATGAGACACTTGATTGCAACAAGTAAAAATAAATGGCCATTAATTAAAATGTTCAAAATAGTTCTTATCAATTATCTCAGAAATACTTAAACTGAGAGACAGAGGATTGTTTCACACAAGTTTCAGTTTAGGGAAAGCGAGATATTCAAACTTTCCTGGTTTTAAACACTTAGCCATTCTATCTGACTTTTGCAATGCATGATCTACTTTAATTTTCTTTCCTTCTTTTTCACTGCAACCCCAAATTTCGCACACTGAAGTTGGATGCAAAATTTGAGTCCATTCACTACTGCACACTTTAGAAACAGTAGACTCACATATTACGTAAGGGATCTGTTCCAGAACCCTTTGCATAATGTGTAATCTGGAACCCTCTTTTTTTTTTTTTTTTACATGAAACGGACAATGTCTTAAGCTCCTGACTGAAACTCAAGGCCATGGAATCATAGGAATTGTAGTTTTACAAGCCTTCTCTGCCAAATAGTGCAGGTGCTTCACCAAACTATGAATCCCAGGATCCCATAGCTTTGAGCCATGGCAGTTAAAGTGATTTCAAGCTACATTAATTCTATAGTGTAGATCAGGCATGGGAAAACTCTGGCCCTCCAGGTGTTTTGGACTTCAACTCTCACAATTCCTAACAGCTTACTGCCTATTAGGAATTGTGGGTGTTAAAGTTTAAAACACCTGCAGGGCCCAAGTTTGTCCATGCCTTGTGTAGATGCAACCCTTGTTTCTTTTAATGTGTGGAAAGGCTTGTACAAATCGACAACTCATGTCACTTGTTGCTTCTTTCACACAGTTTAGGCGAGCAAGTGTTTGTGTTTCTTATTCCTTGGGGCACTGTATCTTAATGTGTAGCTTATTAGTAAACAACCACAGACCGTACTAACTTATCAAGAGAAAAATGCAATCCCTTATTTTAAAAAGACCAAAAGATAACCATGGGTTCTCATGAAAGATAACATGGATTACCCAACACCATACAAGAAACTGCTAAAGCAGCTGCTAATATTAGCTTATCACTTTTTCTTAAATAAAATTGTCTGGATTTGGAAACACAAGAGGAGTTGCAAGATTGACTCATTAAAAATCAGAAGGGATGGTCAGTTCCCACATAACATTTGGATCCATGGCAGAAACTTTGAAGTTGTTCCCTGAAAGGAAGATAGGTAAAAACAGGAATATTTTTGAGAGCATATATTTCGGTATTTATCTTTTCCATTCCTTATGTGATGGAACTCTTGCCCCAACGTTAGCAAACTGTCACCTTTCTCTTTAGAAATTATTCTTTTCCATGAGATTTGTTCCTGATTGTTTCTTTATTTTTAAATTTAAACCCTCTTGAATTTTTGAATTTTCTGGAATGGAATTCTAAAATTCCAAATACCTTAAAATCATCCACATGAATGGCTGAGATTGTGACATCTTTGCCTTCTGGCTTCAATGTATTCAAACTTTTGTCTCATGCACAAAATTATTTAAAAGAATATGAGTAAAATTATCTGCAGGGTATGTGTAAAAGGTGCATATATTAAACATACATTAACTTCATGTTCAGCCTTGGGTCCCATTTCCAAGATGTTTCGTTATGTGCAAGTATTCCAAACTCTGAAAAAATCCAAAATAAGGGACATCTTTGGCTCTAAGCATTTCGGATTGGGGATATTCAATGTGTATTGGTTATATACCATTGTTTCCTGCTAGGAATGTCTCAAAGACCTAAATCAAAGACCTAAATCAGGGGCATATGTTAGAGCATTCTAATTTACTGCACTTTAATTTGGTGCCTATGCACTATATGTTTACAGAAACATCTGTATAATACTAGGGTGGCTACAGAATATGAAATTTGTGGTACCTTCGAAATTTAATGGATTTTTTGTGAAAAAGTTTTCAGAAATGAGAGCTCACTTCATCAGATTTATAAAGTATTATCTCATAGTAGTCTACATATATAGTTTATTGAGCTGGGGAGAAGTAACCAGCCAGCCAACATAGATGGGTTTATAGGAGGGAGAATGTAAATAATGGAGCCAAATGGTCATGAAATGTAAGAAGTACAGTCTGTGACAATTATACGCAAAGCTCAAATGTATACAAGATAAGCATAGTGAGTATTCATAGGAACAAGCCTAGGTGATAACATGATCGCCTTAGCTTTGTTGTGTCAGTTTAACACCTGCTACAGAAGAAAGTCATTGTCTAATTTCAACCCTAAACAAATAGAATTAAATTTCCTGATAAGTTCTCATTCAGCAATTTCACAGCCTATTCTCCCTCTGATTTTCCTCTTCTGAAGAATGGCAAGTTTTTTCCAGCGATAAAATATTTCATGAAATTTAAACACTCTCCCATTGGATTCTGAATGTTAATTCATCAAAGTAACTTGTAAACACATCTCTATGATGGAGACTGATTCTATACATTCCTAATTCACATTTTCATTCCTGAGAAAAGGGCCCAAGGTATAGTTTATGCTAGATACAGATTAACTAGATAAATATAGAGGTTGAAAAAAAAACTTTTCTGGATGCAACTCCCAGAGTTCTCCATCTAGCATGGTCTACAGTAGTTGTGAGATTCAGTGAGTTATCCTAAAAACGTTTCCAGGGTCAAAATAATTCCACAACCCAAACTTAACCTTTTCTGAGACAATGGGAATAATATAGAGATCAGATCCTGTTTGATCATGGAAACTAAGCAGAGACAGCCCTGATTAGGACCTGAAGACAGCCATCAAATACCAGGTGCTGTAGGCTATATATCAGAGGAAGGAACTGGCAAAACCAACTCAAAAATTCAACGTAATTCATGGGACTTGCCACAAATCAACAGGTGACCTGAAGGCAGATCCACAAACATAAAAGAAACCTTCACAACTACACTGTTGACTGCCAACCTTCTCATGAAAAATACATGAGGGTGTACAGTGCAATGGTAAAATCCATTTTCTTAGCATCCAAAGATCCTACATTCACATTCCACCATCTTCAATTACAACAATGCTAGCAAATCTTTGGACTTCTAGACTTCCACATCCAGAAGTCTCAGCAGAGCCAATGGCAAAGGATTCTAGGTATTGTAGTCAAAACATCTGGGTGGCCAAAAGATCTTCACCCTGATTTAAAAGGGTCAAATAGCAAGTGACGACTCCAAATTACTGTCCTAAAATTACTACCATCTATCCTAAAATTGCTACCGTCTGGAGTACATCCTGGTATGAGGCAGTTTCCTATGATCCTAGAGGCTCTGGGGACGACCTGTTCCAGGTCACTTAACCGGCTTTCCATTAGTGAGAAGAAGAGGTGAAGACTGAAGGGTGACATGATTGTATTTTTTAAACAACTAATGAGCCGTCACAGAATGAAAGGGGCAAGTTTGTTGTCTGCCACCCCAGAGCGAAGATCTGGAAGAGTGGTTTTAAATTACAAGAGGATAAATTTAAACTGAACATTAAAAAAACTTCTTGACAGCAAGAACCAATTACCTAAATTACCTAAATAGGTTGGGGGATCTTTCTAAAAAATAGTAAACTGGGGATCCTCTAGATCAGTGGTTCTCAACCTGGGCCCTCCAGATGTTTTTGGCCTACAACTCCCAGAAATCCCAACCAGCTTACCAGTTGTTAGGATTTCTGGGAGTTGAAGGCCAACAACATCTGGGGACCACAGGTTGAGAACCACTGCTCTAGATGGAGTTCTTGTATTGAGCCAGAGATAGATATGATGGTCTACAGCAGTGGTTCTCAGCCTGTCGGCCGCAGCCTAGCAATGGGCCATGAGAATGAAAATCTGGTCCACTAACCTTCCTCGTTATTTATTTTATTAATTTTATTTCTGCTCCTTTCCACAGAGCTGACCATTGCATTGGATAGACCACATCAGTTATAGATGACTAAATATGGTTTTCTGTGGGTGAGCAGATGGCGACTACTGGATGGCCTATGTCTGTATCAGAAACTAGAGCTTATGTGGTCTATCCAATGCAATTTTCTGAATCAGCACCCCAAATAATCAAACCAAATCTAAATTTGACCAAAAAATGACTCATAACCCTATTGGTACTAATGTTGGAGAGTGGTCCCTGGTAAAAGTGGTCCCTGGTCAAAAAAAGCTTGGAAACCACTGATCTACAGGTTCTCTTCCAAATCTATAATTGTGCAATTCTAAGAGCTATATTTGAATAGTTCAGGACATGATTTCTATAAAGTGCCAGATTCAATTTCTGGCATCTCCAGGAAACCGTGGAGAGTCTGTGTTGGTCAGTGCTGACAATACTGTGATTGATAGATCCATGGTCTGATAATGTCCTTTACTCATAAGAGAGAAATGGAGTTGCAATGTCATTATTGTCTTGTAACACTGAAACTGGTTCTGCTAAATGACATCACAAGCTTTGGGAGACAGAGGCAATACTTTGTGAACATGGCTATGGGTAGGAGACAAAATTGGTCTACATTTTCAGAGCATTGATAAAAGGACTTTCTGTGCCAGAAAAAAACCTCTTAGTACAGTAGATAGTTAGATAGTCATCTCATGACATGACCTTGGGTCAGAGAATTAGCATGGGAAAATGGTTTGGGCATTGGCTACAACTCTGGAGACCAAAGTTCAATTCCCTATTTGGCTGCTGAAATCCACTAGGTGACCTTGGGCAGGTCACACTTTCCTAGCCCCAGAAAATCCTGTGATAGGTTTGATAAGTCGATAACAACAACAACAAACTTTGGGCCAATCAATTTCTCCATCAGTCTGATCTACTTCACAGTATGGTTGTTATGACACAATAAGAAGGAAAAGAACCATTTACACCATCTTTATGACAAGAAGGGAAATGTAGGATATAAAACTGGTCATTTCCACTGGGGGAAATAAATGAATTATTGTACAAAAAGTAACTTTTAGAAGCTCTGCTGGAAACATAGATGAGATCAATGAGGGAGCTGGCTTGCTGCAGCTCAGACTAATGTGTATTTTGTTTAGGAGCAGTTCAACAGGATCAATGGGCGGGAGTAGCCTTTGGGATCAGATGCTGCTTGATCCTTTCAGTCAGAACGGCTGAGACTGAACCTGTAATCTTCTGAATACAAAGCATGCACTCGGCCACTCAGCTGAAATCCCTGCTACGCCAATACAATTGTGCAAGGTGTCTATATAAAGCAGTTTGCACAATACTAAATGTGGTTTATTATGGTAAGACTTGATAAGCAATCCAACACAAGCTGCCACCTGCATCAGTTTGTGTAGTTTGGTGAGGCACCTACACCATTTGGCAGAGAAGGCTAAAGATGTTGTAAAAACTACAACTTCTGTGATTCCACAACATTGAGCCATGGCAGTTAAAACAGCATTAATCTGCATTAATTCTACTGTGTAGGTGCACACTTGGTCTGAAAATCAGACCAGGCTGTCAGTAAATAGTGGCTGATACTTTCAGTAAGAAAACTCTAGGAAATTTGGATTTTGTTGGGCGACAGGAAACTAGAAGGCACAAACACATACATGCACACACTCCAAGAGAGACTGCCATTCTACTACCACAGTCTATACTGGAATTCCCCAAGTTACGAACAAGATACGTTGTGTAGGTGTTTGTTCTTAAGTTTAATTTGTGTAAGTTGGAACAGGTACATTTTAAGTGTAACTCCAGCCATATATATTTATACACACACACACACGTAAGTTCTGGGTAGCATAAAAAAGGTAAAGGTTTCCCCAGACATTAAGTCCAGTCTTCTCCGACTCTGGGGGTTGGTGCTCATCTCCATTTCTAAGCCGAAGAGCCGGCGTTGTCTGTAGACACCTCCAAGATCATGTGGCCGGCATGACTGCATGGAACGCCATTACCTTCCCGCCGGAGCAGTGCCTATTGATCTACTCACATTTGCATATTTTCGAACTGCTAGGTTGGCAGAAGCTGGAGCTAACAGCGGGTGCTCACTCTGCTCCCCGGATTTGAACCTGGGACCTTTCAGTCTGCAAGTTCAGCAGCTCAGCGCTTTAACACACTGAGCCACCGGAGGCATAGGGAAGGATTAATACCTCTGTGCTGATTGTTTAGCTATCTATGCTCCTCTTCTGAAGATTTCACCTCACTTTCTGTCCCTGTGATAATTGGATTTTGAAAAATTTGGCTTGTTGTGGAGCCAAGGATTGGTGATAAGGCTTCAATGGAGACTCCTTTTTTCATAACTTTTCCAGGAGTGAATTTCCCTTCTGATGGGTAAATTTCTCTCACTTCATGTTGAGTCATTTGTAAGTCAGATGTTTGTAACTCGGGGACTGTCTGAACTCTCTTTCCTGAGCAGGACGAATGCTTCAAAAAGGTATTAATTTTCCCATAAAGAAGGTGTTTCGCATTTGCTCATAATCAACACCCAGTAATGGCCACGTAATTTGGGGCGCCCTACATTTATTTGGTAGTGTGGGATCCACCCAGCACACAAAACCGGTTGTCCCATTTTCATTCCCAACAAACCAGAATACTACAGAGAGGAGCTCCTGGCGGCTCCCTGTGAAGTCACTACCTTTGTTGTTCTAAAACACGCAATTTAGTGAGAATGACACACTCACCAATAGGAGAGAGAGAGAGGGAGAGATTATGCTGTGGTTTTGCGAAGGTGTTGATTGCAGGCAGATAAATATCAAATGAAACCCATATTATTTCTCATGGTTTCCCCAGTTGAGTTCTCCTTTTATTCCCAGTTTCCCTCCACCATAGTTTCTTCGCTCCCAGATCTTAACTGATCTCAAACAGTGAGATATTTGAAAGACTGGAAGATGGCATGTCAAGATCTCTCAGAACAAAATTTCAGGAGAATCCATAGGAATCACTTTCTTGGGGAAAGTTTTGCACTGCTGTTCGGCACTTCTCAACTTTCCTAGTTCAACTCTTTATTTCCAACACCCCTGATGCTTTGTGAACGTCAGATGCTCAGCTCAGCTCTGAGGTTTTTGGACAGGAAGAAGGGAGAAAACCATAATAACAACAGTAAAACAGCTTGCATCAGATTCTCTTTCAACCCTTGCATTCTTCAGCAGAGACACCACATTTTCCACAATTATTTAAAAGTCATAGAAAAAGGAGAGAATAGAAAGAAAGAGGCAGGGAAACAGGCCTGTTAAGAAAACAGATACAAAAGGCAGCAGGAGAAAATAAGGGCCCTGAAATTTCACAGCCCCACTTCCAAAAAGTTTATATGAATGGCAGTCTCTTTACAATCTAGAAGACTTCCATGCAAAGCATAAATATAAATGATCATCCCAACCGCAGAAAAAGAACATCCATAGGTTTCTCACTAAGAGAGGAAAATGATAAATTGCAGACTAAAGCTTCACATGGAACAGATCAGCTTGGAATCCCATCCTTTACAACTAGAAAAAGAAGCATTTATACAGATTTTCACTTGCTTTCCCCCTTCCCCCAAATGTGGCTTTTAGGGCCCTTCCACACAGCCATATAACCCAGAATATCAAGGCAGAAAATCCTACCATATCTGCTTTGAATTGGGTTATCTGACTCCACACTGCCATATATTCCAGCAGAAAATGTGGGATTTTATTCAGCTGTGTGGAAGGGGTCTTAAAAGTGTGAGAGATAGTTGTGCCGTAAGCATCCTTCCTTAACACCATATTCACTGCAAGTGACCACAGGTGAACACCGCCCTTTCTAGAGGTGCACCTGCATGGTAGAATTAATGCAGTCTGAAACCGCTTTAATTGCCCTGGCCCAATGCTGTGGAATCCTGGGATGTGTAATTCAATGAGGCACTGGTACTTTTTGTCAAAGAAGGCTAAATAGTTACCTACAACCCAGGATTCCACAGCATTGAGCCATGGCAGTGAAAGTGGTGTCACACTGCATGAAATCTACAGTAGAGATGCACTCTAACAACACTCTCAAAAGTAAATACAGTGGAGTCTCACTTATCCAACATAAACAGGCCAGCAGAACATTGGATAAGTGAAAATGTTGGATAGTAAGGAGGGATTAAGGGAAAGCCTATTAAACATCAAATTACATTATGATTTTTACAAATTAAGCACCAAAACATCATGCTTTACAACAAATTGACAGAAAAAGCAGTTTAATACACCGTAATGTTATGTAGTAATTGCTATATTTACAAATTTAGCACCAAAACAATGCAATGTATTGAAAACATTGACTACAAAACATTCAAAAAAGGCAGACTGCGTTGGATAATCCAGAACATTGGATAAGTGAATGTTGGATAAGTGAGACTCTACTGTATATAAGAATGCGATTGGGTGAGGGGGCCATGGCAACTCTTAGAAGGCTGCATCTACAGGGTAGAAATGATGCAGTTTCACAGCCATGGTTCAATGCTATGGAATCATGGGAGTTGTGGTCGGGAGTCGCGGGGGTGCAATGCGTTAAACCCTTGTGCCGACTGAACTGCTGACCTGAAGATTGGGTTGCTGACCTGAAGATTGCCGGTCCAAATCTGCGAGATGGGGTGAGCTCCCATCTGTCAACTCTAGCTTGCTGGGACATGAGAGAAGCACCCCAGCTATCACATCCAGGCAAGATTCCTGTAGATGGCCAATTCTATCACACCAGTGTGCTCTCAAGTCGCATTTGACATGATTAAAAAAATGGGAGTTGCGGTTTTACTTTGGGGCCAAGGGATGCTGGTGCCTCAGCAAACTGCAATTCCAAAGATTCCATCGCCTTGAGCCTTGGCAGTTAAACTGGGGCCAAACTGCATTGATTTTACGGTGTAGAGATGCAGCCAAACGATATTAAAACCACTGGCATCCAGGAGCAACCAGCCAACCAACCATGGACCGTCGCTTCTGTGCTCCTTGGAGACGACACAAACACACACAGAAGCGACACGATGGGGTGTCTGGGGAGAAGCCCAGTGCGATCTCCACTCTGGTACCAAATCGACCCCCAAGAACGAAGCGATCGCTACAAAGGGAAGAAAAAGCCCCGCCAAAAGCTTGACTTTCTAGGACTCACCCGCTGTTGAGAGTTGCTAGAGTCGGTCCCGGCGAGGGAAAGGAGGGTCTTCTCTTGGCAGCCCCAGCAAAGGGGCTAAGCGGAGCAACGGGGACGTAGAAGCACCATCTCTTCCTCGTAGCTATTCGGCCTCCCCGGAGACCTCCATAGCAAGCAGACCCTCCTCCCCTCTTCGGGGTTGGGTAGAAGCGGCAGCCAAGGCTTCTTCCCTTCCTCCTCCTCTTCTTCCTCCTCCTCAGGCTCTCTCAGTTGGAGGCTCGGCAGGAGCACAAGCACGCCGCAGACCGGCTTCCCAAGAGGGAAAGTGGGCAGGGAAGAGGAATGCAGGGAGGGCTGGGGTTTGGGGTGGGATTCGGGGGTGGCTTCCCCTCCTTCTCTCCCGCACGCCTGCCTGCCTGCCTGCCTGCCTGCTCTCCTTCTTCCCTTTCTTTCTTTCTTTCCTTTCTTTCTCGGCAGCCTGGGCTCCGGCTCGGCCTCTCTCCCCGCCCCGTTTTGGGGCCCCGTCCGCCCCAGCGCAGCACAGCACAGCGAGCTCGGGTTACTCGGCCAACCCTCCAGCCGCCCAGGCCTGGCTGCTGCTCCTTCTGCTCCTCCTGCTGCTGCTGCTCCTGGCCCAGGAAGACGGAGGAGAGCTCTGGCAAAAACACACACAGCCACCAAGAGACCCCGCTTTCTCTCCGGGTGGATTGTCTGCTACAGAAAAGTGTTGCTTTTGCTTTGAGACTTTGTTTCATTTATTAGTTGCATCCATCCACGCTGTAGAATTGATACAGGGTTGTTGTATGTTTTCCGGGCCGTATGGCCATGTTCCAGAAGCACTCTCTCCTGACGTTTCGCCCACATCTATGGCAGGCATCCTCAGAGTTTGTGTGGTACAGTAGAGTCTCGCTTATCCAACGTTCTGGATTATCCAACGCATTTTTGTAGTCAATGTTTTCAATACGTTTTGGTGCTATATTTGTAAATACAGTAATTACTACATAGCATTACTGCATATTGAACTACTTTTTCTGTCAAATTTGTTGTATAACATGATGTTTTGGTGCTTAATTTGTAAAATCATAACCTAATTTGATGTGTAATAGGCTTTTCCTTAATCCCTCTTTATTATCCAACATATTCACTTATCCAACGTTCTGCCAGCCCGTTTATGTTGGATAAGTGAGTCTCTACTGTATATGGAGAAACTATGCAAGGAAGGTTTATATATCTGTGAAAGTTCCTGGGTGGGGGAAAAACTCTTGTCTGTTGGAGGCCAGTGTAACTGTTGTAATTAATCACATTTGTTAGCATTAAATGGCCTTCCCAGCCTCACATCCTGGCCTGGGGGAATCCTTTGTTCAGAGTCATTAGCTGCCCCTGATTGATTCCTTTCTGGAATTCTCCTGTTTTCAGAATGCTGCTCCTTATTTACTGTTCTGATTTTGGAGGGTTTTTTAAAATACTGGTAGCCAGATTTTGTTCCATAGATGTGGATGAAACGTCAGGAGAGAATACAGTAGAGTCTCACTTATCCAAGCTAAACAGGCCAGCAGAACCTTGGATAAGCGAATATTTTGGATAATAAGGAGGGATTAAGGAGAAGCCTATTAAACATCAAATTAGGTTATGATTTTACAAATTAAGCCCCAAAACATCATGTTATACTACAAATTTGACAGAAAAAGTAGTTCAATGCACAGTAATGTTATGTTGTAGTTACTATATTTCTGAATTTAGCACTAAAATATCATGATGTATTGAAAACATTGACTGCAAAAATGGCTTGGATAATCTGGAAACTTGGATAAGCGAGGCTTGGATAAGTGAGAATCTACTGTACTTCTGGAATATGGCCATACAGCCCAGAAAACATACAACAACCCTGTGATCCCGGCCATGAAAGCCTTTGACAACAGAATTGATACAGTTTGGCAGAACTTTAACTGCCTTGACTCATGGGAGTTGTAGTTTGCACAGAAGGCTAAGGTCCTTGTAAAACTACTGTTGGCATATTACAGTAGTCTCTCCTTATCCAACACAAACGGGCTGGCAGAACATTGGATAAACCAAAATGCTGGATAATAAGGAGGGATAAAGAAAAACGCTTATTAAATGTCAAATTACGTTATGGTTTTACAAATTAAGCACCAAAACATCATGTTTTACAACAAATCGACAGAAAAAGCAGTTCAATACACAATAAAGTTATGTAGTAATTACTGTATTTATAAATTTAGCACCAAAGTATTGCAATGTATTGAAAACTAATTAAACCATTAAACAAAAAAAATATTAAAATACCTTAAAAACTACTCAGCCATCCCAAAGGCCAAACTATGAGCCTTTGGGCCACCATGCACACATCTAGAAGTATGGTGAGTTATAGTTCATGTGCCACTGGCAACCTATGGCCTGGGGCTCCAAATTGTGAAGTGAACCATAGGTTGCTGGTGGCATATGTGCTCAAGGCTCCATACAGAGGTCTGTCTCCACATAGAAGCCTCTGTTGTTTGCCCACAGATATGTTTTGTTGGATTTGGACAAATGCTTTTAAAATATGGATTGTCAAAAGATTCTGACAGTTCATTTGTCCCCCGAGTTCCGGTGTGGGGTGGCAGAGGGGGTGGTTCTCAGATGTTAACTTAATCTTATAAGTGGGTTTTCCAGAGGGAGAATTTTGCAAGCAAATACCACTGTGTTTCCAAGTCAAAGCAGTGAAGCCTGTAATCATTTACTGTTCCCATGCTCCTGTAAAACACAGTAAACCTTTACAATGGATTCATAGTGAAATCACTTACTTAAATGTATCTCTCTAATTTAAAAGAAGCATATATTGCATAACATTTATCTCTGCACACATACGTATCTACATCTACATCTACACCTGCTACATGTCTACCAACTACTATACCGATGATGCTTTTGCAAGTAACTATATATACATTCATGCATCCTAACAAAAAACATCTTGGTGGCTTGGTTTTTAGGCTTGTTACTTGGGTTATTTGGAGTGGTGAATAGCATTGCACAGATGATGTCAGCTAGATATAGTTATCATGGTTTTCTGTGGGCAAGCAGATGGCAATTGGTATATGGTATATATTATGTATCTCAAAAACTAAAGCTGATGGGAAAACTGATGCCATTTTTTAAATCAGCAGTGCAAATTTACCCAGGTCTAATATTTGAGGCACCAAAATGTGTGTTGGCCAGTGTAATAGTTAATGCCATATTACAGATGAAGAGGAACTGAAGATGTTAAGTGGATCATTTGGCCAAGTGCAAATTTGTTTAGTGTGGTTACTGGTTACCTTAGTTTGCAAATGATTTTTTTGGAAGCACTTTGTTCATTTTCATTTCTGTTTGTTTCCATTCTGATCAAAGTGCTCACTTTTTCCAGTCTCCTCTTCACTGTCATTTGAAAACTTCAATTAGGCCTCCTATATACAAACAGCTGCACTTCCATCAATATAATAAAGATGTTCCTCACCATGATTTTTTTTAATGGATAACGTGGCGCAATTGGTTAAACTGTTGTGCTGGCTGAACTGCTGACCTGAAGGTTGGGTTGCTGACTTGAAGATTGCTGGTTCGAATCTGTGAGATGGGGTGAGCTCCCATCTGTCAGCTCTAGCTTGCAGGGACATGAGAGATGCCTCCCAGGAACACATCCAGGCGTTTCCTGGGCAATATCTCTGTAGATTGGGCCAGGTCTCTCACACCAAAAGTGACTTGCAGTATGTTCTCAAGTCTCTTCTGAAACAATAAAGAAAACTTGGTATCAGAGGCAAAAATAATGTAGAGATAATAGGGCTCTTACACTACAGAAAAGAAGAACAGTTCAACCTGTTTCAACATTTTAAAATCTAAAACTAATAAGAACATACGAAATCAAACAGCCATTAAAGAAAAACATTTTGAGCTTCTAGAGACCACTTGTAGGCTTCTTCTGACATGCATCCATGGATTCTTGATTCTTCTTTCCACCAACTTCCATGTTTCTTTTGGTTTACCTTTTTGGGGTCAAACTTACAGATACACACTGGGTGTAGCAGTGGTTATAGGCAAGGCTTATCTGCTCTATCTTTTGCTGTTCGTGAAACGGATTCTGAAGACAGTTGCTGTTTATCTTGTCTATTTTCAGCAGGTACACACAACTACAGCTACAGTAGCATCAGATAGACTACAATCACAATCTTCCCAGCTCAATATTTATGACAGTGTTTACTGCAAACACCCAGTTGCAACCCAACAGGGATAGTCCGTGTTTCATCATCCCTCCTTCATTATCTTCCAAGTATCAGCGCCACTAAACAAGTAGCGAGACAGAGGACAGGAAAGAAAAGATGAGGACAAGTTAGGCCTAAAAAGCCTTGGGAAAGTGGAGCTTCTTTGTATGTAAGTCAGGTTTGGAGAAGTCTCCCTTCTATAATAGTTTTGAACAGTTTTAACTTGTTTTGATTATTTATATTTTGTAGGTTTTTCAGTTGTGTAATTTGGAAGGCTGTGACCCCTTTTAGGTTCCAGTTCTGGGAGAAAAGCAGAGTGCAAATAAATATAGGTATAATCATAAAGCTGACTGCTCCACCTATTTTTCTGACTATAGGGGATCTCTTGGGCACCATGCCAGCATTATATATAGAAAATACTGAAAGTGGATGGAATTTCAGCTTGCTGTAATACTTTAAACACACACACCTAACCATCCTTTCACAAACATTCATTTACCTGAAGGGGCTTAACTTGTAAGTCAACAGTTTGCAAACTTTTCAAAGGCTGGATCAACCTTTAACCCTATCATCTAAGAAAAGAAAACAAAGTCAGTCTGTGTGCGTGTGTCCTATGCTTCTTTGAAGGAGAGCACATAATGTCCCATTTCTATCCTCATTCTCTGAGAATTCAGAAATATAAGAATGGTGATCAGTGTGCTATGCTCTATGGTAGGATGTGGAAGGTGTGACCTTTTTAAAATAATGGTTGTGCCTTTTCAAGTGAGGAATGATGGCATGTGCTCCAGCTGTCCAGATTTGGCAAGGACGGTCACAATACTTCCTTTGTCTTCCCACTCTCTCAGCTGCTTTTAAAATGTCCCAGTTTATCTCCCCATCCCACTTTCCCCTTTTTATCTTCATCTTGCCCCAAATGCTGCAAATTGATTTCAAAGTGCGAAAATAGTTTTCATCAATTAACCTTTTTAGGGGGAAGAGGAAAGGAAGGGTCAAAATCAGACCCTTCTTATACAACGTTTTCCCACCAGCGTTATAGAATGGAGGCAATCATTGCAGTTGCTCCTGCAGAATTCTGGGAAATGTAGTTCAGGTTGGAGCCTTTGGAATTAGCTAGAGATGTCCTCATTTTCCATAAACTAAATTTACCGGAATTCTTCAGGCGCAGATCAGACAATAGTCCCAGTCCTATAATGCTGGTGGGGAAGCGTCCATAGATTATAGCAAAACCAAACTGCTGCAGCCTCTCCTAGCAAGTATATCCTTCTTCATTAGTAACCTTTGTCTTCTTGATTGCATTTGAATGTTGTTTGGCCACATGCTTCCTGTTTTTCATTTGTGAAATGCTGGAGGTATGTGATGGGAGTTGTAATCCAACAATTAGTGAAGAGCCACAAAATGCATGTCCTCACCTGGCAGAAAGTTGTAATAAGGAAAACAGTGAGAGAAAAACTTAAAAAATGGGACTCTGGAAAAGGGAGACAAAGACTTTCATAGATGCCAATTTTCTTCTTTTCAAGTTATTTTTACAATCCCTTCAGCCAACCTTCTCTGGAAAATGCTTTGCTTCCAAACCTATAATTACCAGGTGGGTCTCTAGCAAACCAGCTTTCTTACAGTTTTTCTTGCACTAGGCACAAACTGTACTGGTTCATTTTATCAAGATCTACCCTCAATTGATTCACATGCTATAAGGCTATATTTTATTAATAATTTAGATTTTGTATCTTGTATTAGGCTCATTGTGGTTCCCACATGCCTGGCTGTTGCTTGTACCTCTACAGCAGTGGTTCTCAACCTGTGGGTCCCCAGATGTTTTCGCCTTCCAACTCCCAGAAATCCTAACATCTGGTATACTGGCTGGGATTTCTGGGAGTTATAGGCCAAAACATCTGAGGACCCACAGGTTGAGAACCATTGCTCTACAATGATATAGCTATACATTTTAAGCAACAGATACTCCACATGAAAGTTCTCATAGTTATGATTGCACACTCCTCCAGAAGTGCAAGCAGTGTGGATGGATACGTTTTGTCAATTTTAATCTCTAGCTGAGGTGAACCTCCTGGGTCTTTGTTGTGTGTTCAGGACTATGCCATTCCAAAATATTTTGCATTATAACAGGAATAGTCACACCTGTCCTTTCTGCAATATCATTCTGAGCTAATACTAAAATTACAGTTGTTGTTGTTGTTGTTGTTGTTGTTGTTATTATATCCTACCTCACAGAGTTTTAAAATTGGAACATATTAAAAACATACAAAACCATCAATAAAATAGAAAAAAACATATTTTAGAAGTAATTAAATGATTTATATAATTAACCTTTCTGAAAAAAATCATGAAAAGACAAAATATTTTAAAAAATCATAAAACAAGTACCATTGCTGTCAATTCCTGAAAGTCTGCTACAATACATTTTATTTATATCCTGCCTTTTCTTACAGTATGCAAAAGTCTTCATCTAGTAGTGGAAGAATGTCCAAAAAGATAAGTTATCTCCAGGGTGGCGGGTCAATGCTTAAAGTCTGGAAGTAGGAACTTCATTCCACTAAAAATGCATAAGAAAGTGATAGGATTGAATGAGTGGAAAATCTAATTAAAGAGAATGAACAAATCTGAGCAGGCAAATGTTGGCATCAATTTACCCATTGCTAGTGCTTCTCCCCCATAAGCCCTACAACAGGCATCTTCAAACTGTGGCCCTCCAACTGTTTGGACCTTCCAGAATTCCTGACCATTGAACAATCTAGTGAGGACTTTGAGTTGGAGGCCCAAACAGCGGAGGACTTCAGTTTGAGGATTCTTGCCCTACATTATAAACTGGGCTCTCGGTATCTGTGGGTTTTTTGGTTCCAGGGCCCCAGTTAGATACTGACACGCGTAAGACCACTTCTTTATTAGATCTTTTATATGTTTACATTTTTCCCCAGATATTTTGAATCTGCAACTGGTTCAATTTGCAGATACACAGCCTGCAGGTATAGCAAACCCACTCTACCACTATAGTATTATACATATTCACTCACCTTTTCCTTTACTTCAGCAGCCTAGAAAAACAGACTCTGCAGAAGTAGAAATACTGTAATTCCAATAATACTGATGTGTCTCCTGAGGGTAATAAAGCTGAACTACTTTAATGCTGGAAGAATTGCTAAGATAATGTATGCAAATCAGGGCACTCTAAATTCAGCTATATAAACATGCAATCCTATACATACTTATTAATCATAACAGCATACTTGATGTGACTAGTGATTGACAAAGGAAAAACATAACACAAAATAAAATTAAAGAGGTTAGACCCTTTTCATAAGGAGTTTAGAATTACACTTAAAGATTATTTAAAGTTCAAACTCAGCTGGGGGAGAGGATAGAGAAATTGGAAAGAGATGAAGGCAGGTTGAACAGGGAAGAATGCATGTTTATTTCCATTACACATCCTTAGGGCTTAGTCATAAATCAAGATGGAAGCTGTAGTTAAGAAATCAAAAGAATATATGAATTAGAAAGATAGCTTTGAAGGAACTAGATAAAATATTACTATTAAGGAACAAGGTAAAGATACATCAATGAATCATCCATGTATTTCCCATCTCTATATATGGTTGTGAAAGTTGGACAATGAAAATAGCTGACAGGGAAAGGAAACCCAATCATATGAAGTTCTTGAGGAAAGTTCAGTGGCTGGCTATCATGGACTGTCAAAACCCAAAATAAATTTGTCTGAGAGCAAATCAATCCCGAACGGTCCCTAGAAGCTAAAATGTCTAAACTGATTCTATTGTATTTGGATAGATTATAGAAACAATATGTCATACCATGAGATGGCATATTGTCACTGGAAAGGTGATAAATCTCGGTAAAGGCAGTAGGAAAGCAGTCAAGGAAGCCATGGCTTCAAGTTTGCAAGAATTGAGTAGCACTGTTAATAACAGATTATCTTTGAGCAATTTATACTAGTGATATATAGCTTTCCTGTCACTGTTCTTGTATAATTCACAAAATTTGTATGGACATTGTATTGACCCTGCTTTCTCTCTGGCTCACTGACATCCAGCAAGAGCAAAAGTCAGACATTTGTATGCCCTGCAAGCCACATCAGGATGCATTCTTAATGCTCCATGTTTGGAGACTGATGATGTGAGAGGTCACAGTATTGAGACTGTGGCATCTCCAACTCACTGTTTTAGGAAAGAACTATGGAAATGGTTTATTGTATAGTTTTGTGACCATTTGCATGTTACTCCGGAGTTTCAAGAATGATAAAATGAATTGCACAGGTTGCAATAAAATAAAGAGAAGAATGATTAAACATTCAAGAAGTAATCAAATTAAAAAGCAAAAGATGTGGAAAGGAGGCAAAAGTTTTCCCCAGTGGCTTTTTAAACTTAAGAGGGTAACAAGTTTGGGAAGACACAAAAGCCTCTCTGTAAGCAATCATGAAGAATAGGCTTGAATGCCGACAATGAATCAATTGTGCCTATGAGCCCAAAGGGGTCTAGGCAAATGAAAAGTAGTATGTAGAGAGGCGAATATTATGAAAAGACTGCAAAGATAATGGAATTCCATCAGAGAGCAGCTAGAAATGGCTCTATTTTAAAAGGAAGGCAATTGCCTCCTCACTATCCAATCTCAAACTTACCAAGCTCAAAATGTATTCTTGTTATTATGCATTATATACATATTATACATAGTATAGTGCACAGGGAGCACAAACTTTTATTGATTTTATTCATTTCTATCAATTTCTAAATCTTCCTGCTTGACTAAAAGACCAGTTTCAGATTTTTGCACACACCAAGTAACAAGGCATCCCTTCTGCCCAATGTCAGCAATTTGATAAAGCACCTAAGAGGGCATGTGTTATCTCTTTATTCCCATGAATTGTATATTATGAACCTTTAAGCTTTGCTGCTGAATATGTACTCAAAAAAGAGCAATAACCGCATGGAGTGTTCTTGCTATTGTACTAGCATGCTAAGTGTATTTATCATCCTGGAGTCATCATAGTTCCATTACAAAGATATTAAGTCTTAAATATACAGTAGGTCTTCCACTTTCATTGGGTTTGGGGCACAAGCAGTCCCCACGACAGTCAGAAAACTACAAAATTGAAAGCAATTATCACAATACTTTTTACAATGAACTGGTAGACTTGGGGGGATGGGACACAATGGATTTACATCAGGGCCCCTGGGTCCTTTTCCAGACCCATCCTTGTGACACCCATTGAGATGGTCATCACCCTGAAGCATCCATTGTTTACCTGGAATAACACCACTGTATCCACAGGAGTCAGAACATTAAGTCCATTATCAATTGCCACACCTCATCCCTTTCTGATCATGCCCCCCCCTCTCTCGTGAGGTCAGATCTATAAATGGACACTCTTAAAAACAACCCTATGACAGTATATTAAAGTTTCCTACCACAGCATAAACCATCCAGCAATGATGTTGGAGGGAATCTTTGACCAACCTGGGAGCAGATCCTATCTGGACACTTTCTGGACCAATCAACAGCTTGTGCAGGAGTCTTAAATAGTTGTCAAAATACAATAAATATGCCCCGTATTCACTATTGCGATGTGTCAGTTCTTTGGAGTGCTTTTTCTGCTGACATCCTCTCTGGCTGGTGAAAATAAACCTCTGATTTTGCTTTCCACCTGTCTGTGTCTTCTGGGAAGCTAGACATTCTGGGACCCTGAACACACGGTTTTTGTGGTAGCTGAAATAACACAAAACCTTAGTAGTCTTAGGTTAATTGCTAACATCCTCAGTTAACTACACAGAATGACGATAAAGCAGTGAGAAAATTGCAAATACATAACCATGAGCTCCTTGGAATAAGTGGCAGTATATGAATAAAGCAGCAAATATGATTCATTGCCTCTGAATCTTCTTTGCTTGTTGGTTATGTACTTATTGTCAGAAATTAATACACCAAAAGAGTATGTGGCTTTTCCCCTTTGAAGCCTATTCTTATACAGTATATTGGATTGTGCTCAGGAAGCATGTCCAAAAAAATGGCAAGAAAGAGAAGATACACGATTGAGCAAATAAATTTGCTGTTCTGTTTTAATCACCCCATGTTGCATTCAGACAAAGATCACAAGCCCATTGAAATCAGTAGGACTTAAGATGCATCTACAATGTAGAATTAATGCAGTTTGATGCCATTTTAATTACCAAGGCTCAAAGCCATACAATCCAGGGTTGTTGTAGCTTGGTGAGTCACTAGTACTCTTTAGCAGAAAAGGCTAAATATTTTGTAAAACTACAACTTCCATGATTCTATAGCTGTGAGCATTTCATGGAATTAATATAGTTTGACATCACTTTGACTGTCATGTTAAAGTGATGTCAAATTATATTAATTCCACAGTGTGGTAAACTCGTAGACAGGTAAGTTGGGAACAACTGGAACCCCAGTTTGATTTCAGGTGGATTATTCTAAGTATTCTAATTATGACTCCACCTCAGTCTTTTTGGTAGTTTTTAATACATCCATTCATAATGTTTGTTATTATGTTTAATTATGAAAGATTAGTAATGAGTTGAGATGTGCTTATATTGATGTTTTGAGAATTATTATTTTTTGCTTAATATCTCCTTGAACAAAGTGAGTGTGATCCAACCAATGCTAAGCACACTTAAATCCTGTGCTTTACAGATCAGTCTTTCCTCCTTTTTTTGTCTTTATCTCCTCAGAAGGAGATGTCGTTGTTGTTGTGTGCCTTCAACTGTTCAAATCATTTCCTACTTATAGTGATCCCATCACAGGGTTTCTTGGCAAGATTTGCTCAGAGGGGGGTTGCCTCAGAGGTTCAGAGATAGTGGCCGGGCCTTATTTCCAAAGCTTCCTTATTTCATCAGCATCAGACTTAGATTTTAGATAAAACTGTGTCTGACAGCATTTGTCAAACGTCTTAGTCACCAGAGGAAGCAATACAGACTCAACAACTTCCTTTACAGCAGTGAAATACTACTATTGTCTGAGTGCTTTATCAGAGGTGGGAAGAGAAGGAAAAGCAAATACCATTGAAGCTATAGAAATTTCCAACTTCTTCCACAATTTAGGAATACAGTCATCAGACTAGAAACTGGAGGTGACTGCTGTACTTTTAATAGTTGTGTAAAAACTATGAAAAAAATGTAAGTGGTGTTTGCAAATCTGTGTTTTAATGATCTGAGTATGGCATTGCTTCACAGGGACACCCATTTGGACACTTTACATAAAATAAATAGTTTAAGATGGAATTTGTAACAAATTAAATCATTATTATAACATTAATTCTTCAATTTAAATCTATTTCCTTAGCATATAGTCAAAGATTTTCATAGTCTGAATCAATGGATTGCTGTGAGTCTTTCGAGCTGTATGGCCATGTTCCAGTAAGCCATCTTTCCTTAGCCTTCAAATATTTGCCATAGCTACTATAGGCAATCCCCAAGTTATGAACAGGATAGGTTCTGTAAGTTTGTTCTTATATTGAAAAGTTGAGTTTGTCTGTAAGTCGAAACAGGTACATTTTAAAGTGTAACTCCAGCCACTCACACACACACACACACACACACACACACACACACACACATCCTTAGGTTAATACCCTTGTGGTATTTGTTTTGATGTCTATGCCCTGTTCCAAAGATTTCACCTCACTTTCTGTCCTTGCAATAATTGGATTTTGAAAAAAATGCCATGTTGTGGAAACAAGGATTGGGGAAAAAGCTTCAACGGAGACACCTTTTTGCTATGATAACTCTTTCAGGAGTGAAATTCCCTTCTGAGGGGTAGATTTTTCTCACTTCCTGTTGTCTCACCCATATTCTTAACTATGAGTCATTTGTAAGTTGGATGTCTGTAACTCCGGGACTGCCTGTATATACTTTGGAGTGGTGACACCCTATATATACTGTATATCAATCAAAGAATGGATTTCCCAAGCACTAGAGGCTACGACATGGGATGATATTCCACATAACACAGCTTCCAATGGTTGAAAATTAGAATATTGCAAAAAAAAAAAAATTATAGCCCATATAGGATCCAACGTAGCAAGAACAAGAATATTAGCAAGTGTTGCGGGTTTTGACTCCAATAGTTCTCAGAAAGTTGGCAAGGCTTTTGTAAGATTCTTTGAATTGTAGTCTCAAAAAGTCACTTTTCCAAGTTCTGATAAGACCAAGACTCTATACCTTCACTATTCATCTCCCATTAACTACTCAAGCATACCTATTTCCTTTCTGTTTCAGTGGGTACAAAATCAATAAAACTGTTTTGAAATTTCAGTCAATAAAAGATGTGTTTAATGAAATTGTCTCTTCTTCTGCTTCCTAACTTCAGCATGCACACCATAATTATAATGAACCAACTCATTTCATTTTGAATAGTTTATGTAAATAGAGTTCTGCTTTCTGGCTTACACTCGAATGTTCACAGCAAGAAATTGTTAGGTAAATCTGAGAACTTGAACCTGGCTTTTGAGCTTTAACTACATGGCCTTGTAATTCCTTTTGTAACTGAAATTTGCCTTCAGTGAACATGATGCATGGGGAGGTGAGGGGAATAGAGAGCAGCCTTTACATTAGTGGTGGCAAATTTCCTGTTGCTAATTCTTTTCTGCAAAAGAAAAACCATTTGGTTAGCTAAGTAAGTCACTGCATTCTTGACTGTTGAGCTGTTTTCTGGGGGAAATGAATGCGAACATTCATTGTGCTCCAAGAAATCCATTATAGTCTAAACCTTCCTGAAATCAACACAGCCATTATCAGAGGTCGATATATTTGTTTCTTTTTATCTTGCTGCACTCCTTGAATTTTCAACATGTGCACTTCCAAGAACACCTGAAAGAAGAAGTGTTTATATAAAAATCACCTGTATAGGTAGCTTGGTGTGGAGGAATTGTGAAAAGGAACATGGAGTATTCTTATTTATTAAAAATCTAATATTGTGCAAGTGGGTTAGTACAATACTGTTTTACTAACTCATTGCCTATAACAGTCCCATAACCTTCAGCCAGTTGCTGCTGCTGCTGTTGTTGTTGCTATATGCTGCTTTTTCTCTCTTAACATGGACTCAAAGTGGCAAACAATACTAAAACAATACAATATTTAAAGTCTATAAACACTAAAATAGAATTAAGCCAAGCATTATTCTAAAAATAAATAGTGAAAAGCATTAAAACCATTAGCCAATGTAGTAGTAGACTTCATCAACAGGTGTAGATATTGAGAAGTTGGAATATATATAGAGAAATGTGACCAAGATTATCAAAGATCAGGAAGTCAAAGGTTAAGAGGAATGACTGGGGAAGCTGTGTATGTTTAGCTTGGAAAAGACTGAGATTACATGATAGCTATCTTTAAATATCTGGAGGGGTATTCTGTAGAAGATGGAGTATGCTTATTTTCTGCAGCTTCAGATATTAGAAGCATTATCCCACTGTGCTGTTAAAGGACTATTACCCTTCTTTAACTATCATAGCTGCATCCTATTCCAATTCTGGGCTTTGCAGTTTAGTGAGCAACATAAATTCTCTGGCTGAGAATTCTAAATACATCTCCCTTATACTACAAACAAACCCCTGGTTTCCATAGGATGTTGCCTTGGCAATTACAGTGGAATAATATTGCCATAACAGCATAGCATGATAAATATGAACTAATGGAGTCAAATTACAAGAAAACATTAGAAAGAACACTTTTACTATCGGAGCTGTTCAACAGTGGAGTAGATTGCCTCAGAGGGTGGTGGACTCTCCATCTTTGGAGATATTTAAACAGAAGTTGGACATTTTCCATAAGTGCTGTAATTAGTATTCCAGGGCGGCTCAGGATTGGACTAGATGGCTCTTATGGTCCCCACCAACTCTAAAATTCTGTGATTTTATGATAACTAACAATTGATTGGATGTATCTGTGAAGAGATAGAACTATCCTCCAGTTTAGACATTGAATTTGGTTCCATGGTAACGTAATTTTGGGTGAGTTGTAGGTGTGTGTCCATGCATATACATACACATGTGTATGCACCACCAAGTCTTCAGTAAGAGACTAATAACTGTCTGATATGGCAGATTGACAGGTCTTTGTTCCAAATGTGCCAGGGACCAGCACCATATTTGTACCCATTGGCTACAACCATTTCTTGCTTTCTAGAAAGTTGTTGTGGACCAGCAACCAATAGCTTGTGGACCGACACTGGTTCATGGACCAGTCCTTTAAGTAGGATTGGTTTAGAAAATGAAAGTCCAATTAATACATTGAACCCATGAGGTTTAGGCTTTATCTGAAAAATTATTTGTATTTTCCCTTTAAAAGCTATTCCACTTTACCTATTTATTTATTTATTTATTTATTTACAACATTTCTACCCTGCCCTTCTCACCCGAGGGGACTCAGGGCGGCTTACAACAACCGGCAAAATTCAATGCCAAACATATCAATAAAACAGCAACACATTTAACCTGGAAAGTTTGAAACAAGGTTGAACAATGTGTTACAGTGTTGCATGATTGCAGCTCCTATAACATCCATGATAATTGATCACATTACTTCAGGTTGATGGGAGTTATAGTTCAACAACATCTGGTGGGGGCACTCTTAAGAAATATGACGGATCCAGATTACATTTTTTTTCAATTTCCAGACCTGTAATAGACTTGGTTTCCTTCTAATGCTTCTACTATGTGCATTTTCCTTCTCATATATTCATGACAGCAAAGACTTTCTAAATCTATTCCACAAGGCCATCTAGGGGTCATTGCTCTGTTCCAAGAAACTGGAGGAGGTTAACCCATCCTTGCTTGGCTCAGGCTGGGATGAATTATAGCCTAGTTTCTGAACTGTTTCCAGTTCCTTTTTCTTCACAACTCTCTGTGGGTGAGATCCACCCTGCCTGCATAACGCTTGGTACATCCCCACCCACTCAGTCTGCTTGTCTGATTTTGCTTCCTTTTAGCTCAGCTGGGACTTGCTTTGTATCTCTCCATCCCACCTCCATTTAATTTTTGTTGTTACATGATTTAAAAAGCTTTAGCAGTGCATTTTTTCACTTTTGATGTGTCAACCTAACCCATGTAGAGGGTGCATGAAAACACAATAACAACCAAGTCACACAATTCTAGCAATGCATGCTCCATGACTACTATTGATGGTTTTATCGTATGCTGTTTAATGTGTTTGTTATGGTAAAAAACTCCTCACAGATATGCATCAATGGACCCCTTTAGAAAACAAATACTGAGATTCAATACTTCTCAATATTAACTACTACTACTACTACTACTACTACTACTACTACACACACACACACATATTCTGAAGTCAAACCAACGTTATCCAACAAGACCTACTGCCAGGTAGGTATACAATGAGCCAATGTGGAGTGATTTGAGCATTGAATTGTGATTCTGGAGACCAGGGTTCAGACATGGAAACCCACTGGATGGTCTTGGGCAAGTCACACACTCTCAGCCTCGGAGGAAGGCAATGGCAGCCCTTCTCTGAACAAATCTTACCAAGAAAACCTTCTGATAAATTAGCCTTTATATGTTGGGAATGGCTTGAAGGTACACAAAAACCACGAAGTATCCTTTAAAAAAACCTTATAATATGCCTATCTGATTTCAATTTTGGCCCAAATGGGTCAAATTGAAATCTTGGATGGCTCTGTCCATGGAATCTCACTTATTGCTGCAAGACCAAACTGCATTCATTACACATTGGAGATGGTATTTGAATGCACATCTGTTCTTCTCTAACAAAATAAACAAAGGAAACCCTTTTCACCCTTGGCTCTTTTCCTTTAACTGTTAAACCAAAAGAATGAACAAAGTCCTGCAGCTGAAAAATAAAATTGCTCACGTACAAAGTCTTTTTGCATCCCTTTGGCAGTTATGAGCCTTTTGCCAGCTGTGCATCTAGAAGACAATGCCAAATAATATTGGGACAGGGTTCAAATGCTTTATAAATACAGTAATGTACTGACTGGCGAGGATAATCTCTCTATACTCAGTTTACCTAATACACTGTATGCCAGTTTAGCAAAGATCTCTGGTCACCATAAGTTGCTGATGTGTATGTTTAGGTATGTGTACATGTACACATCCACATGTACAAAGCAATTGCTCCTCCTAGAAGATGTGATAGGAATTGTGTGGCCCTCCTAATGTTATTCAGTTGCAACCCTACTCAGCTGAAGAATGCTGTAAGTTGCAGTTCAACAATGTCTGGTGGGTCACTCAATTCCCCTTTTATCCACACTAGCTGTTTTGTGGGGTCCTAAACCCTGAATAGCATTTTCAGGAACTATATACCATAGTATGTTATGGAGAACAGGAATTATGAAATTTACTTCCTCCCAGATAAACACACCCAACTCTAGATTTGATCTCTAGTTTATTTCTTTTGCCAACAGCCGAAGAAAGGATTCCTATGCTATGAAAGCTTCCAAGTTATATGTTTGGCATTAGACAACCATTGTTTAGTCACTCAGTCTTTACGGAGTAGCTACATCATCATATTGCTACATGCCTTCCAGTTGACTTAAAATGGCTCTCTCACAACATATTCTAGGCAAACATTTTAAGAAGACATTTCCCATGGCTTTTCTCTATGGCTGAAAGGGTACAATTGGCTCAAAGTCACTCCTGGAAGAGCAGGTATTTTGTAGTAATTTTAGCTAGAACTATGGAGAAAAGTTATGTGTCCGGTGAGCTTCTGCTAAACTAGATCACCCAGAACAGAGAACAAAGCACTCCAGGTGTTCTGCTCCTTCACTGACATAGTCTGAGGGCACCTTTTTCTTTTGAAATTCCATTTCATGTGTTAGGAAGGTCTACAAGTTGAGAGCTGGTAGGAGAGAATAAATCCTCAGAAAATAGGTTCAAGTTTGAACTGACCCGAACATGCCTTCTTTCACTGTAGGATCCCACTGGTGAGCTTTGTTTTGCTGAACTCAAGGTAAAGCTACACAATATATACAATAAAGGCAAACTATAGAGGCTTATTACAGTTTGACCAAAAGGGATGCAAGTACTGAATTACCACCTGAAAATGTGCCAGCACACCTTCACAAATACATGACACTTTATACACTTTGACTGCTATTTAGACATCCTGTGCTTCCCCCGACTGGCTGAGAAACAAGCTGGCTAAGATCCACATTGTGATTGTCTGGGGGGTCCCTCTGTGTCAAGAGGCTAGAGGGGGGATTCTCCATGGCAGGAAGAAGGGACAGCTGATCAATGGATGATTTAAACATCCAGTCTCTTGGAAGGATGTCCCCATGGAGGGCAGAATCTTGCCCTTCCCAGTAGTCTTTGGCAAAAGCAAGCTGATGCAGCTTCTTCTTGTTTGTTTGTTGTTTTCTTATTAATAAATTTAGCATATTGACCACTTGCTGATGTTGCCTGGTTTTCATATATGAAGTAGTGTAAGGTATTATTGGCAAAGAAAAAGAAAAGCAGAAATAATCATAGGTTGCATTAATAAGCTTATTTATAAAAAGTACGTTATACATAAAACCTTTTATAAAAGACAATAATAAACATCAAGCTTTAAATCTACTTATAATGCCTTCCATGCTGTCTAAATTACATTATGTCTATATTTTCTTGATCTTATATCTATTTGATTAAGTCGTCAAAAACATTTATTGCATAGTTGTATTAATTGTATTCCTTCAAGAAATATCAATAAAATATAGTTTCTATTAATTCGATCTATTCTTACCAGTTTAACATAGGCACACACCCTATTTCAATTATACGTACGTTAGACTCATTGAATCAGTTACATTTATCTATGCATTTGGTTCACTGTCCAACAATTGATTGAGTGGATCCACTCAGACTTGGAGGAAGGAGGTGTGAAAATTGGAAGAAGAAACTTCACGGTGTAAGGTATGTGGACAACACTATATGACTAGCAGGAAACAGCAGATTTGGAACAAATACTAAAGGAAGACAGCACAAAGGTAAATTTACTACTGAACATTAACAAAATAATGACCACAGGTGATTATTTTCTTGTTATTGGGTGCCTTCAAGCCATTACTTACTTAATACTTATGGTATCTCTAGGCCAATCCCATAGTGAAGTTTTTGGAGCCAAGAATGTGTGATTTGCCTAATGTCGCCCATTGGATTTCCATGGCCAGATCCTGGTTTCCAGAGTCACCATCCAGTCCTCAAACCACTTCACTATCCTGACTCTTAACAACACTGACAATTTACACAACTTTAAAGTAGACAATGAAAATATTGTAATTGTCCAAGATTTTCCATACCTTGGCTCAGTCATTAATCAGAATGGAAACTGTAGTAAACAAAAAACAAAAAGCAGAAGAAGACTAGGACTTCTAGGTCTAGCTGTGAAGGAGCTAGACAAGGTTCTGGAGTCTCAAGACATAAAACTGAATAGTAAATTAGAATTATCCATGCACTTATATTTCCCATATCTACGTATAGACAGTGAAGAAAGCTGATAGGAAGAAAATCAACTCATATGAAATGTTATATGAGGAAGGGTTCTTCAGATATTGTGGACTGCTAAAAAAATGAATAAATAAGTCATAGAGTACATCAAATTGAACTGAACTATCCCCAGAAGCCAAGGGGACCATACTAAGATTGTCATACTTTGGACGCATAATGAGAAGACATGATTCATTATAAAATACAATAATATTAGGTATGGTAGAAAACATTAGGAAAAGAGGATGACTGAATTCCAGATGGATAGGGTATAATAAGTAGGCCATATACTTGAGTCTGCAGGACCTGAGAAGGGATGATAGGGTGACTTGGATGGCTCTTATTCATAGGGTTGCTTTTAAGTCAAAGTCACCTTAATGGCAGTTAACAACAGCTCCCATCCAAATACTAACTAGAGCTGACCCTACTTAGATCTAGGGTCTTTAACCCCAAGGGATGCAACTTATGACAGGGAACTGAAAGTTGTGTTAAACTTTTACTATAAAGCTTTTCATATATAACTTTACTTCCCTCTGGTGGACTTCATGTGAATAACAGACTTCTCCAAATCACTTGATAATAGCTGGACAAATTTGCCCACAGTTTGTGATAAACCATGGTTTTTATGAAGCCTCACATAAGCATCTGTCAAAGTGCATTAATTCTACAGTGCAGATGCACTCTTCATCTCAGCTTGAAGGATACTACCACTGTTGAAGATATCTTCTATCTTCTGCCATTTTGGATGCAGGTTACTTTTATTCTGAGCAATTGCTTTTGAGCAACTAAAATGTCTTGTTACAAAATTTACATAATTCTGTTTGCTAATCACTATAATAAATACACATTTCAAGTGCCTAACTCCATCCTTCTACTATCCAGGGCAGACTGTTCAAAAGTGGAGCTTTTGCTTTTGTTTTTAAACCATCTTTCAATCTCACCCCCCCCCCCTTCAATGGTTCTTTCCTTCTTCAGGAACCATTCCATTTTAACTGTCATGACAATATCCTATGGAATCCTGGGATTTGTAGTTTAGGAAAAAGAATTTAAAGACTCCAGTGCTCCCCCCTCCACCCCTACAAACCCTAAGATTCCTCAGGATGCATCCAGGACAATTAAAACTGAATTATAGTGCTACAATTGTGCACTGTAAAAGGGCTTCTGCTGGGTCATCTATGTGTATTTCTCACTGGAAACTTCCATGGGCTCATTTGTTGCTAGGTGGCAGCATTTTAAAAGTTAATGACAGCAGTGACTGGAAGAGTTAGAGAATTTTATAATTATAAGTCTTAATTTTTTTTTTTTAAAAGGAAAGGTTTTGAGTTATTTTTACAATAGAGAAAATTCATATTATTCAGTTCCTTGGGCTTTTTATCCATATTCATGGAGACAGAATTTCAGGCGGCTGAAAATGCCAATTGATGGAGCCAGCTCCAGAGAGAATTGGGCCCCGTGTAATAAATGTAAAATAGATTGCTCCTGCCACGCTTCCGTAATACTATATTCAAAGCGAAATCCATTATCAAGTCAAAAGTGGCTGGCAGAGACAGGGACTGTTCAGTGGTTTTTGTTTATTGTTTTCCCAATGAATTGTGGTTGCTGCTACCAGACAAAACAGGTGATGTTATGCCCTGGAAAGGGACAAGGTCAAAGCAACCAGTGCAATCCATACAGTGGTGATGCATTGACCATTACCATTTATGAGCTGATTTGGACACTGTTGAAGTAAATTCATTTACATTCACTTGAAATCTGAAGTTTCTAGATGTTGCAAGACAGTATCATTTTATGTCTTCCAACTCTCCTGATTTGAATCAATCCTCTATCATCCCAGTATTTCATCTACATTTGAAATGCCCCAGTTTCTTTTTCCTTCTCCCACTTTCCCCCTTTGGGTGCATACTGTAAAATTATTGCAGTTTGGCACAACTTTAAGTACTCAATGCCATGGAATTATGGGGTTTTTATTTGGTGAGGCACCAGCATCTTTTGGAAGAAAAGGCCAAGGACTTCGTAAAATGACAACTCCCAGGATTCCATAGCATTGAGTCAATGTAGTTAAAGTGCTCTCAAACTGTCCTGATTTTCATCTGTAATATATTGGAGAGTATGCATTTGGGGAACTGTAGTTTGCCAACTATGAGTTAAAGAAGTCATATCTCTGCAATGCTGCAACTCTTTTTTAGGAATCTAAAATGTCTTCGCTGTTATTAGTTTTCCAGCCTAAAAATTGGTTTCTGAATAGTTGAAAATATTGATTGGGAAGAAAAAAATGAGACAAGAATTCTGTGCAGTTTTTACCTTGTATTCACTCATCTCAAAGTATTTTGGGAATTATTCAGCATAGAAAAATACATATTTTCTGCAAAAAATGTGTTGTGTGTGCAAAACAAGGAGCATTTCTTTGCATTTAAAATCCCACAGGTTTTCTGCACATAATAAAATGCTAAAAGATGTAGATCCCTGGTTATTGACACCATCATCAGCATCACTGGAAACAGAGACAGAATTTATAATTATTTGGGGTAGGGCTTTGTTGTCTGTTGCTTTGTTTTGCCCACATACATATATAAAAAGAGGCACTTGAGAGCACATGAGAGATAGAGCAAAGAAGGCATTTGAGGAAAAATTGGTGGATGAGAAGACTGTATACTTTATGAAATGCTGGCTTGACGGTTTCACAAGCCTACAGTATTACAAATGTGATTCTGATAAATAAGCCAGAGGAGAGACAAAATTTTGCTTTCTGGTCATGCTAACTGACGGGAAATCAAGCAAAACTGAATTATGTAAAGGCAGAAGTGGGCAAGCTGAGGTGTGCGAGGCTTAATTCAAAGGAGAAAACATGGCTTCATAAACAGGAGGGAACTTGGAAGCAGTGTGAGAGAAGGAAAAAAACTGAAAAACAGAGGAATAATGAGAATATTAGAAGCATCTGAGAAGAAAATTCTGGTAACCATTACATGGCATATAGGAAGCATGGATAGACATCTAGCCTATCTTATAAGGAACTACGGATGCATGTACACTGTAAAATGAATGTAGTTTGACATCACTTCAACTACTATAGCTTAATGCTATGGAATCACGGAAGCTGCAGTTTTGCAGTCTTTAGCCTTCTTTGCTGCACCAAACTGCAACTTTCGTGATTCCATAGCATTAGGCCATTGCACTTAAAGTGGTGTCATACTGAATTAATTTTACTATGTAGAAGCATCATGGGTTTTCTTGTCCAAGGTACAACTCCCAGAATGAAAACTGTACCTTTTCATGACTGTAAAGAAGAGGGAATTTCAAAAGTTGTTGCTCGATACCTGGTTGCATTACAAAGCATCACTCCTGGAATTCCCTTTTCTATATAGCCGTGAAAGGTACAGGACGTCTCATCACTTTTCACAAATCTACTGGGCATGGTCATATTTTACTGTAGGTGTTACCTACATTAAGAACCATGTAGTATCTATATAGAGCAATAGTGCTGGAGTATTTGAAATCCTCTCTTGCTTAAATCCTCTTCCTTGCCTAGACTGAAATTCTCAGGATGATTTCAGTTCCTCCCTTTCTCAGAATCAAAGTACTCATGTATAAGTCTTGAAATTTTAATCAAAAAATCAAACCCCAAAACCTGGGTCGGCATGTCTATAGGTTAGTGTGAGTACTGTACTTTAACTCTTATTAAAAAGAAGAACGATCATCCTTGATGCTTTCCTCCTCTGTGGAATGTCCTCAATTTATCTATTGCTTATATCAAAACCCAAAATTTTCTGACCAAAACCTGCTCCCAAGTTATACATGAGGTTGACTTATACATGAGTATCTATGGTAGATGTTGAGAGGAATATATAATCTCTGCACTAAAGAAGAGGTTACACAAGCCCCTTCGACACTGCCATATAATCCAGATTATCAAAGCAGATAATCTGCATTATCTGCTTTGAACTGGATTATATGAGTCCATACTGCCATATAATCCAGTTCAAAGCAGATAGTCTGGATTTTGTATAGCAGTGTAAAAGGGGCCTGAGAGTTCCCTTAAAAAATTGCATCTCAAGGAGTTGTTGTTCTTGTTGTTCCTGTTGTTTTAATGAGACATGTGGGGGGGAGAGTCTTGTAAGTCACCTTGCACTTGCTAGAGGAAAGGCAGGTTATCAATGTCATAAATAAACAGTGATGAATAAATAAGGAGAAAGGGCCAATTTACATGAGAATATGCAACACACCAAAAAAAATTACCTCTTCTGATCTCCAGCCTATGTCAAGCAAGGTTGTACGTCTCCTAGGAAATTGTTTTCTTGTTGGATTTCCTACTTTTCACACCACAGGCCTAAAAAAATGCAAGCACTCCGCAGCAACTACTGGAGGAAAATGAACACATTTTCCAAGTGACTGCAACCGAATTCAATTACTGGCGAGGTTGCATATGCTTTTAAAGGGTCGGAATATTAAACTAAATGTGCCTAACAACAATAGATTTCTGATTAGGGTATGCTTCTTGAATGTGGAGTGTTGTTTTGAATAAACTCTTTGAGAATTCTCTCTGACAAAAAGCAAATAGAATTTAAAAACAAACAAATAACACTGCATATTTTAAAAATCATCCTGGCTGTGTAGATTTGATTGGAGATATTCAATATATGTTATGTTTGAAATAAAATTATTCATACCAGCCTGCTCCCAGCTATTTTTTAGTTTTGTTTTTTTAAAACATCCAATTGTTTATTTATTTACCGGTACGTAAATTGTATTTTGAATTATCATGTACATACTTGTATAAGTTTTGTTCCATTTAAATATTAATCTTTTGTATGCTTTAACTGTTTTGCTTTTTGAGTGTGAGTCATGTAGGGTCTGAATTCTGAAAAAAAGTAGGATAACAACAACAGTAGTAGTAGTAGTATCCCATAATTTCACTCCAGTAATTTCAATATCATCAATATAATGTCATAAACTGCAAAGCTTCTAGCCTAGCCTAGGGCCATTTAAATCTGAGTCCTTTAGGCTTATGTGCCTTCAAGTCACTTACAGTGACTCCATGAATTTCATAGGGTTTTTGGCAGGGAATACTCAGTAATGGTTTTTCCAGTTCCTTCTTCTGAAATATTGCCTTCAGCAGTTGGCATTTGTTGGTGGTCTTCCATCGAAGTACTAACCTGCTTAACTTCCAAGATCAGATAAAATCTGGTTCCCTTCAACAATTCTCAGATGAAAATCATGATATGTGTGGCCAAGCAACATCAAAGCATAGTAAATCTGACAGAAGTTGTTAATGTTTAAAAACAATGAGCTAGGTTAGCCTGCAGCAGTTTACTTTTGTGTGAGCTACCTGGAAAGAGCAAGCCCCTGGACACTTCCCTCTTGTACTGGGTTATCTGTAAAGTACTTTTTGCAATTTGAATTCATTTAGCAGCAGTTGCAGCAACCTAAAAATCTTCTCTCAGTAACCCATAGTGCTGAGTGGAAAGAATGAATACCAGCTGTGCTTGCAACAGACACAGACCCCTTTCTGAAACCAGTTTGGTGTGTAGCAAATTCTCAAGAATCATTCTGTTGTGGGTGTATCCAACACTTGCTCTTCTCATTCACCATTAGTGGTAAGAAGTGTCAGGATTTGTAAGTTACACGGCATTTCTTTTAGTGTTAACAGGGTCAGTGTCAGGTTTAACCACAGGTGTCATTGTAATTGGGGTGTGGCTAGTGTTGAGACTATAGTATATTGGTTGTCGTAACCCTGTGTTAGTTTGATGAGGATTTGAGGTTGGTGGATGAAGATAGGAGAGAGAGTTTGTACATACTATTTTAGTATTTGTATTATTTCTGCAACTTAAGGGGGAAAAGCCTTCCGGTTGGAATGAACAGCTTTGTGTCTGCTTGTTGTTTTTGTTCCTGAGGAGACCACTTCACTGCAAAAAGGTATTTGGCTCCCTAACAGGAATAAAGAGTCCCTTCTACTATACAACTGGGAAATGTATGCTGATTTGAATCCCTGACAAGAACATGCTAGCAACAGGTGAATCAGAAAGCATTTGCTATACAGAAAAAGGGTATCAGAGAGAGACACCTGCCTGTTTTGAATGGAAGGGTGCATCATCTTCCTTTGTTCATCTCTCACAGCTTTTTTTTCCCGTGTCAGGAGCAACTTGAGAAACTGCAAGTCGCTTCTGGTGTGAGAGAATTGGCCGTCTGCAAGGATGTTGCCCAGGGGATGCCCAGATGGGTTTTTTTGGATGTTTTTACCATCCTTGTGGGAGGTTTCTCTCATGTTCCTGCATGGAGCTGGAGCTGATAGAGGGACCTCATCCGTGCTCTCCCCAGGTTGGATTCAAACCTGGCAGCCTTCAGATAAGCAACCCAACCTTCAAGTCACAAGGCTTTAACCCATTGTGCTACCAAGGGCTCATCTCTCACAGCTTAGACAAGCTTAAGTGTGTGGCAAGTGACTAATTGTCATGGCTAGTAGTTTTTTTTTTTTTAACCTGGCTCGGTTGCTGCTGGGAGCTGGTCTCGAGCAGAGGATTCTTAGTGTTGCAACAAGTTTGGAAGGTGTTAATCTGACATTCCCCTTAAGCTTCACAGGCTTCTGGGAGTATCTATGAAGACTTGATGAAATGAGAGCAGCTGAGATCTCTTGATAAAAAGGGGCCTGGAAGAGATATCTCTTTGGTAGCAGATAATGTTGTGCCTTGGGACTCTTGCCCTGAATCTTGGCTCTGCTGCCCCTGGCTTAGAATTCTGGATGTTTACCTTGTTCCTGTAATTTTGTTCTGGACCCCATTGTATTCCGAATCCTTGGCTCTGAATCACTGACTTCTTGGCTTTGATTTATGGATTTCAACTTCAGTTTGACCCTTGATTATCTCGCTTGATTCTGACTTCAGTTTGTACTCTTGAATTATGTTATTTTAAGAACTCTGATAAGTGAATTCCTAGCATCTTACTATTGGACTGTAACATTAGTGTTTGTTTATTCTTGCTCCTGAACGGGCCAAGTAGTACTTGGCTTGTCTGCATTAATTGGACTCTTGACCTTAGCTTGTGTTCATTGTTACTCTGGCTGTGTGTTACAATTCTGTTTTGTTGATCAGACCTTTGTTTTCTTTATAAGTAAATATGACATACCACGTGTGTGTTCAATAAACCTTAGCCCATAATACTGGGGGAGCCTGGCATATAGGAAGAATGATTTGCTGGCCAAAGAGAATGAAGAAGGGTAGCATCATACCAACCAAAGTCCTAGCAGTTAGATCTTCATAATTTGGTCCACAATCACTACACACCAAATGTTCAGGGGTATGTCTCTGGGGAGTGTGTTTGGAATCTGCTGTCAACAAAATAAGGAATATGGGATTTGGGGCATCCTACGTGGCCCTGATACTGGGCTGGACTTTAAACCCATACATACACCTGTGATGTTTTATACAGTGCAGGATACATGGAAACCCTGTCCATCTGGTTTCCCCTTGAAAAAAAGTGTTGGGCTTGTTTAGCTCTGGGGAAAATATTGAGTGGGTACCTGACACAATTGTATAAAACTATGCATGGTGTGAAGATAATGGAGAGCTTTTATTTCTGTCTCCTTCTTAATGCTAGGGCGGTGTTGGTTCATTTGCTGAATGCTACCGAATGATGTTTCCAAGAGAGGAAAATGAAGCTGAGAGGGAAGAGACCAAGAACACATAAAAGAAAATAGCTATCCATACATACTTCATATGAAAGACATTGACACTTTTCACACTACGCAATTATATCATTATTATTCACCTTTAACCACCTTGGTTGAATCCTATGGAGTCAGGATTTGAAATTATGGGAAAGGGTATTTCAGCCAGAAAGCTCTCGTGTCTCACCAAAGTACCAATCCCAAAATCCACACATAGCAGTTAAAGTGGAATCACAGGGCTATAATTCTACAGTGTGAAAGGGCCCGTAGCTAGCTACATGAAGGAATGTCCTTCCAGAAGATGAAGCAATGGCTGTCAACTTGAATGGCTATGATGGAAGAGAGTTGGACAAATTGCTTGGACGATTTGGCTATTAGTCTACTTGTTATGATGGATATATGTTATCGCCAGTAATAAGAACAAGTCGAATCTCCCTCCATCTAGGACTAGATATTTTTAAATTTTGTCCCCCACCACCTGATTATGGAATACTTGTATTTGTACGTACTGTATATGGGAAATGATGTTTGGGGGAAAGAGGGCTAGTGGTCATGCGTCCATCAACCACTAGGCAAAGAGGAATGGTGGGATGAGGATGCCATTTACACAAGGCTCATATAAAAAAGCTGACATCCCAGATGTTTTGGAATTTTAGATAGGGAAACACAACCTGTGGTTGGCTATACAAGCTGGAGGATGCTGTTGCCTTCAAACCCTACAAGTGGAGTTTTCCTTAGATTATTGGTTGGCCAACATTTGAACAGAAGGCTAGACTGGATGGACCTTTGGTTTGATTCAACAAGGCTGTTGATAGGTTCTAATGGCTCACTTTTTGGCAGGGATGCAGTGATTGTAAAACTAACCTGTAGCCCTCCACAGTAGTTTTGCAGCCTAATTTTAATAGCCCTGCAGCCTAATTTTTGAAGTGTTGCTGTCTGGTCTCATTAAAATAAATGAAGCCTGATGGTTGTCCATCCTACTTCTTCAGTCCAAGCAATGTTTTTTGCTCTCTGAGAAGCTGAAGCTCTTAAAGTCTGTTTGCTATCATGGAAACATATGATGGAAGTTGTAAAACAAATTATCTTCTTCATTGTTGGGATAAGAAGCTAATTTAAAATCCAGACATTCTCTGAACTGTGTGTGAAGATGAGAGGGAAAAGAAGAGGATTAACCTTATGTAAATTTATCCTCATTTTCCCTTACGAGTTTCAGAACAGCGAGGTTTTTGAAAAGGTCCAATAGAATTCCAGTTTGGAGTCCTTCAGAAGAGCATCTGCTGATTGGACTTCATTACTCTCTCCAGATTAAACTCTTTCGCTCATAACGGCACATAGCTTGCCTTCAAGTGAGGTCAGCACAAGGTTGCTGAAGCCCATTTCAAATTGTTACATTTGATATAGACTGGGCTATTGAAACATGGGGCTTCATTTGCATGTAATTACAATATTTGCACAGGAAGCTCCTTGAACAGAGGACCTCGCTTCTATCTCCCCTCCTCCTCCTCCTCCTCTTCCTCCTCCAGCTTTCTCTTCCTTAAAAAAGAGACAAGGATGGGTATAAAGCAGCCCACAGGTCATGTTTGAGCCCTGGATCACTCTTTTATGACACCTGAACTGCCACCAGTTGTTCCCCAAAGGTCCGAGACCAATTTTTTTTTAAAATCAAAATGGGTTTTGGCTAACTCCACCCTCCAAAACATACAGAAATCTGGGTTGCTGTGAGTTTTCTGGGCTGCGTGGCCATGATCCAGAAGCAATCTCTCCTGATGTTTCACCCACATCTATGGTAGGCATCCTTAGAGGTTGTGAGGTATATTGGAAACTAAGCAAGGGGGGTTTATATATCTGTGGAAGGTCCAGGGTGGGAGAAGGAATTCTTGCTTGTTGGAGGCAAGTGTGAATGCTGCAATTAATCATTAGCATTGAAAAGCCTTGTAGCTTCAAGACCTGGCTGATTCCTGCCTGGGGGAATCCTTTGTTGGGACTGCGGATGCACCACAATTGTGTGTCTTCATGTTGTGACCCCAAGGAAACTCTATCATAGGGATTTCTTGGCAAGATGTGTTTGGCATGGGGGCACCATTACTTTCCTCTGAGGTTGTGGCAATGTGACTAATTCAAGATCACCTAGTGGACATCCAGGATTGAATGGAGTTTTGAACTCTGGTCCCAGGGAGTTATTATCCAACTCTCAAATCATTACACCATGCTGTCTCTAGATCACTTCTTCTTAAACTGTGGGTCCCAATCACAAATAGAGTCCCCTTAGCTCAGTGTTGGGGTCACAAAAATTGGGAACAATGAAAGGATTTTGAATGCCACCTATTTATACAAATTTGTTAGCAACAACGTGCAGTGTTTACAGTGGACTCTACAGAAAACGCTTGTTGTACTCTGCAAAAAGGAAAATCATGCTGTTTAGCAAGTCTTGCAAATGATGGTTTATCATCAGTAAATATCTGATTTTATACCTATTTTATATACCTGTATACCTGGGATCATGTAACAATTTCTTAGAAAAGGGTCACAAGTGGAAAAAAAATAAAGAAGCCATGCTCTAGGCCAAGTCATACTGACCAAGTGCAAGATGGATGGATGGATGGTATTCTTGAAATGACTGGCTTGACCTTGAAAGAACTGGGGGCGGCAATGGCCAAAGGGGAGCTCTGGCATGGGCTGGTCCATGAGGTCATGAAGAGTTGGAAGTGACTGAACGAATAAACAACACCAGAATGCTCTAGAGTGCATCATTTTTATGTAATTTAATAATTATAAATGTTTTTGCCAAATGAGACTCTTCAATGATATCTTAAATGTCCTACCCATATTTCTGCATGATGCCAAATAATGGCACCTAGTTCAAAATAAGGGGCATGGGCATGTAGGGCAGTCCTACCATCACCCAAGGTAAGTGGTTGCCTGAGGCAGCAAAAGCTGGGAAACAACAGCAGAGTGCTGGAACAGATTGCTGTGTGTAGCTAAGCAGCAAATCCTGGGCCCCATAAAGTGACTTCCTCCTTCCAGTTGTGATGGAAGATGCTGTCCCATATAGTTCCCAAATCCCCACAGCCAGCTCGGAGTGTCAGAGCCTGTAATACCTTCTTTGGTTCTGGCAGAAAGGAATCTTAGCATGAGATCACTGCCTTGAAAAATGCATGTCTATATTCTCTTTTGTAAGACTTTTTGAATTACATATTCTGAACAACTATGGTTGTTGCTTAATATTTTATGCTTGATGACATCACCAGGGTCGTCCTCCTTTGACATCACCAGGAGCTCTTCTTTATTTTCAATGCCAAAGAAAGATAGAATGACTAGTGTATGGAAAGGGAAGGCATGCCATCTGGTTACCTGTTTGATACAGCTAATGATTTTGGGCTGGCTCTCTGTGAGCATTCTTTATAGTCCAAGTCACTTACTGCTCTCATGTCAGCATCATTCACTGCTGAAAAAACAAGCCACTCGGCAGCTGAAACGGTTACAGCAAAGCCAGCAAGAAAAACTGCAGTTTTGTCACACTAGTTCCCATTACTACAAAGGCAAGAAGTGTTCCCTTTTTAGTGCTGGAAGTTGCTGAGCTCGAAAGAGCAGGAAAAAGCCAGAGGCATGCACATTCCAGAGGCAGTGTTTGCAATGCATGGCTCTTTCTTTGCGGCAAAAATCAAAGACCCGGAATGGTCCAATTCAAGAATTAAATTTCTTTTTGATTTTTTTAAAAAAATGATCATACAATTCAAGTGACAAACAGTGTAATGAAATATTGATTAAGCCCTGTGCCTCTGCTGTATGCATGCTGCTGGTGGCGTTTGTACTCACTGTTCCTGGTATATAATGAGAAAGTTCCATCAAGTAAAGAATATACTGGTTAGAGTATTGAGAACATAAGTGGATGAATAACAATAGGAAGAGGAAGCCTGTATTTGAATGAAGGAGAAATGTAATTCCTGCATCAACAGGGGGCAAAATTCCTGCCACCTTTTTAGTCGGTTTTTCAAGGAGGAGGAAAGCCCATGATGATGATGATAGGATATTTTGTTGCCTGAGACAGAGCTGCAAATGGCATTTTTGTTTTACACACACATATAAGTGCATGCATATGCAAGGCAAGGTGCATATATCCAAATCCTACTGATTTATTATGATATAAGTAAAGGTTTCCCCCTGACATTAAGTCTAGTTGTGTCTGACTCTGGGGGTTGGTGTTCATCTGCATTTCTAAGCCACAGAGCCAGCGTTTTCTGTAGACACCTCCAAGATCATGTGGCCATAGACATGACTGCATGGAGCACCGTTACCTTCCTGCGGGAGCGGTACCTGTTGATCTACTCACATTTGCATGTTTTCGAACTGCTAGGTTGGCAGAAGCTGGGGCCGACAGTGGGAGCTCACCCCGCTCCCCAAATTTGAACCATTGACCTTTTAGTGAGCAAGTTCAGCAGCTCAGCGGTTTAACTTGCTGCACCACCAGGGGCTCTATTATGTCATATGAAGCAGAAAATCTCATGAGAATGGCTCCTCATCCCTTGGAGTCAAATACAACAATAACAAGAATTCACCATTGACTGCTGTTTTGATACCCAAATCAGCCCCACACTGACTTGCCAAGGACACATTGTGGAAAGAAGAAGGTAGGAAAACAAATTTCACATAGAGGTGTCATCTCTATGAATTTCCTAGGGATCTAAAGAGAATTTATGATAATCTATGGCAGAAGCATACCTTGGGATCACTTGGAAAATCCAGGAAATTGCTAGAGAGGCATATTTTGTCAGATACAAGTAGATGTATACTTGTATAAAAATCTCATGGGTAAAGTAGTTGTGCTATAACTCCATCTTACTCCCACAAGAACTCTGTACTATTCCCAAATACCTTGATGTCCTCCTGCAGTCTCTCTCTAAGAGGCAAAGCACAGTGGCCCATTTTCTGTTGTCCTTTTGAGAGGGTCTGCAGGAGAAAATACTATTTGATCTTAGTGAAGGTGAAATCAGTGAGTGGACTTGGCCCTAGAACTCATTTAGATGGTAACTCCATCTAAATAAATTATTCCAATATATGAATATTTATTGTCTGTCCTGCAGTAGCTCAGGACAAAGTTGTCTTGGCAGGTGCATGCAGGACTTCTGCAGCTTTCCCCCTGTTTGGATACCATCGTTTTTAGTCCTAAGGCAAACATGGAATATGCAAAACTAAAAACCTGTCTCCTATTCTAGCAACAATTACCATCTGGCTGAACAGTAATTGGACATTAGCCATGGAATTAGAAAAGACTAATCCTGGCAAGGCTGTGGAATCCATCCTTTCTCCTGGCTTCATATTTTGTATGCTGATTGCCACATCACGGAGTTATTGACCTCATTAAAATTGTACCCCTAAGCAAGATTTACAGAGTTACACCTTTATACAGAGGAGGGTCATTAAATTGTCGAGCTGCCCATTTTGCCAGATGACGGGCTCCTGTGCGTATCCTCATGATAATGGGCTTTTTCTCATAGCACTCCCCTTGGACTGGTATAAAGGCAAATGGGCCAGATCGCCAATGTCAGTTCCAACATAATCATTGCTCTAGATTTTCCATCACACACATAATGTGATGGCACTGTAATTATAGTGTATTTATGACAAGGTGAAATATTTGTTTACATTCACATTATCCTTCAGGCATTATGAAGCAGGCAGCAAGTGACATGATACAGACAACATCACGTTCTCCTTTGCTCCTTCATTGAAATGTAAAGTTTGTAGTAGCTTATGCCTGTAGAATCTACCTTCCAACTGTCCTGATCTGGCAGGTCAGTTGCAATCAATCCTCCGTTGTCCCACTTGTTCAGCTGCTTTAAAAGTGTCCCAGCTTCTCCCTTGTCCTCTTATTTTCTCTTCAGCTTACTTCAATTGCTGCAAACCGAGTTCAAGGCATAAAAGCAGTTTGTCCTCAGGGTTGTTGTGTGTTTTCCGGGCTGTATGGCCATGTTCCAGAAATATTCTCTCCTGACGTTTCGCCCACATCTATGGCAGGCATCCTCTGAGGATGCCTGCCATAGATGTGGGCGAAACGTCAGGAGAGAATACTTCTGGAACATGGCCATACAGTCCGGAAAACACACAACAACCCTGTGATTCCAGCCATGGAAGCCTTCAACAACACACAGTTTGTCCTCAATTCAGCAGTGGGGAAGTGAAGAGGAGAGGTAGTTTGCTAATAAAACTGAATTAGTGTGTCACAAAGAGATGTATTTCTAAAAAAAAAAAATGCCATGTCACCAACATGAAATGTCTGGAAAGCTCTGTTTTATGACGTAATAAATCAATATGGTTGTCTCTTCACATTTGCAGTTTGGACTGTTGCATATTTGATTATTCATGTCTTTGATTTAAATGTTCTTTCTGTGAAACTCTAGGTCCTCCAGTATGAGTATGTGGTCAAGATCGTCCAGTCATGCTCCTCTCTAGGAAGCTCTATGGCCTTCAGTGCAATTCTGTGGTTAGCTTCCAATGACATTCAATCATAGAATCATTCTACAATATCTAGAATTTCCTGGAAAGGTGTTCTCCCGGGTTTTTAAAAAAAGCAACCTCCCAAACTGAGGTTGCCTACAACAAAAGAGGACAGGCTACTTCTATGCAGATATTTGCACTGATTAACTTTGCAGCTTCATGGCTATTCAACTTTCTAATTGCAACATTCACACTTGCTTTAAATAGACAAGGATTCTTTCTCCCACCCCAGACATTCCACAAACACACACACACACATATATATATACACTTCACTTACTTCAATGTCAACAGAACCTCTGAAGGTGTCAGCCACAGATGCAGGCAAAATGTCAGGAGAGAATGCTACTGGAATATGGCCATACAGCCCGAAAAACTCACAGCAACCCAGCAATGTCTTTATTCACGGTTTTTCACTGTCATGGTGATTTTGTTCCCCTAACCGCAGCAAATATGGAAGACTGACTGCATAGTACAGTAGAGTCTCACTTATCCAACATTCTGGATTATCCAACGCAGTCTGCCTTTTAGTAGTCAATGTTTTTGTAGTCAATGTTTTCAATACATTGTGATGTTTTGGTACTAAATTCATAAATACAGTAATTGCTACTTAGCATTACTGCATATTGAACTACTTTTTCTGTCAAATTTGTTGTTAAACATGATGTTTTGGTGCTTAATTTGTAAAATCATAACCTAATTTGATGAATAAACTTTTCCTTAATCCCTCCTTATTATCCAACATATTCACTTATCCAACATTCTGCCGGCCCGTTTATGTTGGATAAGTGAGACTCTGCTTTAATTTCATGTGCTTTCTAGGAAGCAAATTATAATCTCACCGCCTCATCAGTGAGGAATGTGAGTGCTGAAATAAGCCAGGCACACCTTTGCATCCTAACTCAGTGGCACCAGGTGTTAGTTTGACTCTACCAAGAGAGAAGGATAAAGATGAGAAATGTTACCTCAAGGGTGATTTTGATTCTTTCCCTCTCCTTCCTCCCCCTTTGCCTCTCCTGAGAGGTGTGTTATGGTGGCAGGAGTGTGGGAGAATTTATCTTCAGAAAGTGAACTGCCATGCCTTAATGCACACACCTTATCACAGGCCTTACGACAGCATAAAACCATCGGGAGTGCTATTACGTTGCCAGGGCTCTTTAAAAGAAAATTGGAATGAGAAGGTGTTGTGATTATTTGCCTGTCGAGATCGATCATTTGTAGCATTCAAAACCTCATTTTTAATTAAGGATTTATTTATTCTGAGCACACTCGAGATCAAGATTATAACCGACAAAAGCTGATATGAAAAAAGGAGAAAAGACAAGACTTCAAAAACACCTTAAATTGTGAAAATGATATAAAATGCACCTCTGGAGCTCTGAAAATTTATTTCCTCTACAAGACCTTGCAGGAAAGGTTTAACAAATCTAAGGAATCTTACAGTCACATCTCCATAAAAATAACCAAGATGGCAGAATTTATTGGGAAAGTGAAATGAGTATTAAAATAAATTTAACTAAGCCAAAGCTCAGGTCTTTGTGGTTCTTTATTATGCTTATGTTGTATTAAATTCTTGGGGTCGTCATAAGTCAACTTGGCACACATACACAGCTCATTGCTTGCTACACTACACTATGCTCCTGGATACCGACATTGTGCAAGTAAGTGTGCACAATGGTTCTCAACCTGTGGGTCCTCAGATGTTTTGGCCTACAACTTCCAGAAATCCCAGTTTACCAGTTGTTAGAATTTCTGGGAGTTGAAGGCCAAACATCTGGGGATCCAAAGGTTGAGAACCACTGTTCTACACTGTGGAAGCACCATCCTTTTTAAGGATGCATCTATTTATTTACTAGCCCCAGGTGGCATAGTGGGTTAAAGCCTTGTGCCTTGAAGCTTGGGTTGCTAACCTGAAGCCTGCCAGGTTCGAATCCAACCTGGGGAGAGGACGGATGAGCTCCCTCTATCAGCTCCAGCTCCATGCGGGGACATGAGAGAAGCCTCCCACAAGGCTGGTAAAGACATTAAAAAAAAAAATCTGTGCATCCCCTGGGCGTTCTTGCAGATAGCCAATTCTTACACACCAGAAGTGACTTGCAGCTTCTCAAGTTGCTCCTGACATGAAAAAAACTTACTAACTGTAGTTAAAGTAAAGATAAAGGTTTCCCCTGACATTAAGTCCAGTCATGACCGACTCTGGGGGTTGGTGCTCATCTCCATTTCGAAGCCGAAGAGCTGGCATTGTCCATAGACATCTCCAAGGTCATGTGACCGGCATGACTGCATGGAGCGCTGTTACCTTCCCGCCTTCTACCTTCTACTCACATTGGCATGTTTTTGAACTGCTAGGTTGGCAGGAGCTGGAGCTAACAGCGGCCGCTCCCGCCGCTCCCGGGGTTTGAACCCGGAACCTTTCGGTCTCCAGCTCAGTGCTTTAACGCACTTCGCCACTGGGGCTCCAACTGTATATAACTGTATATATACTGTGTGTGTGTGATTGTGTATATATGTGTGTTTGGGACTCAAAGCGGTTTACAACATATTAATGGCAAAATTCAATGTCAGACATACATGTGAAAACCAAATCATAATATCAAACAATAACATATAACTATAAGTTAAAATCACTAAAACCGTTAAATGTAAACCATAAGCAACATTTTAACATTAGGACATAGCATTAAAACATCATAGTATATACTTTAAAATCACATGATACAAAGTCGTAAACCGAAGCCATTCCAAATTGTCAATTGCACATAATCCCTATTTATTTCCTTCACTGCATTATTTTACTGGCCAAAGGCCTGGTCCCATAACCATGTCTTTGTTTTCTTTTAGAAGGCCAGGAGGGAGGGTGCTGATCTAATCTCACTGGGGAGAGAGTTTCAGAGCCAAGGAGCTACCACTGAGAAAGCCCTGTCCCTCGTCCCCACCAACTACACTTGTGAAGGGACCAAGAGCAGGGACTCCCCAGAAGATTTTAACATCCATGATAGTTCATAGAGGGAGATACGTTTGGAAAGGTAAGCTGGGCCAGAACTGTTCAGGGCTTTATAGGCTAAAGCCAGCACTTTGAATTGTTCTCGGTGGCAGACTGGCAGCCAGTGGAGCTGGTGCAACAGGGGAGTTGTGTGCTCCCTGTAAAAAAGGTAAAGGTTTTCTTCTGATAAGTCCAGATTCTGGGGGTTGGTGCTCATCTCCATTTCTAAGCTGAAGAGCTGGCGTTGTCCGTAGACACCTCCAAGGTCATGTGGCCGGCATGACTGCATGGAGCGCCGTTACCTTCCCGCCGGAGCGGTACTTATTGATCTACTCACATTGGCATGTTTTCGAATTGCTAGGTTGGCAGGAGCTGGGGCTAACAGTGGGCGCTCATTCCGCTCCCGGGATTTGAACCTGGCACCTTTTGGTCCACAACTCCAGCAGCTCAGCGCTGAACCCTGAATTGAACCCTGCTCCAATTAGAAACCTGGCTGCTGACCGTTGGACCGCTTAAAGCTTCCAAACAGTCTTCAAAGGCAACTCCATGTAGAGAGCATTTGCATTAGTCTATTCAGGATGTAATGAGAATGTGGACTACCGTGGCCAGGTCTGACTTCCCAAGGTACGGGAATCTACACTGTAGAACTAATGCAGTTTGACACTACTTTAAATGCAATGATTTGATGCTATGGAATCATGGAAGTTGTAGTTTGGTGGGGCATCAGCACTGTGGCAGAGAAGGATAAAGACCTTGTAAGACTACAACTCCCATGACTCCATAGTATTGAGCCATGGCAAATAAAATGCTGTCTATTTGCATTCATTCTAAAGTGTAAATGCATTCCTAGATTCGGGGGGGGGGGGGGGGGAGGATAAATAGGTAGATAGATAGACTAACAGATAATGGAATTCAGGTCAGGGTTATCCAAAACACAATTGAGGCACAACCAATGTGTGTTATGAGACTATTCAAGGTGGTATAGGAATACTCTATATGTTTTTACTGCAGGAGACTTAAACAGCACATTTTCTGGAAATTCTAGTCCAGACAGTTTCATATATTGATGACAGGCAACCCCCCAACTTCCCTACTCCCTTCTGTGTTTGCTCATTTAAAACAGTTCATCAGCTGCAAGGAGCCCCTGGTGGTGCAGTGGGTCAATCCCTTGTGCCTGCAGGACTGATGAACTGAAGGTTGGATTGCTGACCTGAAGACTGTCAGTTCAAATCCAACCCAGGGAGGGTACGGTTGAGCTTCCTCTATCAGCTCCAGCTTCATGCAGGGACATAAGAGAAGCCTCCCACAAGGATGGTAGAAACATCAAAACATCCAGGTGTACCCTGTGCAATGTCCTTGCAGATGGCCAATTCTCTTACACCAGAAGCAACTTGTAGTTTCTCAAGTCGCTCCTGACACAGGAAAAAAAATCAGCTGCAAGGTAAAATACAAATTTCAGCAGGCTCCCCAGTGATGCATGGAACAGGATTTCAAGAAGATAAGCCAAAGTAATCTTATCCTTTCCATGTTTCTGTGCTCCCAGTATTTTTATTTTGCACATTTTTTTTGAAGAAAATGGCCTTCCTTTTCCACCTCCTGTGATTTTTTTTACTGTCCTTTCAAAGTAGAGGAGCCTATAGAGAGCATAGTGTCTCTTTACCACCAGGAGGTGGCAGCATTAAGAATGGTTTTCTCATTTATTTTCTGGAGCTAAGATTGACAAATCTCTACCCACATTGGAATATTGGGAACCATGGCAGTTAGTTCCAGTTCGCTCCCTCCCATCAATAGTATATATTCACACTACCTGATAAAATAAACAATGTCTCTCTATAATGGCCTACATTCCTAAATTTCTCCCTAAGACTTTTTTGCATGTTTTTGTAATATACAGTAATTGGTGCCCTTTTTTATTTTCCACAAAGATGAATCCAAATGACATATATGTAAAAATATTGTGGAGGATGATGATAAAATGCCTTATTACATATAAGGGTATTTCAATCAAATAAAGAAACCCCTTCATCTGTAATCCTATGATCCCTGGAAGATTGTTCCAAGGGCTATGAGGTTTTAGCAAATTGTTGTCTCTACCACGAAAAGAGAAGCAGATCTTCATATGCCATTGCAATTGGAGAGATTGCTACTGCCTGGTTGGTGCTTTGCAGCAGGGGCAGTTTGGAGAAGGTTCTGGATATACTGCATGCAAATTTCTTGTTCCACCCTCCTAAATATCTGGAGCTAGTTATACTTATTTCCTGCCCAGACCTTCCCATTTAATTATATTTTAACCTTTGCCACAGGTCCAGCCGGACTTTAAACTTGGAGGTTGCTCTGGGTTAGATTCTTCAAGCAAAGGAGATAACACTACTAATCCTAATATAGTCTCATATAGGAATATAAAATGTCATAGAAAGGTTCACATGATCTCCCTCCCATATCTATGAAAGAATACTAGGGAGAGGAAGCTTTGTGGTCTACCACACATATTCCCCATGGCCATTTCCTACTTGTCCCAGAAAGACTTGTGTGTGTGTGTGTGTGGAGGAGCTCAGTATGTGTTCACATGAAGAACCCATTCTCATTCCAGGTGACCATCTGGACAGAAAGAAAGACATGACTGTGGGCATGTGGATGCAACATTCAGAAGTGGTTACAGGGTTGTTTTGTGTTTTCCAGGCTATCACAACCTCTAAGGATGCCTGCCATAGATGTGGATGAAACGTCAGGAGAGAATGTTTCTGGAACATGCCCATACAGCTTGGAAAACACAAAACAACCCAGTGATTCTGGCCATGAAAGCCTTTGACAACTTACTGGGAATGGTTAGCTTGCATGGGCTATTTCTTTTAACACATGCTGCGGGGGCAAGTCTTCTTCATGATTGTATTTTGTTCAAGCATGTTCCATTCAGTGGGATTTGACTGGAGAGATTTAAGAACATAAGGGGAGACATACTGCATGAGACCAAAGACCCACCTGATCGATGTTCTCTTTGCATAGTGACCAATCGGTTGCCAATGGGAAGCGGCATGTGAGGATAACTCCATTTTTGGTACCTGGCATTGATACAAAGAGGCATACAGCCCTCGGCATTGGAGGGAATATAAATTTATACTGAGCAATATCAATGACCTTACTTATCAATTATTTATCCAATCCCATTTTCAAATTAATATTTTTGTAGAACTTCACAAGGAAGGTTTTCAGCTACATCATGTAATGTCCAATATAACAAAGCAGAAAAGTGGGAACACAAGAAGAGAAAAAAGAACACCAATATATGTTAATAATAAAAGGTAAAGGTAAAGGTTTCCCCTGACGTTAAGTCCAGTCATGTCTGACTCTGGGGGTTGGTGCTCATCTCCATTTCTAAGCCAAAGAGCTGGCATTGTCCGTAGACACCTCCAAGGTCATGTGGCCGGCATGACTGCATGGAGTGCCGTTACCTTCCCGCTGGAGTGGTACCTATTGATTTACTCACATTGGCATGTTTTCGAACTGCTAGGTTGACAGAAGCTGGAGCTAACAGCGGGAGCTCACTCCGCTCCCGGGATTTGAACCTGGGACCGTTCGGTCTGCAAGTTCAGCAGCTCAGTGCTTTAACACACTTTGCCACTGGGGCTCCTCTATGTTAATAATACATATCTGTATTCACTACCTATCCCAAGATACCACTATTGGGGGGATTCAAATTTGAATTGATACACACATGAAACTTAAAACGAACTAACATTTAGGCATTTGGTCAGCTTTTACAGATGTTAATAATACATATCTGTAAAAGCTGACCAAATGCCTAAATGTTAGTTCATTTTAAGTTTCATATGTGTATCAATTCAAATTTTATTCCCCCCAACTGTGGCATCTTGAGGTAGTTAATTCCAAAGATTCCTATTATGTTATGCGAATGAATACTTCCATTTATCTATCTTGAATATTCCACCGTTTAGTTTGAATTGTTTACCACAGATTCTGATATTACGAGAGGGGGATGCTTTCCCCCATATTTTAAACAAAACAATTGAATATCCTACAATTTAGCACTTAAATGTATAGTATGTCTAACTCAATGAGGGTAGAGGATGGGGGAATAGAAGGCGGCAGCAGCTGAGCCTTATTCATTTTCAGCTCCATTGGAAGCACATTTTTAAAAGCAAAGATCAATGATTGAAAAATGGAAAAGAGCAAGTTCCAATAGACTGGAAAGAAAAAGAAAATCTATTAACAAAAACTGGAAACCATCCCAAGTATCGGAAAACTGAAGCACTATTTAAGAACCTGTAGTTCGATTGTTTTGATGTGCCATAGAATGATTTTCCTGTCCTTACTTGAACATGGTTTTTACTGCATTTCCCACCAATGTGATGCACATCAACTGTGGGTCAGGCTTGGCATAGGGAGATTTGGGGGGGGGGGGGATCTTCTGGTGTATATAGTCTGTCAGCCTTAGTTATAAGCTCATTGGATGACCTTGGGCCAATCTCTGTCTCTCGAGTGAATGTACAGTACAGCACAGCTGTTGTGCAGAGAAAATAGTTAAGGAATTATTGATGTTACTCTGATCTTGTTGGGCTGAGGGATGAAATAACAACAGGAAAAACAACTCTAGTAGGAACAAGTGGAGGAGGATGTGTCAGCAGCAACAAGGGATATTTATTTCATACTGTATGATGGGCTTGATGACTGAAGATAGTCTTTCAATAGTTTATGAATAAATATATAATACTTGACTAGTATGCAAGTGCTCCAGGTGGCATAGCAGGTTAAACTGCTGAACTGCTAAACTTGCTGACTGAAAGGTCGGTGGTTCAAATCCAGGGAGCACGGTGAACTCCTGCTGTTAGCCCCAGCTTCTGCCAACCTAGCAGTTTGAAAACATGCAAATGTGAATAGATCAATAGATACCACTCCAGTGGGAAGGTAACGGCACTTAATGCAGTCATGCCAGCCACATGACCTTGGAGGTGTCAATGGACAATGCCGGCTCTTCGGATTAGAAATGGAGATGAGCACCAAACCCCAGAGTCGGACATGACTAGACTTAATGACAGGGGAAAAGCTTTACCTTTGCCTTATGCAAGTGCTTATGTGCTTTCAAACTGACTCTTATTTATGATAGCTTGGGGACCCGGCAGTGCCCGGGTCATTTGAGAAAGGGATTGTTTGCCTGTGTTCCAAGTATAGTCTCAATCCAATGTCATCTGGAGTGGTGCGGATGAACTACAGCTCCCATCTGTAAGTCGCATCGTCCATGGTCTATCCCCCGCCAAACAGTGTCAGGATGTAGAGTGAGTCATAGGGGCTTTGTGTACCAAGTTTGGTCCTTATTTGTCATTAGTGGGAGTCACAGTGCTCTCAGGAAGTGAGTGAAGATATTGCATGTCCCATCATCCATGGTCCATTACCCTCCAAACAACGCTAGGATGTTGAGTAGGTCATGGGGACTGTATGTGTCAAGTTTAGTCTTGATGAGACATTGGTGGGAGTGGTAGTGCTCCCTGGAAATGAGTAAAGGTATTGGAAGTCCCATCATCCCTGGTCCATCCCCTTTCAAACAGTGGGAGGATGTAGAGCAGGTCATGGGGGGGTCTGTGTACCAAGTTTGGTCCTTATTTGTCGTGGCTGGGGGTGGCAGTGGTCTCGGGAAGTGAGTGAAGATACTGCAAATCCCATTGTCCATGGTCAGTTGTCCCCCAAACCTCAGGAATATTTAATGTGAGTCATTTGGGCCACATTGCATCTTTGTTCCAAGTTTGGTCCAGTTGTGTCATTTGTGGGGCTCACAATGGTCTGTGGGAGGTGAATTGGGTGAAGGTACTGGAAATCCCATAATCCTTGGTCTGTCCTGGCCCAAACTGCAGCAGCATGCAAAGTGTGTCATATGGTCTATGTGTGCCAAGTTTGGTTCAATTCTGTTATTCCTGGCAGTTGTCATGGTGTCAGGAAGTGAGTGAAGGTACTGCAAGTCCCATAATCCTTTCTGTGTCCTCCGCAAAACTGCAGCAGGACGTAAAGGGGGTCATGGGAGCTCTGTCTGCCAAGTTTGGTCCAGTTCTGTCACTCGTGGGTATGGTAGTGATCTGTGGGAGCTGTAACGATGGAAAGTACTACAAATCCCATAATCTGTGGTCCATCCTCCCCCAAACAGCACCAGACCGTAACGTATGTTATGGGGGATAAGTGTGTCGAGTTTGGTCCAGATCCGTCATTCGTGGCGGTCGTAGTTGTCCGTGTAAGTGGCGGCCAATCAGAAAGCTGCCACATACTCGCATACAAACATACATACATACATACAAACATTGACTATATAGATATACATTTATTTATTTATTTTAATTTTGATTTTTATTCAACTTTTTTCACATAAACATACATTAAAAATACTATAATAGAGAAAACAATAATGTGAGAGAAAATGGGTACAGTGAGGGGGGAGAGGGGGGAAGGAAAAAGAAAAAAAAGAAAAGAAAAAAAGGGAGGGGGAGAGAGATATAGATAGTAAATGTCCTTCCGCTTTCTATTCTTAGTGGAATAATCTCCTTTCCGTCTTCATCTCTTTTTCAAGCACTGGACTAGATTTAGTTAATTTAAATATTCTCGGGTTCTCCTTTTGCATATTTTTACTTTAACTTTTCCTTGTATTCTTCAAATTTTTCCCAATTAGTTGGTTTTATTGCCTTTCCTCTGTTTACTCTCATTAAATATGTTAATTTGTCCATGTCATATATTTCATCCAGTTTCTCCAACCAATGTTGCTTAGTTGGTATGTCCCTTAGTTTCCAATATTTAGCAAAGATCATTCTTGCAGCTGTTGTTGCATATGTAAATATTTTATCCTCATTTGAGTTCACTTTCATAATTTCCTCTGTCAATCCAAGTAAATAAAACTCCGGCTTCATTGGAAATGATTTGTGTAGTATTTTCTGTAATTCCTCATGTATAGCTTTCCAATACACTTTTGTTTCTGGACACGTCCACCAAATATGAAAATATGACCCTTCTTGCTTTTTGCATTTCCAACATTTATTGTCTGTGTTTTTGTACATCATAGCTAATTTTTTTGGGGGTAATATGCCATCGATGAAACATTTTGAGCCAATTTTCTTGTAAGTCCGAAGCATAAGTATACCTTTGTTTTATGATCCATATTGTTTCCCATTCCGACATCACAATTGAGCGGCCAATATTCCTTGCCCATTTTGTAGCACATGATTTCACATATTCTATCTCAGTAGACCATTCTAATAACTTCTTATATACTCTTGTGATTTCTTTTTTGTCATTTTGCATTAAGACATCCCAAAAATTGTCTATCTCATTAAATCCTAGTATCTTATCTTTTCCAAATTGTTCTTTCATTTGCGCATATTGGAACCAGGATATTTTGTCATATTTTTGTTTTATTTCTTCTTGCAATCTTAATTGATATTGACCATCCTTCTTTCTTAATATTTCCTTATACTTCGGCCATTTTATCCATCCCAAGAATTTTTTCTGATTAGCTTCTAAAGGTGAAATCCAAAGGGGTGTTTTCCTATATATCCTTTCCTTATATTTTTCCCAAATTTTTATTAGCGAAGACCTAATGAAGTGGTTTCCAAAATTTTTCTCAATCATTCTTTTGCTGTACCACAAATAGCTATGCCATCCTCTCCTCAGGTCAAAACTTTCTAAGGCCAAGATATTGTTTTTTTCCAAAGTTGCCCAGTCCTTAACCCATACTAACCCGCAAGATTCATAGTATAGCTTTAAGTTTGGGATGTATATAGATGTATATAGATATACATTTAGAAGATATAGATATAGATAGATATAGATATAGATATAGATGACCGTATCATAGTATCTTCTTGACAAGGTTAATTCAAAGAAGATTTGCCATTGCTTTCTTCTGAATGTGATTCCCTCAAGGTCACTCAGTGGCTCTCCATGACTAAGCTAGGATCCAACCCATAGCATGATCCAATGCCCTGTTCCAACACCTTAAACACTACAACATGTTGGCTGTTAGTTTAATAGCATATGTAAACCTTGAGGTCCATTATTTCATTTGCTGACTTTAAAGGTAATAAATGTTAACCCATTTGGGGAAGTACACCAAAGTAAATCACCTGGAAGACCTAGGAAATTCCTAGAGAGACAGTTTTCTCTCTTAGTGTGTGTAATGAATCTGTAGATATGGGTTCCATGGTTACAGGGATCTTACTGTATTCCTTATAGGAAATTGAGGAGAGTTCTCTAATTTCCTCCCACCACATTTAAATAATGAAACTCAGAAGACAAGAACATCATGTGTCGAGGTTTCAGCAAGGCTGAATCAGATGGTGATATTTCCAGGTTTTTCACAATGCTGAACTCTATTAGGGGAAAACAGTACACAGTGGGGCAGCTAAAGTGTTGGAGAAGGGGAAAGAGAGAGAGAGGCCCATACATTCAGCCATGTGTTGAGAATACCTAAAATTCATTTAAAAAATAAGAAAAAGAACCTTTGTTTACTGAACTCACTAATGTAAATCCATAGAGGAAATGAATTATTAGGCAGGGAATTTCATATGAAGAGTAGATGTAAAATATGCCTAGTTCCGCTAAAAGGTAGTCATCTCTTCCATATAAATGCAAATTTGTTCTGTTTACTATTAACTTGTAAGGTTACTAGACAGGTTGGGTTTGATGATTGAAAGGGAAGGAAATGCAGGCATGTTTGGATGCCAATAAATACAACCAACCTATTTCTGTAAAGGCATTATGTTGTTGTTGCTGTTGTTCTTGCTGTTATTGTAGACCTTCAAGTCATTTTTCCAAACTTGTGACAGAGCTAAGACAATCTTATAATGAGTTTTTCTTTTGGAAAGATTTCTTCAGATAGATTTTCCCTTGCTTGCTTCTGAGGCTGAGAGAGTGTGATTTGCTGAAAGCAGCCCAGTGGGTTTCCATGGCTGAATGGGATCACAGAAACAGTCATGGTGCAGTTCCACTTTCACACTGGTATAATAAATGGACATATCAAATATTATACAGTTGGATGTACAGTGTTGGCATTCGTCAAAGTGTGGTGTGACATAATTATTGTGTAACTACGAGGGTTGAATGAAAAGTAATGCCTCCACCTTCGTAACTCCTCAACACATGGCCGTACTGGTATGCGGCAGATGGTCAGTCAATGTGACTTAAGCAACGTGCAGTCATTGAATTCTTGACAGCAGAAGGTGTCACCCCAAAGGAGATTCATCAGAGAATGCAAGCTGTTTATGGTGATTGTGTTGATGTGAGTACTGTGCATCTTTGGGTGAGTAAGTTTAAAGACGTTGAGATGAGAACAAAGTTGGACGTCCTGTGACAGCAACTACCGAGTTTCACAAGCAAAAAGTTGACAGATTGATTCAGGACGATCGTCGTATCACTCAGAGAGAAATTTCAAGCATAATCAGCATTTCACAAGAATGTGTGGATCACATTATTGCTTGGCTTGGCTATTGGAAGATCTGTGCATGATGGGTACTGTGAGATGCTGGTTGCGGAACAGAGTGTCGACTTCTTCCGTGACGGCTTCAGAAAACTTGTTCATCATTGGCAGAAATGTATCCAGTTGTCTGGTGATTACGTAGAAAAGTGAAGAGTGGTAGTTAAAGAGCACATTCTAAGGATTATTTCTGTGTTTGATTTATTAAAATATACCCATTCAAACTCAACCCTCATACTACATAAAGATAGATTTTTACTACATAAACATGAAGTAGGAGCTCAGCTGAAGTTCTGGTTTTCAGGTTTCAAGACAAAATTTCTCATTTGAAATTCAAATCTGAATTGTGAGGATCTTTATGTTAGCATGTCAAAAAATCCTATAATTTCATGTGTGTACATGTAATCCCCTGAGTGTGGTTAGACTACAGTTCCAATCAGATCTTACTGATGAAAATTGATGAAAGTTAATATTAAAATGCCTCAAATTGTTTAGTGCTGTAGGACAATATAGTTAAATTGATCATTGACTGTATTGTGTTTAATATGGGGGTTAAATTATTGTTTTTCCATATATTCCAGTCTTGCACATGTAGCCTTGAAACATAATGAAGAATCATTCAGCAAAATGGAGATATCACTTTGTTGATAGCAAATTCAACAACTGTCAACAAGTTTGGAGCTGGATTTCTTATGTTGGATTTCAACCAAAGTGGTTACTCTTTTACTTATAAAGAGCCATATACAGTGATGACACTAGAGCTTGAGTATCCCTTATATGGAATTCTTGGGGCCAGAAGAGTTTTGGATTTTGTGATATTTTGTTTTGGAATTTTCATATACTATATGTATATAATGAAATATCTTGGAGATGGGACGCAAGTTTCAACACAAAATCCATTTATGTTTCATTAGATATCTTATATACATTGTCTGAAGTAATTGTATACTCTATTCTGAATAATTTTGTACAAGCAACAAAGATTCTGTACACAGGAAGAAAGTCATGATATCAGCATCCTTGTGCACAATTTTGGATTTTGGAGCATTTTAGATGTTGGAATTCCAGATAAGAGATGCTCATTGGATGCTCATTCATAATACTGGAGCCCCCGGTGGCACAATGGGTTAAACCCTTGTGCTGGCAGGACTGCTGACTTGAAGTTTGGGTTGCTGACCTGAAGGTTGCCAGTTTGAAACTGGGGAGAGTGTGGATGAGCTCCCTCTGATAGCTCCCGCTCCCCATGTGGGGACATTAGAGACGGCTCCCACAAGGATGGTAAAAACATCAAACATCCGGGCGTCCCCTGGGCAATGTCCTTGCAGATGGCCAATTCTCCCACACCAGAAGTGACTTACAGTTTCTCAAGTCACTCCTGACAATAAAAAATTACTGGCTTTGAGATATTTCTAATTTGATTAAGAGATACCAATTTCCCCGATATACACATTAATCTCATCTATTTAGTACTAAAGCATAGTCACTAGAACAGGGTTGCAACATTTTGTTGCTGATCCTACTTGGTTTCTCTTAACATTTGGGGATATAAGTCACTCACTGCTGGGACTAAGATATTTATTTATTTATTTATTTATTTGCTATATTTATATCCCACTCTTCTCACCCTGAAGGGGACTCAGAGCAGTGCACATAAAGGCACATATTGACAAATGCACTTTGAAAACTTTAATAATGGAAACTGTGAATACTTTATAATTATGATAGCTTTTCTGAACAGAGTGCTTTAAATTGGTCTCTTTGGTAGCAATGGCCACATATTTGGCTTTTCACCCTTCTCCAGAGCCATTCATAGAAATGACAGGTAGAAACTGCCAATGGGAGATGTTTTGTGATCAATTGTTGACTTTAACCCAGCACTAGAACTTTAGGATTAATAACATTTCTCTAGTCTGGGGTCTGAATTATGGGCACCCTTTAAGATTTATTCTGTGTGTATCATGCTTAACGTGAAAACACATCAGTTTCTGTTAGGATTGAAATGCAGGACTGAGCTGTCCCTTCCCTACTTGTGGTGAGGAGGCAATTTCAGCAGGTCTTGCTTGTTGTTGCCTTTGGAGAAGGAAACAACCTTCCCACCCTGTTGGTTTTAGAAAGAAGAGGCTATAGCTTTTCTTTCCTGTCCACTTTCCTGCCTGGTGTTTTGCCTGTGATGATGCAAGCATGGAGCTGCGTGCTGTCAGGGCTGTTTAGCACTAGCCGGAGGAGAGTGTTTTTGCTGCCACAAAGTCATCCCTCCGCTGACCAACATCTCTTCCCCTAGAGACACCAGGGAACTGAGGCCAGCAACTTGGAATGATTCGGGTGAAGCATGAAGTATTGACGGCTTGACAGCTCATTTCTCTCGCCTTGCCAACGTTCCTCATTCCAAGCTTAAAGAGGAGGCCCTGAAACCATTAACCAACTGCTCTTCTTTTCAGCTTTGGTGGTTCCAGTGCTGAATGTCTTTTCTAATTGACAGATATGCCTGTGTACAAGGAATTAAACTGGGGTGTTGGGAAATAAACTACATTTCAGGATCAGCATTTCTTCTTCGTGGTCTATCTGAATCACACACATAGATCTCCTGTATCTGTTCAATGTATCTTTAAAACTTCCAAACCTGTAGCACCTCATTTCGGTGGTAGCTCCATCTATTTGCCTCATGTGTATAAAGGGTGGGCTGCCATCAAACCCTCTCTTCCTAGACTATATAACTTATTGAGATTTAGGATTTTATTGCATGAAGTCATTGTCTCATGCTGTTTTCATGAACAGTGATAGTGGCAACTTACTGGGATGATCACCTTTACTATTGAACATCTCTGTAGTTGTACAACAGCAATGATTTTCCAATGTGGGATCCCATGTTGCCAGATCCAATTAGAGACTCACATCCTGGAATACAGCCAATGTAGGACATGGCTTGGGAGGGTGATTGGCACTTTTTGACATACGGTCACATATGTTGATTAGACTCATTACACCAGATAAGTGATGGGACTATGGCATAAGCTGGGACTATCGATGAGTTTTGCTGTCAATAGCAGGAGTTTATAGTTTATTAATAGTTTATCATGGGGAGATGTAAGATTGGCATTGGGTTTTGCATGACAATGTGAAATAGGAGCTGTCACAAAACGTGATGTCCTATTTCAATTCTAGTTTGACACCTTCATGCATAAGATCTTCTTCATGATGTATAGCTGTATGCAGTTGTTACTTAGCCTGAGTCAGCTTTTAGCATCAAACACTGAGATCTTGAAACTTTGGACAAACTGTCCCCACAAAATTTGCACTTATGTTAATGCAGTTTAAATTGGCTGCAACTATTCCAAAGAGAATCTTGGTATCACAGTCCTCTGGTACAGCTTTAGGAAGCCTGAGGGTATGTTAAGATAATTTGTGCAGTAATTTAATGCCACATTATACCTTGCTACTAAAGGGCAAGATAATTTATGTACTAATTTAATGCCACATTATACCTTTGCCATTGCTAAACTTCATCCTGATCTATTTATCTATCTATTTATTTTACACATAAAGGAATATAAGGGTTTATTGTACCAGGTAAGCCTTACTTAAGAGATTAAAAAGAACCCAGTCTGCAGCATTATTCTGGTCACAAAGTTCATTGACAACAAGCAGCTGGAGAGATCCCTCGAGTTTCTGCCACAACTGCTGCCCTCAATATGTCCTGCAACTAGGAGAGCACAATGTTCATTAATTCCCAATGCCTCTATCTACAATGTCTTTGGTTGGGCTATTGCCTGGCTGATAAGGTCTTCTTGGAGTCACATTTGGCTATTAACAGCTGCAAATGTGAATACCAAAAGTGACATGATCAGGCTTACAATCTCATAATTACGTAAAAGAATGTCAACCTATATTTGTAGTTTCAAATTGATTGTATTTGTTAGATCTGGCATTTAGATCTGGTTTGTCTTATGTTACTTGGTGTGTTTATTTATTATTTCTTTATTTATTTACATTATTTATATTCCACCCTTCTCACCCCGAAAGGGACTCAGGATGGATTACAGAACACGTGTATGGCAAACATTTAATGCCATTATACACAGACAGGACAGACAACAGTATAGATAGAGGTATATAGGCATTTCACATCTTCGGCATCCTGGAGGTTGTGCTCGATTCCAGCCATTTGAGGGGGGAGGGGGAGGGGAGAGTGCTGTCACTCCATTCTCCATGTTCACATACTTCCTCCTTTTTTAATCGCCAGCATTTTTCTAGTATTTCCTTATGATGCCATTAAAATACTTCCTCGCTCAAGCGATACCTATTTATCTACCCACAGCTGTTTTTGATCTGCTAGGTGGGCAGTGAGCTGGGCTTAAGGTCGGGCACTCTGCCCAGCCCAGGCTTTGAACTGGCAACTTTTTGATTGGCAAACTTTATTGCAGCTGGTGGCTAACGTGCTGTTCTAAAGCCTGGTGTGTTGTCTCTTTAAAAATATTTTCTTGGATTTGGGGGGTGCAGTTGGTGTAGTTTATTATTTTTATTGCATCAGTTTTTTTATTTTATTTTATATGAAGAATGCAGGAAAATATATATTTTTAAAATAAAATTTAAACTGTTCAGGTGTTTAAGCGAATGCATTAGTAGTGAAAGTGGGCTATTAACAAGCAAAACAAATATTGCTGCTACTATAAATGCAACCTAAAAAACCCTACCATGATTTCACTTATCATTCAGTGCCAGCTGGCTCGGTGAAATCCACAGGTGAGGTTTTATGAATTATCCATTCTGGGCTGTTTTTTAAATTGACAAATCTGTTAATACTCTTTATTGAGGGAGTCAGCAAATAATACTGCTAGAATTATCATATTCAGACTTTTTTTTTGAAAAAAGAAAGCAATCCAGTAAGTTAAAATTGTTTGACTGCTGAGCTATGTAAGGAAATCATAGTAAATGACTTCAATGGTTAGAGCTGCAAAACTATCCACACCCAGGTTGACCTTGCTATTAAAACTGCGGAGTGAAAATGTTTTTAATTGGGCAGGCATTTTAAAATGGATCTGAAAACAGATGGTTCTTCTGTCTATTGTGTGTTTGAGTGTTTTACTGCAGCACTTCTCAAAAGTTCTTAAGAATGAACCAGTAATTTAGCTCCATCATTCAAACCTACTTTCTCAAGGAAAGGAAAAGCCAAAATCAGCAGTTAACAACAGTGAATAACTTGGCTCGAACCCTCCATGTTAAATGTTACTATAGCTAGAAGTACCTGAGAGCTGTGATCTACGGTAAGCTCTCTTACCATCTGAGGCAGTATAAGATATGACAGAGCTGGTGGATCACCTTTCCCCTATACCTGCCCTTGTTTTTACTCCCACTTTAATTCAGTTGCTGCCACTGCTGCCTGGGATTGGACAAATGTTGTCTTAGATATTAGTGCAGAGCTTTCCAAACTGTGTGTCATGACACACAGTGTTCGCTGCAGTGTGTAAGTGTGTCACTCACACGTAATGAGAAATGACAAAAACCTTGGAAAATGTACGTCATTATCTTACTAATCACACACACACACATATATGAAAGGTTTTCATGATATATGTTGTGTCTTCAATATTTTGTGAGTGCAATTTATGTATGTGTCCATATCTCTTATTAGGGGTTGGTTTAAAATCTGTTTTGATAGTAAAACTGAATTACTGTGTTGCGAAATGACGCATGTCTAAAAAGTGTGTCACCAACATGAAATGTTTAGAAGGCTCTGTGTTAGCAGAATATTAGTATGAACTCTAAAGGAGCTATCCAGGATGTGGACTACTAACCCCAAAGACAGGAAACTTAATCTGGATAGCCATGTTGCACATATGGCAAAGTATGGTAAGATTCCTATAATCTCAGAACCCATGTTCACAGTTTCACTTATCTGCACTCAAGGAAAAAATTGGATCTCTAGGTCCTTCGGATGATTTTATGATATACTCCCCTAGAAGTTACTATAGAGTTACCTGAGATTACATAACATCTTCTAGCCAGATATTCTCAGAGCTGTAGCTCAAGAATAATTCAGGAAGCATGACCACATCAGCTGAGGGACAAGGTTGAAGCGTTTATATGAACAATACAAAAAATATGTTTCCAGATTACCAGTGATCCTCCTTTCCATTTCAACTTTCCATGCCATTAGGAAAGCATTGGGAAGGGTGAGTTTCAGGGGCTGCAGAAGAAAGGAGGAGGAAGACAGGAGAAGGGGAGGCAAATCATCTCCCCTCCCCACTCAGTTTTCTATCAAATCTTCTGAGAAGTATAAGCAAAATAGAAAATCAGCATGTTTTGTCTTGGAAACAGATGTCACAATCATATTTATTGATGGTAAATGTGCAAAAAGGAGGAAATTGTAACTATTATGTCATTATGCAAATATTAAAGAAAGAAGCACTTAATTTATGATCAAATAAAGCTGGGGTTTTATTGCATGCTTTTCCAGCCCATTACCTTTGGTTATGCAAAATTACGACTAGGTTTCGGAAGAAGATAAGTATTCCATATAAATTATTGTCCAATACAAATGTATTATATGGCCAGGAAGCTTTGAGAATATGGCTATAACTGTACATCTTTACCTAAGACCTTTTGACAAAAGTGAGATTTTTTTTCTCACTAAGCAAATATGTCTCTAAATATTGTAAAAATGTGTTTAATGCAAAATGCATATTTGGGTGTACATAGGGTTTTAAGTAAGTATATTTTTATAAGTCATCATAAACATGATATATAAACACAGACAGATTTATCTTTGCAAAATACAGTAAGGTGGCCATAGCTAGAGGGAATTTGTTCTTGGCTGGACTGCATATATGTGAAACATCAGATATGATCAAATACCATTAAACTACCCCTTTCCAATTCCAATATACTATAGAAGTGTGTCGGAGGACCTAGAGATTCCAAGAAGTATTTTCTCAGGTCTCCAGTTTAACTATAATTTTCAAGGGAAACATATCTTAGAATGACCAGAAGGAACCTAGAAAATGTTTAGAGAGACCACTACACACACCTATCATGGGGTTTGCTTGGCATAAATTGTTAAGAAGGGGTTTATTTGAGGCTGAGAGGGTGTGACTTGCTCAAGGTCACTCAGTGGGCTTCTATAGCCAAGCAGGGATCTGAACCCTGGTTTCCCAACATCCTAGTCTAACCTCAAACAACTACACGCTATCTCCTGGTTAATGTACCCTTCAGTCTGCTCCTTGCAGTGCCTGGCCCCAGGATATCCTTGAGAGACATCTTCTGGATCTTGCATAACCAATGTTTGAAAAATGCACATACACAATATAATCATTTGATTGCCTGAGAAATCTCAACTCCCAAGGCTCTTCTGTTCCCATCTCCATTGATCTTTGATGTTTTGCTGTGTGACCATGAAGCTAATGCAGATCCTTGGGCCAGGCATCAATTTTCATGTGTAGCCGCTGGCAGGAATTGTAGCAAATCCCTTTGAGTTGCTTTCGTTTTGTAGCCTTTGCTGGCGCAAGCCTCTTGGGCATTGCATCTCATTTCCAAGACCTTCCCTTGAGCATGCGGCACTAATGAAAGAGGCTCCATGGAAGATAATAGAACCGTGAGATTAGGAACTCATCACAAAGGTCTACTGTGTTTATCCCCTCTCTGTTAATTAAAGAGAAAGATAAAGTAAATATATTTCTTTGTATACTTTAAAAATACATTATTTCAAGCTGTTTGACAATGTTACACAAACAATGGTTCTTGCCTGTTCCCTCTGCAGTGGCTGAAAAGGGGAAACTATCAATTTCCTTGGATAGTTGAGCTACAGGCAGTGGTAATGATGTCAAGAGAGGCAGAGACTTTACCATGGCCTTAGTCTGAAATTTGAAGGAGCTCTCCAAGGTGCTAAACCTATTTTGGGATTATGGCTCAGCACCTTGGATAGCTTCCTTGAGATCCACCCATCCACTCCCCATCCCACAGATATGGAAGCTATCAGTTGCTATTGATCCTAGCTATTTTCTCATGGCTAAAACAGTGATCTTACTGAATATGGAAAGATAGTGGAAGAGACTTTCATTACAAGTTACATGCACATGATCCACCACCATGTAAGTAAGACCCAAAACAATATCTTTTTCTTCACTTGGCAAATAAACTATGTTGTATTATATAGCCTGATTGAAATTCCTGTGCCACAATTGCTTGTAAAACAGTACAATTTAATACAAAAGTAGTAAATTGTACTGTTTTACAATGTATCTTTATGGGTTGTGGTGAGTTTTCTGGGCTGTATGGTCATGTTCCAAAATCATTCTGGAACATGACCATACTTCCTGGAAAACTCACAGCAACCCAGTGATTCCGGCTATGAAAGATTTCAACAACACGATTTATATTTATGGAACAGAAATATATGTCAACAAGAAAGCTGAACTGGAGGGCTTCTGCACATGTAGAGGTAAAGGGAAGTGGAGAAGAAGAGGACAGGATATGTTGGTTCAGCACATTTTGTAAAGAATAAGGCTTATGTTAAGAGAAAATCTAGGATATAGCTAACAGAGTTCACGGAGAGCTGTCCAAGGTACTGATTACTGCCTTGCAAAACCTTAAATAAACTTCATGTGATGCAATATACCTGAAACAATATCTGGTTCCTTTTTTTCTACTGCAAGCTGGTGGAACAAAATAGTCTGTCCCAACTCATTGTGGAGGATGGAGGTACTTCGTGCATGTTAACCATGCAGCCTCTGCTTAAAGTCCTTCAGAGAAGGAGACGCCACACATTCTCAGGCAGCATATTCCACAGTCAAACAACTCTTGCCATCAAGAATTTCTTCCTAATGTTTAGATAAAATGTCATTTCCTGTAGCTTAAATCCATTGGGCATGTCCATCTCTGGAGCAGCAGAAAACAAGCTGGCTCCACCTTTGATATGATATTCTTAAAAATATTTAAGCATGGCTATCAGGTCACATCTTAATCTTCTTTTCTCCAGGCTATACATATTCAGTTCTCCAAGTTGGGAAAACATGGTTTTAAACCTTTTACCATTTTGATTGCCTATTTCTAGACATATTCTAGCTTGTCAATGAGGATACAGTATTCCAGGTGAGGTCAGACCAAAGCAGAATCTACTGTTGTCAAGCCATGTTCATTGAGTCTATATCTGTCCATTTCACTTTTTTTTGGTCTAACTGTTATACTTTACATGCATCCTTGTTGAAATTCATTTCCTTTGTCTTGGTCCAGCTCTCTAACCTGTTAAGGTAATTTTTCATTCATAGGTATCCATAAATCAAAGCAAACCTGATGACAAATTAAGAACAGGTACCTGAGACAATGGATGGCAGTCAATGAAAGCACATACTAAAATTAATATTTTAGTCTTGGTGCCCCAAGATTCTTGCTGACATGCTGGTATCGACTAACACAACATGTTTATTTATTTATTTATTATTTACAGTCTTTATACCCCACCCGTCTCACCCCGAAAGGGACTCAGAGTGGCTCACAGAACACACAAATGGCAAACATTCAATGCCGATTATACATTTATACAATTAACAAGGACAGACTAGAAGCAGTACCTATGCATCTACTCACATTTCTACTTTCAACTTGCTAGGTAGGCAGGTGAGCTGGAGCTAATGGCAGGTGCTCAACCCCAACTCGGGCTCAAACTGATCAGCAGGATTTTTCTGCATTACAGCGATTAGCCTATTGTGCTAAGCCCAGCCATGTTGCACTTTTAGTTTACTTTCCATATTTCTGGATTAAACATCTGCATAGGAAATGGATACTTGGGTTGAGACTTAGTGATCCCCAATTTACAACTCAGTTTCCATTTCATTGAAATTCCCAGGGCTGGGGGTGAAGGAGAAGTATAGTGGAGCAAACCATCGTGCCCGTATTAAAGGGGCTGTGCGATCAAAAAGAGCAGCTTTGAAAGATCAAAGCCAAATACTATGCTACATAAAGCTTCACAGCCTTCAGCCACAAAGTACAAAAGATCCCGTTGACATGAACACACAAATAACCTGAAATATTTGAGCTTCTTCTAGTTAATGTATTGACTGCTTCAAAATACTCATAGTCTGGCACTGAACAATTCATTTTCCAGAATTGGGCTTTCCCCTGTTTCTTGAAACAATGACGTTATGACTGGACTAATCCATTTTATGTATGTATGTATGTATGTATGTATGTATGTATGTATGTAGTGAAATATTTATATCTTGCCCTATATCTGAGGGTCTCAAGGTGGTTTATAACAAAATCAATTTAGGACAATAAATAATACCAACCTTTTAAAACAAAAAGTGGAATCATTTATCACTTAAAGCTGTACAATTTAAGCCCAGACAAAACATAGTGCAAGTGTAAATATTAAGATAAAATCAATCAAGCCCTGGAGGCTTTAATAAAAAAGCCATAATTTGACTAGGCACCATGACTTGATGCAAAGGTACTTCCAATTAAATACATTAGAAGCCTCACTACACCTCTGATGGCTGGTGTGCTTTCCTGTCTTTAACCTCTCTTTCAATCTCTCTTTGTGCATGGTAGCCTCTAAAATCTGTGAGATTTCATTGTTAACCAATCCATTCGTGGACTTAGTGGACCTTTCTCTGCTTTGTTCTCATTTTAAAACTATGTGTTCCTTTCTTCTACTGACCCATTTTAGAAAGGAAGGAAAAGCTTTCTGTATCCATGGATTCTGCATCCACAGATTAAACTATTCACAGTGTTAAATATTTTAAAAAATTTCAAAAAGCAAACCTTAAGTTTGCCATTTATCATATTACTACACTACTGTATACAATGGTGTTCACAGGTGGCCTACTGCCTACTGTACATTAAGCAAAACTTGAGAAAGTTACATTTTCCCCCAAGACATCCCAGCTTAGCACATCATAGTCCAGCTCACTAAGAACTGTGGTCCAAAAAAGTAACTTGACTATGCCTGGCTCTTAGGCTGCATTTGGAAATGAAAGTGCCTTGCTATAGCATTGGAAAACATGCCAGCACTTTTCATATGGTTACTTAGCATTCAGGCTGGCTACACTCAGGATGGGGAATCTGAATCTCCCCTTTTCCATATGTGACCCATGAGGATTCTTTATCTGGCCCACAGACTTTTTCTGATTTTATTTCCAATCTGTGAACAGAGATAACAAGCTGTTTAAAGTCTGGCAAGTTGCTGGATGGAAATAATTGCTGATTTTCAAACACAGTAAGCTGTTGCATGGAAGTGAGCTGAGCTCTGTAGCCCAGGAAGCTGTTGAACTGGGGCTTACTCTTGAACAGGAAAACATGCAACTGTCTCTTTGAATTCATGTTGGGACAATGTTCAAGTTTGCAATAATTATAGGTGCCCCCCTCCTCGGAATTTGGCATCAAACATTGCTGGAATATCCAGATGCCAGTACTGTTTAATTATCAGGGCGGAGGCCACTAGGGGGTGATAGAGAGAGAAGGATAGTCCATTTTATGGATGAGGGAGGAGTTGAAGGAGGAAAACCATTTCCCCCATCTTTGCTGGTTATTTCCCCTCCCCACTTCCCATATCATAAACGAGGGTTGTTTCCACAACTAGGACATGGGTGGAGAAAATAACAGGAAAACAGGGGGAAGTGGTGTTACTCCTACAACCCATCCTACTCCCTTCTATCTTTCCATCTCTAGTGCCCCCTAGTTGCCTCTGCCCAGCTAATGGAACAGTATTCAGAAGCCTTCCCAATTCAGAATTTGAGCATTAAAAAAAGAAGAAAGCCATCTTCACTTCTGAGCTACACCTAGTTGAGATGGTCTGCCAGGCATGTTTCCAGTCAATTAGATCAGACAAGCTTTGCATAGGTAAATAAAAACATTTTGGGTCTTCCAGCCATCTCTTGAAAGCTTCTTTGGAAACAAATTCATGGATGAATTTTTCCTTTACTAGCTTCCATTTTCCTTATGATTTTTATTGTGATGGTCAGACGTATAGATTTACATAGTGGGCATAGCTGGTGAGGGAGGATCATCTGCTTTCCTTTTTTCTCTGTATTTTGCTATTCCTGCAAGTTCAGCAAGGGATTATAGAGATAGTTGTCGTTGATCTTGCCTATTGTAGGCAGGTACACACAGCTATGGTAGCATGGACCATCCACCTAATGGCGATGCTGCTTAAAAAGTTCTTCCCACAAGACAGAAGAAAAGGAAGAAAAAAGTGGTGGCTCGGTAAGCATAACATATTTTGTGAAATAGAATTTCTTTGTCAGGGTCTTTGTTACTGAAGAATGCCTGTACTTTCACTTTCTCAGACATTTGTTGAAAGGGTTTCAGAATATATAAGTTAATGTAAGTTTGCATGAAGTTCCAGTTTTAGATTTGATCGGTCAAATACATTGTGGCTTAAAATAATGGTGTGTCTGTGTTGAAATGGTCCCACATAATAGAGACCCACATAATAGTTGCATACACACAGCAAATCGTACTAGCATCAAAAGCTAACATTGTTTCAGATAATACTCACCCATCATCTTCCCAATTGTTGTTAGGTTCAGAAAACAAAACAAAAAAACTGTAATTGAACAAAAGAGTTAGAATCAGGCTCCTGCTGCATGGAAGGTGAAATCACTGGGGAACTGTGACCAAACCCTAATTTTCTGCTTTGGAGAACTCATGTCATATAAGCCTCAATGGTGCAATGTTGCATGAATATATGCTTATTTCAAATGAAGCCCCTTTCCCCCCTTTTTTGTTTTTGTTTTTCATAAAGTCATCACCTGTGTAGTGACTCGTGCCAAAATCAATATAAACATATGGTTCTGTGCTGAGCTGATGTGAAGCCGAAAAAAATGTCACCATTTCCAACATGCCCATAATTCCTGCTGACACAAGTAAGCAGGTGTGATGCAGAACTAATAGGTTTGAGAATCTCCTCCTGTACATCTGCTGAGAGCAGTCGTCATCTGTTGTAAGAAATCCAGTTCCAGGCAGGACACTGAGGTACCAATGTCATCAAAATATTTAATCCTTTCTACACCAGCGGGATCAGGAAGGAGAGGCAGTGGAGAAAGTCAAGAGGCAGCTGTGATTCTGAGTCAGTTATATTTTGGGTCAAAAAGTATTGCACATTATTTCATGTCAGTCATGAGAGCTGGATTCCACTTGAGGACAGACATGTTTGCATTCTAGCCGAAAAATGTGCCCATGTGAAGGGCCATCATTACAAGGTAAGCATTGCTGGGCACCTGCTGAGGTTCAACTCACAATAGATAAAGTTAAAGGTTTTCCCCTGACTTAATGTCCAGTCGTGTCCAACTCTGGGAGTTGGTGCTCATCTCCATTTCTAAACCTAAGAGCCAGCATTGTCCGTAGACACCTCCAAGGTCATGTGGCTGGCATGACCACATGGAATGCCGTTACCTTCCCGTCGGAGAGGTACCTATTGATCTATGCACATTTACATGTTTTCGAACTGCTAGATTGGCAGAAACTGGGGCTAACAGCAAGCACTCACTCTGCTCCTCCTATTTGAACCTGCAACCTTTCAGTCTGCAAGTTCAGCAGCTCAGAGCTTTAATATGCTGCGCCATCAGGGGCTCCCAACTCACAATAGTTTTAAAATATTGTCATCTTACAGCCTCCAGGCTCTATTCCATCAGCTTCTTAAGATCCATTCTTGTTCATTTGTTCCAATGTCAGTCTTCAGCATTTCCAAGCCCCCTCTGTCTCACTTTCTCAAGATCACAGGTTGTTCATCTTCTCAGAGCAAACACGTGTGAGTTCTATACCTGCTCTATACTTTACGATCCCAAATGGGAATAATAAACATTTTAAAGTTTAAGTGATGTGAACATCAGTGTGTCATAGAAAGAATAGTTTTTTCCAGCACTGGGATTACTAGGTGGCCCTAGATTTAGGGTGCATCTACACCAGGCATGGACAAATTTCAGCCCTCCGGGTGTTTTGGACTTCAACTCCCACAATTCCTGGCCTCAGGTCCCTTCCTTTCCCCCCTCAGCCGCTTAAGTGGCTGAGGGGGAAAAGGAAGGGGCCCGAGGCCAGGAATTGTGGGAGTTGAAGTCCAAAACACCCGGAGGGCTAAAGTTTGCACATTCCTGGTCTACACTGTAGAATTGATGCAGTTTGACACCACTTTAATTGAGCAGAAATAACGATGTAACTTGGTGGAACAGTAGCATTATGGAAATATTTTTCTTGTTTTGGCAAATGAATAAACTGATAACAGGTTTTCCTATGTCATGTTATGTCCACCTAATATAACCTAGCATTGTTTTTATGCCTTGTGAATTTAATTGTCTGGTCTGATTAGAAATGCCTTTGTTTTGGATGTCTGTGGTCCATGATTAAATATTTAGCTATAGTGAAACCAGAATTTCTCACTCTCCGGTGGCTATAAATATGGATTATTTTTAGGATTTGGGCTATGGAAGTCACCATGATGAGTTTCTCTGTGCTGAAATTTACCACCAGGAGTCTGATTTCCACATAATAGCCTTTAAGCCTTCTTTTTGCCCACTGGTTCATCTCTGCACAGTATTGAGAGAAGCAAAGTGCAACCAGCTGTTAGATGTGTGTGTACTGCAAAGCTGATACGGCTGAGACTGACTGTGGGAAACACAATTCCTTTATCGCAAAAGACAGCTACCGGGAAGATGCAATTTTCTATTAGCCTGGTTGTTTGGAAGACAAATACTGTAATTACTTTTGGGACCCTTTTCAACCTCTGAAAGAACTTAGGCTGTGTTGTCTCCCAGGCATTTTTGTGGGTTGTAAGTGGGCTTAAAAATACAATCCATTGTGCTGCACAAGAGCAGAGACAGCTAACCCTATTGACTAGTATTAGTGCCACTGCTTTCTACAGTTCATTCAAGAGTTTTCAGTGGGAGAATCTGTACACTAAGAGCCAGCTTTAAGTGAGATGCTTGTTATTTCACAAACAGAATCTACTTTCTGTACACAATCCTTTAGGCACAAATGAAGAATTTAGTACTCATCAATTGTGTAAGTATCGGACAGCAGTTCTGAAAGTAGTGCAGCTAAGAGCACAAGAAGTTATCTCTAAGGAGAATGAATATAATGATGTGCTGAAGCCATCCTTGACTGAACATAAACTCATAGTTGGAAAGGATCACAAGGGCCTTCTCGTCAAATCTCCAGATAGGTAGAAATACATAACAAAAACACTCCAGAGAAATGGCCATCAAACCTCCAAAAATGGAGAGTCCACTATCCGCTGAGGCAGTCTATTCCACTGTTGAGCAGCCCTTAGAGTTAATAAATTATTCCTAATGTTTAGGTGGAACCTCTTTTCTTGGGATTTGAAAAGATTTTCTTGGGAAAATTCCCTAAAAATTACAGTGAACATTGTTGAGGAAAATATATTCTTTCTGAGACTCAGATCTTGCCCTCTGGCTATCTATGAATCTTATCGCACAGCAACAAGCATAAAAGATAAACCAAAAAGAATTCTTCATAAGTTCTGTGCCTTTTCATTGACCTGGCAGATTTCTTTTTATATATTTTCATAGCCAAGAAAGCAACTTGATTATCTTATTCCATCAATTTTGAACATTAAAAAAATGGAACGGAAAAAGAAAGAGTAAAAAAAAATCTTTTCTTTTCTAGGTCACTGTTTCATCTCCATTTGATACCAGAGACTGACTTGTCTCTTGCCATTTTCTGGGCAACTCATCAACTCGCTTAGTGCTGTTTTACTTGCAGCTGCTTGAGATGGATGGGACTGAAAAAGGGAAATGAAAGGTTAACTTTGAATTGCAGTTTGAAAACAGCATTCATTCTGAGAAGCTTAGGAAATTGGTTTTCTGTTTCTGTTTCTGAGGAATTCCAGGTCAAGGCAGGGACTGAGATGCTACATTCAAAGGCTTATAAGATGGGAACTTTTATTTTTCCAAATAAATGAATTTTCCTTTAGTCTAGGCCTAGAAGTTTGAATACTAATGTACTCAATCCAGTGTTGTAGCAGTAATTTCCAGAGTACAGCTGTTTGTCTTGACAGCTCTTATAGCCTTTCTCCAAAAAAAGTTCAAAATGAACATGCACATATTCACCAGAGAACCACTAATAAGGATGCAAGGGGCTTTATTCAAAATTTCCCATTCTCAACAACATAGGATGCCTTAACACTTCAAGATACTCCATCACCAAACAGTTAATCATTATGAAGTGTTGCCAGATTTCATCACGTTAGGATTAAACTTTGTCTTTGCAAAAAACAGATCCCCCTCACAACACTGCTTTGAGTCCCCTTTATGCCACTTTTGAGTTTCTTTTAAGATAAAAAGTGAGATAATAATAATAATAATAATAATAATAATAATAATAATAATAATAATTACAGCTACACCAATCTACTTATGGTATTGGGTACGATTTAGAGTGTTGGCTATGACTCATAAATCCTATATGACTTGGCATGAATGTATCAGAAAGAGTCCAATTTTGCAGCGCTGTGTAGCGGTTGTTACAAAATAAATACAAAACATATAGTAACATTATTATAGAAATTAGAGTATGACCCACATGTTTGTAGGAACAGTACTTGCAGTAATTTACTTTTAACAAAATATGGGCTCTCTAGTCATATTTTAGACCTCCTGGGCCAGAAGGTACTCAGACAATGCAAAGGAAGGTGAGTGAAGAAATAGATGTAGTCAGCTCCATCACTTTGCTATGGTGATGTTTCCATCTTCCATTTGAACTTCAGCAGGTATTATCTGCCATTGTGAGAAAGGCTTATAGTATTAAGGATGTTTTGAAGGAAGTTGAGGAACAGAAATAGTTGTCTCTTATGGCATCATAATGGGATGTCATCCAATAAAATGGATTGATTTGGGACAACAGGGATGATACATTTTGATGTATTTTATCAAGAAAAGCTATGGTCTTACGGAATTCATTGCTTCAGGGTGTTGTTTTGGCTACTAATTGCCACTTAAAAATTAGGCAGAGAAATTTACCGTCCATTACAAGACTGAGCAAAAATGTATTTATTTGGAAATTTAAAATGGTTGCCCCTCACTCTTGACTCCCACGTACAAGGTTGACAGGAATGGCAGTCAGTCCTGTTCATGTTTTCAGTCCTGTTCATGAAATGGCATCCTTTACCACACAAAACAAACAAAGACATGCTATAGCAATGTTTGAAGGGATGTGAAACCCAAGATATGCCGATACCTGTGTGGGCTGATTGTCCCCAAATACCAGAATTCTGGAAATTGGTAGTGGTTTTCTGAAATCATGAATCAACATATGTCATATTGTTAAGCTTTGGTACTATCATCAATAGCCAGAATCCTGTGGAGGGCTTACATCTTCATAAATGGATTTACATATGCATGAATTAGAATTGCACAGTTGCATTATGTCCATATCCAATATAAGACTGCTAGAAAGAGCTAGGTAACGGAACCAACAAAGTGCCCAATGCACATTGGTGCCCAGTATACAACAGGACCAATGTACATTGCTGTATTTTGATGATGTGCATTGGGCATCAATACCAATTGGACACACTTGCGGGTGTTCAATTACACATCTTCAACATTCAGTAAAAAGATTTCTTAGTGCCTTTGCTATGTAGCTAGGTGTAGTTAAAATTATGTAATGGAAAAGGCCCTATGCCTCACAGTATTAGTCATCTTAGGGACTGCTCCATTCTGCCCAAATGGCAAGGCTGGACCAAATGACTAACAGCAATTATAATATCCCTTAACTGATTAGCTTTGGGCTTGAAATATTGTAGTCCTTGAATGAAAACTAACTCCCTGCCATCAGTCTAAAGAAGAGGGCTGCTTTTTTCCAAGGAAAGCAGTGGTATCACTAGATGAGCATGTGGGGTGCAGACCATACTGGGTGGCACCATTAGAGGTAGTGTCACCAAAGTGTCAATAAAATATTAAAATGCAGTGTTTTATCACAAATTTTACTTTTCATAAAAATATCCCTGTAGTTATATATAACTACAAAAAGGTTGTCTGTTAACCCAGCAACCATGGGATCCCTTTGAAGATAAATGACCAAAAGCTATATCAGTGATGGGCTACTCTATGTGAGATCTCCCTAGATCAGTGGTTCTAAACCTGTGAGTCTCCAACTCCCAGAAATCTTAACAGCTGGTAAACTGGCTGGAATTTCTGGGAGTTGTAGGCCAAAAGATCTGGAGATACAACTACAGGTTTATCTTGGCACATTCTTCTATTACATTTTTCATTCTGTTTCCAGAATTCAGAGACCTATATACTGGACCATGATATTAAGATACATGGACTATAAACACAGTCAATCATTGCTTAATCTGTCCCTCTGGATACATTGGATTGCAACTACCATCACTCTCTGTCGAAAGGGTAAGGGCGGGGGTTGATTTCCAATACGTCTGCAGTGCATTTGGTTAGGAAAGATATAGAATACAGAATTCTAGTCTGCTGTATGATTGCTTGGTTCTCGATATAGCCCAAGGGGCCAATCTTATCATTCAGGCAGATGCCCACTTGTCCTTCATGCCTTTAGGGCAGAATTTCTCAAACTGTGATGTTTTGGACTTCAACTTAACAGTTCCTAACAGTTGGTAAATTGGCTGGGATTTCTGGGAACTGAAGTCCAAAACACCTGCAGGAGCACAGTTTGAGAAACACTGCTCTAGGGTAATGTCTGATGTGCACTGGTAGCAAAGTAGAGCATGTTTTAGTATCAGCTGGGATTCTAGGACCTCTAATGATACTAAAACCTATGGATGCTCAAGCCCTGTGATATATACAGTGGCCTATTAAAATGGTGTTCTTTACATAAAATGGCAAAAGCAGGCTTTACTTTTCAGAATCTTTCTGAGATTATTTTGCATGGGTAGATAGGTGTAGAATCCATGAATAGGTAATCATAAAGTTAGAAGAGACCTCATGGCCCATCCAGTCCAACCCCCTGCCAAGAAGCAGGAAAATTGCATTTAAAGCACCCCCGACACATGGCCATCCAGCCTCTGTTTAAAGCCTTCAAAGAAGGAGCCTCTACCACACTCCGGGGCAGAGAGTTCCATTGCTGAACAGCTCTCACAGTTAGGAAGTTCTTCCTCATGTTTAGGTGGAATTTCCTTTCCTGTAGTTTGAAGCTAATGTTCTGTGTCCTAGTCTCCAGGGCAGCAGAAAACAAGCTTTCTCACTCCCTCCTATGACTTCCCCTCACATCTTGATCCATGGCCCTATCATATCTCCTCTCCACCTTCTCTTCTGCAGGCTAAACATGCCCAACTCTTTAAGCTGCTCCTCACAGGGCTTGTTCTCCAGACCCTTGATCATTTTAGTCGCCCTCCTCTGGACACATTCTAGCTTGTCAACATCTTCCTTCAATTGCAGTGCTCAGAATTGGACATAGTGAGATTCCAGGTGTCATCTGACCAAGACAGAATAGAGGGGGAGTATGGCTAACCTGGATTTAGACACTATACTCCTATTTATGCAGACCAAAATCCCATTGGCTTTTTTAGCCACCACATGACATTTTTGGCTCATATTTAACTTGTCCATGAGGAGTCCAAGATCTTTTTCACACATAAGCGTGAAAGGCCAAAGGCAGGGTTGCTGTATATTTTCCGGGCTGTATGGCCATATTCTAGAAGTATTCTCTCCTGACGTTTCGCCCACATCTATGGCAGGCATCCTCAGAGGTTGTGAGGCAGCTTCAAACCCATTGAGGGAAAGCTGAGTGCAAAAGGAGATGGGTGGGGAAGGGGAGAGCAAACCAAGGTGGTCCTTTCCTGGGCCAGATCCAGCCCTTCGGGTCGCTCTTTTCCTATTACTTGATATTAATTCAGGGCTCCTCCCTACTTAATGTGACCTTAAATGAATCTATTGCACTTTATCTATTGACGAATTTGTTATTCATAATGTGCACCTTGCTTATCCACTATTGCAACCTCATTGTTTTAATACCGCATTGTGTGTGTGTGTGTTCCCCCCCCCCCGGTTATTGTGTATATTTTGTTATTGGTTTTGTTATTGTTCTTTGATGTTTCATGTTATCATCGCTTTGTATATGATTTTGCTGTAAGTCGCCCCGAGTCCCCTTCAGGGGAGATGGAGGCGGGATATAAATAAACTTCTTCTTCTTCTTCTTCTTCTTCTTCTTCTTCTTATTATTATTATTATTATTATGATGTGCATGGCAGGGCTGCATCTCAAATGGTGAGAAGCTTTGCCTATGCCCACACCGCACGACAGGTCATAGGCATCCTGTCCAGCCAAGGCCATTACTCCTGGCCACCTTCCACACCAACTCAGCCTGAGAGTCCAGCTGCTGCTGTTGATAAACCATCACAGAAGCTTATTCAGCGTTGCTTTTTCCCCATTTTTTTTCCTGGCCTCACAGATTTCACCAAGAAAGGAGAGGGGGGGGGGGGAGAGAAAGAGAGAGATACAATGGCTGGCGCTGCAGATTAGATCCCCCCTTCTCTTCTCCTCCCTCCTCCCGAGACCTCGCTGGGCTTTGACGTCACGTGGGCTCCTTCCCCGTTGCCATGGCAGCCCCATTCCCCAAGCCGCCTCCCCCCCTCCCCTTTCTCCCCATAATGGTCCAGCCGGCAGCATCAGGAGCATCCTCTCCAGCGAGGCCCAATGGTCTCCAGACAGTAAAAGAGGGTGATTCAGCAGGCCACCTTCCCTTCCTCCCTTCCTTGCAGCCATCCCTCCTACTCCTTCCTCCTCCTCTTCTCCTTCTCCATCCCCTTTTCTTTTGTGCGCTTGCCTGAGATTACGCACGAGCCGCTTGGGGTCCATTGCTTCGTCTGCCAGTGCCTATACCTTCAAAAGGGAGGAAGCTTGGGCACCCAATCCTTACCCACAAACACACACATCCCCAGTCTCCCTCTCTCCCTATACATCCCCTCTCTAAACCCCTCCCTCTCCTTTCCATCCCCAAGCGACCCATTTCCCTGCACCCCCAATAAAGGATGGGGCGCTTTCCAAAGACCCCCTGACGTTTGCCATAAAGGAAGGAAGGCGAAACCAAGACACCCGGCAAGAGGCGGGTCTGGAGCGCAGGGGGGAAAATAAAGGCACGGAAGGGTAGGTCGTGGATGTGGCAAGAGAGAGGGGAGGGGGAGGCTTCTGGGGCTTGGCGACCCCCTTTCTCCCTCCCTTTCTCTCTCTCTCCCTCCCTCCCTCCCTTCGCCTTTGTGAGAGGAGGCGGGCTGATGAATATTGATTGCTGTTAAAAATAATCGAGGGGAGGGGGAGGAGGGCGCGCGCGTGCGTGAAGGGAGGAGGGATTGAGGGAGGGAAAGAGAGAGAGAGAGAGAGAGAGCGAGAGAGAGAGAGAGAGAGGCAGGTTAATGAAGTAAACTGCTAAGAGAAGAAGGAAGCAAGAGAGAGCTGGACCGCGGGCCACCGGGAGAGCAGCAAGCATCCTTTCGGGCCGGTGTCCGGGTTAGTAGCCGCGGTTTTTGTCGGGTTTTGGATGTGACGGGGTCTGCAGGGGCTTCCTGGAAAGGGATGGAGAGGGATGTAAACACAGGGCTTCTGCCTTGTGTTTCTCTAGGTCTGCGCCCTCCCTCCTCGCCTGTCACCATGACTCTCCTTATTTCATGTTTATTTATTTTTCAATCGGGAAAGCATGGGCCAAGAGATGCGATCGGTTTGCAAAAGGGTGATATCGTGGATCACATCCTAACGAAAATGGAAACCATAATGATGATGATGTTTTTATTCATGTTTCCCCCCCCCCCCCCAAACATCACTTTTCCTTCCCTGATTCTCATATCTGATTATCTGTTTCCTTCTACTTTTTTCTCCCAAAGTGTATCTCCCTCCCAAACTATCTTGGTGGGATATTTATGCATGAGATGGGAATAAGGGTCCAGAGGTGAAAACAAGGGGAAGGGTTGTTTTGTTTTTTTGTCACCAGGAAGTCCTTTCAGAACATAAACATCCTGCTGGCTTGCATAACAATCCTGCATCCACAAAGTGGAGAAGAGATCCATCTTTCTTTGAAATGTAAACCTAAAATTTAGGACAAGCATGAAGTGGGGGCGGGTGAGTGGGTGGGGAGCAGGTTGTGTCATGTCAAGGGACATTCCACATTGCAGCAAAAGCAATAGAGCTCTTGCCGGAATAGCCTTTCTGACAGCCCCGGCTTTTACAAAAAAAAATTTGTTTGGATAGCATTTTTCTCCTTTCTGCAATGCGGGCCCTGTTAAAAGATACAAAGAGTTTGCATGCCTGTCTCTTGGAGGTCATAATCCTGTGGATCAGTCTAATGACAGGGCTTGCATTTGTGTGCGTTCCTTTTATTTTTTAATTATTTTTTTATCCTCAGTGGCCATAGGCTTGTTTACATGGGTGCCTTTTGCTGCATAGCCTCACCGTTTCTTCTCCAATGCAGCTTTCCCATCTTCTCATCCGGCTCTCTGGGTGATTCCTTTTTCTGGCGCCTTGCAAAAAAGATGGCTCATACATGTATACATACACAGAACCCAGTCTCTTCTGTTTTGGTTTTTTTTTTCTCTTAAGGAAAGGAAAATGAAGATGGCCAAGGAAAGAAATAAAAGGGTGATACCGGTGGATGATAACACCGCTAGATATTGTCTCTGTTTTGATTATACGGGTCTGCTGATCTTCTCATGCAAGGCCAATAAAGATGGGGGCATGAGAGAGGGAGGGAGGGAGAGAGAGAGAGAGAGAACTGCTGACAGGGAAGATAGACAGTGATTGTGTTGAGCTGAACCACATGCAAACAGGCTTGCTTCCAATGACAGGAGAATGAAGAAGGGAAGGAAATGATTTTCAGGCACATTGGAAGCAGTAGGAGATTGAAGAAAGCATGGTGTGTATTTTGAGTTTGACAGTTCTATCCCTCCATAGGGCTCTTTCCCCTTGTTGTATTTCCAGTTTTGCCCCATAAGGTAGCATCCATAGAGCTGCTGGATTAAAAATTCAAAACAAAGGAATGCAAGGGAGAGCTGTTGAGGGGCTGTTCCCTTAGGATAAGACGTGCCAATAATAAAGCAGGACACATCTGACAACCCTAAATTATACTTGCTCTTTTTTTTCTGGTGTGTAGAGTGCCTGGTTGTTCTCGTCCTCCCCCAACCCCCTCCCACCGTTATTGTTAAATGAATGACAGAGGTGGTGTGATATGAGCTATTCAATCAAAAGCCAGCCCCCTTCCCTCCCCTTTTCCCAGATGGACTCTTATTTTACCTCACCATTTCAGAGCGTGTAATATTTTGCAAATGTCCTGTTTGTTGTGGTGGAATACAGCAGGGTGGCTTTGTAATGCTGGTATGATTTAGGAGAGGAAAAGTGGAGGAGTCTTTTAGAATGGAAATACTAGCTACCTCTGGCTAGTCCTGCATAGATGATGGTTGTTGTAACCCAGTTGTCTCTGCTGTGGCTTGAGAGATGTGTGTATGTTTATTGGATCTGGGGGAAACGGTTTATGAGTAGTTCCCAGCATGGATGAGTATCTGGATATGTTTGTGTTTTTCTGGCTTCCTAGCATAGGGGTCAATGACTGGAAAGCAAAATTGTTGCTGAAGATGCTGTAAATTCATACTCAGAGTTGGAAGTGTTCTGTGTATGTGGAAAAGGGGGCGTTGGAGCAACATCAAAGGTCCAAGGCATTTTTGGGTTTTGTTATGGTTACCTTGCACGCACACACACACACACACACACACACACACTACATATATACAGTAGAGTCTCACTTATCCAACACTCGCTTATCCAATGTTCTGTATTATCCAACGCATTTTTGTAGTCAATATTTTCAATACATCATGATATTTTGGTGCTAAATTCATAAATACAGTAATTACAACATAACATTACTGTGTATTGAACTACTTTTTCTGTCAAATTTGTTGTATAACATGATACTTTGGTGCTTCATTTGTAAAATCATAATCTAACTTGATGTTTAATAGGCTTTTCCTTAATCCCTCCTTATTATCCAACATATTCACTTATCCAACCTTCTGCCAGCCCATTTATGTTGGATAAGTGAGACACTACTATAGTTCTTTCAAAGTAGCATAGTGTTTGATAGACCTCAGAGGGCAACAATCAGCTCAGTCAAAGAGAAACAGTCATAGCAGAGCAAAGAATACCAGGGCTGACCTACTATAAATCACAATGAGTAATCTCTTCAGGTGGTATGTGCTGGAGGGCAGCAATGCCCGCCTCCTGACTACTTCTTGATTCCAGATATTATATATATATATATATATATATATATATGTATAAAAATAATTTTTTTCTAGCATGTCCTATATCGAAAGATCTCAGGGCAGTAGGGGAAAAAACACAGCATGATCAGTTTGAAACAGTATAAATAATAAAATGACCTCAAAGGGCCAAAGAAATATTAAATAAAGTAAAAAGCTTTAAAAAAGAGACTAGAACCCATTAAAATACTTTTAAACAATTCAAAACCATGCCACTGTGCAGATTGGTATAAAATAGTGGTAGCCCCCTGTGGCACAGCATGTCAAAGTGCTGAGCTGCTGAACTTGCCGACCGAAAGGTCGCAGGTTCGAATCCGGGGAGCGGAGTGAGCGCCCGCTGTTAGCCCCAGCTTCTGCCAACCTAGCAGTTCAAAAACATGCAAATGTAAGTAGATCAATAGGTACTGCTCTAGCAGGAAGGTAGTGGCGCTCCATGCAGTCATGCTGGCCACATGACCTTGGAGGAGTCTACAGACAATGCCGACTCTTCAGCTTAGAAATGAGATGAGCACCAACCCTCAGAGTCGGACATGACTGGACATCAAGCCAGGGGAAAACCTTTGTCTTTACCTTTAGTGGTAGACAGGAGGGCAGACTTTGACTGACCATCGGAAATAATGTCTTGATGCTAAGAATGTTGAGAATGGAGCCAACTATGTAAAAAGTAAGATCACTTTCTCTGCATGTCTTCAAAAAGAGGATGGATAGATACTTGCTCCAGGTCCTCTAGTTGGAGATCCTACATTGAGCAGAAGGCTTAGACTAGATAGATTGCCCATGCTATCTATCTAGGCCCTGCTATCTCTATGATTCAAGTTAGGTTTCCAAAACTTTTGTAAAAACATTTTTACCTGGCATAAAAATGATAGCAGTGTAAGTGCCAAGTGGCCATTCAAGGGGAGGTTATTCCATAACAGGGGAGCCACAGGAGAGAAGGCCGATTTCTCTTTGTGTAACACAACTTGATCAGGATCTTCTACATTTGCCCGAATGTAAATCCCTAAATTAGCATGATATCTCAAGTGCATTAGGAGACACTATGCCACCACCAGTGTATAAGTATGATTGAATTGCTGATTTGGTCAGTTTGTGTACACGCAAAGGAGAGGATCTTATATTTTGTCTCAGGAAGCAAAATGTCTCGAACTGTTCCTGATAGATGCATGAACCATAGTGTACTGACAAGATATACTAATCCAAGAATCTTTGAGGTTAAATGCATATTCAGCCTAAAATTGTGCACATGGCTTTGCTATTATCTTCCTCAGACTTGTGGGGAGGAAATGGTATAAAATATTTGCTTTGAACAACATAGAGGAAGAATGGGATATAAATGTGACACTTAAAAAATAGCCACCCTATTGTAAAGTCCTTCACATGACTGTCAACATCCTGATTGGTGGCAGCTGCAAGCTACCCATCAGATTGTGTTCCTGACTTTGAAAGAGCTGTCCAGGGTAATAAAGAGTATCCCAAGAATAAGTTCAGGACCATGGATAGCTGCTTTAAAGTCTGAAATAAAATTCCAAATAGAATTACTGCAATTCTGAGATTGAAGCCACTCGCAACTGTTGGAGAACCATGTAGTCTATTGGTGTAGGAGGGCCTGTAGCTTAGTGGGAGAGACCATACACAGTCCAAGGCTATTTGTCCAGCCCTTGAATCTTTTTTTTTAAAGACAACAATGCTCTTCCTGTTAAAAAAAATCACAATGCTAGGGAAGGCCTTGGAAAACTGGACCAGTGGTTCTCCAATGGAGGAGACAGTGCTCGAGTTAGATTGAGCAGTGGCTGAATTTGACATAAGATACTTTCTTGTTTACAATTAATGGAAATATGTTCCACTATGTTTAGAAGAGCTTCCATAAGTATGACTATATTACAATCCAAGCACTGACTTTCTTCAGTGCTTCTTGGTATTGTTGCTAGTTGCCTCCAAGTCAACTGTGATTTGGAGGCAACTGAGTTATGGCAACCCTACCTTATTTTAAAGCAGCTATCTTGTCAATCATTCTTCAGAGGTTTTGTCATTTCCTTTCTGTAAAGCAAATGAATGTGTTTCATGGCTAAGTAGTGATTTGAACTCTGATCTTCAACATTTCAATCACTATTGATGATTATTTAATCCCAGGTTAAGTGTGTGTCATGTTGCAATTTAAGACTAAAATTCCAAATCCAGGTTGAGTATCCTTTATCTGGTTTTCTGATATCCAAAATAACCCAAAATCAAAAATCTTCCACATGGTGAAACCTTTGCTTCTGATAGTTAAATGTATAAAACTCATGAACAAAATTATTTAAAAATATCATGTATAAAATTACCTTAGGCCATCTTTATTAGGCTGCATGAAGTAAATGAATTTCTTGTTTAGGTTTGGGTCTCATTTTCAAGCTAGTTATGTATATACAGTTATTCCAAAATCTGGAGAAAACCCCCAAAATACAGAACATTTCTTGTCCTGAGCATTTATGATGAGGAATACTCAACCTGTATATTTGGCAGGGAATTAAGTTCTTTTTGAAAAAAAGTCAAACTTACTTCAGATACTAAGTTTGGCTATCCATTTAGCAGGCAGGAAAAAAAATCTTGGGCCAGTCATTATCTTTCAGACTAGTTTACACCGCAGAAAATAAAAATGGGGAGGATCATGTACTTCAGGTGGGATTTATCCAGTCCTCCAGATGTTGCCAGACTACAACTTCCAGCATTCCTCACCTTTGACTTTGTTGACTAGCTCTGCTGGGAATCATAGTTCAATAACTTTGAAGAGTCACATGATCCCCACCTTTAGAAGAAAATATGTGATATAGATATAACATATGAATGAATAAGTGTTAGATCAAGGCACTGGAGACCAAGGTTTTAATGTCTGCTTAGCCATGGAAACCTACTAGGTGGCCTTAGGCGAATCACACTCTCTCAGCCTCAGTGGAAGGCAATGATAAAACCCTACTGAACAAATCTCGCCAAGAAAACCCTATGATAGGTCCCTCCTTAGTTGGAAATGACTTGAGGGCACATAACAACATAAATACTCAAAATGTTAAGCCTTCTTCTGCATTTGTTTAAATAGATTACATTGATGTGAGTAATGTATATCTGTCTGTCCAACTCTCTTCATTGATTTTTTAAACTATTCTTAACTGCTTTGAGCCTTGGAACAATGGGGGAGAAGCTGGTATTTAAAAGTCTGCACATTCCTGTCAATTCTTTTGCTTTGTACAAGGCCTGGTATATGTAACATCAATAGAAATTGATGTTTTGATGCCATTCTTGCTGCTTTCTTGAGCCACTGAGGGTAACAGGAGGGAAGGAAATATGAACTACTTCACTGAGCCGGAATAACAAGCAATTACAGATAGGCTCCCTTCCATCTGGGTGCTGGTCTGGTTGAGGCCTCCTTAACCCAAGTAATGAAATGGCAGCCCAGACCTTCTGGCATTCTCTTCAGAAGTAATTGCCACTGAGCTTCCTCCTCCTTTGTATATTCAGCATTCGTACTGGCATGTACGAAAAAGCCTTACAAAGCAGCTGGGATTTCATTCTAATCAAGAAAATAAGACTATCTCTGCTACAAAGACTTCATTTTCCTTGTGCTTACTATAGCAACATTTACAAGGATGGAGATTTCTGGGGAAACTATTATTTTAAAGGTATATACACTCTGTTGCAATGAAGAAACGGTGCTTAATGGTAGGCAGAAACACACAGTAATCATTGCAAATCACAAGACTTTAGAGTAGCTGCAAAAACCCAAAACTGTTTTTGTAGCCTCTTCAGAAGCAGAGGAAAAGCAAAGATGAAGTGAAGGGCAGGAGATGATTTCAATATAATGCCGAATCCTATTTTTTTTTGCTTTGCTTTTCTGAGCAAGGCTGACATTTGTTTTTGCAGAACAAAACAATCAGTTTAAATTTGCTTTCCAGAGCATATGAAGCATTCATTTCATTATAAATAAGATGGAATATGCATATCACAAATGAAGAACCTGTGGTCCTATAGATATTGCACTTTTGGTTGTGCTGGATAAAGCTGATGGGAACTGCAGCCCAGCAGTATTTGAGGGCCACAAGTTCTGCATTTCTGATTTAAGTAACCATGGTAATATTTAAAAGGATTACTATAAGTGAAGTCAGAATTATTACCATGCACTATAGAAAAATGAGATCAAATAAAGAGAAATAGAGGGGTTTATGACTTGCAGCCAATTGTGTCATTAGTTTCAGCCTTTGAATTCACCAGTCACTTTGTAATTCATTTTCTAGAATCCTTGCCCTTAGGCCATGTTGGCTGGGGTTTCTGGGAGATGAAGTCCAAAACATCTGGAGTACCTGAGGTTGAGAACTAGTGATCCACACCATTGACATACAGTATGTGAAGCAGGGATTTCCTGGCTCATTGTGGTGTGTTGATCCTTTTTACATAACTCTGTATAGCTTTAGCCTTGAATTTTGTGGGTACAGGTAAAGAATTCATGGCTGTTGATTGTTGGATTCTCCTAAGATCCTAAGAAGTGGTAATATTTAGGCATGATGAAGAATGGCCACTGATAGTCTTGCCCTGCATGAATTAATTGACTCCCATTGTAAGTCTGTTTGAATTATTAGCCATCACTACAGTGTGTGGCACTACATTCCAACTATTAACCACATACTGTGAGCCAGTGTGCTGTAGTGGTTTGTGTGTCAGACTATGACTCTAGAGACCAGCGTCTCCACTTGGCTATGGAAATTCAATGGGTGATCTTTCAGTTCCAGAAAATCCTGTAATAGGTTCATCTTAGGGTCATCATTAGTTGGAAATGGCTTAGATACACATAACAACAAGATAAAGTACAGTCTATTTCCCTATTTTGACTCTCCTACTACTCAACACATGACTTTATGCATTCTAGTATAATGAGAGAGGAGAAAATATGTTCCTCCCTGCTTTCTCCACAACATGCATAACTTGGTACATTTCTACAATCTCTGCCTCTCTTTTTGTTTTCTCTCTTTTCTTCCCCTTTACTCTGCTCTTATTCTAAGCTCCATGTCTGTGAAGAGTTTTACAAAGAGAAGTTATCAAGATAAGGAAATGCCTGTGACAGCTACCAAATATATAGTCTGTATTTTAATGCACTCTCTGCATCTTAAAGATCTTTAATGTACTTCTGTAGCTCTTTTTAGAATTGTCCTGTAGTGTGGCAACATTCCATTAATAATGGGTAGGCTATTCACCTGTAGTCTGCTCCTGAATTATTGGCTTGATAAATGACACATCTTTATTTAGCTAGGTGAATAAAAATGGATTTCAATAAGATAAAACTGCAGCATTTTCTTTTTCTGATTTAGGACTAACTTTACAGATTTGATCACTAGCAGGCCAGTATCCTGCCTTAACAGTGTCATAAAATAGATTCCTTTGAATGTCTCCCTGTAGATGAAGGACTATCACAAGCTGTGAAGTGTTCTAGCAAAGCCAATGTTATTCCCAAGTGGATTCTATTGAAATCAGCCTTTTAAAGGCACTTCTCTCTCCTTTTCAATCCAAAGATGACCACTATGTAATTTTAAGGGCCCTTCCATAGCTGAATAAAATTCCACATTTCTGCCTTGAACTGGAATATATGGCAGTGTGGACTCAGATAACCCAGTTCAAAACAGATATTGTGGGATTTTCTGCCTTGATATTCTGGGTTATATGGCTGTGTGGAAGGGCCCTAAGACTCTTGTATAGGACTTTTACTGTAATTTCATTCAGAAATGAAAATTATATAGAAATTGTAGTATGTTCCCTATAAAGAAAGGCTCAAAGCTTTTTATTTAAGAGTGAGTGGAAGAGTGTGTCTGTGTGTCTCTCTGTCTCTCTCTCTCATATAAAAGTAAAAATGCAACAAGTCAAGCCCAAGGAATTCTGCTGCCTGGTGGAACAACAAATGGAGCACCACTCTAGATGAGTCAAGGAACAAAGTATCCAAAGTAAACCAAACACAGTGGGCTGAAAATGCTTGCATTACCTCTGTCCATTAGTACAAGTTAATAAGCAACAACAAATAAGATACTGGTAATAAGAGAATTACTATTTCATGGCACCTTGATGGGATAGAGGTGTCCAAATCTACTGTTGGACATTGCCACTGCATTCTGCATAATACCATAATACCAGGGCCAGTATTCAAACTGATTGACAATGGACAGACTTAAACAAAGGAGTTGTGTTTAATGTTTATTATATGTTAAATACAATGTATATTGTACATATTGGCTAGCCATAAGTGTGAGTCAAATTTATGCCTGTATGTGTATTGTGTGTGTGTGTGTGTGTGTGTGTGTGCATACACAAACTACCTCCCTTGCACAATAATCCCATATCCACCTTAGGTTGCCTCATAAAATAATAGGATGAGACTCCTGCACCATTAATGGCTATGTGGAAAAGGGAATTTCACCAGATGGGTTTTGCATGACAAGCAACTCCTGCTGAAATTCCATTTTGGAAATGAAGTTACTTTCTATTACGACAGATGGTCATCTGGCTCAGTATCAGTGGTGGCTTTCATGCCAGAGGAGCAGTGAATCTATTACAAGTTTCTTTTACCTTTAAAAGTAGCTATTCAAGGTTCTGGTAGTATTTAGGAATGGTATTCAGGACCTTGGAGAGTTCTTTAAAAGTCTGAATTCCTTGGAGTGGATTAATTTCCTCACTGATATGAAATCACTAGCCACAACTGCCCAGTATTCTGAATCTCTACAGCAGAGATGGGAAAGTTGAAGCCTGAGGACCAAATCTTGCCCCCTTACAGTCTTTACAAGGACAGACCACCTTTCACATGGCACAAGTGTTTCCCAGATCAGACAGGTCCAGACTCCAGGATTTTATACGATGCAGCTATGTCAGGATATGTTGTGTTTTTCTTGCATTCCTAGTTGTGCTCTTTTTTTTATATCATTCTAGGAACATAAGCTTCATTATCCATCTAAACCAGGACAACTTGTTTTACTGGCAACCTCACTCCAGGGGCCTTGGCAGTGGTATTTTCTACCACCTGGCACCTAAATTTATATAAAAAAGTAGTGGTGCCAAAAACTGAACCTGGGGGTTTATGCATGCAAAGCATGTGCTCTCTTTCTATATTTGGAAATGTTAGTTTTTGGACTACAGTCTCTAGAATCCATGGTTCGCAAATGATCCATTCTGGCTATGTGATTTCAGGAGCTATAGTCCACAAAAGTAACATTGCCTAAACTACCTAAGTACACTTTTCACTTAAAATATAGTCCCTTGCTTACATTTTTCCTCATAAAATATTTTATATGGGCATTTTAATTTATACTTAAATGGTGTTTTGACTCCAGGCATTTGTTAAATGGATGTTTATATTCTTTCATGATGAGGAGAAGTATTGATGTTGACATAAAGTAACTATGACTTGAATGAGTCTCATAAATGCAGAGAAATCTAGAGTAAAACTTTGGATTAGATACTTCATTCCACCTCCTTCTACTATGTGCTAAAACCAATGAAATTTCCTCTCTGCCATGAATCTAGTAAATACTCTTTGGCATGTAGTTCTCTTTTAAATGCTCATCCTCATATCCCCAGTGACCTGCATTACAAGGTCATAAAGATTACTGATTTCATAGATTTGGAATGCTTTGGATATTATAAAATGCCATATAAAAGTTAAATTAGATGAAACATTAATTATTCAGTAAACATACATATTTTCCTTATGTAAATAGCTACATGTCCACAGAAATAACGTACTTCCAGAGCTAGCCTCTCATTAGACCCAGCGAGAGGACTGACTTAGAAGGCAGGTGCTGGGAAGTGGCAACAAGGTGTTGGAGGAGAGAGGTCACACAAAGTTGGCCTGCTGCTTTTAGATGAACCAGAGGAAACTGTTCTCTTACCAGCCCCATCAACTTGCCTCTGTTTTATAATTTGTATATCAAATGGGAGTAAATATTATCATAGTCTTTTCCACAAAATGTCATAGGCCAGTCCTCCCTTTTCAAAGTTCATATTAGTATTTCATTGATGCCAATGGAGACTTGCTCTGCTCCCTTCAATGCAAATAGCAGCATCAGAGGAGCAGCTTTTTAGAGAAGGGATTGTGACTATGACCAGAAGGAAAATAGTTAAACCTATCCCTCACCTCTTCAGTCTACAACTGCTATTATTTAACTATAAGAACAAATATACATGCAAAATATATTTGTGTAATAGATATCAAATCTAGTTTGCTTCCAAAACTATAAATCTTAGACACTTCAGGTACCTTTAATACCATAGTTCTTAAATTCCCATCTTCTAGATTAGAGGGTCAAAATTGTGGCCTTCCAGATGTCTGGGCCTCCAGATAACAGAATCTTGTCCAATGGCCAGGAATTCTGGGAGCTGAAGTGCAAAACACCTGAAGGGACACAGGTTTGATGCCACTGCTACATCTTTGGGACTTCAGGATGTCTGAGCATTAGCCAAAGTGACAGGAACATCTGGGAACTGAAGTCCAAAACTTCTGAAGGACCATAGTTTGTGAACCATTGTCCCAAGACAAATATGCCTTCTCCTTGCTGTAGATCATCTAAGGTTCTCTCCATATTTCAGCTAACAGTGCCTAGTTTAAATGGGCTTTGTTACAGTTTTAATAATTTATCATAGTCTGCAAGACAGTGGGAAGGAAACCACACAGGTTCCCTGCATGATTAGCATCTATTGAATGTAATAGCAATGAATGAAGGTGTAGGTCAGGTAGTCATTATATAAATATCTGAATAAGGGGAGGGTCTGCCCTAAACATGAATCTTCAATTATATATTTTAGAAAACCTTCCAGACACACATTCTTATGAGGTTAAATTTGATTTGAATAATTTGGAGGATAGGTTAGAACTCTGATTCCCAACCTTTCAGAAGAGCCAGATACTTCTATGACCCTTGATGGCCTCTGATGAATTTTAGGAGGGAGAATGTAGGCATGACCCAGATGCCTTTGGCAGATTGACTACTTTGAGCCCACTTTGGCAGAATAACAGGTTTTATAATGAACCCTAGCTGGTCTGCAATTCATCAAAACTTCACAGGGCTGTAGAGTTTGCATCGTCCAGATAAGGTCTAGCTTACCCAACATGACACACTAATAGTGAACAGTTATTGTGAAGAAAGAGGGATAATTTATTTTGGCCCCATCCATAATGTAGAAAGTTAGATTACAAGTAACTTGATGCAGTTTGACTTCCAAGGCCTTCTGTAAAGTTGTTAGTTCCTGTTGTGGGCAACTCTTTATCAAAAGGAACTTAGGGAGTTTTCATTATTTTACGTGAGTTAGGAACAGTTTAGTATAGTGATTGGAACATTGGGATAGAACTCTAGAAAACAGGATTCAAATCTCCTCTTGACCTTGGGAATCCATGGGACATGCCCTGAGTCTGAAAAGTACCATAAGTCAAAAACAATTTGAAGGGATACATCAAAAAGGAAGGACTCATACAACCCTAGGCAATATTCCTAAACTACAACCCTCCTATCTCACCGAATAGGAAAAGCAGAGGTGGGGAATTATGAGAGTTGCTATCTAACAACATCTGGAATGTCACAGGATTTCCATCCTTGCACTCACATATGCATATACACACATGCCAGAAGCTGCTGGCCTATAGCAACAAACGTATTCTCTTCTTATCAATATTGTAGTTGTTGTTACATCTACAGCACAGCAGGAAGGAACAACACAAGGCACAGCATGAGACAGCACTTGAACCATGTAATGTTCCTCCTCCACTCTCTAGTGGGTCTATACCTACACAACTATAAAAAATAATGTTGAGAAGTTTGTATTTAATGCTCCAAAAAGAAGCAAAACAATCCCTTCTCAAGCTACAATTGTAATGTAACATTATACCTTTTGCTGGAAAAAGGAATTAATTATAATAAATAGCTAATTATTTGCATCTTGCTAGAGCCAAGACTGATCCTATCACCCTTGTATTTACCAGCTGTAGAGGCCAGAATTGTTTCCTGATTCTTCAAGGAGGGAAGAGGAAATCTTCATTATGGATACATTTATGCAAGGATGTTCCATGGGGAGCATTTTGTGTTGTCTCTGGTGAGCTGAAGCACCCACTCTCTCCCATTTGCTTTTATCTGCATGTGTGGGTTGAGGAACAAGGACAGCTGGGTTGGCAATTTCCAGGAGAAAAAATAAATTTGGCCATAGTGCTGCTGAATACCATTTGCAACTTTTCAGCCTAAGTAACATTGGTGGGGGGGACGGGACTATAAGAATACATTCAGATATTACCCTGTTTCCCCTAAAATAAGACATCCCCAGAAAATAAGACCTAGTAGAGGTTTTGCTGAATTGCTAAATATAAGGCCTCCCCCGAAAGTAAGACCTAGCAAATTTTTTGTTTGGAAGCATGCCCGCCGAACAGAACACCAGAGCATGCAGGATCGGTAAATGTACATACTATAGAGTTCTGGTTATGCTGGTTTGTGATGACAACTACTGTACAGTATATAATAAATGTGAATTTTTCTTCATGGAAAAATAAGACAGCCCCTGAAAATAAGACCTAGCGCATCTTTGGGAGCAAAAATTAATATAAGACACTGTCTTATTTTCGGGGAAACACGGTAGTATATACACATATATACAGTTTTTCACATACCTTGTTGGACATATAGTCACACTAGAGATTCCTAGAGATAATATTTTAATCAAATTTGCAAATAATCAAATTAATAAAAGTCAAACCCACAAATGTGGGGCGCAGTAGTATATCAAGAATAGTAACAACAGTAATAAGAATAACAATATCAGAGATAGAAAGAGAAATGACAAACATTTTAGGATGCAAATGCACATTATAGTTTACAAATACCTCTTTGTTTGTGGGCACAAGATTGTGGGGATTCATCTGTGTGAGGATTGGCTATTATAAAGGAGTACTTCATTTCGGATGAGAATGGGAATTAGTTGGCCTCTTTATCAGGGTTGCAGTGAATCTTGGTGTTTTATGGACCTCTATAGGGTTTGGAACCTATTCTGAGAGGAGCCCCCGTGGCCTAGGGGATAAAAGCCTCGTGACTTGAAGGTTGGGTTGCTGACCTGAAAGCTGCCAGGTTCGAATCCCACCCGGGGAGAGCGCGGATGAGCTCCCTCTATCAGCTCCAGCTCCATGCGGGGACATGAGAGAAGCCTCCCACAAGGATGGTAAAAACATCAAAACATCCGGGCGTCCCCTGGGCAACGTCCTTGCAGACGGCCAATTCTCTCACTCCAGAAGCAACTCCGGTTGCTCCTGACACGAAAAAAAACCTATTCTGAGGATTCAGCACCTTGGATAGCTCCATTAAAATCTCCAATAAAACAGCATGGATTCCCTGCACTATTGGCAGAACCAACTGGTCTCTAGACCATTTGGGTTCTAATAATATCTGGCCATTCATAAAAGGCAGGATTACAACTCATTGTATGTTTTTAAAGGGAAATGCTGTGGCAGTCTGCTTGGTTATGTAACATCTGGTGCCACACCCAACATGAAGGGAAGACCACAGAAAAAGGGGAGGTGATCACAGTACTATGATAAGAGTCAAAGATGGGCTTCTGAGAATGAATTCAAAAGTAGTTTGAGTGCTGGACTATGTCTCTGGAGAACCAGGATTTGAATCCCTGCTTAGCCACTGGGTGACCTTGGGCAAGACAATGTTTTCAGCCTTAGAGGAAGGCACTGGCAAATGTTCTCAGAACAAATCTTGCTAAGATGCAGATATTTTATCTAGAGCTATAAAACATTATGCTCAACAAGGCTACTGCAAGTTTTAAAATTTATATTCTATAATTACTACAGCAGTAAATTTATGGTGCACAGTGTTACAATTTTTCACCTGTAAGGGAATTATTATTTTTGTTTGTGCTCCAGTGCCTACTATACCACTATTATTTTTATATCCTTAAAAATAATAAAATACAGTTAAGTATAATGGACTAAATTGATTTGTTAACTCAGACTAGAATAGCTCCACTTAATCAATGGGGGATTGAATATTATCATACAGCCCTTGAGTCAGTGGGTCTATTCCACAGGGGTGAGCAATACTGTAGGTGTTGGAAATAGCAACCTCCTAAGCCTTCCTTTTTAATTTTTTAATTAATTTATCAATCAAAATATATAAGTATACAGGCTTTCCTCTTTTAAAAATATCTTAGACAAAGGAGTATGTCTTATTGTATATAATCCGACAGTAAAAAAAGTAAAAATCAAAAACATCTTTAAGCATATTTCTTATCAGTTTTTAACATTTCCATTATAACTTTACTACATATCTCTCAACTACACACCTTCTATCTACTTTCACTATTCATTTGTTAATGTATATATTTGCTAACCTGTATTCTATGTGTATGTTTATTTGCCAGTTTGACTGATCTCTTTGGGGCTATAGACGTGTGATGTACTGAGCATGTTCAGACTCAGGACTCCATTTTGTATTCAGTATGTGTTTGGTTTTTAATGAAATCAGGTTGCTGTTTGGACTTCAGTAGAGAAGTGTGCTTATGGACTTCAATGGATATAGGTATGGACTTCAGTGAATATAACTATACTTAAAGACTATGGACAATTGATTAAGAATGATACCCTGTGTTCTTAACACAGAGAACTACATCTCATCTACTACTGAACTTTAATAAGAAATGTGCTTGTATGGTGAGTTAATACAAGATGTTTGTGAGTAAACAAGATATGTTATGTTTCAAAGAAGACTGTTTTTTTAAAAAAAAATCTCTGAGTGCATATTTTAAACTAAGAGGTTTTAAGGGAGTGTATATCTTTTGGGCAACTGCAGTTTCAACTGCAAAGAAACACCATCCTCTGCTTACCAAATATATTTTTGTAGTGGCATGTTTTTATTCTTGGCAGTTTAAAGACATGGTTCTTCAGTTTAACAGCTAAGTTACCTGTGTACCGTTACATGAATGCTTATGAATATCACATCTCCAAAGAGTTGACTTCTAACAGCCCGGGCTGTGGCGCAGGCTGATAAGCAGTCAGCTGCAGCCAGCTGCAACAAATCACTCTGACCAAGAGGTCATGAGTTCGAGGCCAGCTCGGAGCTGCATTTGTCTCTGTCTTTGTTCTATGTTAAGGCATTGAATGTTTGCCTTATATGTGTAATGTGATCCACCTTGAATCCCCTTTGGGGTGAGAAGGGCGGAATATAAATACTGTAAATAAATAAATTAAAAACAAGGTCATGCTTTTCTTGACTAGTGGTTTTCAAAAGGTGGTCTCCACATATTCATGGAGATTCACATTTGCCAAAAGGATATGTGCCCAGAGACTGCATGCAGTTATTTTCTAATAGATTATGTCCAATAATAGGCCTATCATAAAAATAAGTAAGCATGGAAAATAAGTTGTTTTTTTTTAAAAAAAAAAGAGATACAAAAAGTTTGTGCATCATTCTTTCAAATACTGCCTTTGTACCTTGTTACTTAAAATGAACGTTGTTGTTGTTGTTGTTGTTGTTGTTGTTGTTAATTGTTGTTTGGTTGGCTTTGACTTATGAATGAGATACCTCCAAGATATCCTGTCACCAACTGCTCTGCTCAATGCTTGCAAATTCAGGGTTGTGGCTTCTTTTTATGGAATCTCTCCACTTGTAATCTGGACTTCCTCTTTTCTCACTGCCTTCCAACTAATAGTATTTTTATTGAGTCATGTCATCTCATTATCCAAGATTTTGGATCCTATCACAAAAATAGGTTCAACACTTTAGGTAGATCTCTTAAAGTTCAGACAAAAGCCTATAGAAGATTTTTCCTTCACCTGCGATCGAAGCCACCAACTATCACTGCTTGCCTCATCATGGTTGCTAGTAAGGAGGGGATCAAATAAGACCCGGCATAATATAGTGGTTTGAGTGTTGGCCTATAATTTTGGAGACCAGGTTTAATTTCCTGCTTGACCTGGGAAACCACTGGATGATTTTGGGTAAGTCACAGGCTTGCTCCCTCATCAAACTCTGTATAGGTTCACCTTAGGGTTGCCAATGGTCAAAAACAACTTGAAGGTATACACCAGCAATAAAAGGAGTTTAAATGCCATCCTTGTTTGGGTTCCAAATTGAGTTTGACTTTTTGAGTGGAAGAATTGGGAAGGATATGGTAGGTCATCATAAGTGTGATAAAATGCCTAAAACATTCCACAAGTTGTGGATGCCTACCTTTAGATGAAAGCAGGTAGGCAGATGGTAGCCAGAAAATACTTGGCTTTGTTAATCTCTCTGTGGACAATAGCCGGTTTGATCACCATTTGAGGTGGCTATTTAAAATTCATCCAGAAGGAGAAAATTTAAAACCAAACACTTTAAAGTAAAAATTTAAAAGGAGAAAGAAGGTGCAAATTACCATAGAATTGCAATGTGGTAATTTATTTGCATAGGTGCAAATTGAGAAATTATTATAATAATTTAAACAGAAATACAAATTATTTCACCATAGTGATTAGAACTGTGCCCAGGGGGGCTGTACTCCTTCCTTGTGTGCTGTTGACATGCAAACAGTTGATCCAGTCTTATGTGGATCAATGTGGCCGGGCAATATCAGTTCAGGAATGGCCATAGATGCTGCATTAATTGAAGTTGGCAAAAGACATATCTTTCCACTGATGTCACAGTGGGCTTTCAAAAACTGGAGACTTGGGTAGCAGTCCATTTGCTAGATGACCTTGAATGATGAATAGCACAACAACAGAGATAAGACATATCAGCCCATGCAGGCAGTGTGAAGTCTTTGCATTAGCCAGGCCTGGTTAAATGTCAGAACAATTTCTCTTTCTTTGATTTTTCATCCCTAAACCAATATATCATGTATTTGAAATAGCTGAGTCTCAAAATGGCTTGAAGGCACAAAATGGAAGCAATGAAAGGTACATGAAAATATAGAAACCTATATGCAGACTTTGGAAATGCTACCTTTTGGAGTACCACTCTACAAATCTACCAGCAAGCATGGCTACTGGAAATTGTAATTGAATTTCCTGTAGGTCAAATACGTACAATATGTGCTGTCACTATATTATGTATTCCTTTTTTGTTAAAATCTATGTGCTGTTGTCTAAATTTTGCTACCATGTTTGTACTTAGCTTTATATTTAAACTCCTCAACAGGACATGTAAATAATTCATTTGCTAATCCCTCATTTTCCTCTTCAGTTTGGCATTTCTCCCAGCAGATCAGGGAATTATCTGCATATGTAACAGCCTGCTTGGATTTTGCACATGGACATTTGCATGCAAAATGCTGATTTCCTTTTGTTTTTTGTCTGTTGATGATGGTGTGAAATCCCAAACAATGACCTAATGGTTCAGAGACATTAAAAACTCCATTTTGAAAATCTTCCCTGAAAAAGTAAGAATTGTAGCACATACAACAAATCTGGCTGTGGCACTTGACAGTTTAACAGCCAATGCATCCTTCTGTCCATCTAGCCCCATGGTGAGATGAATTTCTGCACCTCCTCCAGCAAAACATTATTAAAACTGTGTAAGGTAGGGTTGGTTTCTAGTCTTTGTTCTTTGCATTTAAGAACAGGCTATTAACATAACTGTACTTGGTTTTTAATATCAAGGAAGCTACTTGTAATTTATTTGTATAGCTATAATGTGGCCTTTAAATGACTCTTTCTTTAAAGCTTGTATATAAGTATGATGGCCACTAGAGCCTTTTAAAGAAATTGAGGGTACATTCAGATTGATGCAAAGCTTTACAATTTGGTGAACGTTGTTTGTGTATGGACTTTTTAAAATATATATATCCAAATGATATGCTCCTGTCCCAGTCTGTTTCTGGTGAAGTCCCAATACTACCCATGGCTTGGCTTCTGAACTCAGGGCAAGAAGCTTTTTCTTTCTTTCTTTCTTGTGTCAGGAGCAACTTGAGTCACTTCTGGAGTGAGAGAGTTGGCCGTCTGCCAAGGACATTGCCCAAGGGATGCCCGGATGTTTTTTTTTATATTTTGACCATCCTTGTGGGAGGCTTCTCTCATGTCCCTGCATGGAGCTGGAGCTGATAGAGGGAGCTCATCCACACTCTCCCGGGTGGGATTTGAACCTGGCAGCTTTCAGGTCAGCAACCCAACCTTCAAGTCACTTAGTCCACTACGCCATCAGGGGGCATTTAAAAAAAAAATTCTCTCTTGCTGAGTCTGAGTTGGTGATGCATTGCATGAGGAAGGATGGGGAAGGAAGATAGCCTTGTCCACACCACAATTAACTACACCCACTACAGTATAATACAATCTTGTAAGCCAACTCAAGTCCCCTTGGGGAGATGGGGTGGGATATAAATAAAGTAGTAGTAGTAGTAGTAGTAGTAGTTGTTGTTGTTGTTGTTGTTATCTGCTATATCTATGACCTGACTGGAGGGGAGGGGAATCATCTTTATGAAATGTGCAACAGAGGAACAAAACAGACTAACTTTTAATGGAACTGCTGTATGTCTGGAGGACCTCTGTGACTCCTCTGAGTACTTACTTATTTACCTGGTCTTAGTGTGGTATAGTGGTTAAAGTGCTGGACCAAGATTTGGGAAATCAAAGTTGTAGTCCTTACTCAACCATGAAACTCTTGGGCCAACATAGACAAGAAGAATAATTGTGAAGGGCACCTTAGGTTCCTTTGAGGGGGAAAAAGGTTATAGATATAATAATGAAAATGAGCATGGTTGGGCAAGGTTGCTACTATTAACACTGCCGCTAGCTGTAATATTCTTGCTCACACTGTTATAAAAAGGGCACTGCTAGAGTTTATTTTGTGACCTTTTTCTGATTAGGTTTTAGGAGTTCAGCCAGAGCCAGAAAGAAAATACTTGTAATAATGCAACAATCCTAGTGTTGTAGTCTCCTCTCTGTGTGAGCCCCATGTATGAGGTCTGGGGAAATTATCTCAGCTTGAAAGTTCTATTGGAAGCTTAAGATTAAAGATTAAGGGGCATTGAAAGTAAGCAAGAAAGGTTTGAAAGGTCTTTGTTCCTACAAAATGTGTATAGGCTTCTAATCTTTTGTTTTATAGAAAGACTATATATCCCATAGCAGTGTTTCATGCTCTATCAAGGCTGCAGATGCTGGTATGGAAAGTAAACAGGAGATGTAAATCCTTAGATGTTATGGAAGCAATGTGGGAGCCAAGCATCTTTTAACTAGGCCTAAACATATTTCCAAGATACCAGGGTATTAGATAGACAGACAGGCCGATATTTTATCCTGGGACATGTTTTTACCCAAGGGCTTTCATATAAACATGACCATTGGCACATGGAGCCAGGGAACGTCTGGTCTCTATGTGGCAGATGTCTTAGCAGAACTGAAGTTGGATTTACACGGCCATATAATGCAGTTTCATAATGCAGGTTAACTGTACTGAATTGGATTATATAACAGTGTAAACTCATATCATCTAGTTAAATCTGAAACTGAGTTATATGGCAGTGTAGATCCAGCCAGAAAAATGTTATTTTTCAGACTAAAATTTCTGGAATCCTTCCAATAATCATGACCAATAACCAAGATGTCTAGAGAATTCTGGAAATCACTGTATAAACTTTTCCAAATTCTGACATTTAGGTGGCTGGCTTGCAATTTCGGTTACCTGGCTTCTGAAATTTCAAGGAAGGTATCTATCTTAGCCTGTTGAAGCAAAATCAACAAAGAGGTTTGTAGTATCTCAAAGATTTGGCACAAGTTTCCACTGACAACAACCTATCATCTATTGAATTACCAGGACAGCAAATCTGTAACTGCATTCCTTTATTGTGTCTCCCAGCATGGGGTATTTGGAAATATACTGCATTTAAGTCCTGTTTTCCTGTCATAAATGAAAAGATTGGATTTCATTTTGCAAAGAAGCATATGGGAGAAGCTTTGGGCAGAGGAAACCAAGAGAAACTCTGGGTAAGGTTTAATAGAATGAATGAAACCTCTGTCACCTTCAGTTTATGGAGGCACCAGGTGCCCTTGTACAAATTACATTCACATTGAATTATGGCAGTTCATGTTCTAGTAATAATGAAAGGTATGATGCACTTCTGCTTCTAGAGCTTGATTGCTGATATATATTATGTTGATGAATAGTTTATGGAACTGATAGATAGAGGCTGTTCTGTTGTGTGGGGGTACCGAAATACATATATTTAGAACCCACAAGAACAAATAAATTCATCTAGAATCTTACGGCTTTCAATAAGGGGAGAATGTGCCAACATAGTAGGATGTTCGGAGGAATATTAAAGATGAAAATCAAACTATATAATAAAACAAAGAAATATCAGTATGCATAAAAATAATGCTCATGCTCTTTAAATATTGTAATTGAGAATATATTTACCAGATCTTTGCAAAAATGCTGAACATAAAAATGTGGTAAGGATTCCTTTTTAGTACAGTTCCCAGAATGGCACAAGTCATATTAGGTGTGGGGATCCTTGGACCTGAAGTAAAAAAGGAAAACAGAAGAAAAAAGACTCACACTTCCAGGCTTTGTTCCAAATAGTAGAATTTGAGGAAGGACTTAGATGTTGATGAGGCAGGGAAATATATTTACTCCCTCAAACGTAAGAAGCTAAAGCAAATAGCTAAAAGAGGAGGAAAATTACATTCTTATTAGGATGTGCCACAGTCTTAAAAAATTGGTAAACAAATTTCTCTTTGAGCTTTTCCTGAAACAGATTGGCATGGCTTAATTGCAAATCACAATGCTATTTAGAATGTCTGCATTAATTTGGAAGTTAGGTTTTACTCATCAGTGTATGCCTGGATATTTTATGGCATTATGAATGCTTGATTTACAGTTGTCTTTAGAATTAATTTGATTATACTTTTACTGAGTCGCATGAAGAAAAATGTCTTCTAGATATCATTCATGCCATAAGAATGTGGCAAAGAGCCTATGAAGCAGCACTGCACTGGGGACAATAACCTATAAATCTAGAGATGATTCTCATTAGAATAACAATGTGCATGCAATTAAATGTATCTAATTTAGCAAGCCTGGCCTGCATTTCACAGATTTCCTTGTGCTTGAGTCTGGCAAGAAAATATTAAATGCACATCGGGGTTCAAGAGCTTTCTGCTGGCATGAACTGCATTTTTCTCATCCACATTTATATGCAAATCCATTTAAGAGGAAGTAGTAGGCTATGGAACCAGAGCTTGGAAAACTGACTTTTTTTGGACTACAGTTCTTGGAACATTCAGGCAGAACGGCCCTGGGGAAATGCTTGTTGGGGTAATCCAGAAGTTCAAAAAAAATGAGTTGTTCAAGTTTTATATGCAACCTATTGTTGGTGCCAACAACTGAGACAAATGCTAATCATGTGTTGGTGAAGAAGGGAGAGGGCTGGACTGCCTCAAACAGCTGGATTTTTTACAGTTAGGGATGGAGAAAGGCGCTTGCAGAATTTTCTGCTCCTGTACCAGATTCCCTTCACTGGTCTTGCTTTTCCCAAAGTTTTGAAAGAGTAATATGATGTTGAGAAACTGAACCCCTAAATTATGAAATATATAAAATTATATAAAATAGAAACAGTGGCTCCTCAAAACCTAACAAACCGTGACTTTTTCTGAAATTAACCTATTTGTGTAAACCATTTCTGGAATGTTGTTTGGTCACAGCCAAGACCCCTGCCTTGATTTCTATAATCCCATCATAATGAACTGGGAGATGAGGAGAAATTACTCAACTGATGTAAGCTAGAGCTTCTGGGCCCATTTCCTACTCCCATTAAAAAGATTGGGGCTAGCTGTAGGAAAGATCTGAACTCATGCCCCAAGCCAGTTTATTGAGATGGGCACCACCCCCAAGTATTTATTGTGCATACCATATTGTATTAACAAAAGCTAATCCATTAAACCCACCAAGGACTCATTACATATCACCATACTGCATTTCTTTGGGATTGCACCCCTTTCAGACACAGACCAATAAACTCACTGATACTTCAAATAACCCAATGACAGTTTATTGAATTCCCCACCACACAAAGGGCTAATCAGTGAAAGTGTCTGACAGAGTCCTGAGCCACTCAGGTCACAGATCCTAACTGGACTGTTTTTCAATCAATCAGGAGCTGACGTGGGTCTCTTGAATAGCTGTAATTTGATATAAAAAGCTCTGTATTCACAAGTGAAATATGTCAGTACTTTGGAGTGCTTTTTCTGCCGACATCCTCTTTGGCCATTGAGAATAAATCTCTGGTTTTGTCTTCAACCCCATCTGTGTCTGATTTGGCCTTCTGGATTAGCTAGACATGCTGGTCTTCCAAACCCACTGTTTTTGCAGTAGCTGAAACCTTGCAACAGCATTGTAACAAATTACCTGTTTTGTCTTCAACCCCATCTGTGTCTGATTTGGCCTTCTGGATTAGTTAGACATGCCAGTCTTCCAAACCCACTGTTCTTGAGGTAGCTGAAGCCATGAAACAGCATTGTTTCATACCTGTAATGTCTTGTTTTTGGATACCTTTTGGGTATAGTGAGTACTTATTAGTGCTATGATATTGATTAGGGTGGACATTTTGTGTTTGCAAAAAAAGTTGAATTGTTTTTATATTTGTATATTAAAGGTCATGGAGGATTCGGGGGTTTTTCAGCTCCCCTTCCTCTAATGTGAGTGTGAGGAATTTCTGGAGTGCCTGTCCTTTAATGGGTTTCATCATGCTATGTGGTTTACACTTGACACATTACAGGGCCTATTTTGGAGTATCCCCTGATTTTACTCATCCTAGTTCAAGACCACTAAAACATGTTCTGGCACATGTCTATGCCGTGCATCATTTGAACACTGTGTTTTCAAGATACCTTTGATCCACATGAGATGGTTTGTATAGATGAGTCTTGGGCCAATGCAATTGTAAGGTTTTAATATTTTATTCATGATAGTATCCTGTATTTTACAGACATGTGTCATCATAAAGAAACTAACAAAAGACCTCATTTTGTTGATATTGTTTCTTGGGAAACCATTGAGTCGTGCTTCTCATTCTGAGCTTCCTCACTTCTTTCACACTGTATGATATGAGGCAAAGACCTATCTTTATCTTTTGACATTGCATGATATGCATCCCAATGATGTGACATTCTCCCTCTCTACAGTTCACTCAAGGACCTAATGTAGCTGAAAATTGAGGTCAGTAGCAAATCTCAGCAGAATCTTTGATCTGTAGCTGTTTGGCTGCCAGGAACTAACTAGAAATAGTAAAATGAGAAAGGAAAAGGAAGTGAGCGGGTTATGTGAAATTTTCTTGGCTTTTAAAATTTTTGTTAGAAAGATTCATTTTAAAAACCAATATTAATATTAAAAAGTAGAGCAGCAAAACAGAAATATTAACAATTGTTACATAGGATATGAATTATGTTTTCCTTATTTTGAAATACAAAACAAATCCCTTTGTAATTATTCATTTTATTATATTAATCTTTTCCAGATGGACCCATGGGTCAGTGGAATATGGCTTTTCTCTTCATTACTTTGACTTACATAAGAAATAAAAGGCAACCATATTACATCAAATATATTATTGTCTTTCTGTTCCTTTGCTCAGGTTACTTGCCATGCCAGTCTTTCTAACCAAACCTTTTAATACCATAAGTCTAAACTAGGTGCTTCGGAATTTTTCCAAGTACTTGTAATGACCTTTTTGGCTGCTAATAATAGAAAGGAAAGAAAATCTTTATTTATGTATTATTTCATTTTTTTCCACTCCTACACTGTTTCTGTTGGAAACAGGGCAGGTGGGGTTTATATATCAGAAAACGGGAATTCCAGGCAGGAAACAATCAGGGCCATCTATCACATCCCAACAAAGGATTCCCCCAGGCAGGAAACAGCCAAGCTTTGAAGTTGAAAGGCCATTCAATGCTAATCAAGGTATCAATTGCAACATTTATATTTGCTTCACACAAACAAGAGTTCTTGCTCCCACCCTGGACATTATTCCACAGATATATATAAAACCCACTTGCCTAGTTTCCAACAGACCTCACAACCTCTGAGGATGCTTGCCATGGAGGTGGATGAAACATCAGGAGAGAATGCTTCTGGAACATGGCCATACAGCCCAGAAAACTCACAGCAACCCAACTTAATTTATGGAAGCAAATATATGAAGTCACACATTTGTGAGCCTAAAATAAGTATTAAACCAAGAAACTATTTGTTTTTGGTCCTTTTTCGACAAAAATGAAAGCATATATCCTGTGATAAATGTTCAAAATTTGACAAATTTCCAGCATCATCACTAGGCAGTATGTTAGCTGTGGAATTCTGAAAATGTTAATCCCCAAAAGTAACTTTTCCAAGCTCAGTAAGAATTCCATAAAAATATGAAAACACAAAAATCTACAGACCTAAATTCCATATAAAATAGACCCATTGAATTGATAGATTTTTGTAGGGCAGGTATCATTGTATGCTCTGAGATTTCAGGATCAAAATCTGACCCTTAGAGATTACTATTGCTAATGTTCAGGGAGGTAGGGGGTGCTGATGTTGTCAAGTAGGATAGATATATATTACATATGAGGCACAATTGCATAGATCATATCATTTAAGTATAAAAGAAAAAATTAATAAATGAAGAAAACTATCACACACTTTTCATAACAGTGTTCCTGCTCTGAGATTCCTCCCTTGGATTTTTCTTCTGCAATTGATAGGTCAGCTCAGCAGGGAGTAGCAACTAGTGTTTTGGCTATATTTTCTGGCCTTTCTGACATAAATAAAGGTGTGTGACAATTGCATTTGAGTTACTGCATTCGGTTAGATTTTGACAAAGCTTTTCTTTTAAAAATTGCTAATATCTAACTAGAGGATTTTAATAGTTGCACTCCAGAAGGAAACTTTTCCAAGCTGAGCATTCACCAGTATATATTTTATGTATTCATTCAGACATATATCTGTGAATGGCCATGTTCACTGCAATGTATTTATTTTAATTGTGCTTTCTTGGTGTTTGATTTTAGTGTTTATAGTGAGCCCTTGGTACCTGTTGGGATTTGGTTTCAGGATTCACTGTGGGTACCAAAAATCTGTCTTTTTATATGCAATGTTATAGTAACATAGGCAAAAATGGGGAAAACTAAATGTTGCTTTTTGTAATGTCATATTTGGGAATACTTTCAAGCTGTGGATGCACATTCCAGGTATATAGACAGCTGACAGTATATATATAAACCCATTTCTCTTTTTACAAAAGCCTCAATTCCAAAATCTAAGCAGGTTTTCAAACTCACTCCCACAAGCATTAAAACTCACATTTTTAAAAAAGCCTGTTTCTAGAGTCAGATCAAAATCATGTTAATGATGATGAGCTTTTAGCCAACCATTATCTGTTATCTGAAATAGGACCAAATGAGTAAAAGCATCAGAACATCACAGGATGTTCCATTCTGAATACTACCAACAAGCTTAACAATGCTATCTTATTGTTACGGCTTCTGTGCAGTGGGATTTGTGGAGCCTCAGTACAGGTTCCAGGTTTTTATCATTGAGACATGATATCCTTAGAAAAATTGCACAAGTCCTCCGCCTTGCTTATCTTTAGCTGCACATGTTCAGGCTTTACATCTCATGATGCAACCTTTTGGTGCCAATTAGTGCATTCCATACGTGCATGATGAATAGAGACAAACCCACCTGCATTCGTTAAAAAAAACAAACCTTTGGTGTAGCAGGTTGTCCTAAGTCTTTCCTTGTTCACCCAGGCTGCACACAGTTATTCTAATAGCATTTTGTCCTTCCTTATTTCTATCCTTTCTTCTATATGCAATTTTTCTCCCAGCATGTGACTTATAGGGGAGTTCAAGAGATCAAATGTAATTGTGGGAAAGAAGATATTTCTTCTTTCATGTGGTGGTAGTTCCCATAAAATCCAACAGAAGTTACAAGCAACAAATATATTACAATGTGACTCCTGTATCTATGGAACCAATACATTTCACTTATCCATGCTTTCACCTTTTTGTTTATTCCCTTAGGGGCATCTATAAAAGCTGCAACTTCTTCTTCTTTCATAATTTATCCCATTGGAAATAATAGGGCAAGTTATTATCCACCAGGAATCCACTCGGAGTCCAAGAATATACCCCACATGGATATGTAGGCTGTACTATAATGTTATTTAAACAAAATTCACACTGGCTCTGCTCTACCTCTCTACTCTTGAGCTTGGAGTCTCTTTCTGTTAGCCATTCCTTTTATCCGTGTCTTCCCTTTGGGTTTCTAAGGCATCAACTTCTCTGGCTTGTTAATTCAGAGTCAGTCTGAACTAAAAATGCATCGAACTGCCCTGTATGTGGCCACCTACACCATCTCCAACACATGGTGATGGCAGGTTGGAGTCCAACTGGTCCAAGAGTACATTAGCCCCACTGGACCATCACCTACCATCTGTGTCCGCACACACAAATTATACCTTCTTCACAGTGGTGCGGACACCTCTGCTGATGTCAGACTAGAGTGCCCTCAATGGCCAGGCAACCTAATGAAGCTTTGAGGCCTTCTGGAATCAGTGATGACAACGACAAAGGCCAGATTTGTCCCATTTCCCTGCATTGGACTTATTAGTGCAGGGGAAAAGGGATGGTAGTGATGGCCAGTGTGAACAGTGGACTAGTTTGAATTATAGCCAGTCCTGCTGTTCACACTGTGCTGAAGCTGGGGGGTTGCTCCACAATTTCATAGAATTATAGAGTTGGAAGAGACCACAAGGGGCATCTAGTCCAACCTCTTGCCGTGCAGGTAAACTCCAGAACATCTCCCAACCTGGTTCAGCCTGAAATCATCACAGGAGAAATGGTAGCAGAAATGGAGCTTGCACACAAACCCTTTCACAGATGCCATAGGCTACATTTGAGGAAAAGGAACTAGCAAAACCACCTCCGTGTGTTCCTTTCCTAAGAAACCCCAGTGAAATTCAAATCATCAGCATTAGTTCACAGGTGTCTTAAAGGTACACACATTTGTACACATACATAGAAAAGTGACCTTATACTGAGAGAGATCATTAGGGCATCTATCCAGTATTCCTAACTCTGACAAGGCAGAATTATTTGTCAGCATTTAATATCCATTTGCTTTAATCAATATCACCTTGCAAATGAAAAATGTGAAAAAGAATAAACAAGCTAACAAAGCACAGAGAGCTCACTCTGAATCAGTAGAATGCACATTTCTTATTGCTATCAATGGGAAAGGTAGGGGAAACATCTCCAGCAAGACTGTGATAATTAAAATTGGAATAAAGAAGGCACTATGATGCCATGAAGGAGCCCCAGTGGCAAAGTGTGTTAAAGCACTGAGCTGCTGAACTTGCAGACCGAAAGGTCCCAGGTTCAAATCCGGGGAGCGGAGTGAGCGCTCGCTGTTAGCTCCAGCTTCTGCCAACCTAGCAGTTCAAAAACATGCCAATGTGAGCAAATCAAAAGGTACCACTCCGGCGGGAAGGTAACGGTGCTCCATGCAGTCATGCTGGCTACATGACCTTGGAGGTATCTATGGACAACACCGGCTCTTCGGCTTAGAAATGGAAATGAGCACCAACCCCCAGAGTCAGACATGACTGGACTTAACGTCAGGGGAAACCTTTACCTTTACTTTATGATGCCATGAGTTAAATTACAGTGAACTGGGAAAGACAGAGAGAGTGGGAAAAGTTACCTGTCCTCCCAAATCGGGCCTATTGCCAATTCTATGGAAGTTTCTGGTGAATTTTCTGTTATCTTTAATAAAAATTGGATATGCTTATCAAAATTTCACTTTGGAAATTTCATGGCAAAAGTCAGGCTTTCCATGTTAACTTCTCAAGGTTTCCAGGTTTTCAATTATGGATGTTACATTGAGCATAGAATTGCACTGGAGAATCTACAAATGCATAAGGAAGTGTTCTCTCTAGAGATCTCTAGATCCTCCAGCACGACTATAGTCACTTTCTGGCAGAAGTTAACCATAGAGTTATGCTGGCGGACCTAAAGATTCCTGTAAATAATCAAATCTGCAAACCTGAGTGGCTGAAAGTAGTTGATTCACAGGTCAGCTTTGAACACTAGGTTATCCTTGGTCTGGATGAACTGTGAATACAATGAGAGTTAAAATGGGAATTTTCTCCTCTAGAATCCTATTTAGAGATGCAGATATTTATTTTTGGTTCCTATTGTGGAAAATCCATTTATGAATCTGTCACAGTAATATAGCTCAAGAGAGGGGTCATACTGGGAAATTCTATGCATGTTCCTTCGTTTCTGCTGCCTTTTCCGGTCAACAGTTGACTTTTTTCAGGGTGAAGGCCAGGGAGAACATTTTGTAGAACAGACCGAACTCTTTCTCTCCCTTCCCCTGCCTTCTTTCTCTCTGAAAAGGAACACTGATCCAGTCCCAGATATTTATCCTATTTTAGAAGGATTTATAAGCAGGCCACATTAAAGTAGATTTTATGGTGATTTACCTCTTCAGAAAGATAAATAGGCTGTAACAGGGGATTTTTTTTAATTTTTTGTGTTTGCAGATGAGCCCAATATTTTTATCTGCATTTGTATGTATTTTGTAAGTAGCAGAACTTAGGCTTCATAAGCTTATTGAAAATATATTTAGGAAAATGACAGAGTTGGAAGAGACAAGCCTTTTGGCTCATTTGTCAGACCCTAGTTCCCCCACCTTAATTCCTTATTGCCCGAAGTAAATATTTTTGCTAAGTCTATTGTTCCTTTTAAATGAAATGAAAACAAGAAGCTGTGCCAATATTTTGATTTGTGTAGGATGAGACTGATTACTTATGGCACAATAAAAGATTAACCCTAAAGTACCTCATGGATTGCCTGTCTCCTGTGGTCCATTAAGATCTCAAAGAAGCATTGTAGGCTGCCTCTAAACTAGGCCAACTGTTTTTTTGGTTTGGTCTCCAATGTGACCAGGTTCTAAAGAACCCCACTAAATTTAGAAATATCAGAATTTGAAAAAGTTACCGTTTTAGACTACATTTCCCAAACCCAACCAACTAACATGTGTGTCTCTCAGTCTCTGTTTGATGTGTTTATGGGCATTGAATGTTTGCCCTATGTGTGTTATAATGTGATCCGCCCTGAGTCCCCTTCGGGGTGAGAAGGGCGGAATATAAATACTGTAAATAAATAAATAAATAAATAACATAGCCAGGTGAGTCACAATTCTGGGAGAAAAGAGGAATGTTATAATAATCCTGCTAATGATAATGATATTGTTGTCTATGGGATTCTTGGAGCATTTCCAAGTTCTGAGGGATAATCCTTCAAGAGAGTCAGCATAGTTTGAGTGTTGGCCTAGAACTCTGGAGACCAGGGTTGAAATCCCCACTTGGCCATAAAACACTTCGAGTGACCTTGGGCAAGAAAGCAATGGAAAATCTTTTCTGAACAAACCTTGCCAAGATAAATGCAGTGATAGGTCCACCTTAGGGTTGTCATAGGCTGGAAATGATTGAAGGCACACATAACAACAACTAGGTTCTGAAAGATAGTTCTCCACAATGAACATGCCAAAGCGCATGCTAGAGAACCCTTTGGAAGCTTACAGGATAAAAACTCTGATTTGGCAACCAGGTCTCAGGCTTTTTTTGGGCAAGGAGAGCTGAATGGATTTAAAATTTAGATGATGATGATGATGATAATAATAATAATAATAATAATAATAATAATAATAATAATAATAATAATAATAATAATAATTCATTTATATTCCACCCTGTCTCCCCGAAGGGACTCATCGTCATGTATTCTTGGAATTGCCATCCCTATCCCCTCCAATGTTTCAATCATGAAAATTGGGGCCTGTGTAACATTAAAGTGGGTCCAAGATGGCATAAGGAAGTACAGACAGTCGCCAAGTTACAAACATTGAACTTACAAATGACTCATAGTTAAGAATGGGGGTGAGACAACAAATGGAGGTGAGAAAAATCTACCCCTAGGAAGGGAAATTCACTCCTGAAACAGTTATCATGTGGCTTTATCACCAAACCTTGATTCTACAACAAGCCAAATCTTTCAAAATCCAACTATCACAGGGACAGAAAATGAGCGGATATCTTCTGATTGAGGCACAGACAACAAAACAAACACCACAGGGGTGTTCATATTTTCATATGCTACCCAAAGCAATGTATGAGTATATATGTATATGTATTTGTGTACACACACACACACACATATGCATATATGGAGTTACATTTAAAAATGTACCTGCTCTGCCTTACAAACAAATGCAACTGAAGAACAGACCTATAACCTGGGCACTGCCTGTACACCATAAGCTAGGAAAGAATGCAGCAGTCTGCCTTTGCCTAACCAGCACTCCACCGACTTCTCCACCTCCCCCTTCTGAGTTAATTAAATGCAATTAAATGAAGTACTTTGACTTTGTCTGAAGCAATTGAAGTAATTTAAGGACAAGGGAAAAATGGGAGTTGGGAAGAGAAAGAGAAAGAGATACATAGATGCAGCTGAAAAAGTGAAGCAACACTTTGGAGCGCCCCTTCAAATTGAAGAGGGTTTGCATTCCTATCACTATAAAGTAACCTATGCCAGGATCAATGCTATTTACTCCCATATAAGTATATATAGGATTCTACCCTTATTTCCTTTCAGATCAAACTCCAGGATTTCATAGGATGTTACCATGCCAATTATAGTAGAAACATATCACTATAATCATGTAGTGCAAAACAATTAATAGTTACTAATATTATGATTAATGCTGTAACAGTCAGAGTGCCCCTCAGTAGGTGTTCCTGTGTGCCACAAGTGGGAGGCTGTTAATTCGCTCATATCCTGCTTGTGGGCTTCCAAGTGGCCTCTGTTTGTCTACTGTGGAAATAGAATCTAGACTAGATGTGTGATCCAGCAGAACTCTTATTCTTCCATACTGAAGGTAGGCTATATCTATTTTTTAAATATAGGATTTGCAAAGCATCCTACACAAATGTCTTCTACTATATTCTTCTTGGTGCCTCAAGATCTGTCCATCTACTCTTCTGTAGATTTTGTTGTATAGCCTTGTGTTGAAGTTTTTTGGAAAATAGTTAAAAGGCTTCAAACTTTTTCAGTTGTTGCTAGAATTGCTATGTGAGAGCCAGCACTGGGCTCTTTGATTTTAATAGTGCATAGAAAAGGAAATTGCAGGAAGTGTTTCTTACCATGTACAGTAAGCTCCATGTGATGAAACTTCCTCTTCTGTATTGCCATTAAAGGTACAGGAGTTTTGTTTTTCACTTGTCAGCCCTAGCTGTTGTAGTCTACACTTGATCTTAGCCAAAAGGCCGAGAACTTTAATAGGGGTATTACTTGAAACCATGTAGAGGTATCTTGTACAATGAACTTCTCCTGAGATGGGAGAATTCAAAATGACTGTTTGTTTACTGATGAGTCTATGAGCCATATTAAATATTGTTGTTGTAGCTGCTGTAGACTTAGAAATTCTATTTATCAGACAGGGGAACTTCCCTCAAGTTGTTTGCTTTAAAAATGAAGATGACAACATCCCTCCTTATTCCTAGTGTTCTACCAGGACACAGGCTGCCGTTGCTTGTCCATAATTACACATTTTTCTGTTTTACACTGTTTACTAGAGTTGCTAGAATGGACACTGGAGGGGTGTCTGGACCTTTAATGGTTGTGTAGGATGGGAAATTTCAGCAGGTGTTTCTTGTTATTTAATAGTAGACCCTCTCCAGTTTTCAATCTGGCAAACCTACAGTTGAGTTTTTAATCTGACCATGAGTTTGTTGGATTATACACTTAATTTTATTAAACTGTTTTAACACCTAAGGTTTAGATTAGGGTCAGGGAAGACCTGGATCTCCAAATGTTGTTGCACTGCAAGATATCAGAGAGCAATTTAACTTTGGCCACCCTGGCTGGAGCTAATAGCAGCCAAAGTCCATCAACAGTTGAAGGCTCACAGATTCCCCATATCTTGATTTAAACTGATTTAATCATTTATACACTACTAAATCAAATAGTGGAGCCCCAGTGGCAAAGTGTGTTAAAGCACTGAGCTGCTGAACTTGCAGACCGAAAGGTCCCAGGTTTAAATCCCGGGAGTGGAGTGAGTGCCTGCTGTTGCTCCAGCTTCTGCCAACCTAGTAGTTCAAAAACATGCCAATGTGAGTAGATCAATAGGTACCGCTCCAGGGGGAAGGTAACAGCACTCCATGCAGTCATGCCGGCCACATGACCTTGGAGGTGTCTATGGACAACGCCGGTTCTTCGGCTTATAAATGGAGATGAGCACCATCCCCCAGAGTCAGACATGACTAGACTTAACTTCAGGGGAAACCTTTACCTTTACCTAAATCAAATATTACAAACATGGGTAACCTTATCAGGAAGCAAAATGAAGTGGGAAGGTCCATAAAAAAATTCTCTGTTGAGTTGTGAGGGGCAGGAATAGGATGTTCATGTAGGACAGATAATTCATTTTATTGTAAAATTATTTTAGATTGACACATGTTTAAGCCAGATATTTTCTTTGAAGTGTGGGAACTATGTTGTTTTTGGACTTTTATATGTTGTTTTGATTACTTATAAAAAGTGCCATATGGGATTGACATAGAAATTGGCAAAGTTAAGGCTCAAGGCCACACACAGCCTCCTCAGTCTTTCCGTATGTCTTTTCCCTAGCCAAAAGAAGTAAAGGTGTTGAACTATCCATCCTCAAAGCCACCAGAAGCATCATTTCATTTTTCAAACAGGTTACAGACTGGAAAATCTACTTGGTTTTCAAAATTAGAAATGGACTTTCAGTGACTTTTGAACTTTTGAGGACTTGGAAGTGAGGGTCTTTCTTGGTAATAAAGGGGAAGAAAATTGGCTTCCAGACTCACTGTCACCTCTGATATAATGGAAGACTGTTTGGAAAAGTCCATACACTCCCAATTTGGCTGAGGGAATCTCAACAAATAATCTGTAGACCCACTTTTTACCTGCTTTAAAAACCTTCCAGTTTTTCTCTCCTCTTGCCATATTTCCCCTTTGACCCCAGTTTACTTAAGTGGCTGCCCAATGATTTCAAATACAAAAGTATTTTGTACTCAGTTAAATCAGCAAGAGGGAAAGTAGGGGAAAGAGCAGAAGTTTGCCTTTACCTGTAGGATTAGGCAAAAGCAAACTGATTCAACCTCTTCTAGATTGTGTGTTCTTCCCCTCTATAACATTTACCATCTTGACTACACTGTGATGTTGCCTAGTCAGGTGTGTTCTGGTTTCATCTGTGCGATGTTGCCAAATATGCATAGTCAGAAAAGGGGAGAAAAGAGGAGAAGACAGAATCTTACCCTTCCCAGTAAGCTCAGAAAAAACAAAATACTGTAGCCTCTCCTAGCTTCTATGTATTTTCTCATTAATAACCTTTGACATCTTGACCACATTCAAATGTTGCCTGGCCACATGTGTGCTAGTTTCATCAGAAATGTCAGAAAGTATGACATTCACCTAGTTTAAAATACAACCACTAGGCTATTGATTGGTGCAGTTGGTGGAAACATATCTAGAGGCTGAAACTGTCATATTGCAATAGCCTTGGGTGTACTTTTGAAGGGGCTTGGGTTGTTGACACTTCTGTGCAACAAAGGGAATATGTTCATCTTTTTTTTCTCATTAGTTTTTGGCGGCTAATGCTTATTTGGAGCATGTTGAAGGGATATTTTCTCTTCAAATTTGAAACCATTTTCTAAATTGATATCTTTTCCAAAAAGGATTCCCCAAAGTAAATGGAATAAGTAACTATGTTTCCCAAGAAAGCTTTAACAGCAATGACTTATTCTGATGGGATTTTCTTGCAGTATATAATGAACTTCTTTTTATGGAGAAACACAAGAAAAACTATGCTGGATAAAAATCAAAGGCCTGTCTTAATCCAGTGGCTGTCTGATTGCCAATAGTAAACTCACAAGCCCATACTAATACAACTATTAATGAAGGCCATCTTTGGAAATCCCTTTCCTGGTGCACCTTCGTCCAATGTGCCTGAATCCTACAGATTAGTTTTATATGCAGTAGATCCACTGAATAAAGTTGACCCTCCACATTTGTTGGTTTAATTATTGAGGATTTGATTACTCATGGGTTTGATGACTATGTTCTGTCTAGAAACCTCCAGGTCCTCTAGCATGAATCTATTGTCAACTTCTTTTAGACATTGACTATATGGAGGATCTAGAGATTCCTATAAAGAGCACTCTTTAGGACTCTCTTTGTGCTGCAACATGACTCTGTGGTCAACCTCTGATGGAAGATAACCATTGAGCTGCTTTGGAGGATCTAGAGATTCCTGGAGAGGTATCTCCCCAGGTAATTTTTTTTCCATTTTCCTAACTCCTGCAGAACTAGAGGGCCTATTGTATATTATAGAAAAGCAAACCAACAAAGTCTAAAATTCAGAAAGAACTATGGATTCAGCCACCACCATTCAGTGGTGTGTGCTGTGTATGAAATTTCCTACCTAGGAATCTGAACAGGCTTGAATGTCATCATCATTTTTGAAACAGGCAAATACTTTAAAAAAATCTCCCAGGCTTTAAAATTTTATTATCCTTTTAAAACTGTTGTTATTTTTATGTGTTTATCTAGTATCATTTTTGTGAATCACCATGGATACTCCATAGGCAGGCAGTATATCCTTCTGTCTATACAAAGAAATTCTGCTTTGGTCAAGACCTTGCCTGGAATAATACTGTGTCCACCTCTGGGTATCACAAAGTTCATGAAGGATATTGACAAACTGGAACATGCCCTGAGAAGGGCAACCAAAATCATCAATGGTTTGGAAGTCAAGCCCTATCAGGAGTGGCTGAAGGAGCGGAGTATGTTTAGCTTGGGGACATGATAAAAGCTAAAGATAAAGGTTTTCCCTTGACATTAAGTCTGCTTGATTCTGACTCTGGGAGGTGGTGCTCATCTCCATTTCTAAGCCAAAGATCTGGCATTGTCCATAGACATCTCCTAGGTCATGTGGCCAGCATGACTGCATGGAAAGGTGGGAAGGAATGCCGTAACCTTCCTTCTGGAGTGGTACCTATTTATTTACTCACATTTGCATGTTTTCGAACTGCTAGGTTGGTAGAAGCTGGAGCTATCAATGGGAGCTCACCCCATCACACGGATCCAAACCACCAACCTTCTGGTCAACAAGTTCAACAACTCAGTGGTTCAATCCATTGCACCACCATGGCCCCAGGGGACATGATAACCATGTGACATCAGTGTAACATCCTTTTGAATATTTAAACATGGGGACATGATAGATATTTGAATACCTTGTTTAGATATGCCTCTGGTGGCACAGTGTGTTAAAGCACTGAGCTGCTGAACTTGCGGACCGAAAGGTGCCAGGTTCAAATCCTGGGAGTGGAATGAGCGCCCGCTGTTAGCTCCAGCTCCTGCCAACCTAGCAGTTCGAAAACATGCCAATGTGAGTAGATCAATAGGTACCGCTCTGGCGGGAAGGTAATGGCACTCCATGCAGTCATGCCGGCCACATGACCTTGGAGTGTCTACAGAGAACGCCGGCTCTTCGGCTTAGAAATGGAGATGAGCACCAACCCCCAGAGTCGGTCACGACTGGACTTGTCAGGGGAAACCTTTACCTTTACCTTTTTACCTTAGATATTTTAAAGGATTTCACATTGAGGAGGGTTTGTTTTCTGTTGCTCTGGAAACTAGGACACAGAGCAATGGATTCAAACTGCATGAAAAAGTATGCAATCTAAAGATGCGAAAGAACTTCCTGCTGGTCAAATACGCTGCCTCAGATTGCAGTAGAATCTCTTTCTCTGGAGAGATTTAGGTAGAGTCTGGATGGCCATCTACCAGGAGTGCTTTTATGATGTATTTCTGCATGGCAGAGGGTTGGACTGGATAGCCCATGTGGTCTCTTCCAACTCTATGATTCTAATACTATGTTTACTTTTGATGTCACTTCCCATCCCTTTGGGAGGAGCAGGGCTGGCCTCAGTATTCTGGAAAAGAACTGTGATTTCTTTCTCAACCACATGATGTTTCATGACAAATTCTGCAGGGACCAGATGACATTGCAACTGCAGTCACACTCCCGCACAGTAAAGGTAGCATTTGAGTCATCCCCAGCTTTAAAATCACAAGCCAGTTGGCTTTAAAAGATCCTAAAAGTGAAGTGACAGAAGGGACTGGGGGCTGAGGTTCAGGAAACACGAAAATGGGAATTTAAGAAACATGTGTTTTCCGATCCTACGCTGCCTCTGAATGATAAATGGCTCACTGATGACAGTTCATCTCTCAGGCATGTCTCTGTTAACAGTTGGATAGGAAAGCTTCAGTCCATTTGGCTCCCAAGGGCATTGTGTTCCTCCTGTCCAGATGCTCTGTTTATCTGCTTATATGGCATGCACACCTATCTATAGCACCTTGCAGGGGGAGAAACACACCCACCAGCTAGTACAGTTTCCCCACAGATCACCACACTCATCTTGCCATCTGCTCTGCCTTTTTCATGACAGGCTCTTCATCTTTAACAGCTACATGGCAGACTGATCCAAAATGGCCTTTTCAATGCTGGAATAGCTCAATTTATTGAACCTGTCCATTGCAGGTGGGAGAGAATTTAATTTGGTCAGATCTCAATAAGGACTAAATTTATACATGTCTTCAGAAACAATGCACAAAGCACTTTACAGTCAGAAAAATCCAAATGTGCGGTATCCATTCTACTCAAAAAATTTTGTTTAGATTTTTGGTATAAGAATGAAATTGTGTAGAGTTTTCTTTTTCTTAGTGTGCATCTACATTGCAGAATTAATCCATTTTAACATCACTTTAACTGCTATGGCTCAGTGCTGTGGAATCATGGAAGTTGCAGTTTTATAGGGTGTGCCAAAGAGTGTGTGTGTATTTTTCAGTGTGTGTGTAGGAATTCCACACAGAAAGCCTTACATATCACTCGAAAAGAGAAAACCATGCAAACATATTCAAAACAGTGCATCGGATTATTACCCCAGTGAGATCCTTTTCAAACGAATTCCCAGCCTGCCATTAAACAAATACATAAACTCCCAGCTCCTCTTGTCTCCTTATATCAGCAGACAGGAAGGATGTTTCATCAACCACCTTAAGAAATATGGCCGAGCTTGTACTGCAGCACCAAGCGAGGAGTAAATAATTAAACCTGCCTCCATGAAAAACATTCCGCAGCAGGGAGGGAATAAAGAATCTTCTTCGAGAGAAAATCCATTAAGTCACACAGTGAGGAATTAGGGGGGAGGAAAAGGAAAGCAAGCCATCATAAACAGCTTCACGGGAAAGCGAAGGTTGCCTGTAAAATTAAGAGTTGAGGTCTGGAGGGAGGGAGGGAAAGCATTAGCAAAGAGGCATTTGTAGCTATCTGTAGGTGACTGCCATTTCCCAGTTCAAGTCCTCCCTTGGTACAGGTTGCCGGGAGAGATAGTTTACAAATCCCGCCATACCGTTAATGTGGCAGGCATGAAAGTCACTAATGCAAAAGCCAGTATATTGCACACACATTGATCATCAGCTTTTGTGCATTATCAAGTTGCTTTGCTGTATGTTGCTGACCTTGTGTATCAGGGGTCCCCAAACTAAGGCCCGGGGGCCGGATGTGGCCCTCCGAGGTCATTTACCTGGCCCCCGCCCTCAGTTTTATAATGTAATATACTAGCTGTGCCCAGCCACGCGTTGCTGTGGCGTTGTCTGGTGGTGTCTGTATTTTATAGGCAGTGTGGAAGAGGCCTAAGTGAAGCCTAACTTTGCCTGTCCCCTGGGCTGAGTGGGTTGCTAGGAGACCAAGTGGGCAGAGCTTAGCCTTCTAACTGGCAGCAATTGGATAAAAACAATTATTCCTCTCCCTCTAATTAGGACTTTATTTTTCTTTTCTTTTTGTTGTATCAACCTAGAGGCGTGGATGAGGGGTTGTGCTGTCAATTTTCGAGGTTGTGGGGTGTTTAGTTTGTTGTTTTATCGGTCGCCAGGATTCCATTACTCTTTTATATATATAGATTGTATATACATATAATATTGATAATAATATTATAATGCAATACAATATAACACTAATAATAATACCATATAATAATAATATTCATTATATATTCTATATTACATATAATATTACTAATAATATTACAGTATAGTGGTATAGTTCAATAAAGTAATATATAATGCTAATATTGTGCTATGCTAATAATATAATATATTGTATGTACATATAATTTGTAAGCCACTCTGAGTTCCCTTTGGGGTGAGAAGGGTGTGATACAAATGTAGTAAATAAATGCAGTAAATAAATAAATAATAAATAAATACATTTTAGACTTAGGCTCGCCCGAAGTCTGAAATGACTTGAAGGCACACAACAACAACAACAACAACAACACTAATTAACTTGACTATCTCATTGGCCAGAAGCAGGAGCACACTTCCCATTGAAATCCTGATAAATGTATGTTGGTTAAAATTATTTTTATTTTTAAATATTGTATTGTTCTTTCATTGTTGTTGTTGTTGTTGTTGTTGTTGTTGTTTTTGCACTACAAATAAGACATGTGCAGTGTGCATCGGAATTTGTTTGTTTTTTTTTTTCAAATGATAATCCGGCCCCTCAACAGTTTGAAGGATTGTGGAGCGGCCCTCGGCTTAAAAAGTTTGAGGACCCCTGTTGTGTATAAACAAGAGTGTTCTCTATCTAAGGGTGAATCTACACTGTAAAATTGACATCACTTTGACTGCCATGGTTTAATGCTATGAAATCCTGGGTGTTGTAGTTTGGTGAGGCACCAGCACTATTTCGAAGACAAGGTTAAACACCTTGTAAAACTACAACTTCCATTGCATTGAACCTTGGCAGTTACAGTGGTGTCAAACTGAATTAATTTCACTCTCTAGATCAGGCATGGGCAAACTTTGGCCCTCCAGATATTTTGGACTTTACCACCCAAAATTCCTAACAGCCGGAATTGTGGGAATTGAAGTCCAAAACACCTGGAGGGCCAAAGTTTGCTCATGTCTGGTCTAGATGCACCCTTAGATCAGAGGTGGGCAAAATGTGGCCCTATGGCTGCAAATGGCCTCAATGTTACTTTTGTGGCCCTTGACCCTTCTAGACTTTCTGGGTTGCCCATTTCCTGACTTCCAAAAGGGTAAATTATTATATTTACTCAATAACCTGATCTTATATATAGGTCATGGATAGATTTTGGGGCCAAAATTATGGATTTTTATATGATCCATGGATAAGTTGGAGAAGCACAAACAAATGGTGCTCTAAAAGCCAGTTACCCTTGGCTTATGCCACTATTTTCCCATAAAGGCATACTTGATGCAGGGAAGGTTGTGGATATAACATATATTGATTTCAGATAGCCAAAAGTGGGTTGCGTACTGCTACTATTAGGTGGATCTGTAATTGGTTAAGCAACCGAACCTGAAGGGTGCTCACCAATGGTTCCACCTCATCCTGGAAAGAAGTGACTAGTGGAGTGCCACAGGATTTGGTCCTAGGCTCAATACTGTTAAACATTTATTTATTTTATTTATTTAGGAGATTTCTATGATGCCTTTCTTCAGGTGAACTCAAGGCAGCTCACATAATCTTAAAATATACATTGTGACATAAAACCAAAGCTAAAACAAATGATAAAAGTTCCAAGAATGCTTCATAGCACATCATCCATATTATAAACAATTAAGTTAAAACCAGTTTAAAATTCCCCGTACAACCATACATTGCTTAGTTAAAAGCTATTTCAAAAAGGAAAGTCTTCACAACTTCTCTGAATGACATCAGGTAGGAGCAGATCTGACTTTTTCCAGCAGTGTGTTCCATAGTTTCGGAGCTACCCCTGAACATGTGCTTTCTCTAGTACATTTTAAATGTAAACTGGCCCTGTATTGTGTGAAAATGAAGGTCTTCTTGCTGGACCTTAAAGGTCCACCTGGTCTGTAGCATTGAACATGGTGTCTCAAGTAACTTGGACCGAAACCATGCAGGGCTTTATAGGTTAGAACCAGCACCATCTTTATTAATTACTTGGATGAATGTTTAGAGGCCATGCAGATGACACCAAATTAGTAGGGATAGCTACCCTGTTTCCCCTAAAATAAGACATCCCCAGAAAATAAGACCTAGTAGAGGTTTTGCTGAATTGCTAAATATAAGGCCTCCCCTGAAAGTAAGATCTAGTAAAAAAATTTGTTTGGACGGATGCCCGTCGAACAGAACACCAGAGCATGCAGGATCGGTAAATGTATGTACCATAGTGTTGTACATGGAAATATTGGTAGTAACAAGAAATTCTTGATAGGATTCACAGTTTGTCTGGTTATACTGGTTTATGATGACAGCTACCGTACTGTTCAACAATAAATGTGAATTCTTCTTCATGGAAAAATAAGACATCCCCTGAAAATAAGACCTAAAGCATCTTTGGGAGCAAAAATTAATATAAGACACTGTCTTATTTTCGGGGAAACACGCTAGTACACCAGAAGACAGGATCAGGTTTCAAAATGACCTTAACAGATTAGAGAGCTGGGTCAAAACTAACAAAATGAATTTCAATAAGGACAATTGAGTTTCTTTCTCATCCAGATAAACAGCTTCTAACTTCACTCTCACAGAGCCTCCTCTCACAATGAACTTACACAGGAGTTTCACACAGTAGCTTTACACACAGGAGCTTTCATATACCAGGCTTTACACATTGAAGCTTTACACACAGCAGCCTTCACACTGGAGCTTCACACATGAGGCCTTCCTCATACACAGAGGTCTTCCTCACACTGAGGCGTTCTCTCATAGTGAGGCCTACCTCACTTTGAGGCTGACTAACACTGAGGCATACTAAGCTGCAGGCACACCTGCTTATATAGAACTGCAGCTTTTGCAGAGCCATTGCATCTAATTAACCCTTTCAGTATTTGACTCACATTTTTGTAATAAAAAACCTAGTTAATTTTCAATATTTCTGACAATCATGAGGGAAAAGGATCTCTACTGAAGTTTTCTCACCAGTCCTTATTTCCACAAGAAGCCAAATTTTGCATAATCCAATTCTCACAGGGACAGAAATTGAGGTGAAATTTTCTGAACAGGGCACTGACAGGAAAACAAACATCACAGGGCTGTTAACTATCTATATAGTTACACTTAAAAATGTACTGTTCTGACTTGCATACAAATTTAACTTAAGAACAAACCTACAGAATGGATCTTGTTCGTAACTTGGGGACTGCCTGTATTCATGTCATTGCGGTTTGTATGTCCTTTGGAAGGCTGAAATGCTTCTATGCAAGCACAAATCATGCAGCATTTACTTGTATATTTAGTTTTTGGTTCCATAACAGCATAATAAATGGAGTCATAAATAAGCAGGTTCAAAACCAAAAATCTATGCATGTTTCTAAACATTAAATCTTGCTGTTATTACTCAATTTTTAAATAGCAAGTTCTCTGTCACTCTTTATGACAATACACAGGCCAAATAATTTCTTCTCTATCCAAAAATCCTTTAGGGCATGAAAGGCATTTCTGATCATCTGTAGGAGAGCAGCGAATGCACATCCATTTCTAGATCTCATAAAACTGACTTGTTGAATGACATTATAAATGTCAAACAGGAATGCTGAAATACAACAAATACATCTCTTTATTTTACTAGACACTAAAATGCACCCTATATACCGTTTACTGATGTTTTAAACCTGATTTTATCACAATAGAACCTGCTCTGCTAAATGGTTCATTATCTGTTTCATTTAGAACATTGCCAATAAAATATGGCTGAAAAGAAATGCTTGTTTCTTTTTATGTTTAATGAGGTATCTGTTTGTGTTCTGTTGGAGTATATGCAGGTATAGCCTTAAGCGTTCAGATGAGTGTATTTCCAAGGAGACAAATCCAAGGTGTTTTCCTGCAATATTGTATCTGTACAGCTGTGCTTTACAAGAAAAAGAAAGTGCTGAGAGCCATTGGGTATTGCATGGTTGGCATTGTTGACCTTGTTTTGGCTGTAGTTGTGCATAGCATCTTGCCATTGGCTTAATGTGTACATTATGTGCTCATCATGGAAGTTTCCATAGTTAGGCTTCAAAGGAAAATCCACAAAAGCACATCTAAGTTGGAGAGAAAACTATTGGAATTAGTGATGATCCACATCAACAAACTACTTCTAATAGCTTTCATTTCCACCACCAACATAATTTGGTGAAGTTTTCTTCTCTGTCAGGAATGCTTTGATTGTGTATTCCTGGATGGCAGGGTGTTGGACTGGATGGCTCTTGTGGTCTCTTTCAAGCCTATGACTCTAAAGATAAAATAAGTCTTGCATAACTCAATAAAACATTTTGAACATTTTCAAAACACTTCTCAAAAATTTCTTCCAAAATGTAAGCCTTTTGTAAAATTATTGGGTCTCTATTGCCATATGAAGATTCAGCTACCCTCAAACACTTTGAAACAATGATTATTCAAAGTGTTGGCCTATGGATTGGTGGTAGTCCCTGAGTCATCTCCTTCTGGCCTCTGCAAACCTTCTAGAAAAGAAACAAACAGTTATAGACACTGGGAACAAATATGGTACCACTCCATGGTATGTTGGGAAAAAGCTTAGAAATAGCCTAGGGACATTGTTGCTGGGAAAATGAATCTCCCCCAGTCCATTGGCAGCTGGCTTCATTAGACTCTTTTGGTTGCATGTGATAATTAGTAGCTGTAGATAGATATATTCAGCTACTAGTTATTCAGGGGCTGTGTATCATTATATAGAATGTACCATTATATAAATTGTATCAGTTCAGTGTGATAGGTACCTATCTCAGCATCGTCAGAATAGGGGAAGGTTTACTATATGTCTAGAAGAATTACACAGATCTGTTCTGTCCCCACAAGCTCTCTTTGAAAGGTGCCCTAATCTCTCCAGGAACAGAGTTACAGAGAAGAGCAGTTAACAAGGAATTTAATAAAATAATAAAAAGTCCAAATTTGAACTCCTCCCAGGTCTAACAGCCAAAAGTCTTTAGAAAGTATGTAGAAAAGGTTGGAGGTTTGATTCAGTTGTGGTCTTTGCTTACTTTGTCTTCTTTCTGCATATTTTTTCTTGTTTTCTATGCACCTGTGATAAGGTTTAGCTTGTAATTCCAACTGTTCACCTTCTCAATTTCTAAACGTGCAACGTATTTTGCATCCTCACTCCTCCAGCACCTTTTTAGAAATGGCTGGCTCCAAAGAAGCTGCTGGAACTGACCATGATTCTTTCACCTCTTGCGGGGTGAGTTCTTAAAGTGAAAGAGCTAACTATGTTACCCAACCATAATCTATACCAAGCATGGGCAAACTAAGGCTCGAGGGCCAGATGCGGCTCCCTGGGTGCTTACCTCGGGCCCTCCTCATCTTTTCTGTCCTCTCGGCAGAAGCATACAGTGACCCTTCGTGTCCTTTAGCCAAAAAAATGGGGAAGGCACATAGCAGCTGAGAGCCCTCTGGGGCGCTCTCAGCCACCACGTGTCTTGCCCTCCTCTTAGCATAAGGATGGCTTGAGAAAGGAACACAATGGTTGAGAGCCCCCTGGAGCACTCTCAGCTGCCTCCTGTCTCACCCTCCTCCCAGCACAATGCCAACAGGCCAGCTCAAGGATTGGGGGAAGAGGATCAGGGTAGTTGCTGCATGTCTCACCTTCCTGTTGGCATAAGGACGGGGCAAGCAACCCCATCCTTATGTTGGGAGGACAACCTGAGGATGACCCGAGTCATGCCCTGCTTTCTCCTGCCCCTCTCTTAGACAGTCCTGGGCCCGCTTCACCCAGCATGTGTCTGGGCCCACCTCCCTCCTGGCCCGGCTCTCCTAGCCAGGCCCACAATGTGGCCCCAAGGCAAAAAAAAAAAATTGCCTAGGCTTGATCATTGCAGTAAAAAACTGAGCCCTCTAACTAAGGGTAGCCCAACTCAGGGAAAATAGTAGAGGTCTCTGTGGGGACATGACAAGGTCTATGCAGCTTAATAGAATCAAATTTTAGACTATTACTCTCAGAATCTTTTTAGACAGCACACACTAACTTTAAGAGCTGAAGTACCTTAACCTAAAGGCTATAAACTCGGGGTTGTTTTTAAGGTGGAGGGGATTCCACATAGGCAGGCAATGTTATTCATTTTACAGACCTGCATGTACTTGCAGATTGGGTACAAATTACTTTGCCTATCCATTATAATTGGGAAGATTCACGTCTACTTTGCGTACTCCATATATTCTGGCACTCCCAAGTAAGAGTGCATAGAAAAAGGTACAAGCAACCTTTGTTATTCCTATGTGTTAGTGCCTGAACATTTAGTACCCATTTAGTTTGTTAATTTTTAAAGATGTTCAACTGCATACAGTTTTGGTGATCCAATTTTGCTAGATCATTTCATGAGAGACTCAGCTACCCTATCTTTACCTTAGAGGTGCATGAGATGATGAACCCCACAACTGTGGTGGTACAGAGAAGGCTGGAGTAATTCTTAGGGTGGGTGGGTGGCTGACACTCTCCCATCCATAAGTCAATCAAAACATAAGACTGTAGCTGAGATTGATTCATATTCACTTTGAATAAAGAAAGGAATTCATCAAATGTTTATATGATTGCAATAAATCAATTTTAACATCAAACACGATAGCATATAACTTTATTATTTCAGTGCTAAATAAGTAGATCAAAAATAGTTAACACTCATGTTCTGAGTATATTGTACAACCTTCCACAGACAATATTTCCAGGAGGCTCTGAGATGGTTAGATTTTGGCCAGCAAGAACTAGATTCAGATAAATGCCCTGATGTTACTTTTTCCAGGTCACCATGCTGAAAGCATTACTTAACATATCTTCTAGAATAAAGTGCCTGAAGACAAAATGAGATAAAACAATGTTTTCTACTTCACTGCCAAACACCTTGCTTGGTCTAAACCTGATTAATAAATAGGTGCTTTATTGGGTGTATTATGTATTCTAGTCAAAAGCTGACTCAGAGGGTTGTACATTATTTTTGCACTCTGTCTCATTTTGAGCATATGATAGTAAAAGAAGTTAAACTCCAGCAAGAAAGGTGCCTCACATTGGAAGGCAAATGACTGTGATTAATATCTTACATTTTTATAAAGGAGCTTTTCATGCCTAATGAGCCTGGAGTGTTTTACAAACGATAAAAGGAGTGCTTCATTTACCAATAAAATGTGGCCGCCTTTGCTGCAAATGGAAAAAACAGCAGCCCTGCTCCCTTGTGCAGCACAGTAATTTAGGAACCAGGGAAAGAAAGGTGTCATGTCTGTCTGACACTGCAGAAGAAAATTCAAGTCAGTTGAAAATAGGTCCTCACTTTAGCTACCTAATTGTATCAAGCAACCAAGCTTCATTTTAATGGGATTCATAAGTGTCCAGTTTTCCAGGGAGGTCAGGCTTCTCACTGAAGTTGCATTCATACATTATCGTTTGAGGAAATGAAGCAATCGCCTCAAATGATGGGGAGGAGGGCACAAGAATTGCCTAGTTGTTTCTTCTAGACTGCTCTCCACCTCACACATTTATCTTGGGATCTCCTCATTTGATCAAATCCCTCAGGGCAACTGGAAAACATTCTCTCACCAGTGTTGGAACAAAAGTAAGGAGCCCTTCCAGATAGGCCCTTTATTCCAGGATCTGATCCCAGGTTTTCTGCTTTAAATTGGATTATATGAGTCTACACTGCCAGATAATCTGGGATAAACAGAAAACCTGGGACCAGATCCTGGGATATAGGGCCTTTCTGGAAGGATCCAAGGAAGAGGCACCTTTTATCCTTTGCCCCAGTATCAAAATATTTTGCCCTGCTTCTTTACTACAGATGGTGACAATGGATTGTTTCAGTGTTAAAGTTATAGATCTGCTCCAGATTTCAGTTCAAACTTTAAAGGAGCTATTCAAGATGTTCAGCCTTGCCCTCAGAATAGACACCTTGAATGGTTCCTTTATGTTCATAAAGGGAAGATTCACAGTTAACAGAAAGGGAGCCATCAACCACCACTTTTTCCCACATGTTGCTGGATAACTGGAACAACTCTATGGCCAGTGATGTGATTGGCATACCAGACTAGACACAGGCAATTATTCCCATAGGAAGAAATTGCCTTGTCAGTCTCTCCTACATAGATAAGAGGAATTAGATCAATGGTAGAGTGCATATGCCACACACAAATGGTCTGAGGTTCAGGCTGGTTTCTGCTCTTCTGGGAAAAAAAATCAGGTGGCAAATGATATGAAAGATGTTTCTTGAGACTATGGAGAAACATTGCTTTCATGGAAAACCAGAAGGCATAATCTGGACTGGTATAAGACGTGTCCTGCTTTAAGACCCCTCAACCAAATGTTCATCAGCTCTCAGAGTCATGCCACCCAGCAATGATGTAGATGTCATTCTGAGGTTAGAACTGGGGCAAGTGATTGGATTCCCCAAATATTCTGAAAGAGTGTCATCCTATTCAATATTTTGTAAAACCTGTGACACCAATATAACCTGTTGTGCTGGCCAAAGAGTACTCTCTACAAGATTAGAGATTGTGGATTAGAGAGATTGTGGATTAGAGAACCATATTGCCATCTCTGGGGAACTTGGAGGACTACAATCTGCCCCACTCTCAATTTTCTGAGTTTTTTTAAAAAATCAAATAGAGTGCAAATCCATCACATTTTTGGATCTACCAGATCACTTCCTCTTGAAATAAATCAACTTAAAATGGCTATATAACATGAAGCAATGAATTCAAGTTATCCCCCTCCCCCTGGGCAAAAGATACTAATGTTTACATTAGAAATAATTTGTGGACTGCTCCAGAGTGGGGAAAGTGTTTGGAGGTCTGTAAACATGTTGGATGGGCATCTTTCTGGGTTGCTTCTGTAGAATGTGTACTCCTGTGCTGTAGCTGGTTGGACTAGATGGACCTTATGGGCTCTTCTAACTCCATGATTTGGTACTGCGGTATAATTATGTTTGCATAATTTTATTCAACGTAACCAGTGACTAGAATCTTGGTTAGAATGCTTTTAATACATCTTGAAGTTGCCTGGTTCGTGATGGATGTTTTCCATGTGACCAGATAAATGTGAAAGAAACTAGAGGAATGCTTCCAGTAGTTTCATAATTTGCCTTTTCTTCTTGGCTGCCCTATTTTCTGTTTATTTCTGTTTTGGCTTGCTTTCCTGGAAGAGTTTTAGTAAGCAAACGTAGAATCCATAACTGTGTAGGACAGGGTTTTAATACTTAGTAGCCCCTTAGTTCTATCATGGCTATAAAGAAATAAAGACTATTATTGATGATCATTGTGGGTTGAGTATCCCTTATCCAAAATATTTGAGACAAGAAGTATGGTATTTAGGATTTTATTTTTGCATTTTGAAATACAGGCATTCCTTGAGTTACAAAAATCTGACTTACAAATGACTCATAGTTAAGAACAGGGAAAAAGGTGTCTCCACTGAAGCTTTCTCACCAATCCTTGTTTCCACAAGAAGCCAAATTTTTCAAAATCCAATTATCACAGGGACAGAAAGTGAGGTGAAATCTTCTGAACAGGGCATTGACGGAGAAATAAACACTGCAGGGGTATTAAGCCTTCTCTATGCTTCCCAAGGCGCTCTCTCTCTCCTCCTCCCCCTCTCTATATGTGGCTGAAGTTACACTTAAAAATATATAATGTTCTGACTTAAAAATAAAATCAGTTTAAGAACAAACATACAGAACCTATCTTGTTCGTAACTTGGGGGCTGCCTGTACAAGTATTTACATATACATTTGCAATGTGATGGCTTGGAGATGGGACCCAGGTCTAAATACAAAATTCATTAATTTTCATAGACACTTTTATGCATAGTCTGATGGTAATTTTTACAGTATTTTTAAATAATTTTGTGCATGAAACGAAGTTGGTGTACCATGAACCATTAGAAAGTGATGGTGCCACTATCTGAGCCACTCATGTGGACAATTTTGGATTTTGTAGTATTTTGGATTTCATGATTCTGGATAATGGATACTCAGATTGTGTAAAGCTATACAGAAATTCAATATACTATGAAAGCTGGAAGAGTTAAAGGTAAGTTTGAAATATTTGTAGGGACATCTGCTGCCTCTAAGTATTGGTTCGAATCTGTTGCTATCACATCTCCAAAGCTGCCATAAAAATGCACAATATTAGTGTTGGTACAACTGGTGTGTCTCAAATTTAGCTTGAAACATATCCTATTTTTTCATCTTCTTGATTTATCACCGAAGATGGATAGGCTGGGTGAGACACTTCCATCAAGCTCTAATTCTAATGCCGTAGTTCCTGATCATAGGGATCTTGCCTATGGCATTAAGCGTGGTTTGTAGCTTAGCCCTGTGATGTGCCTGTTTTTCAATAAGTCAAAAGATTTCCTTTGGAGTGCAGGAAAGAAACCAAAAGCTTCCTTCGTGGTTCACTATTCTGCTTCTATAACAACAAGAAAGGATCTGTTGTCTGCTCTCTTGGAGCTGGCTGACATCAGCAGTGAACTCTATGCAAGGCTGCCAAACGTCTGTCTTCGACATTTCCTGATCCAAGCAAGCTGTCGTTTCTCTCCTTGAATATTAATTACTGCATCACAAATGCTGCAGTTCAATATCACTTGAAGACTCACAGGTGATAAATCATATATGGGAGAGCAATGATGATAATGCAGTTGAACAACCAAAAAAAAACACATTAAAATTAATTGGTTTCTGCACTAGGTAACTGCTTTCACTACTGCCATTAGCAGGGATGCTTTTCTATCATTGACTAGGTGGGCTCCATCATAAAATACAAAGATTGTTTTTCTGGAAGATGGCAGCTACCAAATGCAAATTTGATTCACAATCCAAATTTCAGAATGGGTTCAATGTGGTATTGTTCTGCTGTTATTTGCAGTCAAGTCAATTTTGACTTGGGTGGGAATAACTTAAATGGCATGTGCTGTTGACTGTATTTCAGGGGAAGGAACTGGGAAAACCACCTCTGAGTATTCCTTACTCAAGAAAATGCTATCAAATCCATGCCCATTTGGCTTTATCTCAGTTTGTTAAAATATCCGCTAAGAGAGGATACGACATTCAAGGTTATAATTACAATTAGCATTATTCCAGTAATTAACAAATGGATTCCAACATCAGATTTATGATATCTCTTCTTCTGTTAATACTATGCCTTCTTCATTTGCAGAATGCAAGCTAATTCATAATCATGGCATACCAACCAAGTAAAAAGAAACATTTCCTCTCTTCAGAAAATGTATTTGCACTTCTTACCACTAGATGTCTGCCTGCTGTGTTGAAATGCCTTTGCTAGGACACTAAGAACCAAGGCCCCTTCCATGCAGCTGAATAAAATCTCACATTATCTGCTTTGAACTGGGATATATGGCACTGTGGACTCAGATAACCCAGTTCAAAGCAGATATTGTGGAATTTTCTGCTTCGATATTCTGGAATATAGGGCTGTGTGGAAGGGCCACTGACCCAGAACAATTAGGGGAAGAACAAAAACACATATTTCTCTTTTAAAACCACTGTGCACTCATGTATGCCTTGCTTCATTTACTTCTTATTTGCAAAATTGCAACTGAATATGTGAACAAATGTTTCTGGCAGGGGAAGAGACTAAGGGCCCTTCCACACAGCCATATAAGCCAGAATATCAAGACAAAATAATCCACAATATCTGCTTTGAACTGGGCTATCTGAGTCCACATTGCTAAATAACCCAGTTCAAAGCAGATAATGTCAGATTTTATTCATCTATGTGGAAGGGGCCTAAGTTGCATGAACTGTTCCATAGAAAATGTTCATTCAAATGTTCATTAGCAATAAGAAGTCATATGCAGTATAGGCTTAGTAGATAGTTGGTGTTCATCTCTAGCATTTCACCATGTGGCAACAACTAGCTCTTTCCCAGCTCATCCTTGTAAAACAAATTTCAGACCTCTTTAACACATATTCTGGAATTATTTTATTATATCTTTCCATGAATAGCAGTTCTGTACTAAGGCTGCTAACTTGAAAGTTGAGTTGCTGAGCTGAAGTTTGCCAGTTTGAATCTGGGGAGAGCACAAATGAGCTTCCTCTGTCAGCTCCAGCTCCCCATGCAGGGACATGAGAGAAGCCTCCCACAAGGATGGTAAAACATCAAACATCCGGGTGCCCCCTGGGCAACATCCTTGCAGACAGCCAATTCTCTCACACCAGAAGCGACTTGCAGTTTCTCAAGTCACTCCTGACATGGAAAAAACCCAAAAAACCTAAGAGGTATAATAATGTATACACTGAAGAATTAATGTAGTTTGACCCCACATTAACTACTATAACCCAATGCTATGGAATCATGAGGATTGTAGTTTTACAAGGTCTTTAGCCTTCTCTGAAAAATAGAGCTGGTGCCTCATCAAACTACAACTCCCATGATTCACGTAATTTAAAGTAGTGCCAAACTGCATTAATTATGGTGTGGATGCAATTTGGGAAGAAATCACAACTTGCAGGCCCCTTCCTTCCTTCCTTCCCTCCTTCCTTCCTTCCTTTTTTCTCTCCCAAATAAGTTGGCTGTATTGGTTTAAGGCTGATGAGAAATAAAAAAGTGTGTGTCCATGTGAGAATAGTCTTCACTTCACTTCCTTAGTGCAGGGTTTCTTAAATGTTTTCTAATTGTGACCCCTTTCCGTCTGAGAAAATTTTATGTGATTCCAAATATATAGATATAGAAATAGGTATAAATCAGTCATTTACCGATGATAAATCAGCCCTTGCAATGTTTGCTAAACAGTCGAATTTTAGTTTTTTATGAAGGACAGCAAGTTGTTGCTAAGAAATTCATGCAGTTTTAAAAATAGCCACTAGGTGGCATTCTGAAAACTTTGACTTTTGCCAAAGTTTTTGCAACTCCAACATTGAGCTTAATGGGAGTCCATTTGGAGTCAGAACTTGCAGTTTAAGAACAGTGTCTTAGGGTATGTGTACAACAGTGCCTTAGGGTATATACATAGTACTCCCTCATTTAGAAAATAACATGGGAACCTGTACATGGCTAGAAAAAATCTGTATCATCTTACATCCTAGGAATTTTTACTTCAGGTAGAGAAAGGAATGATGTCATTTGCTTACCTGTTGTCATAATTATTGAAACAAGAGAGTGTGGTTTGAGTGCTGGACCAGGGCCTAAATCCACATGGATACTCACTGGAGGTGCATCTACACCGTAACAGTAATGCAGTTTGATACCACTTTAACTGCTGTGGCTCAATACTATGGAATCATGGGATTGTAGTTTGATGAGGTACCAGAACTCTCTGGCAGTGAAGCCTAAGGACCTCTTATGATTCCATAGTATTTGCAATTAAAGTGGAATCAAACTGTATTAACCCTGGGTGACTTTGGGCAGGTTACACTCTTTCACCCTCAGAAGAAAGCAATAGCAAACCCCTCGGAATAAATCTAACCAAGAAACCCCCATTGTAGGTTCATCTTTAGGATCCTACAAGTCAGAAGTGACTTGAGGGCAACATAGGTTTCATCTGCAGGAGAAGATTTAACATTTTTCCAATTTAATATGTAGCCTCCCTGATCCTTTACAACAGAGTTATTTGTAGATCCATACCTGCACAATTCCAGACTGAGAAAAGAATATCAAATCCAAGTACACATGAGTCAATAAACTAACTACTGCTCTGTGCTGAATGGACTGATATCAGCTGTGTGTCCTTTTGTATGTTTTATTTTTCATCAACAGTGACAGCTCCTGGATGATAATTGTTTTTCTTTAAGTCTAAATATTGATGTGAATATGTGTTAATTTGTTGTTAATGGAAAATAATAGCCTATTAAAATTCTGCAGAACTAGTTAAATGCACAATCGATCTTGGCTTTTAAATTTTATGCTTTGGAGGGAATGTTTTGTTTTTCTCAGTAGCAATAGGTTGAGCAATATATTGAGTTTGCTTGCACCCAGTTTGTTTCTCTGAGTGGTTTACTGACTAGGTGATACATTTTGCATGGTAAGCAATAGAAATATAAACTTTGGGTGGCAAACCTTTGTTTCTCTAGTGAGAAATGTCCGAACCCATTCCCATTGGCCATGCTGGATAGGGCTTAAGGGATTTTCAGGGCCAAATTCCTGGGCAACTAAAAGCTCCCCATCTTTGTATTGGATGGATACAGGTATACCTCAGTTTTCAAAGTAGATATGTTACTGAGTATTATATGGTACCAGAGGAAGGAATAACATGAAAGCAATAATGGTGTTGCTACACCACAAAAAAAGAAAAGAAAAGAAAGAAAAGAAAGAAAAACAGCTGAACATGTTTCCGCAACTGTTTAATTCAAAACTAAAACATGCACACATGAAAATAAACACCGGGGTCAGATAAGCCTTGCTTAAGTCAACAAAACATTTTAAAACATTTTCCAGACCCTACCTGAAAGTTTCTTCCAAAATGCAACCAGGGATAACTTTTTCTTTCATCAACCAACACTTTTATCTGACAATTGAATTCCATTTCAGTTGTCAGACTTATAGATCTATACTTTTTGAACTTGATGGAGAGAGATTTCAAAGGAGACCTGACCTGCTTTCAACTTTTCTCCCTGTTTTTTATACTCAATGGGCAACTGCTGTTTACTTGTCATGGCTGTAGTAGGATCAGGTAGAATAGAGTCACATTATTTACCAGCTTTATTTCATTGTTTATTGCATACACACTACAGCAACTCACCACCAACATTTTAGGGCCGTGAGATGGCTACGGTCAGTGAATGATCTCCATCGTAACACTGACAAGGAGTGTATGTTACTGTTGGTGCTTTTAGATCTCTCTGTGTCTCTGTATATGTCAAACCTTCCTGTTTTGGGCAAGGTGACTGAGAAAGCTCTCCAGCTCTAAGAAGTCTTGGATGACTTCTTATCTGCATCGTCACTACAGAATTAATGTAGTTTGACACCACCATGGGTTAATGCAATGGAATCATGTGAGCTGTATTTTTACAGGATCTTTAGCCTTTTCTGCTCAATAGTCCTGATGGTTCACCAAACTGAAACTCCCAGGATTCAATAGCATTAAGTCACAGCAGCTAAAGTGGTGTCAAACTTAACTAATTCTACATTGCAGTTGCATCCGATGCTTCTCCAATTCTGCCTCACTATTCTCCAAATGCTTATTGTTTTTCATTTGTTCTGCATTGCTGCGTTGCATCCCAATATTTAGAAACAGGTGGGATATAAATGAAGAGAAGCAACCAATCAATACATTAAAATGCCAACATAATGGTTTCATAAAGAACAAATATGGAATAGCTTCTAGGCCTCAAGGTTGTTGAGATAATTATAACAACATATTATCAACCTGGAAAAGGAAGTTTAGATGAGCATTGTCTATTTTTAAAACAATCAATACAAAATAAGTACATTTGCATATATAGCAATATATATTCTGTTATGGGTGCATATAAGCAGATGTACTGGTGGGCTTTTTGGGTAACAAAGTAAGGGTAAAGTTACAATATAGAAATGCTGTTTTTATGATTTGTAAAACATCTTTTCTAACATTTCAAATATGGAAACCAGGACACATGCGTCCAAGAAGCATCAGTGTGTGGTCAAGATGTCAAAAGTTATTAATGGGGAAGAAAACAAAGCTAGGAGTGGCTGCAGCAGTTTGCTTTTGCCTGAGCCCATTGGAAAGGGCAAGGTTCTGCCTTCTCCTCTCCTCCCATACTAGGTTAATAGACTACAAACTAGTTAGACAGTTTTGACCCAGTTTGCAGCAGTGACAGTAACATGAGGACAAAGGATGAAAGTGGGAGGAATATAAAGAAAGTGGGACATCTTAAAACCAGGTGAACAAGCAGGAAGGCGGAAGGTTAATCAGGACTATCCCATGACAGTTAGAAGGTATGGAAGGGTTCATAATTTTAATATTTGGGTATTATATTTTTGCTCACTTAGGCCCCATCTACATCTGCCATATCATCCAGTTTCTCAATCCATATTATCCGTTTTTATTGGATTATATGGCAGTGTAGATTCATATAACCCAGTTCAAAGCAGATAGGAAACAGGATTATATGGCAGTGTAGATCCAGCCTTAGAATTATAGAGGTGGAAGAGACCCTAAGGTCCATTAGTTCAACCCACTGCCATGCAGGAACATCCAAGCAAGAGCACTCCATCCAGCCTCTATTTAAAAAGGTCCAAAGAAGGAGACTCCACCACACTCCAGGGAAGTGTATTCCACAACTGAACAGCTCTAACTGTCAATAATATCTTTTACTAAAGTTTAGGTGGAATCTCTTTACCAGTACTTTGAATATGGAAGTTCAAAGAACCTCTTCAAAATAAGGATGATGCATGCCTTTAATTAGTAGTTTACTAGTATTACAACCTATTTAGGCTTCCTTTGGCTGTACTTGAATAGACTTGTAACACTGAGTCCCCTGTATCATGTGACTGGACTCAGCATTGACTTGTCTAAAGAAGTGTGTGAAGAAAAGTGAAATTCATATGGGATTTCTTCCATATATCTTTTTTTTTTGCTTACAAATAGGCAGCAATAGCAAGGATAAACTATAAGAAAGCAGTTAGTGCAAACTCAGCATGTGGTGCACATAAGTGATAGTGGTGTTGTGCAGATACGTCTGTTGAGGTTCTTAGGTAATTTAATGGAAATTTGCTATTCCGATGCATTATATTGAAACCAGAGTGTGCGGAGGGGGAAAGAGATACAGACTCCCAATGCTAATCATTTTCCAAAGTTGTTATTGTGCCTGACATTTCTTCCAAGGTATATTGCTATGGTAATTTTTGTTAACCCAACACCTTCCTAGAAATGCAGAGCACCATGTAGAATATAGTAAAGCAACACTTCATGAATAATTTTATTATTGCCAATCAGTATAATTATATTCCGCAGTAACTGCTGACTTCTAAAATTCAGCAGTAATGTAAATAACAGAGCATTCTTGTGTTTTCTTCCTTTTCCCATTTTTAACCCCTTCTTGGTTATATTGCCAAACCTGGCTTGGATATTTTTTTCTGTAGATGCTCTTAAAAACTAGCACTTCAATTAAAATCATACTATTGAGAAAACAAATTTTCTTTCAAGAAGATTCTCAAGTAAATGTTTACATGTTACCCAGAAGGTTTCATAGTAGGATCCCAACACACTTAGCTCAAGGACCAGTCATTCATCTACACTGTAGAATGAATGTAGTCTGACACCACTTTAACTGCCATGGTTCAATTCTTTGGAATTCTGGGATCTGTAGTTTGGTGAACACAAACACTCATTGGCAGAGAAGGCTAAAGACCTTGTCAATTACTCTGATTGATGTTTGTATGTGAATTGTGCCAGGGGAAAAAGGTAAATGAATAGGAAGCAGCAACAGTGATAAGAAATGAATCCAGGCAATCTGGTATCCACCGAGAATATACTGCCTAAGGTTGTCCCTTCCCCTCCAAAATCTTGGAGTAATCAATGATTTGTGATGATGTTTCCAAGCTTTTTGCATTTTATTACAAAGTTTTTTTTAAAAAAGGCACCAATACACAACTTTTTGCCAGTCTTCAAGGTTTTGTTCTCTGTTGCCAGGCATAAAATGTAAAAGTGTAATGGCAGTTTAATAGTGGTCTAACATGCTGCTTTCTTGGGATGTTTCAGTGCTTTATCTAGTGGGAAATATCAGCTCATTTTATTAGTCTCTGAAATAAGGTGAACTAGAGATATACCTTCTTAATGAGCCAATAGGGACGAGAATTTCAAGAAAGTCCATTAAAAACACTGCAGTTCTCCTGGTGGTGCAAAAGAGGTTGTAGGGTGGGGTGGATGCATAAATAAAAATGACCTGGCGAGATTCAATTAATGACTTCAACACAACAGTGCCTGAAGTTTTGAATTTTCCAATATGGAAAAGCTTGACAAGAAATGTCCAGCTGGACCATGTTTCTGCCTAGTAAGGCTGAAAGGTTATACCTCTCTCTTCCAGGGTTGCGGTTGAATGATTCCATGGCATTTGTTTCTTAATTGCTGTCAATTTGGCTTCCATTTATGACAGCCATATGAATGAGAAGATACCCTTTCATTAAAATCCCTGCTGACATGATTTGCGTTTTATGGATACCATTGCATTCCTACAACTGTATAAATAATTTGCTTTCTGCTTGAGGCTTTAACATCATGTGGTACTGAAAAAAAATGGATTTAAATCCTCAAAAATTCATGTAGAAATAAAAAAAACCAATTAAAGTCTTAAAGGTGATGAAACACCCACCATCCTTTCTCCCTTATCCCTGCTAAACTCAGTGCCATGGCTTTCTTGGTTGAGTATAGACACCTATACACCTATAATTCTGTCTTCTTTGCCTATTTCCTCCCACTCCCACATTGTGAGTCATGTCTCACAGTATAGCCAAAATATGACAAAAATAACAGTCTCAGGCTGGACGTTTAGGCTTTTTCTGAGATTTCAGGCTTGATCTATATATATAAAAGAGTAATGAAATTGCCCCCGGCCGCTAAACAACAAAAGTACAAGCCCCAGAACCTAGAAATTAGGCAGCACAACCCACCATCCTTGCCTCTAGGTTCGTACAACAAAATTACACATCACGCACCTCCACGGGGACTTCACAACCAAGAACATGCCATCTGCGCCTGCGCTAAATGGCACCCCTCTCACGGACAGAAAACCCCCCACCCCTCCCCTCAACGAACACTGCCACACGGTCCCTTTTTCCCTTGACTATACTGCCACCATCTTGCAACAACAGCTACTTCACGATCCTCTGGAGGGCCTGGAGGGAGGTGTGGACCTTCCATAAGGAATGGCGCTGGGGAGGAGGCAACAGCAAGGCCTGCACGGGGTCCCCTGCCACTGCCTTCCAGTGACACCTGGCCAGGACTGGGGCCAAGGAGGCGGCAAGGAGAAGGCCCGGTGGCCAGGCCATCTTGACCAGCAGCCCGACAAATTAGCGCCTGTCTTCTTGCCACTTCCCCGGCGAAATCAGCGGTTTACTGGTGCTTTCCCACCTCCACATCTACCGAGAATGAGGGAAGGAGGAGAACGACACCGGCGGTTTCCTCTCTCCTTCTCTACACACAAACAGCTGAGGGCAAGGTGGGTTTCCCCTCTGAGGTTATATCAGGAAGACGGTGAAGGGGGCAAGGAGCAGGGAGGAAAGTTTGGACGGTTGGCCAGCCAACCGCCCCCAAAGGAGGGAGGGGGAAGAGAAGAAAGACCAAGGGAGGAAAGTCTGGAGATATGGCCATCTGACTGAACACAATAAAAACCATCAGGAGAGTTGGCCATCCAACCGCCTCAAAAGGAGGGAGGGGAGAGGAGGGAGGGAAGAAATACCAAAGGAGGAAAGTCCAGAGACATGGACATCTGATTGAACACAATAAAAACCATCAGGAGAGATGACCATCTAACCACCTCTAAAGGAGGTAGGGGGGAGGAGGGAAGGAGGAAAGATCACCTAATGGTGGTGGCAGAGTTCCTGCGCAAAGGGGAATGACACAAATTTAAAAACGCCACTCCGCTGCCATTAGCTGCTTTTCCCGCCTCAGGATCTAACGAGAACGAGGGAAGGAGGAGAATGACACCGACGGTTTCTTCTCTCCTTATCTACACACAAACGGTCGAGGCCAAGGTGGGTTTCCCCTCTGAGGTTATATCAGGAAGACGGGAAAGGGGCTAACACTTCCCAACAAAGGATTACCCCAGGCAGGAATCAGACACGCTTTGAACATACAAGGCAGTAAACAAACGTCTGCAAGCTAATACTGCCCAACAAAGGATTCCACCAGGCAGGAATCAACCAGGGTTTGAAGTTACAAGACAGGAAACAATCAGAGCCACTTAACACCTCCCAACACATGATTTCCCCAGGCAGGAAGCAGCCAGCCTTTCAGATTATAAGGCTATTAAATGCTAATCAAGGTGACTAATAACAACATTCAGACCTCCTGCACTGACACTATTCATTACATTCCAGCTCACCAAACAAGGATTCCCATAAGAAGAAAACGGCCAGGCTTTGAGGATGCAAGGTTATTCACTACTATTCCATCTGGCCAACAAATGATTCCCATGAGCCACAGCAATGCGTGGCCGGGCAAAGCTAGGTTTGCTATATAATCAATGGTGTCCACAGAACTCTCCTTTGGCACCACATTTCAAATGAGTTAATTTTCTTTTTATCAGCATCCTTCATTGTCCAGCTTTCAGAACGATGCGTAGAAATGGGGAATATGATTGCATGGGTGATCCTGATTTCAGTATTAAATTATATATTTTTAAACTTTAGGATCTTCATAGCTGCCCTTCCTAGTCCTTATCTTCTTCCAATTTCCATTTTGATTCATGATTGAACCAAGTTATACAAAGCTTTAACTATTTCAGTGTCTTCATCATCTACTTTAAAGTTACCTCAATTATCTATATTTGGTACTGGTTTTTTAACGTTCAGCTGTAAACCTGCCTTCGCACTTTCTTCCTTGGCTTTCCTCCATAGTCATTCCAAATCTGCTGTTTTCTGCTAGCAGTATGTGTCATTGGCATATCTTAAATTGTTGATGTTTCTTCCTCCAGTTTTCACACCTACCTCTTCCAAGTTTAATCTATCTTTTAGTATGATATATTAAACAGAGTGATAAAATGCAACTTTATCTGAACTCCCATCCCCCAACAATGTAAAACTGTTCTGTTTCTCCATATTTCTCCATATGGCCTCTTCTTCTGCGTATAGCGACAATACATCAGGACAAGCCATAGTATTTAATGACCTAATGCTTTGGTATAATACAGGGGTCCCCAAACTAAGGCCCGGGGGCCGGATGCGGCCCTTCAAGGTCATTTACCTGGCCCCCAACCTCAGTTTTATAATATGTTTTTATATCAGTTTTAATAAGATAATATATTGTATATACATATAATATTGATAAAAATATTATAATGTTATATAATATAATACTAATAATAATACCATATAATAATATCAATTACAGTAGAGTCTCACTTATCCAAGCCTCGCTTATCCAAGCCTCTGGATAATCCAAGCCATTTTTGTAGTCAATGTTTTCAATATATCGTGATATTTTGGTGCTAAATTTGTAAATACAGTAATTACAACATAACATTACTGTGTATTGAACTACTTTTTCTGTCAAATTTGTTGTATAACATGATGTTTTGGTGCTTAATTTGTAAACTCATAACCTAATTTGATGTTTAATAGGCTTTTCCTTAATCCCTCCTTATTATCCAAGATATTCGCTTATCCAAGCTTCTGCCGGCCCATTTAGCTTGGATAAGTGAGACTCTATAGGTTATATATTACATTTAGTATTACAGTATAGTGGTATAGTTCAATATAGTAATGTATAATGCTAATATTGTGCTATGCTAATAATATAATGTATTGTATGTACATACAGCTACTTTGAGTCCCCTTCGGGGTGAGAAGGGTGGGATATAAATGTAGTAAATACATGCAGTAAATAAATAAATAAATAATTTTGGATTTAGGCACACAACAACAACAATCCTAATTAACTTGACTATCTCATTGGCCAGTAGCAGGCCCACACTTTCCATTGAAATCCTGATAGGTTTATGTTGGTTAAGATTGTTTTCATTTTTAAATTTTGTATTGTTCTTTCATTGTTGTTGTTGTTTTGCACTACAAATAAGACATGTGCAGTGTGCATAGGAATTTGTTTGTATTTTTTTTCAAATGATAATTCGGCCCCTCCACAGTCTGAAGGATCGTGGACCGGCCCTCTGCTTTAAAAGTTTGAGGACCCCTGGTATAATATATAAATCACTGGCTGATATTCTTCTAAAACTATTTGGTGTACTCCTTTGTCCAGCACTTTTTTCTTTACTGGACATCTGGCCTTTCTTACTCTGTATTAAGCGAAATTTTTTGCTCAAGGTTACTTGTTGAGTTTTAGAATAAGATTGTAAAAGAACAGCGTTTGAATCTTCTTTTATTGATGAAACTGAGTGGGGGATTTGGCGCAAGCTGCTCTCTCTCTGCTGAAAGGAAGGTAATAGTGAAACCTTCCTTAAACATGCCTTGTCAGAAAAAGCCTATGAGCAAGTTGTCATTAATTAGAATCAACCCAAAGGCATAGAACAGCATAGCAACAAGAAATAATAAAGAAAGCAAATGGAACATTTAATGGTTTCTCTCTCAATTAACTGATGAATTGTATGAAGCAGGTATTTCTTCCATTTGTCCTTGATCTCATGCCAGTCTGCTACATTCAACATCCCAAAGAAGTGGTCTCATAGAAATTCCTACCTGTCTCTTCCCCATTTCTCAGTTCCTCCCCTTCCTGTAATAATGGGAACATCAACCCATTTTCTATAAAGAGATTTGATGGTTGGGCGGGTAGAATGACAAGATTGGAAAATAAGTTGTGGAGAGTTTTCACCTGTCTTTTCTATCATGTCAGATTTTAATACCACATAAATGTTCTCCAGATTATAATCTGGCAAACCTAAATTGCTTCTTTTCCCCCCCAACAATGTTTTGTCATAACAATACTATTGACTTAGTTCAGTTTATTTCAGCATGTCAGTGTACAACATGAAAACAAAGCATCTTGAATGCCTAATCTTGCTTATGCTTTTGTTTTGTTTCCTCATAATACCTGCTTTTATTTTTTCTCCATTTTCTATTTTGAATGAGCAATAACAGCAAATAAATTGGGAGCCATTGTAAAAATCATACTGTGGGTGGCATAACAGAAGCACAAGCACACCTTATCTTGAGTGCATTGTTGTTAGGCTTTTATTACCCACTTATTGTGTTATTGAATCTATTTTTGGCCCTGCACCCTGTCTTTCTTTCCCTTGTTGCTTTGTCTTTTTTTGGAAGGGAGGGGGGCAGGTGTGTAGTTTTGCTAGGAGAAGAAAAATAAAAATAAGTGTGGTGGTTTTTTTCTTGTCACTAATGACATTCCTAACATGAAAGGAGTTTCCTAACAAAGACTGAATGGATTTCTTTATTTTACTGCAACAAAAACTCAGGTGGCTTTGCTTTCATTCAAGTATTGAAAGATTTGGGGCCAAGGGAGGGAAATCACATTTCCTTAATACAGTACGGTACCTATCAGTGATGTGATCTTCAGTTCGTCCCACAAGAGAATCAATGTCTGGTTCATTACCCACAAGGCAGAACTCACTATCTCTGTCTCCCATATTCGTTGACCTTGTGCAGAGACAACCTTACTCTGTCTGCACACAATCATTATCTCTTGTTTCAGACAGTCAGGCAGTGCCAGAGTTAGAACTGAGTATCTACAGCTCTGTTCATAGTGAATGTATATTATAGGCCATTAGAGCTACAAGCTACAGTATGCAGCCCATGGTATGGTATGCAGGGCCGTAGCCAGAAAAAAAATTCGGGAGGGGTTTTGAAATTTTTGGGGGGGGGGGGTTGAACCCCTAGCACATACCCCTCCTCGCTACAAACCTGTCAATATCTGCTTGAGATAGTGCCTGGAGGGACTCTTACTGTTTTGCATCTCATAGACTTAGCATGGGGATTTGGTTAACCAGTTAAAATTCATGAGTAAATGAGATTTTTTTTATAACTTGAAAAATTTCGGGGGGGGGGGTTGAACCCCTAACCCCCCCCCCCTCGCTACAGGACTGATGGTATGGTACCAGCATAACTCTTAATGTATGCAGAGGGGACTTTCACATCAGAGGACATCTTTTACCTTATTTTCCTATTACAGCCTCAAGCCCTTTGGGTCAGGATAGCTGCGGGAATGTCTTGTCCAGTTGGTGTGTGTGTGTCTTCAAATTGGCTGTGGACCTATGGCAACCACATGCACTTCATAGGGTTTTTTAAGGCAAAAAATATCCAGAAGTATTTTACCAGTTCCTTCCTCTGAAATATAGCCTATGCAGCACCTGGCAATCTTCTCCATTACCATCTCATTGTTGTTGTGTGCCTTCAAGCAATTTCCTATTTATGGTGATAGGATTTATGATAATCCTATTACAGGATATTATTTATGGGACTGAGAAACCTAGAATCATCCAGTAGGTTTCTATGGGGAATCAAACCCTTGTCTCCAGAGCTGTAAATGCTGTTCTAGAATATGAATAAAAATCAGTCAAATAAAAAAGGTTTTAGTCTGCTGGAGGAAAGAAAGCAAGGGTAATCAGACTTCCTGTAGAGGGATTAGCCTGGGAGTAATTGCTGAGAAGGCTCTCTCCTGTGTCTTCACCAAATGTGTTGTGATGATGGTGGGTCTGAGGGAAAGCCCTTCCCAAAGAGCTTAAAACTCATATAGGGAAATATGGTTTGGACCCAAGCCATATATAGCTTTAAATGGTTTAACCCATACTTTGCCACCACTGAAACTTGAGCATCAAGGCTCGGATCTGAGACCATGATTACGCCCAAGCAACCAACCTGCGATATTAAGTGAATTAAGCTTCATTCATCTCACAATAAATCCCTATTCTCTGATCTGTTTTATGACTGATCAGGAGCTTGTCTGGATTAAGTTTCAATTTGTTCTTATCCAATCCATTAATGAAAACATACAATGATTTAGAACATAAATAGCTTTCTTGGAGTTAAATGGGAAAGACAGAGTGACTTCGATGCCATTTGCATACCAGTGACCCCCAAAAGTTCTTGATGTCTTCTCCTAGTGGTTTCATATAGACATTAAACAGGATGGGGGTTTACCAAGACCTGAAGGACTCCACAATTCATTGGAATGCCCTGATATTACCTTCTGAAGCTGTCAGGGTCCAAGTCCCATCTTAGAGAAGCAATCTGTGGTTGATGGTATTGAAAGCCACTGAGAAATCCAATACAACCAACAGGAACACACTCCCTCTGTGTACTGTCTTCCCTGGCTCTTCTACAGTAGCCATTCAAAAATTTTATTTGTTGTAAAAGCAGGTCATAGGAGTTACATCATTCTTCATTCTTTGCTGAAGGATTTCTATGCTAAAGAATTTTTTTGTTGAGCTTTCTTTTTTGAGAAGGCAGTATTCTTTCCCACTGCATCTACCCTTGGGCTCAACAAATCTTTTAACTCCTCCTATCTCCTACTTGAGCCTATAGACTTCCCAGCCTCAAGGGCTTCATCATTTTTCTTCTTTGTACCAAGTCTTCAGAGCACCTGGCTTCCTGAATGAAACTCTCTTCAGGCAGCAAAGGCGAGACATGGTTTGCTTTGGGATTTGTCACTTGTCTGCCCTAGAACTGGATGAATCGCCTTGGGAAGATATGCACAGAAAAAGAAAATGAGGATTTGAATTAAGAATCCCCAGTATGGCAGTGGATATGCAATGAGCTGGCAGATATTTTGCCAAGATTCCATGAAACATAGACAGTAGCCCAGCAGTCCTGCTTGTATCTTTTAATAATAATTTTTTTCTGATTACTAAGACCCTTCCTCTAAAGTAAAAACCCCATAATTTTTCAGGAGGCAGCCACGGAATTTCAGATGGGATACTCTTTACCTAGGGGCCCCTGGTGGCATAGTGTGTTATAGCTCTGAGCTGCTGAACTTGCGGACCAAAAGGTCCCAGGTTCAAATCCTGGGAGCGGAATGAGCTCCCGCTGTTAGCCCCAGCTCCTGCCAACCTAGCAGTTCGCAAACATGCCAGTGTGAGTAGATGAATAGGTACCACTCCAGCATGAAGGTAACGGCGCTCCATGCAGTCATGCTGGCCACATGACCTTGGAGGTGTCAATGGACAACTCCGGCTCTTTGGCTTAGAAATGGAGATGAGCACCAACCTTCAGAGTCGGTCATGCCTGGACTTAATGTCAGGGGAAACCTTTACCTTTACCTACTCTTTACCTATTCTTTAAGCTCTAGTGTGACAGTTCTCATATCTTTAGGTCCTCCAGACAGGTCAACTTCCCTGGAGGGCCTAAATATTTCCACAGAGAACATTTAAAATCAAATCCATGAATAATCAGATCCACAAAAGTCAAAGCCCGTCCCTCTTCAGATTCCAGCAGGCAACCACAACTTCTGGCTCATAGTCTTTGCTCTTACAATTAGGCTAAGTTTTCTGTTCATTCTAATTTTGTGTGTGTGCATGTGTATGTGTTTTACAACAAAACAAAACTATGAGTTGTTTTGAGCTGTTTTAAAAGAGTGTTTATCCTTGTTGTACTAATTTTTATTTGTTCTACATTGTGAACCCTCAGGCTGGGATAATAAAATATTAAAATAAAATAACATGGCTCAGAAGTCTTGTAGGCTGATTTGAGGTTTGGCCAAAAATGTATGCATGTTTCTGAGAGATACATAATTAGCACACCTTTTTGTATTTTGCTTCCATGTTCTCTTCATTTCTAATAAAAAATAGCTGTTATGTAATCAATGGGATCTATTTTACAGTAAGTATCCATGAAATGGTGTGTTGCACCAGAGATATTTTGTGCTTAGTACAAACAAATCTAAGGCCCAACTACATTGCCATATAAAATCCAGATTATCCACTTTGAACTGAATTATATGGCAGTGTATACTCCTAAACTCCAGTTCAAAGCAGATAATCAGGATTAGCCACTTGGATAATCTGAATTATATGGCAGTGTAGATCCAGCCTAAGAGAGCCAGCATGGCATACTAGTTTGATCATTGAACTATGTCTATGGAGAGCAGGGTGAGGAGGACCACTTTGCAACTTCTAAATAAATTATCAAACAAAATAAATCAACTGCATAAGAAAATAGGGCAGTTAATATGAGTGTCCTCCCCTGTTTCCTCCACAGAAAAATATTTAGGAAAGTCACCAGATGCTTTGGATGCCAGTACAATTTGGGATACCTTTAAGAGTTTGCTCTGTTTTCAGTACAGGATGTTTTCTGATTCCATCCAATTCAATTATGGCCACTATATAGAATGAATTTAATTAAGCTTTTTCCTTGCCAAAAGGAATTTTGCCTAATGCAGATTCAGGGAGACTGCCTTGTGCTGTTCTTAAGGATTTATAAAGACTTTGAATAGATGGAGGCTAGAAATAACCAGTGGCTAGTGAACAGGTATTTGTATTTTACTCAGAATCAAAAGACCATGTTCCATATGTCTTTGAATCTAAGGGTGCATCTACACTGTAGAATTAATGCAGTTTGACACTACTTTATTAGCCATGGCTTAATTCTATACAATCATTTTGCTGTGAAGTGAGGAAGAATTCAGGAATGACCACGTTGCTTGAACCAAATGCCGCTTGTTTACGTCATGGCTTAATAAACCAGTTTCATGATTCAATTTGACATCCAAGTGCAGGCAGGATGTTTGCTTCTTCCAAAGACAGCAGGATGGTAGATTGGAAAAAAGATTTGGATGTCTGAGAAGACGGTGATACTGTACATGCTGAACATCAACCCAGGCAATATCTTATTCATCCTGACATTGCTGTACCTAGGTAGTAAGCTGAAATTCTCTTAGTTGCCTGTTCATTTGATATATAATTTGTTTTGAGTTGTTTCTATTTTTATATTGAATTTTGTTGTTGTTGTTGAATATGCTCTGTCTCCACTCATTGGGACATGTGGCTGAATCTGTGGAGGGAGATTTTTCCGTTTAACCTTTAAAGTTAAATGGAGTGAAATAAAGAGGCAAAACAACTCATGGGATGAAAAGTGGATTAGAATTGCAGCAAAAGGGAGATATTTCTGTCTATGGAACATTCTGCCTCATGTGTTACAGTAACTTGGCTGGTTTAGGGACCAGGCTTAGCACAGCAGGCAAAACCGCTGTGCTGCAGAAAAATTCTGCCAATCAAAAGGTCAGCAGTTTGGCCCAGGTCAGGTTTGAGTGCCCACTATTAGCCCCAGCTCACCTGCCCACTTAGCAGGTCAAAAGCAGAGATGCGACCAGAAGATTGGGTTGCTGACCTGAAGGTTGCTGGTTTGAATCTGGGGAGAGCATGGATGAGCTCCCTCTGTCAGCTCCAGCTCCCCTTGCAGGGACATGAGAGAAACTGCCCACAAGGATGATAAAACATCCGGGCATCCCCTGGGCAACGTCCTTGCAGACGGACAATTCCCTCACACCTGAAGTGACTTGCTTTTTCTCAAGTCACTCCTGACATGAAAAAAACCTAGAATGATTATTTCTAATTTTACTTTCGTAATTGTATTTTAAGTTTTACATTGAATGATTAATAAATATCAGTTGACAGTGTCAATCAATAAATCATATAATTTAGAATGTAATATTATTAAGATATATTTTATTAATTATTGTATGTTATATTGTATTGTATATATAGGCAAAACTGGAAGTAAATAATTGCCTAATTTGTAGTAGACATATTTCCGGGTTCCAGTTGCACCAACAAAAAAATTTTCTACTCCAAATTAGCTGTTGAATTCCCTTACTTATTCTAAATTTTGAAATGTAAATGTTGGAATTAATACTTTGATGTTAAACTGTTAAATTAAAAACAATTAACTATTGATGCTAAACCATGAAGCAACATTTCTAAAATAATTTTGTCTATAAATGTGTCAAACCAATGAATGACAGACTATTTCTAAAATGGCCAGCAATGAGTGATGTAACTAAGAAAACCTAATTGACACCCCCCCCCCCAAATAATATTAGTGCTTTAACTATGTGTACTTGGTGAACATTTTAACACAGCTGTGAAAAATAATTTTAAATTAAGCTTTTGATTTGTTTTGGGTTTGTGGATCAGCACCTTGGATAAATCCTTTAAAATTCACAGTAAAACCTGAAATGAATTCACTGTTCTACTAGCATGGAAGTCACTGGCTATCAATGGAAACAAATATCTGAAATGTTCATTAGTGATGTAATATTAATAATAATCATTTATGAATAAGTGTCATTAATAATAATTTATAGCAAAAATGGTATAATAGCTTTTCAGAAGAGCTTTAATTCTGATATGGTCAAGTGGAGAAGCTCAAATCATCTTTTCTTGGTTTCTCAAATGTCTGGCAGGTGTGAAACTGGGGATCCAGACCCTCGCTGTGCTGCCTCTTCTCTGAGCTCCAGATGAAGCGGAGGCTTTGCAGACAAGAAAACCTAAGGAGGGAGAGCAGCAGGAGGAGCTGGCGTTTAGCTGCAGAGCTTCAAGTCTTCCCACCCATAGGAGGCCAAGCACCAGCGTTTTAAAGGTCTCAATCTCCCTTTCCTGCCTTTAGACACAAAGGTATGCTTCTTTCACCAGAGGGCTGTATGGCCTCTCTCCCTAGCTTTATATTGATACCTGTTCCACTTAACTGAGTACTTAATTGCAAGTGCTTCGGTGTTCTTTGGGTTTGGATGTGGGGATTTTTGTATCTTATGCTGGTTAAGAGATTGTGGTCATTGTAATGCAAACTCTGGGGGCGGGGTTTCTAGATGCTGTAGCCTCACAGGTAACCCTTACAAGATCTGGCTTTCCTTATCATTATCATCTCTGTACAAGAGGTCCTCTAATTTTGTGGGGGCTAGATACACAGAATCCCTGTAAAAGTGGGAAAATTGTGAATTTTTAAAAATGCTATTTTTATTTGAAAAACACTTCTTTAGAGGCACATCTGCACTTCAGAATTAATGTACCACTTTAACTGCCAGTTTGAACTGCCGTGGAGCCCCAGTGGCAAAGTGCGTTAAAGCACTGAGCTGGAGACCGAAAGATCCCAGGTTCAAACCCTGGGAGCGGCGTGAGCTGCCGCTCTTAGCTCCAGCTCCTGCCAACCTAGCAGTTCGAAAACATGCCAATGTGAGTAGATCAATAGGTACCGCTATGGTGGGAAGGTAACGGTGCTCCATGCAGTCATGCCGGCCACATGACCTTGGAGATGTCTATGGACAACGCCGGCTCTTCAGCTTAGAAATGGAGATGAGCACCAACCCCCAGAGTCGGTCACGACTGGACTTAACGTCAGGGGAAACCTTTACCTTTACCTAGCTTAGTGCTATATAATCATGGGAGTCGTAATTTTACAAAGTCTTGGGCCTTCTTTGCCAAAGAGGGCTGGTGTCTCACCAAACAACACATCCCATAATACTAAACCATGGCAAAGTAATGTCAAGCTGCATTAACTATACAGCATAGATGCATTTAAGAATCTCTAGGTCCTCCAGCATCTGTGGTCAATTTCCCGGAGACCAATTGACCACAGATGCAGAAAGATTTAAAGATTGCTAAAGAGAACATATTAATCAAATCCATGAATAATTAAATAATTAAACCTGCAAATGTAGAGTGTTTGTTCCTATACACTCCAGACCAACCACAAATACTGTCCACTTTCAAAATGTCTCTTCTTACTTTTCTGCAATCAGTGATTTTATCATTTATTTCCATTCATTGGGTTTTCTTCTTTCAAGCACCTGAATCTTGAACTATGCTTTCCTATGGTAATGATGTTAATCATCCAGAGCAAGCAATGTTAATTTTCATTCTGGTAAGGCAGTGTTTCTCAAACGGTAATCCTTCAGGTGTTATGGACTTCAACTCCCAGAAATCCTAGCAAGGTTACCAGTTGTTAGGAATTGTGGGAGCTGAAGTCCAAAACATTTGGAGGAGCACAGTTTGAGAAACTCTGTTGTATGGAATCCCATTCATGAGGTATACTGAATATAGAGACCTAGCAAAGGGAGTGCATCCCTGTTGGTTCTCCTGGACCCCTTGGCAGCTTTCAGTATCATTGACCATGTTATCCTTCTGGGCCTACTCACTGGGATGGAACTGGGAGCCACTGTTTTGATTCTCTACTTGGGATTCATCTTTTTACAACCAAGCTTTGACATCTGAATTTGGTAAAGTACTTGGCGCATTTGGTTGCTATAAGACCAACTGCAAGGCTGCTCTAAATACTTTTGCTGCCCGAGGTGAAGCCAAGATGGCATCCCTGGCCCCATTACACATGGAGAAATTACTATTATTCTTCATTATTTTATTTCTGCCCTACTTTTTCTCTCAAAATTGGGACTCATCAGCAGGAATTTTTTTCTTATGAAGAAAGCTTTTGGGGACGGATTGTTTTACATGTAAAAGGCTTCTTCTTCAGTGTGCAGATGGCCCACTATCCACGGATTCTGTATCCACAGATTCAACCATCTGTGTCTTTAAAATATTTTTTTAAAAATCCCAAAAGCAAACCTTGGATTTGTCATTTTATATATAGGATATCATTTTTGTACACCATTATATACAATGGAACTTGAGCTGCCATGGATTTTGGTATTCACGAAGGGTTCTGCAACCAAACCCCAGAGGATCCTAAGGGCAAACTGTATTTTCATTGTATGTTTTTAAATTATTATTTGAAATAGTTTTGATCCTATTTATTTTGATGTATTTTTAAAATATATTATAGATGTACTTTTGCATGAATTCTGCTACCTGTAATTTTATTTGTGTAAAAGAAGATATAACATTTAACCTGTTTCTCCTTTTGGGACCCAGGACTACTAATAACCCTCATAAACTGCTCTAAAATAATAAACATCTAAGACTTACTATGCAATATGTATCAGCAGAAACTTGTAGTGCACTCTGAATAAATGAATACCCCTGAACTGTTGCTTAAGTGCATGGGGTTACTTTCAGAAGTGAGTTTTATAGCTATGCAACTACCATGAATATTGCATGTAGTAGCCTCATAGCCCATGCTTTTCTAGGATATAATACCGAGACCCTCTAAGGCTGCTCTCAAATGATTAATTTAATGGCAGAAATCACTTTATGCAGCCTGGCTCTGGATTATTTCTGCTCCATTTCAAGATTTGCCTGACATATTCCCTTCCACTAATTCAGCAAACCCCCAAATAAAGGTTAGAATGGAGGACACACATAATTGCCACCCTCTCATAGCTAATTGACTTAGGATCTTGAGCTTTTCCTCCACACCTCAAAGCCAAGCCTTCTGATCTCTTAATTTGCTTACCTTCTTATTAATCATTTGCATCGGTGGCAATTCTCAGGCTTAGCTGCCGGCACAAACAATATTAACCTGATGTGTGTTTCCTAGACATGTCACTACCATTTGAACTGATTTCCTTACTGATCTTTGTCCCCCATTTCCTCATGATTCTTTGGTGCTACATTTCATTAATCAGCAGGGTTGGAGGGGCAATAGGGACTATCATTAGCTACATAATACTACTACTACTACTACTAATAATAATAATAATAATGAAAAACTTTTACGAAAAACAACAGGAAAAACTCAGCCGCTATCAGGACTTCAAGATTGAGCTTTAAAGACTTTTGCAGAAACCAGTACAGGTGGTCCCGGTGGTGATGGGCACATTGGGTGCCGTGCCAAAAGATCTCAGCCAGCATTTGGAAACAATAGACATTGACAACATCACGATCTGCCAACTGCAAAAGGCCATCCTACTGGGATCTGCACGCATCATCCAAAAATACATCACACAGTCCTAGACACTTGGGAAGTGTTCGACTTGTGATTTTGTGATACGAAATCCAGCATGTCTATCTTGTTTGCTGTGTCATAATAAAATAATAATAATAAGTTTATTTACAACATACAGAATCTGTTGTTTTGTATACATATGTACCTTCAAGTTGACATATGGGAATCTCATGAATTCTAAAAAAATAATAATTAGTTTTCAAAGAATTTGCCAAAATTCACAAATTCCATCCATAGATGGGAAGAAAATTTTTTAAAAATTAATTATTAGGCAAAGTGAGACTGCCTCTTTTGTCTAATTACCCAATTTCCTTCTCGCGCTATTATTACCATTTGCTGCAGAACTCGGTATCACTGGTGGAGTAAGAAATATTTGGCTAGCATGCATGATTCTTCCCTGTTAATGCAAGTGGATAAGCAAGGGACTGTGTTTGGGAGTGTCAGTTCTAATAATGTATGAATTAATATTTGCACGTAATACAGATGTAGAAGCAGATGGAAGCATAGTTTGCGTCTCCTCTTCAATATGTGGGCACTGGGCAGAATTGTTTCAGAAATAAGTAAAGATTTTTTGGGGTGTATTATTAGCAGCTGTAAACATCATTATGCCTGGAGATAGGCATTTTAGAAATCATTCATAGTCAGCTGTGTGGTGGGCAGACGGTAAAGACGGACTGTTGTCTGCTAAAAATATCTTATCAGGGAGGGGGAGAATATGAATTGTGGCAAGATAGAAATCATTGTCTGTGCATTAGTTATGAGATAGAAAAACATAGCTTTCATTGACTGCTTGACTGAAGAATTGTGTGTTATTTGAAATGATGCCTATTTATGCATCACCAGTTTCTAGTACCATAAAAGATATCGCTTTCCCTGTATCTGGCATGTAGGCTCAAACAATAGCCTATGGCCGACATTTAAAGGGCTGTTTGGGAAAGCAAATGAACAGCTTCTGCCATTTTTTCTTGGCATGGATAGCATTTGCCATTGCAATAAACTGAGTCACCTAAGAGGGAGGATAACAATCACAGCTGAAAGTTACAGTATGTGGAATGGCTTGCAAGTATGGAGCCAGGTATTTAACTTAGGTCTCTTTCAGGCCACACATCTCATACCTACATGGGCGAAATAAAATGTACTCACCTCGAATTTACTGTGAACAGTCCACATGATGTATGGCCAGTGCCACAACAGAAATGCTACTTCCATCATTTTATCCCTTACTTTGGAAACTCCTGAATGACACAGGGTGGTTTTTTTTTATGTGTGGCCAGCTGGATCCAGTGCCCACATATCAAAAAGACCCTCTGTTGTTTCACCAGCCAGAAGCAGGTCCCCTTCCTGACAGTATCATTTTTGGTGAAGTCACAATGTGGCATCTACTCATGTGGTCACCAGAAGTGAATGTTTTTGAGCTGTGGTTGGTTAAACCCCTACATATGGAGGGCTGACTGTACTTTGGGAAGTACTTAATCTGACCCTAATCTGCACTTATTTTGGTTAATCAAGTGATTCCTGGCTACCTCTTTATCAATCTTGATTTGCAACTGGGATTGCTTGCAAAAGTTTCTGTTTCTGCATAGAAGAACACACCTCTTTTTTGGGGGGTGGGGAGGAGGAACTGAAGCAAAGTAAGTATTGAGCTGTTCTGCCTTCTCATTGTGATCCATCAGTATTTTATGCTCTTTGCTGAGCTGAGCAACAGTCTCGCCATATCCTTCATCACTCTCTTGCTTCAAATATATTTGAAAAAACAACTTTTTTGTGTTGTCAAAGGCTTTCATGGCCAGAATCGCAGGATTGTTGTGTGTTTTCCAGGCTGTATGGCCACGTTCTAGAAGTATTCTCTCCTGATGTTTCGCCCACATCTATGCCAGGCATCCTCAGAGGTTCTGAGGTCACAACCCCTGAGGATGCTTGCCATAGATGTGGGCGAAACGTCAGGAGAGAATACTTCTAGAACATGGCCATACAGCCCGGAAAACACACAACAACCCAACAAATTTTTGTTGCTCCTTGCTTGCCTAGCCAGTCTCTGCTCGTTTTGAACTTTACCTTTCCGTACAGTATCCCTGTCCATCTGTATTCTTGCTTTGGTGATTCATCCTTCTTTTCACTTCCTCCTCAAATTTACTATGCAGCCACATTCGCTTTATTTCAGATCTTTCCCATTTTGCAACTTCTATGGAATTGTTTGTGATTATGCACTTCTCAATTCCTTCTTTTCCCGTTAGCCAGGGGATTCTGCCCAGTATTTTTGAGCTTGATAAGACCAGCAATCCCAAAGCCCTGTGTTTTACTATGCTTTTCTTCTAGCATTATGTGGTCACTCCCCCCTAAAGTCCCAAGTGCTTTGTTTTGAAAGGTTCTATTTGCTGCAATGCAGAATTGTGCTGCAACATTTCAACAGAGCGTAGTATGGATTCTGGCTATTTATTACTTTGCTTCACTGTTAACTGTCAGGGCTACATTTGGGATGTTTGAGCAGGGAATTGCAGGAATGAACAGTCACCAATTATCTTTTGTTAGCTCATCTGCTCTGCCAGAGTGAGCATGCCTGCCAGTGCCTACAGTTGGATTCTGATTACTTTCTTGACACTTTACTCGCTTTCTCCATGACAAAGAAAACAGAGCAGTGTAAGATTCCTTTTTATGCAAGCAGCAAATGTTCCATCAAAAGTGGCTGGTTCTGGATCTTAATTATTTTAGTGATATAGGAACCTTGTGTTTGTATGTGTATTTCAAGAATTGTATTGCTAACTTTTTGTCTTCAAACCAGAATTTTAAGATGCTGCACTGCTAACCAATGGCTGGGGATTAAGGGAGATTTTGTCCATAATATCTGAAAAAGAATATTTATTTTTCTCTGGTATAAACCATATTGAAGAAAGGTATTATGCACCTATGCTCCCCTTATATGTTGGCCAAGGAGTTTACGTAATTGCTAGGACATATTCATGGAAATTGAATGGCTCTAGAGAAAATATCATTGTCAGTCATATTCTTAGAAGAAGGATAGGCAAAGTGCAGCCCATGCCCAGCATGCCATTCTCGCAACTTCTAAGTACAGTCTTTAGAGCCTCCAAGAACCAGTGTGAAGCACAATATTTCACTCCAGTGCTTGAAACTCATAAACAACTACACAATACACATGATGGAAATTCTTTTCAATCATTAGTACCATGTGTTTTTACAAAACAAAGGCATGATAGAACTGCCAGAATAAATAAAATGTCCACCTGTTTTCTATAATGCAAGATTACGATGGTAGCTATGATGAACAGAAGAATGATTTTAATTACATATATTTATATATTACTTGGGAAATAGGCTGTTTCTTGTCTTAGACATTTACTGATGGAATTAGTGAAAATATGGGCAGGCCCCTGGGTCCATTGCTTTGTTTTGTTTTTTAAAGACAATAATAAACTAGTTAGATTTTGAGAACAAATAGAGAAAGGGGTTACTATTCTTTTGGATGACCTTCAAATCCACAATGTCCTACTAAATATAACTATTATTCCTTTAACTGAAACAGCTGATGACATTTTGCAGACAGCCAAACACTGAGGTTGCCGTGGGCCCTTCAGAATGAGATATGAAGATAACTTTGTTGAAAATACACTAAACTGTAAGGCAGAAATAAATGGGTAACTCATGAAAGCAGGAACAAAGCTGAAGATGGATGCTTGCTTTTTTAACTTTTAACTAGAACAAAAAACAACAATGACCTACTTCTAAAAGGGCACATGACAGAGCCGGCCCTAGGTATTTTTCAAGTGTAGGCAAACAGAATTTTGGTGCCCCCCCCAAAACAATCACTGAAAAATAAAAGTGTTGGATAAGTGAAAATGTTGGATAATAAGGAGGGATTAAGGAAAAGCCTATTAAACATCAAATTACATTAAGATTTTACAAATTAAGCACCAAAACATGTTTTACAAAAAATCAACAGAAAAAGCATTCTCGACTGCACCCCCGCGCCCCAAGCGACTGCTTAATTCACCTCATTGTTGGACTGGCTCTGGCACATGGCTTAAAAGCTTTATGGTGCCCATAGTAATTTTGCTTACTTCTTTTATAGTATAGGACTGGACAAACACACTTATGATAGCTGACATCCTTTTAATGGCATGTGTAGTTGTAAATTCAACAGATATCTGCATAGGATATTTTTATCCCCAAAGACGCTGGTAAGCCCTACTTCTGTCAGACTCCATGTTGAGCTCCCCCCCCGCCCCCCCATAACCATTGTCTGGCTGGTGGACACTGGACAGCAGGGGTCAGGATTGGGGAAGCATCTGGTTATGTGTTTCTAGTTCAGGTATGGGAAAAGCCAGGCCTGCAGGCCCTTTGAGCTCTTTTTTCTGACCCTCCTGTTTCCCAGTCCTCTCAGCATGAGGACGTGCCAGCCCATCAGATCCTCATGTTGAGAGGACAGGAGAGGCAGTCACGTGGCTGTTGAGAGCTCTTTGCAGCCATGTGTGTCTCGCCATCCTCTCAGTGTGAGGATGCTGCTGGCCACCTCCAACTTCTTCAGCCTTCCCCTCGCCAACCCTTGGCATCCCCCTGCCCCTTTCCCTCCTGGCTTGGCCTAGCCTGGCCCGGCCCATAATTCAGCCCCCATGTTAAAAGTTTGCCCATACCTACTGCAGCTAGATGTAAAAGTACCTTTGGAGAAGCCCAGCAGATCTCATAAGAGGATGCAATCATTCTGAGTCTGGCTACAGCAGTAATTCTCAACCTTTGGTCCATCAGGTGTTTTGGACTCAAACTCCTAGAAATCCCAGCCATTTTACCAGCTGTTAGGAATTATGTGAGTTGAAATCCAAAACACCTGGAGGACCAAAGGTTGAAAATCAGTGGGCTACAGCAACATAGATCAAAGCTTCTCCCATTTTCTACAGTAATTCTGATAAAAATCCATATGTAGTATAATTAAACACACACAGATTGTTTAGCTCATCTATATCTATCAATTCATTCTAGAGGAGTCATATCTTGGAGGCTAAGTAGGATAAGCCCCAGATAGTATTTAGATAGAAGACAATGAAGAAATAGAAGGTATTGTAGGCTATATTTCATAGAAAGGAACGGGCAAAACCACCTGTAAGTATTCATTGTCTAAGAAAACCTTATGGCTCATAGAGTCACCAGAAGTCAACAGATGACTAGAAGGAACATGCACATAGACACAAGTGAAAGGTTGTCCACTCTAAGTTTAGTTTGAAGTTAAGGAACTATAAGAAGGGAGGGCAGCAGGAATCCCGGCATGATGTTGCCTACCAACAATGGGCACATGGATAGCAGACTATGCAGGTAGGCAGCATATGTCACCTGGTCACAGCCTTTCTACGTTTTGTAGTTCTCTTTATATCACAGTTATTTTTCCCAAATGCAAATCTGTGTCCTTTTTGATTTGATAATGTATTTGATCCAAGAGGACATGTATGCTCTATATGCTTCTTGGTATTCTTGGAATTTCTGCAGCCGGTAGGAGCATAACTTTGTCTTTCATCTTTTTGATGGCATTTGTTAAACAGATAAGCACAAAAGCTTTGTAATTATAGCAAAATTGGACTGTTGAGACTGGAAGAATGCAAAGACAGAATGCACATTGTAACCCTAACTCACAGATCTTTTGAGTGGAAGGGAGTAGATGGAGTATAAGAGAAAAAAGTACGGTTCTCAGCACTCTAAGTCTGACCAGTCCTACTATTCCAGTTCGGAGGAAAAGAGAGGAATCTCAGTGTGAGAACACTGCCCTAAAAACAAAAGGGTTTCTTTTCTTTATTTAATTAAATGCTGGTGACTCCCACTGCTGCTTCAGAGTGGGACACCTACAGGGTTGGACTGGATGGCCCTTGTAATCACTTCCAACTAAAATACTATGACTTTCTTATGTCCTCCATCATTTGTCCCAGTTGCTCTGTTTTAAAAGAAATGAATGACTTTCCCAGAGGTAATGACACTCCATGTCTAAGCCATGACAGTGGTGAGGTGAAGTCTACATGGTCCCATCAGGCCAAAACTGGTCTGGCCTGGCTGAGCCATCACCTTGACTTACATGTAGCACCTTTGCTACTGTCACCTATGAGGTCCAGGAGCTCTTCTGGAACTCTGCAGCTATCCAGCAGAAGCAGCATGGGCCTGATTCATCACCCTTTTCCAATGCAGATGAGTGCATGGAAAAGGAAATGTTGATGTGGCTTGTGTGGACAGCAGATAAGCCCACATAGGAACTGGTTGTACTGTCCACACTTTTTCCATAGTGTTGGTCTGCTCTGATATTTCAGCCAATTGTTGAAGCATTCTCTGGTGTTCTTAACTGAAAGGTTAAACTGGTTTTACCCAGTTTACCTTGCGAGAAGGTCCAAAAGTTCTTGGACATCATGTAGACATCCAAGAGTACCTTTTCAGCCAATTCAGATTTTGGGGCTCAGGTAGTCAAGCTCATAGATTTTTGGAGGAATCTACCATTTTGTCCTTTGCCTCAATAAGCAGTTTGGAGCCTGCTAGAATTGGGAATGGCATGACCCAGCTACCTCAACTATCATCTTGATAACCTGATGGAAAACAAAATGCATCCATATTGCTCATCCTCGTGTATCCAGGAGGTTTTTATATGGTGATATTTTAATGTAATCAAGTTGTCCTTATAAAATTATTTAATATATATTTATGGCTTCATAGCTCTCTAGGCTTTAGTAATAAATACACTGTCATGTCATATAAAACCCCATTGTTAAATATGTTGTCTTTATTGTTAGAGGAGATCTGATTGATTAGGGCTCTGGCATTTTTCATCTTAAAATTATTACCTTTGGTGTATCATAATTAATAGTAAATTACATCCATGTAAAAGTTAGCACTAAACAAAGAGAGGGAACCAGCATATTTCAGATCCTTTATGGGGCAACAACATAGAACTGTCAAGATTTTCACTCATGAGGCTTTCATAATAAAGCATTTGACAAATTTGTTCAAAGAGATATTTGCCTTTATCTGAGGCTGGGATTGTGTGATTTGACCAAGGGCACCCAGTGTGTTTCCATGGCCAAGGGGGAATTTGAACCCCTATCACCAGACTTGTAATACTACTACTACTACTACTACTACTACTACTACTTATTATTATTATTATTATTATTATTATTATTATTTATTGGAAGCCGCTCTGAGCCCTAGGGGAGTGGCGGCATATAAGTTCGAAGAATGAATAAATAAATAAATACATAAATAAATTTATTTCTTACCCGCCTCTCCTCGTGGCTCGAAGCGGGTTACAACATAGTTAAAAACACATAATCATTATATAAAATGCACGCACATATTAAAATGTATTTCTACAAAATACACATATTAAAACACACAGAAGAATTATTAAAATATAGCAGACACAAGTGTAAAATTCATAATTAAAACTGGCTGGGTAGGCCTGCCAGAAGAGATGGGTCTTCAATTGTGTCTTAAATTCTGACAGCTGATCTAGTTGTCAGAGCTCTCCTGGCAGGTCATTCCAGAGTCTTGGGGCGGTTGTTGAAAAGGTCCTCTGAGTGACAGTCACCAGTCAGGTCTCCACATTCCATGACTCTATCAGACAGTTGATAGGACAATGATAGGGCAGTATTCTCCACTGCATACTATCAAATTCTTGCTACCTGAGGATGTTTCTTTACTATGCCCAGTGATAGGGCTAGCCCAGTGCAGATATAGGGTAAAGTTACTGCTGAAGTGATGACAGTTCCTTCATGAAATTTTCATATGAATCTAGAGTTCACAGATCTCCTTGTAGTATTAACTTTATAATATTGCTGGGACCTGCCTCCCACCATCCTTCAGCCTCCAATGATGAAACCTAAGGGACTGGGGGCTGACTCTCATAACATCATATCTATCTATCTATCTATCTATCTATCTATCTATCTATCTATCTATCTATCTATCTATCTATCTATCTATCATGGTCCCCTTCCTATGAGACTACAAGGCATAATCTCGCACTTTTTGGCTTTGTAATCTCAGGACCTAGGATAGTCATGTAGCTTCCGGGCAGGTACCATGATAAAGTAATGGCTCCATACTTTTATTCACTGTTCAAGTATTCATAACTTGAATGCTAACTTGTAATTTTTGTTATTGACTTGCTGTCTTTGTTAAATAGCCTAGTTTTCTTTTTTTCTTTCTTTCCTTCCTTCCTTTCTTCCTTTGGCAGCATTTTACAATGTCTCTAGTCTGCCTTTGTCTTTGCCAGTGCTGTTTGGGAAGATTAAAGTTATAAGCCACTTTTTACAAGTCTTGAACTACCATGACACCAATGCCATGTTTGAAGCAATAAATAACCCATGTGAATTGATCTTCTGTATTCCCTGTAAATATGTGTCAAAGGGCTGCTATTAGAATGGGGTTTATAGCACTAATCCCCAGGAAATCTAAGTAATTGTCCTTTGTGCAGAGACTGTGACAGTACTGTATTTTATGTCCACTCTCTGCTCTTCAAAAGCAGACTGGCTCCAGTTTACAACTTCTGTCTGCCAAATGTTTCAGCTGATATATAATGTCTGGCCCAAAGAATGACGAGGGTTGAAAAAAAAAAACCAAGACCTTATGGATCTGAAAACAGTTACTTTACCTGTGCCCAATGGACCACAACATGGAGGGATTAATAAATGATCTTCATATCCATTGGTTTAATATATGCTTGGCCTACTTCAGTTGCCATCTTTAGATGTTATATTTGTTGGGGGGAGAAGCGGCTTTAGATCTCTTCCTCTATTAATAAAGACTTTATGATATCTGATATAATTCAATAGGGAAATGTCTACCACGATGAAAGCTTTCCATCCATTTTATGATACCCAGGTGCATGTATTAAATGGTCAATCAACCAAGCTGGTTTGCAATAAAAGCTCATGTCATCAGCTTCATGTAACATAATACAGATAAAAAATCCTAATTTTGAAGGTTATTTCCAGCAAATATTACTTCCAGTTCGATCAATATTCATGGTTAGAATGCAGAATGCTCACAAATCACCTCCGTTCCCATGTAAATTGCTGCTAGTCAACTCAGCCTGGCAGCCAGTACTAGCTCCAGGTTTGAAAGAGCCTTCAGGAGAGCATCTCCTGACAAATCACTTCGATGTAGGGTTCTTATTCAGGTGACCAGAGTTCCTAGATCTTAGGTCAGGACCGTCTTCTCAAATTCCAGAGCTAGGGGGAGGAATCTCAGGGCAAGAGTGATACCTTAAAGGTGTATGTGTGTTTTCTCTGTATTTGAATTAAATGATATTCTCTGTGCTGCTGTGGTTGATGGTTAAGTTATCATTCTCAATGACATCACAATATTGTGCTCCTTATAACTTCATTAGGGCCCACATATTATGACACCACAAGGAGGGTTGCCATGGAAGGACTAGCCCAGGCTCTGAGATTTCAGGACCAAAACCTGAGACTTAGGGCTGACTCCTCATGATATCACAGATGGAAGGGACCAGGTGATGTTGTAAGGAGCAGTCCCTGGTGATTTGCTGTTAGGCTTGATAAATTAAGCATCGATCAGAATTTCACAAACTATAGCATTCAAATTTTAAAAATACCAATTAATGACGAATATCTCTCTCTATTTCTACAGTATTTTCAAGATAGTGCTCTTGTCCTGAAATTCCTCCCTCTTGCTGTGAGAAGAGAATCTAGGTCCAAGACCCAATGCTCAGATTTGAAGCATGTATTGTCAATCTTATATTAGTTGGTTGAATCTGGGACCCACAGCAGGAACATCCACAGTGTTCCTGATGTGATATTCCTCAGAATCATTGTGGAAAACTAAATGCATGTCAAGTGGGGACTGTCCTTTGAATTTTCACAAAGAGTCTTGAGAGGGACAGTACATTGTGGGTACTGTATTATGGAAAATTTAAAGCATGTCTGCTAGGCTCATACAGTTAAATGGGCAGAAACTATCCATGCTCTGGTGACTGGAAGCTATTTTCTGATTTTAATACCACATTTCATTGATTCTAAGATTCACATTAACTTCAGCAACACTAGCAGAGAAAGCATCAGTGATTTTAAGATGTATTCAATTTTTCAAGATGCTTATATGAGGAAAAAGTGTGTCTTAGAATCAAGGAAATAAAGTATCATAATACAGCACCAGAATACCGGTCCTAAATGAAAATTCTGTTGTTGTAATATGTTTAATATTATTACTATAAAATATTATTTATTTGAATAACTTGATTTGTGCTATTGAAAAAAGGATGTTGTTTGGAATTACTTATATCCATGGAACATAAAAGGCTTGAGCACAGTTGCTCTTCCATTGCTTCAATTATCTCACTAGCCAGATATCTGTTAGACAGAAGATGTGTTAGTTCTGTTCAAGACAAACATTTATTCAAGACTATTGGGGACAACATTGAAGGAGGGTTGATAAATTCACATAAGATTCACATACACACCCAGTTCCTGTCCTCTAAAAATAGGAAGGCAGGTGGGTGGGCAGGCAAAATCCTGATCTAACTTACCATTGGGGTGGGGAAGCTTTGTTCTACAGATGCACCAGACTTCAACCATTCTGGATTTCTTTCAGCTAAAATGCAAAATAGAGAGCCCAAGATTTTACAGTCCTTGCTTATGAGGTTACAACTGTGTTTCTGCATTCAGCTACATTGCTTGTAACACCCTCCCATGCTCCATCAAGCCAACCAGATGTATCCTTTGAAGTCTATGCAAATGAAATGCCTCTATTTGTGATATATGATAATTAGATGATGGGGATCTAGAGATAGATTTGGGACAATATTTAAAAAATAGAATATAGCATTTCATCTAAACGTCAGTAATGTTTCAGCAAGTTCAAACCAAGGTCACCAGAATCTTAAGAATGCAAGATGCCTAGATATTTAGTCTAAGGGTATGACGTTTGTGATGTTTAAAATTAGAAAGTTTTGCAACATTATGCTGAATAGAGTTATGCTCGCAATAGATCAGAGAATTGCCTCATATTTCACCTACGCTTCTGCCTTCTTTGGCATATTCCCAGCACAGTTTTCTTCCTCTTCAGATCTATTTTGTGACATATAGATATAGTTCAACAGACAACTTGGTTTCTGTTTATGAAAGTGTGAGGATATTTTACATGATTTGTTTCACAAAGCAAAAAGAAAGCCATTTTCTCAAGTTCACTTCCTCTGTTCACTTCCTCTGCCAGAAGAAATACTTCACTAAACATAATTAAGTCTCACAACTGAAGACATTAATATTGCAGAAAGGATTTTTGAGATTTTATTTCTCAAAGTAAAGCTCTGGCCTCAAACATATTTAGCAGCTGGACTGAAATGATCTAAAAATATGAAACAACGATATAATGAGCAAGAGAAAAAGTAAAACCAAAATAAGGATGGCCAAATCAGAAATAAGAAAAGCAAAACAGACCCTGAAGCCTACGTTATATATTATATATCTCAATGATTCTCATATATTTAAGAACAGATCAAAAACACGTTGAGTGACAAGCTGTTTTTTGTGCAGAAAATGCTATGGTTGGGAGGTTATTTTTGTGCAAAATATGCACATGGTTATTTTACACAGAGAACATTGTTTTCTGCTCAACAAGATGTTATTTATTGTGCAGAAAATTTTATTTTCTATACAAATTGCTCAATTGGTTTAAAATTATTTGTTTCTTCCTTTGACATAAAAATAGAGATGGGTGGATGTGGTCAGTTTCTTATTCTGCACACATGGTCTTTTCTTTGAAGTTAAGGAGGAATATTTTGGACCTCTTTACATGGGGCAAAATGCCCCATTTTGTTGTCTTCATGGGCGACTTTGACTGGGCCTGCCGTGCCTTGTCACACAACGCATGGCAGGCCCTGCCCATTTTCCTCCTGGTCACTTTTAGTCCCAAAGGCCTGTGTATGGTAGAAATGGCAATGGGGCAACACACATTGCCACCCTTTCCTACCATTCATGTGTGATGAGAAGAGAAGGGAGGGTGTGCGGGACACCACGTGTCACCCCACACACGTTTCATTGACAAAAGCTGGCAAGATGGAACGGCCCAGTTGGGCTGTGTGACAAATTCCTTAATGACTTGAGGGAAGGAACTTGCGAAATTTACCCTTGCAACTGAGTACAACGAGCTGAAATACCAAATGCCCGTGCATCAGATATCACATTGTAAATACAAATTTAATGAATTTGATATGACTTATGATGATTAATGAAAAAATTGCACATCCCTAGTAGGCAGCTGTGTTTAGTCATATCTTCTAGCCATTCCTTCTCCACTAGGTGAAGTTCTTTTGTGAAGCAAATTGATCTTATTTATTGGACTGCAATTGGAACAGCTCATCCAATCCACAAATATATCTTGCAACTCGCTAAATTCAGAAAGGAAACCTTGAGATGTCACTGCAAATCAAAGCGTCTCCCATGTTTCAACTGTCCAAGTGCTAGATCTACCGCAGCACTGTTGTCTGTGAACTCTGCAGTATTGTCTTTGTAGAGTAAGAATGCTTTTTCCTTTTCAAGGGCAAATTGAGATGCCTCCTATCTAAACCTTGCTGATAACTTTAACTTTGCTGATACATCAATGTGGCCAAAATAGATACATCCCTTGGAGCATTTTCTTATTGTATGTCAGGACTATTGTGTATTTGACATGGGAAAATGAGACAAACGACCTGGTGTACATCCAGCTAGCTACTCTGGACCAGGGAGTATGGGCTGCCAGAAATGTGTGGGATATAAGGAGGTCAAGTATCTTGTTTCTAATAGATAGATGCAAGAGATTTCAGAGTTTTGGTCTTGGTCTAGAAATAAATGGTTCAAATCAGTGAGAGGGGAAAAATTGTGTGGGCCATATTTCTGGTTAAACTGAACTAAATCACACTTCCTGAATGAATACCCAGATTAAATTTATTTAAATTTTGGGAAGCAGTTTTTAATTCAAAAAATTGTGTCACGAAAGAGATAAATATTAGGGAAAATTGCTCCCCAGTATGTGTATATTAGCAAAATTTTCATTTAAAATACTACATGTAGGTGCATGTAAACAAATTCATATAGAAATTGGGCAAAGGCAAGGTGATGAAGGACACGTGAAGCTGACTGGTATGTCTATCACTGGTTTTATGTTATGCTTCCACTGAAAATTGACCAGAGTCATGGTCGAGAACTTAGAAATGCTTAAGTGTTTTTGCTATGCATTTTCTAGGTCCTCCAACACATTATTATGGCATGCTTCTTTAAGAAGCATTACATTTTGATAGTCATGGCTTTAGATTTCCATGATAAGTCTAGGAATGTATCATAGATTCATAGAGTTGGAAGAGACCACAAGGGGCACCCATGCAGAGCCGGCCCTAGGTATTTTTCAAGTGTAGGCGAACAGAATTTTGGCACCCCCCCCCCCCAAACCAATCACTGAAAAATAAAAGTGTTGGATAAGCAAAAATGTTTGATAATAAGGAGGAATTAAGGAAAAGCCTATTAAACATCAAATTACATTAAGATTTTACGAATTAAGCACTAAAACATCATGTTTTACAACAAATCAACAGAAAAAGCAGTTCAATACCTTGCGGAGGCAGGCCGCAGGAGACAGGAGTTGCCTCAATGGTGCCCCCAACAAGATGGCACCACAGGCAACTGCCTAGTTGGCCTGGTGGTTGAACCGCCTCTGCACCCATGACAACCTCATGCCATGCAGGAACACAACATTGAAGAACTTCCCACAGATGACCATTTAGTCTCCTTCTCAACCCCAGGAAGTTCTTCTTTATATACAGGCGGAATTTCTTTTCCTGTGATTTGAATCCATTGCTCTGCATCCTAGTCTCTAGAGCAGGGGTCCTCAAACTTTTTAAGCAGAGGGCCAGTCCACAATCCTTCAGACTGTTGAAGGGCCGAATTACCATTTGAAAACAAACAAACAAACATATTCCTATGCACACTGCACATGTCTTATTTGTAGTGCAAACCCCCCCCCCAACAACCATGAAAGAACAATACAATATATAAAATAAAAACAATTTTAACCAACATAAACCTATCAGGATTGTAGTGGGCCTTCTTCTGTCCAATGAGATAATCAAATTAATTAGGATTGTTGTCGTGTGCCTTCAAGTCATTTCAGATTTTGGGCAAGCTTAAGTCTAAAACTGAGGGCAGGGGCCAGATAAATGACCTTGGAGGGCCGCATCTGGCCCCCAGGCCTTAGTTTGGGGACCCCTGCTCTAGAGCAATGGAAAACAAGTCAGCTTCATCTTCCATCTTCAATTTTACATTCGTTTCAGCTAAGTCCCCTCTTAACTTTCTTTTCTCAAAGCTAAACGTATTGTATAGTATGATAATAACATATTATTATCAATATGACTGTTTCTTTAGTGTGAAGAAAAGTTAACTGCAGGGGTAAAACAAAACTCCATCAACAACTGTTTGGTTAGCAGCTATTGCATCTTCCGTAGTATTGTTTTGGCAAGCAAAAGAGAAAAGTTTGCCTAAGAGGGGGTTGAACTTTGGACCAGCCTTTTGTTCTTAGGCTCTACTCCTTTATAAGCTAGCCTAGAAACTGTGCCAAATATCCTGGCAGCTCTGAAGAAAGATAGCATTTTATATTTAACAAAAACAATTCATTGTGAAAGCTGTCACATCAAGTTGCTGTGATGGAGAAGCTGCCTGGAATCACTGAGACAGAATTTCCTTTCATAACTGTTGGTTTTATCCATACACACACACATACACATACATACACACACACACACACACACACATACAGTGTTCCCTCGCTACTTCACGGTTCACTTTTCGCTTCCTTGCTGTTTTGCAGGTTTTCAATTAATATTAGTGTAAACATTATCGTGGTATTTTCGCTGTTTCGTGGGTTTTTGCGGTATGCAAAGGGTTTTGGAAGGGGGAAAAGGGAGAAATAAAAGAAGGGGGAGGGTAGGGAAGGGTTTACCAAGAAAAAAGGGTTATTTAGCTTCCATTCTTCTTCTCTACTGGTGTACTGTATATTGTAACTGCTAAAATAAAGTACAGACTGCATTGTAGTAAGTGGTCTGTGGTTTGCTCTCCTCCACACATAGAATAAATATAGTGTCCCTACTTCACAGATTTTCATTTATTGTGGGTGGTTCTGGAATGTAACCCTGCAATAAGTAAGGAAACACTGCACACAAACACACACACAATTAAGTTTTGCAAGTAAGTGTCCCAGCACTATCATCATCACATCCTTGGATGATCCTTAGTGGTCCAGGGCCTAGTATGATCCACAGCTGACATTTGCTTTGGGTTTTAATGAGCCAATATTACAGCCATTTTATTTTGCACTTTGCCAGAACATTGTAAGACATAAAAACCACTGCACCATACTGCACCATATGGTACATCACAGTCATAATCCAAATGCTTATGTTCTTGAGATTTGCTTCATTTCAAAACTTAATTTAAACCAAATCTCAAAACAGGGGTGGCTGGTAGATCCACTTCTCCAAATTTTACTATTGGTTCTCATTCATCTGCTTTGATCTTAGCAAGTGCTGGATCTTCCATTCATCTCAGGAATTGAAGGAATCATGGTGTAAATCCAGATCTCAAGAACATGTGCATTTGGATTATGACTGTAATGGATTTTGATTTTTGCAAATAGAAGAAGAAAACTTTCTGTGATACTGTCATTTTGGCACTACATCTCCTAGAAATAAAGCCCTGCTTCATCAGAATCTGTCTCAGTTCCAATCTGAGGAACTTTAGTGTATTGTATTTCTTCTTGCTCTATGCAGCAGATGGATGACATGGACCAAAGACATTTTGCTTTCTGGCAGCTTCTTGAGTAACTGATAATAGAATATCAATACTGCTTTTGCAAAGAAGTTAGAAAGTCATTCATTAATTGCTTAATCTTTACAGCAAGTCCTTGAATAAATAGTGTCTTAGACCCTTGGTGAGAAACATATACTCTCACCAAAAATATATATTCTCACTATATATTAAGAAATAAAAATTTAAAAACCCAATGCACGTTTAATTGTATATATTTACACTAATTTCCAAAGTTTATTTTATTACTGTTAATAACATCCAAAACTTACAAGCAATCTTCCTGAAGCCAGTTCTCTCCAGATGTATGACACATACATGTTGCCTGGGGGATGGACCTTGCTATCACACACATCTAGAGACCTATGGAACCAGCAACTGATGGCACCAGTTTCAGCTGTGCCACTTTAACTTGCATCTTCTCATCTCCTGTGATACTTTGTATGCATTGAGTGAACACGGCAGTTCCATGCATTCACATAAGGCAAATACTAGGGCCATCTCCACATTGACTATTTCCAATGAACTTTTAAAAGAAGCCCAGAAAAAAGCATGTCATCTCTCTGCTTGGCTAGGTGAACGTTGGAGAGAAAATTGCCCAAGGTACCTCCACCATCCCAATAATTGTGAGATATAAATACACTGACTGCGTTTGACATATTTTGACAGGCTTGTTTGAAGTCTAAGTGAGACAGGGGCAAAGGGAACTCAAGTGAAAAGGGCTTGGGATGAACAATACATCTTTGAGGAAAGAAGCATGCTTTGATGAGGTGAAGTGATGTTGCAGATTCTAATGGCCTCCCTAAGATTGATGTCACGCTGGTGGGATGCCCTTGGTCACCACCAGTGGCACAGTAATTCTCATTCACTTTCATTTTTGGGTGTAGGAGGATGCACTCTTCCTCAAAAACCAGTTTGCAAAATGCATTGTCTGGTCCAGATGAGTGACAGTGATGGAACAGTGTAATAAGTGTTCACTCATCCCTCTTCAAAGATGAGTCTCTTAAAAAAAAGAAGAAGATAAAATCAAGCTCCTTCATACATTTCAGATGTAGCTTTCTTCACACACACCCATTGGCAATGTTAGCTAGGACAAATGGGAACTATAGTCAAAACATTTGGAGGGCTGCATGTTGGGAAGTCTAATAATTTGTTTATGAGCATGTTCTGGCCTTCTTTTGAGAAGATAGAAAATATCTTGAAAGCCAGCGTAGTGCAGTGGTTAGAACATTGGAGTATGACTCTGGAGACCACGGTTCACATCTTTGCTCAGCTGTGGAAACTCACTGAGTGACTTTTCACAAATCACACAGTCTCGGAGGAAAACAGCGCAAACCCCCTCTAAACAAATCTTGCCAAGAAAACCATATGCTAGACTTATTTTAGGGTTACCACAAGTCAGAAACAATTTAATGTTACACAAGAACAACATCACAAAATATTTTCTTTGTGAGTCTCCAGAAATTTCTCATTTAGACATTAGGAATTTTTTCATCATATCAGAAGCGACCTGAAACAGACTGCAAGTTGCTTCTGGTGTGAGAAAATTGGCCGTCTACAGAGACGTTGTCCAGGGGACGCCAGAATATGTTTCTGGGAGGCTTCTCTCATGTCCCTGCAAGCTAGAGCTGACAGATGGGAGCTCACCCTATCTCACAGATTCGAACCAACAACCTTGAGGTCAGCAGTTCAGGTGGCACAAGGGTTCAACCCATTGTGCGACCACTGCTCCTAGACATTAGAGATGGGCAGATTTTTTCCCCCATGGACTTCTGCTTTTCCCAACTGTTTGCCCCCTTTTCCCACTTCCAAGTCGATTTCATGTCAGTCCCATGTAGGGTTTTAGTAACAAAACACTTCATGCAAATTTTTGTATGCATTCATTATTAGATGCATTAATGAGCATATGCTTTAACTGACTCAAGTTGAGCATCAAATAGAAATGTAGGCAGTGTTTTCAGCACATATTCAAATAGTCCATGTTCAAATTGAATTCATCTTGTCAAATACTTTTTTCTTTCATGGAATGTGTTTTAAGCCCAGAATTGTACTGCCTTCTGACTGCAAATTGAATCCATTTCCTTGTTTGATCTGGCAGGCACAGATTCTGTAAATACATTTAAACAAACAAACAAACAGAGCCTCAACGCACTGAATATCTCACACATCTCTATTTGATTTAGATCAACTCAGTACTTCATTTTAAGAAAATAATGGCATTTTCTTCCTTTGATATTTTGGAACTTGGTTGATTTTAGTCTTGTTATGGGACAAAAGCAATGGCTCAGTGATAGCACTCCATATAGAAAAGTCCAGACTTGGTGCCCAGCATCACATTAAAAAAAGAATAGTGAAAGTGGGAGAAACTAATTCCTTAAAAAATCCACCCAAAATGTACTGCATTTCCTCTGACTACAGGTTTTGATATGCTTGGCAGGTTTGGGTTTTAAAATGGCTTAAAAGATTATGACAGTTTAATGAGTCAAGGCATCTGTAAATGCTTATCCTGTCCAAAGGACTTAAGGCAGCTCAGGCACTTAATGCTGTCTTAAGGTATAAAACTATAGGTATTCTGTTTTTTCCAGATTCGTTCTGTCATTGTACATGTTTTCTTCCCTTTGAAATGTGCGAACAGGACTCATGTGGTTAGGCTACCCCAGGCTTTTTTGAAACAATTCCGATATTTTGTTGGAATATAAGACTTTATGGACTTTGGCGATCAGGGTTTGAATCCCTGCTAGGTCATGAAACCCACCGGGTGACTCACACTCTCAGCCCCAGGTGGAGGCATTGGCAAACCTCCTCTGAAATAAAGTTTACCAAGAAAATCCTATGAAAGGTTTGCCTTAGAGTCTCCATAAGTCAAAAATGACTTGAAGACACATGACACAATTTCTCAGCTCTCTAGATGTTCTCAAGAGACAACCTTCATAATGCTTCATCATTGACCAGGCTGTCTGGATCTGATGGGAACCACACTTTAATAGCTAGTGAATGATATATTTCATACCCTGAAGTAGAAATTTGATGTAATAAAAGTGTTGTATTGACATAATACAGATGTTTCCCGTTGTCTTTCATGACTTTCAATGGATCCTAGATCCAGAAAACATCCTAGCTGTCAAAAACTATGTTCTTAAAATAGCTCAGATTATAATCACACCAGGCTATCCATGATAAAATGCCAAAAATACATTGTTATAAAATCCTGAATGCACATTGCTGATACCTGACTCTAGGCCAGGCGACCCAGATTCATCCTGGTAAGAACTCTGCTAAAAGAGGAGCTTTTGACTTCATTGGACAGAGCAGAACAAATTTCAAAGGAAGAGAGGTTACGGCTACGAAGGAGAAATGAATTATTGCGATCTTCTTTTATAGGCTTTGTTCATGAAATTTCCATCAACCTTTCTTGTGGGTGTGTGGAGTAGTTAGGATCTCAATTTTCTACCTGCATGAAAAGCACCTTTATGTTACATTCAAAACCAAAGCTGCACACCTGTCACTCAGGTAGTATCATTTTGATTTCTCTGCATGACGATTACTTTACCATTTCTGTTTGATGAGGAAGCTGGAAAGCTTTGAATGCTACTGTAATGATTTTTGCGTCTTCTGGATTGCCTCATAAAGAAATCATCAATGTGTATTTTGAAGTATGGTGTTCATTTAGTGATTAAGTAATTATTTGTGCCACTTGGCATTCATATAATGCTTCTGTTTCACCATTCACATATATCTTTAACAATAAAGGGAGATCAATTATTTTATACCTATAATACAAAGGTATTGGCTGCAAAATATAATGTTGCTTAAAGCCAATATGCAAGCCAACATAGTGTAGTGATTTGAGCACCGGACAATGGCGTTGGAGACCAGTGTTCAATTTTTTGCTCAGGCATGGAAACCCACTGTGTGATCTTGGACAAGTCACATATTCTCAGCATCAGAAAATCCAATGACAGGTTCAGTTTAAGGTCAGAAATGACCTGAAAACACACAACAACAAAGTCACTTTACTTGAATTTGTACTGGAAATGTCCCAGGCTTCACCTAGTCTTACAGTACAGTCTCATATATATATTATCATAGATAAATTTCTTTGTGGTCAATGCAGCCTCATACACTATTTTCACAGTGTACATACCCCACTCCATATCTCATAAGTTAAATTTGAGTTTTCTCAGCTTTTTTCTAATTCATAACATTTATCAAATTTATAAACGTATTCTTAGAAATTATAAATAATTTAATTATTCAATTTTGTCCAGTCCTTAAATTTAACAGTTATTTTGTGACATGTGCTGCAAGTTGCTCTATAATTCCTAGTGTTTGTGGGCACTGCTTCATGCTAGTTTGTTGCTATTCAATTTGATTATAAATTTAAAAGACATTCAGAGGATATAGGGTTACACATTCCTCAGTTTCATAAGAACTACAGATGGAAATGATGAAATATTTTATAAGTGGGCAAGATACAGGCTTTTGCAATCATCTTAGAGGCCAGTTTAACCTACTGTTCATCTTTAAATGTTCTGAGTAGAGGAATAGACTGCTAACGTGAGTGGAAAGTCATGTAAATGTGTAGAGGACAGTGGCAAAGATAGTCAGTGGTATATCATTAAGCCTGGAGAAGAGTGAGTGAAGATGACAGACTTCCTTAAATACATGAAGAGCTCTCACTTAGAAACAGGCAAATATTTGCCTTCTGCTAGTCTTGAGGGCAGGGCAAGATATAGTGGACTTAAATTATCATCAGTTAAATTTTGAATGATACAAAGAGTCACCTGACTGTGGAATTACCAAGTGGCCTCTACCTTGTTGGAGAGCTTCAAACAGAAGCACGGCAAACTATTTTGTGAATGCTATAGCTCTGCATTTTCTGAAGAGAGGAGGAAATTGGTCTAGATAGACATACCTTCCAACATTTTGTAGACAAAAACTAGGGCACCATCTACACTGCTATATAAAATCCAGATTATTTGCTTTGAACTGGATTATATGACAGTGTAGATCCAGCATAGGACACATATACTACCTCATCATAAAGCCCTGGTGAAGGAAAGAGGAAAGAGGCCCTGAGCACAGCTCCCTTTTGGCTATGCTTTTCCCATCACCATTGTGGGGAGGTCCTGTGTTGGCTCCATTATTGCTGGGGAAAGTGTCCGGCAATGCTTTCACCCCAGTTGGGGAAGTGGCCTACACTGGAAGTCACACAACGTCATATGATGTCTGGTGTTGGCCTCTGTCCCCCAGATGGAGTGAAAGCATCCTAGGATGGTAAAATCACCCTGTCTGATGAGGTGTGTAGTCAGACAACATCAGAATGCCTTTTTGTGTTGTGAAATAGTGCAGGCCTTGTAACTTATTTTATAGCAATAATATTTGTGGATAGTAACAACAGACGGCCATATGACCATCAAGCATCTGATCCACCTGAGTAGTTCAAGTAATGACTATTAATCAGGGTCTTATGCTTTAACAGTTCCACAACCATGAAGATAGTTATCTTATTAGTACATGTAGTATGAGTGTTTGGAAAAAGTGTGTTTGTTTGAGATACTGTATACTGTAAAATCTGTGCACAAAGGTCACTGAAGCAGTTTTAAAACAGGCTGCCACGCTTTCATTCTCTGCCACCCTAATAGCCTTTTGTACAGCTTTCTCCTGTTTCTGCTTTTTCTCCCCATCAGCAACAACAGCTGCTTTATGCTGTGCTGACACTGCATGCCTTTGAAGAGCAGAGCACTGCTTCAGAAATTGTGCCGTTCTTAACAATGGGAAGTGGCCCTCCCTACTGAACTGGTATAGCGTGCAAGTTGTTTTATTTTTATCTCCATTGAAGTGCAGCCAAGGCAAGCCATGAAACCATTGAGTGTGGAAATGTGTCTCTGTGGCTGGTTTAATGCAAAGGTCTGGTTGAGAACTGGAGGAGTTAGCTTGGCCTTGATCGCTTCATTCATTACATCTAATGACAGAAACTTCATTTACGTGGCATCTGCTTCAGCCTATGGAAGTAATCGCTCTGTCTGCTAATGTTGCAGCAGAGAGCTATCTCGCTCCCACCCCTCCAGACCTTTCCAAGATGGATCACAAGCTCATCACTTCCACTCTGGTTCTATAACTATGCATAATTGTGACAGAGAACAGAGTGGCTTGCAGTGGCAGAGCTAAAGAAAACCTTGCAAAGAGAAAATGATGAATCCATAATGCCATGAATTATATCAGTTTACCAGTTTTTTATGCTTGTGGGATTTCTGGAAGTCTCCTCCTCGCCTGTGGCAAAGTTGTACATATATGACCTATGTTTCCTTCCATATCTGTTACCACACTCCAATAGTTGTTACTAAAAGGACAAATTTTGAGGTGCATTGAAAGGTCTGAATATGTCATTGTGTAAGGTGGGGGATTATGGAAAATCTAGCCTAAAAATAACTTAAGAATGGGAGAATACTGGGATCCCCATGAAAGGATGGGTTTTAACTACAGTAATTGTAGATACTAGTATAGTAAAACATTGTACTCTAGTTTAGTACAAGTAATGACACTCCATGCAGTCATGCCGGCCACATGACCTTGGAGGTGTCTACGGACAACGCCGGCTCTTCGGCTTAGAAATGGAGATGAGCACCAACCCCCAGAGGCAGACATGACTGGACTTAATGTCAGGAAAAACCTTCACCTTTACTAGTACAAGTACCTGGCTTTATATAGGTTGGATTAGCCCTTATATTGTTGATTCTATGAGTAAGGTGCAGATAGCTACAATGTCATGATTCAGAAGTAGCTTTGATATCCAAATGCAGATGATACTCAGTTGTAACCATGACTTAATCTGTTTCTGTAGAATTGGCCAGAAGATAAAATAAGTAGAATACCTGCTATGAAATAGAGAAGAAGGCACCAGCTCATTCTAATCTTGGAGGCTACACAGGTCGGCTTTGGTTAATATTTGGATGGGAGACCATCAAGGAATTTTAGGTGCCAGAGGCTAAAAATCAGATGCATGGGGGTTTAGGGAGATTGACCCAAAAAAAGTTCTTCCAGATTTTAAGAAAATATTTAAACTGCCTTGAGCCTCCCTTCTGCCTTTCCTCTACCCATGGTGAACATAATCTGTTGGTGTTAATCAAATCAAGTACAGTAGAGTCTCACTTATCCAACGTAAATGGGCCGGCAGAACGTTGGATAAGCGAATATGTTGGATAATAAGGAGGGATTAAGGAAAAGCCTATTAAACATCAAATTAGGTTATGATTTTACAAATTAAGCATCAAAACATCATGTTATACAACACATTTGACAGAAAAAGTAGTTCAATATGCAGTAATGCTATGTAGTAATTACTGTATTTACGAATTTAGCACCAAAATATCACAATGTATTGAAAACATTAACTACAAAAATGTGTTGGATAATCCAGAACGTTGGATAAGCGAGTGTTGGATAAGTAAAACTCTACTGTAATAATAAATAAGCTTGGAAAAACAAGACAACATTTAAATTTCAGAGTTGAGATGGATCTGAGACTAGATATAACTTTAATTTTTTTCTTTGTTCGGCTATGCATCAATTTTAATGCACCTATTTATAAGAATTAATATGTAAATAAGTACATTTCTTCCTGGGTGATGCCTTTCATCCTCTTGAGAGCATTTATTTGCCTATTTTATCTCACTGATTGCCAATCAACACAATAAAGATATATACTGCATGTAAAACATAACACAAACACATATAAAACAGATATTGATGTTAGAATACTGCATCTCCTTGTAAACAAAAATATAGACTCAAGAGATCAATACTTTTATGAGCCAACAGTGTACTATAGGTATGGTCTTTTAAATTCTTTCTGCTCCTTCACTTGATCTTGAGTGTTCCTGCCCTTGTTGTGTTCGGAACTGTTGCAGAACAGACAAATTTTGTCCAGAACTGATATGAGAACTTTCCCTTTCTGTAGCTATACTAATAGATATATTGCTATGAAATTGTTGTTATGTGTTATCACATTGGGTTTGGCTTATGCCGATCTGTGGATGGGAGATCTCTAATCCAGTTCAGATGCTTCAAACTCAGGGCAACAGCTTCCTCCATTGCATCAATATACCTCTCCTGTGCTCTTCCTCTTTTCCTACTGTTTTCAACTTTCCCTAACATCCTTCTCTTTTCAGTAATCAATACATTGCTCTTATGTACCTACCAGATCACTCTGACTTAATGCTGATCCTGTCGTATGATTTTCTTGGCAAGATTTCATCAGTGGGGTTTGTCTGTGCCCTCTCTGAGGTTGAGAGAATGTGACCTTTCCAACGGCATTCACTGGCCTTCCATGGAGTCATAATCCAATACTCAATTCATGACATCATGTTGACTGTTTTGATATCTATGTAGAAGAAACCTATGTCAGTATTGATATTTACATCTGCACACACATATGCAGAATCAATGACCATGTTATGGATGTTATGGCATCAATAACCTAACATTGCTGACATGGTCTATATCTGTATGTGGTATATGTGCATATGTATATATAATTCTGTGTGTGCATGCATGTGTTTGTGTATGTGTAAAAGTCCATAACCCCGTGGTAAAGCACTTGCTTTGTATGTAGAATGTGCTGGGTACAATATCCAGTTTCTGTGTGAAGCTGAGAAAAGACCCTTTTGTAAAATTCAGGAGAGTGGCTGGCAATCAGTGTTGACAATATTGAACAACATGGACTGACTCAGTATAAGGCAGTTTCCAGCACTGATTTGTACCATTTGTGAACTACCTGGCCAACTTTTTTTTTCCAGCCTAGTCACCTTTGCCTGAATGACAATAAGCTTCCAGAGTTTCACTTTGCTTTTTAATTTATTGCCTGTCTAGGACAGCAAAAACTGGGGTGGGTGTTTTTGTTAATTATCCACAAGCATACAGCACCTGGTTATATTGCAAATTGTGCATACTTATACATGACTACTTATCCACTGAAAATGTTTGATCCAAAAGATGTTACTTTAGATTAAGTAAAGAATTTTGTAGGGTTGCAGTATCTCTTCTGGGCACTGTGTGTGTTTATGTGTGCAATAGTTAGGGAGAAATACTGAACAAAATGGACTGATCTGCAGATATGCCCCATAAAAAGAAATTGTTCCAAAGGTGCAAAATAACGAAGACCATCTGGTCATCATAAATTTGGTAAATTAGCTGAATGTTAGTGCTTCTTTTTAGAAGTCTGTCTTTGAAATCAGCATGTTAGAAATTATGGGAATTTGCTGTGAGTTTTCTGGACTTTAAGGCCGTGTTCCAAAGGCACTCTCTACTGACGTTTTGCCCACATCTATGGCAGACATCCTAAACGGGAAATCCATTTATTAAATACAGGGTAACTCTCATTAGAGAGAACTATTAGGTATCACAGAGTTGAACACCTTTGACTTCTTTCCCCAAAATATTTGCTGGTATTGGCCTCTAAGCTCCTTAGTTTCTCTTCAAACTATGTAACACAATTATCTTTGAAACTAGTGCCACTGGTTTCAAATACTGCAGCCAAATTGTTGATCCTGTTTGGTTACAAATAGCATGTGCCCTCTCTGTTATGACTTTTTCTGGGCATGATCTGGTGTTGGACCTCCATTGGCAGAATAACAGAAAGCATTAGAACTCTCTGGTGACAAACTACAAATCCCAGGTTTCCAAAAGATTGCCATGGCATATATAAAGCATCGTAACTACACTTATAAAAGAGACTATGCAGTGTGGACATGCCCTAGGGCTCCGTCAGTGTCATATTATGTTATGTTATGGTTTACAAAGTACTATGTGACTGAAGGAATATGTTGTTTTTTCATTATGTTTTTTCATTATTCATTTTGAAACACCACATTTTTCCTCATGAAGAAAAATTTCCCAAGCTTTTCTTTTGGTCCCACCATTGCCCCAGTAGGAACTCAAGAGAGAAAATTATTCAATAGTGGATGCTTCCAGGCCCCAGAATGCTTTTCCAAGGTTGACTAGATTGGCATCCTCCCTGTTGTCCTTCCTCTGGCAATTTTCCTGGCAGCTTCCATTCAATCTCAGTGCAGCAAATTCAGATTTTTGGCAGAAGCTTAAGGGAGTTATCCAGGATGTTAAATTCTTTTCTCCTGACAGGGGAACCACCAGCCACTACTGGATTGCTTTCAGTATCTAAGTTGGTTCATTCCTGTTTGGAATGGCTGTGTGGTTTCTTTTTAGTGGCTTCTTTTTAGTGATGCTGTTTTAATAATTTAAACATCCAGTTTATGGTTTAGTGGTATTTATTTTTGGTTCCCTGCTTGCTTCTGGCAGGAGTTTCCCCAGATATAAATAAACCAATGCAACACAACAAAACTATCCTGATTCTGGAGGTTGAACTCAAGATGCAAGGCTTGTGCTTTTCCAGTGACTCCGCTATTGTCTTCTAAGCACTTCATAACCTTCTCCTAGACCTTTGATTCCAACTATGTTTATTGTCACTGTTCTACTATATCTGATGCTATATTACATTGATGGAAAACCATCTTGAGAGCTTGAATGTATCAAACAGATCTTTTGCATATTTGGCAATCCTGTGGGACATTTGTCACTGCAGTGGCATGCAAGGAACATTTTTCATGTACGTTCTTATTTGTTCCTTTATATATTTTTTTGCTTGTATTTCATGTTGTTAAATTGTTATAGGGGAGAAAGCATAATTCCTCCATCAGCCCATCACTCTGAATATCTAGTGTAGTTTCATATGAATGACTTCATACATCACTGTCAGGGCAAGAATGGGTTGTCTGTAAATACATTTATTACAAACACTTTTTAATGGGCAACTGTGTGGGAGAGCCGACATTTCTTAATAGGTTGCTTAAAGTGAAGAAGTTGAGAAATGCTTTTGGAAGGAAAAATATTCAAGAGGTACAATTTGCCCTGGAGAAGAATTAAACAATGTGTAGAATAGAACTGGAGCAATAGGCATTCTGTGTATTCATTACAACAAATGAATGTTTAACTGGTGTTAAAGTAAGTTTCTAGCTCCTATGGCACATAAGTTTCTAGCTTCTATGGCAGATAAGAGGAGAATCTATTGTCACTCTTTGAAGCCTACTCTATGGCTGAGACATTCTGGGAGTTGTAGCTCAAAAAGTAACTTTCCCAAGCTCTGATATAATCATGGTGCAACTATAGACCAACAGAATTTGGATTTGTAGCAAATTGACAAGAGACCGCGTTCCATTCTAGCTCTGCAGCAGTATCCTTATATCATGTTTCAATCCATCAACTTTATGGAGGTAAATTGCACAGTAGTTTGGGCTCTAGAGGAGTACATGAGCCAAAAGTGGAGACAGATGGCCATGATTTAACTTTGACAATTCTATATTTCTGCAGTACAGATAAGAAACCTATATATATGCTTGCAGGACTAAGACAGAAGGAAAGTATCAGTTTCATCAAATGGTGAATCATATACTTCCAGGAGAATGGGGTGACTTCTAAAACACTTTTCTTTTTTTAGAATGTAGGTTTTACTGATTGGTAGATACCAGTAATAGAACTGAAATTTTCATACTGTAGTCCCACTGTTATAATTGCAAATAGAGTTATGTGGAACAAAGGCTTATATTTCCCCGAAATACACTGGAAACTGCAAAACATTTCAAAGAAATGGAATGGAACTAATGAGTGTGTCATAAAGTTTAAAAATTACTGAAATCAGAACTAGATACCACTGTGATACAAAAAATGTGCATACGTATTTCAGCATTTCTTTAGCCAGTGATAGCTATTTAACTCACACAACCTTTGTTTTATCAGTGCTCATGATTACCAAGGGACTTAAATCACTGTTGTGTAGGATTTTCATGCCTAGATCTCTTTCTGTGTGTGTGTGTGTGTGTGTGTGTGTGTAGAGCACCCTGCCCCTGCCTAGACTATTCGCATTCTCATTTAACAGTATGGTTCATTGCCATAGGCAAGTTTTCCAGCTTAGCGTTCATCACCGAAATAGGCAGGACACTGTAAACACAACACGTTTTCAGAACAGACAGACACACTGATCAACATTTCTCTGGATTCTAAATATACCTTCAGTTCTTAATGTTAGTGTGGAACAACAACAGTAAGCATTTGGTCCTTAGATGTTTTAGACTACTGCTCCCATACTCCCTGAACACTGGTCTTTCAGGTTGGAGCCTCCAAGAGTTGAAGTTCAAAATACCTAGAAAGCCAATGGTTCTCCATCCCGCATGAATGGAAGCTGTGGCGCAACAGTGCATGGATTTATAGAACAGAAATAATAGAAAGGTTTGGTACTACTATAAATATGACACTATCTTTAAACCCAGTTCTGACCTAGCCAAGATTAGTTTGGATTAGTTTGGATTTTCTAAAATGAGGCTATTTTACTCCAGTCGTAATCTTCCCAGGAAGAAATAGAATTTTCAGATCACTAGTCAGCATTTTTATAAGCCTTTGTTCTATCAGTGATAATAAAGTTCTCTATTTTGGTGTTAGTAGGATGGATTTTTATCTGCCCTGAGATGATGGGCAGGTTAACAGTGCTTGGAAAGTGACTCTAGAGAATGGAGCTTATTAAAATTATAATAGGTAGACCAAAAAGTGTGTGTATGTGTGGGAGCTTTTGCTTTTAGTACAGCCCTGGACTTTTCATCATAAAGCGATTTAGAGATATTGCAGAAAGAAGCTTTCAAAATGGTGTAAAGTGGAATTCTTTCAACTATACTCGAGCACATGCCCATTTGAACAACTTCCCATTCATACATCTGGCCCTCACCATATCAGGTGAAGCAATGGTCTATCCATTCAGACATTATGTTAAACCACAATGCAAAATTAAGGTTCACTGGAGTCATTTTGGGATGTGGATATGGTAGAGAGAATCTGTTCTGCTCATGATTCGTGTTCTGCTAGTGAATAGCCATGGTTTGCTATTTCACACATGATGCCAAATGATAATTACGCCTCCTCAGCCATGCTTTGGCACAATATCTGAAACCACCCACCGTTTTTCTAGTTCAAGATATCTTGTAAACAGACTGGTTATTATCCTTTACAATGTTAGTGATTGTATAGAACAACAGGTCAACTTATTTCTCAGTCATGTTCATACTCTTCCATCTCTTAGTGTCAGTGCAGTCTTTTATTTTAAAGGCGCCTGATTTTTATATACATATCTGCAATACATATTTTTCTATGTGAAATGAGCATTCTTATATGCATCTTTATACTTTTTGAGGGAGAAGACTTGAGTCACAAAATTAAAAGGTTTAAAAACTAGGAAGGCCTGCATTTTGAGGCATGTATTATTCTAGGAATTATGAATTATTTTAATTCATTTAACTTTGTGGACCAAATGACATGTTCACCACTGGAGTGAGAGAATCTCTGTTAGGGTGCTTGGTACAGTTGATGTGATATAGATCAAAATGTCTCTTTGAAAGAAGAAGAAGGAGTCAATCTGCGTTTCCCCAGCAAGGAAAGCCCAGCAAATAGGACTAGAGAAATTGGATTTAAATTGATTTGTCTTACACAAGGCTCTCATAGCGGTTTGACATGCTATCTGTAAATGTTAAGGGACAGCCGTATCAGGCTCCCAGGGCATTTGTTCATAGCTGGTAAATAGCCTTCAAACACACTTGTAACACATAAAATACCGTTCTTGATACAGCGTCCCTCATTAGCATAAAAATTCCACACCCAATGGAGTTGCTATGGTTTTCTTGGATTTTTGTATTGTAAGCTTTGCTATATGTACTGCTAGCACTCAAGGTGAGTAAGTATGATGGATAACCTTTGCAATTTTGCAGCACTGGTAATTCCTGCCTTTCAAGATTTGATTACCGTTCACTGTGCTCAAGCCGAGCAAAGAACTGAAAAGATCTCAGAGAAAGAAAGAATTTGGCCTGATATAGATATGATGTTCCTTATCTCCTAACTGGTTAGGAAACAGAAATTGTATCCATACTGCGGAAATATAGCAGCTTGAAACCATATTTACTGCAACGGCTTAATGCTAAGGTATTATGGGATTTGTAGTTTTGCTGATATATCTTCTTTTGTCAGAGAGCTCTGGTATTTCACATCTCAGGATTCCATAGGATGGAGCTATGGCAGATAAAGTGGTCTCAAACTGCTATAATTCTGTACCGTGGATGGAAGTCGAGCTAGAGCTCAAATACTACCCCTTCCTTCTTCCCCCAGTGTGATTTCCCTTTCATGATATATTGACTGCTGTACTTTTCTTTCCCATATTAATATCAGCCTCCCACTCTGAAATCTGGTTACAATTCTGGTTTGCATTATCCATGGTTGGCATTCACAAACAAATTAATGAAAAACTGCAGTATGGATGTCAACCATGGTTAATGCAAACTTTAGGATTGTCAATGGAGGCTTCTTGGATATATAATTCTCAAAAAGTATTTTCCAGGCTGTGGAGTGAAAAATTAAAGCCTGAAAACTAGTTTTAGGAATGTCCATGCTAGCTAGAATGGAGGGCCTGTGACTTGGAGTCTCCACAAAGTAACTTTTCTATGCTCTGAGCTACTAAGTTTGAGTTTGCCTTCCTCAAAGGCTGAGAGATCGTGACTTGTCCAGTCTCAACCAATTGGCTTCCATGGCTGAATGGGGATCTGAACTCTAGTCTTCCATAATCCTGGTCTCAATACTCAAACCACTAGACTACATTGGCCCTCCTATGGCTCCTATTGATTTCAAAATGAATGAACCAGCTCATAATGTCAGTTGCGAAAATATACTTGCATATATTAATAATTTTTGTAGCAAGTTCTGGTTGCCAGAAATGGAAAAATTGGAAAGTGCTAATGTGTAATGTGGTGAAGTCTCATTTGTAAGGAAACCTCAGTTCTATCATTAACAAACTAACAACATCAGGAATATAACTAATTAATGGTAGGTTAAACTTTTAGTTATTGATCTCATGTATGTTAACAATCTTGGAAAGTTTGCAAAATTTATGTCAAAATAGAAATATATGCTTTACCTGAGATATTGGACATGTTCTTTAGAATGTTTATATCTCTATGTAAATGTACAATCCAGGAGGTAGATAAGTTAATGCATATTTATAGCACTAGGCATTATATCCTTCCTATTGTTTCAGGCTAAAATTTTGTACCCATGGAATAATCCCTGCCGAAACTCAGTGGGACTTCCTCACAAATAAACACATAGAAAATAGCAATTTTAATATGTATTTTTTTCTTAGATAGATATACACATTATATATTGATGTGTAGAAATAAATGTGTGTGTTAATAAATAATGCATCTTTTATTTGTTTACACTATGTATGCTAATAGGTTTGGATGGTGAACAATCACTGACTTTGTAGCAAAAAAGAGGTTCATTTCTTAGCGCATGGCTTCCACGATGTTCCCCAATTAAACATAAAGTGTTTATTCATGTAGTAAAGCAGCCTAGTAGCATTGCTGGAGGTTTTATGAAAATAAATAAGAACATTATTAAAGTTTAGCAATATGATTGTGATTTCTATGCAAAATATATGTGTATGAAAGTCTTCATATATTAAATATACATATGCTTATAGCGCCAATTAAACAGCTACAATTTGAGTGGGAAGGTAGCGAGAGAACTGATTATTTGGGGAAAATTAGGATGAAACTAATTGCAATGAGACTTTGCATTGAATAAGCACTGTATACTTGGGCTATATTTCATAAAGAAACTATAATTGGTCCAGGATAAAGCTTTATATTCAAATATATATAGGGAGCCCCGGTGGCGAAGTGTGTTAAAGCACTGAGTTGGAGACGAAAGGTCCCAGGTTCAAACCCTGGGAGCGTCGGGAGCGCCCGCTGTTAGCCCCAGCTCCTGCCAACCTAGCAGTTCGAAAACATGCCAATGTGAGTAGATCAATAGGTACCGCTCTGGCGGGAAGGTAACAGCACTCCATGCAGACATGCTGGCCACATGACCTTGGAGGTGTCTATGGACAACGCCGGCTCTTCGGCTTAGAAATGGAGATGAGCACCAACCCCCAGAGTCAGACATGACTGGACTTAACATCAGGGGAAACCTTTACCTTTTTATGGGAGGAAAGGTATAAGGTCATGCTGTAGAATAGGCAAACTTTGGCCCTCCAGTTGTTTTGAACTTCAACTCCCACAATTCCTAACAGCTGGCAGGCTAGTATGAATTGTGGAGGTTGAAGTCCAAAACACCTGGAAGGCCAAAGTTTGCCCATGTCTGTTGTAGAGCCATGTGCCTTTTAGCATCTCCAGGCAGTGATCCTTCTCCTGCCTGCCTTTACTTTTCTGGAGCAGAAAAAGCAATTGGCTTTGCTGAAACCTCTGTTTAGGACATCCTTTATCATCTTGGGAATAATAATTTTTGTACCCAAAATAGCACTTGACCTTGGAAAAAGCAATTATCCACCTATTTATTGCACAACGCTCCTGTTGCCATCCTGCATTAAAGCACACTTAGGGTGCAGTCTCCATGCAATTGAAGTCAGCACTGCAAAAGGACCATTGATCATAATGGACGTATTTTCCATCTCTTAATGTACTTTTTCTACTGCATTATGTTGCCAATGTACTGGAAATCCCCTTTAGTTCCCAAGCTACCTGCAATTACCCAGAAAATAATTATTCTGAAGATCATAATTATGCACAAAACATTATGATATCCCTCCAAGAAATGATGAGGTTTATTTAGCTAAGAAAGTTTTTCACTTCTGCCTTCAAATTAAAAAGACAGTTCAAGGCTAAAGGAGATAGAAAGAACTACCAACTTCAAGGAGAAATCATTGCAATGTTGTTAAAGTTGGCTCATTTCAAAATGATTCTGATTAAATTCAGAAAATTTAAATTTGTTGCAACCTTGACTTTGATTTTAAAAAAATGTAAATTTAAAGCCCTTCATTTGAGAGACAGCATGGTGCAGTGGTTTGAGTTTTGGGAACCAGAGTTTGAATAAGCCATGGAAACCCATTGGATGACTTTGGGCAAGTTACATTTTTGCAACCTAAGAAGATGGCAAATCTTCTCTGAATAAATCTTGCCTATAAAACCCTGTGACAGGTTCATCTTAGGCTTACCATAAATAGAAATGACTTGAAGGCACAATAACAACAACAAAGAAATTAATGTCATTGAATTTAATATATGACTGAAAAGAGAGGTGGTGGTAGTGGGAGAAATCTTGGTAATGATGGTGGTCAAAGAAGTTATTCAAGGAAAGATGATTCAGTAATGTTCAAATAGGGTACGTTAGCATTATTTACATTACTGAAGGATTCTCACATAAAAAACCAAAACAATAAAAGAGTCTTGTTCTTCATTCATTCCAAAATCTTTGGTTACTGAGGAATATATTCTACATACAGAAAACCAGTAACTGACAATAGAATCAATTATTTTGGAGAATGATTAGGCTCCCTGGGCAGCACTTTGCTAGGATTTTCTAGCTCCATATTTCCTACAAGAAAGTGAAGATAGAACTAAATTTTCAGTTGTCAGAATCGCATATTAGTTTCATGTCACTTCACCTGGCTTGATAACAGTTGCATTCAGGACTATGGACAGCAACATAAATTCTGCAATACGTTTTCTAAGGCATGATAAAGCATTTTTGTAAACTCTTAACGGAAGGAAGTCACTGTCTGATTCACAATATGTGCTGTGACAGTTTTTATTGGTCTTCTTATATCTAATAGACTGACACAATTTCTGAAGATATCAGATCCAAGTCTAATTGAGTTGATAAAGGGGAGAGCTGGTCTTCAATAGAGGTAGGGCTTCCTGTAATTGCATCTTGCAAGGGCCTAGAACAGCCGCTTTAGGAGCCTTGCTTCATGTAACCCTATAAAGTTCAACTTCATATGAAAAAAGTCCATCATATACCTTATCTCTATATCAAGGATGAGCAAATACATAGAGGCTGGGGCCAGTCTTACAGGACTCATCCCTAGACATTTCTTCCAGACATCTTTTCATCTGAGTCCTTCCCAAAATAGCAACTAAATTAATGCCATATCATTTCCTGTCACCATATTGAGAAGAGCTCTTAACAAAAATGGAGTTATTAGGGAGAGCTGTGAGATTCTGAGGGCTTTCTGTAGAGTGATGGCTTTCTTTTTGTACATTCTGTGGAATCTGCATAATTTTGGGGACCAAAATTGACATTTCATGGACTGCAAAAGTGAGATCTAGGGGTCATTTATGGCACATGGAACTGTAGTTCATAAACCTATTGTCTAGAGAATATCATATGCTGGATTTTAGCCTCTTCTTTAGAAGACTAGTGAAATAAAGTAAGATAAATTTAAAGATGCTTAAAACAGGTAGATTACAATTGATCATTCATTAATTTACCTTAATTTGACTTTTGGGTGTTTATAGCCAAGGTTTGGAAAAGTTACATTTTTGGACCATAACTGTCTGAATTCCTCAGCCAATACGGGGCACATATACATTGACCACTTAAATATGTTTCAGATTGGTAATTATGAAAGTGGTTTCACTGTGCAGATGATTAAATAGGAAATCCTGGTACCAGTTTGAGGCCCAGATGGTGATGGTTACAGAAACCACAGAGCACGGATGTGCATTAAGGGCTATCTTTCATGTGTTTTTGTGAACATATGTTATCTAACCACCACAGTTTGAAACTCGCTTTTAACCACATTAAATGGTGAGTGTAGCCGGAGTCATGGCCAACAACTTTTCAAGTTCCTTTTTCAGAGTCATCCCTTTGGCAGGGATCCTAATACATTGATTATAAAATCTGTGGTTGACTTTGGTAGCATTTTAAAATGCTATTTTGCTCTCCCATGTATTAACAGAGGTCATTTAGCATGAATATAAAAATAAAACAAAAGAAGAAAGGTAATATATTAATGAAATATCTGTCAGCTGGTTTCATTTTAAGATGTTTTAAAGATGTTTTTTAAATTGTTGATTTTAGCCTGTTCTTGTAAGCCGCCCCGAGCCCTAGGGGAGTGGCAGCATATAAGTTTGAAAAATAAATAAATAAACAAATAAATAATAAAATTTGTGTGGGTGTTGGGTGGTGTGGTTGGGAGGATTTAAACAATTATTATCGAGTTCTGTTGTAGACAATATCATAGTAAAATGGTATCCCTTATCTAAAATGGCAAACTCGAGGTTTGTTTTTTAGATTTTTCTCTTTTGAATATTTTCAAGCCTTGGGTGGTAGACTCCATTGATGCAGAATCCATAGATATGGAAGGTCAACGGTACTGCATGCATGTAGGAATGATTTCTCATGTTCATAATTTTCTTTTTAGTCTGAGTTCCATTTGCATTCTTATCAAGCACTAAATCTAGATTGGAGATCAATGAAACTAAAGCCATGCATTTGAAGGAGTCAGGTGGGTCGCCTGCAAATATATTAAATACAGATTCTTGCTGTGGCTCATTACATACCTCTAGGCAGCTTTGCCACTGATATTTATCTAGGGAACAGGGATTTTTTAATTGATTTTTTCCCAGGTTGTCATACTCAGCAGGGATGTATATGAAATTATGAATGCACTAGCTATAATGTTTTTTCGTTGTTTTAATCATGGGGCCTTTTTTACTATGAGCCAAGTAAATAAGCGCCTGAGTACTTTATAAGAAATATATGCTTTTCTAAGGCTGCAGTTTACAACTGGTGTCACAAGAAGGCTTCTTGGAAGTGATAAACATTTCCCATACCATGTCATCACCTCCCACTGTGCTTAGACTGAATGAAGTTGGAGATATAGAAGAAAGATGGCTCAAGCTTCAACTTCCTTAAAGGTGTACTCCAGGGGTTAAGTACCAGTGAATGCTAGTCATATATTACTAGAAAATGGAAAATATCTATCTGTAGAGGAAAAATATGTTTTTTGATTTATCAGATGCAAATAAATGAAACTGTAGGCACTGGTTCCATGGTTACAGGGATCATACTGTAATTCCAGTCTCATGTGTTTCCCTCATTGAGGGGCATCTACATTAGATCTTAGGAAATAGCCTTTTCTTTTGAGCTCTTTTTTTTAGATTGTAAAGCATCTTTGTAACCCGTTTTCAGAAATATTTTTTCTTTGTAAAAACAAGGATATGTGTGTTTGCATGTATGCATGGATGAGAGAGAGAGAGAAATAAGAGAGAGTGCATCTACACTGTAAACTTAATGCAGCTTGACACCACTTTAAATGCTCTGGCTCAGTGCTATGGAATCATGTAAGTTGTAGTTTTACGATCTTTAACTTTTTCTGCCAAAGAGTGCTGGTGTCTCACCAAACTACAACTCTCAGGATTTCATAACATTGAGCCATATCAGTTAACATGATGTTAAATTACATTAATTTTACAGTGTAAATGTAGTACTAAGAAAATGAAGTGGGGTGGGGAAAAGATTGCATGTGTCTGCCTACAGCTAAAAATATGTGGAATTAGCCAGCATAATTGGAACAGTCTTATCCAAACTTTTCTGGCTTACTTTAAAACTGCTCAGATTTTATCAGAGAAAACCCCCTTCCTCCATCAAAAGCATTCTTTATTTAGCTTTGCATAAAATACCTTGGACAACTATCTAATTTGGAGGAAGATAAGGCTTTTCTATTTAATTTTCCTGAGGTTTAAGATAAGATGCCTGACCTTCCATCTCCTGATACTAAGCAAAGTTACGTCCACATTCCCCATTTCGCCTTTTGCCATTCTGTAATAAAAATCAGCTTTCTTCATTGCTATCTCTTCCCATGGCTTTAACCACATTGATTGAGTAGATCAATTTAAGAGCTAAATGAATGGCATGTGAATTTTTAAATAGCCTTAATTTACTGTCATCATTTCTTTCTCTTTTAGCCCAAAGTTTCTTGAAGGAAGATAATCAGTTTCTGCTGGTATATAAATTAGTGTTCTACCTACTAAAATTGTTACCGTATGTTCACTTTCCCTACATATTCCAAGAGTAAATCAAAGAGTTCATTTAGAACTAATGAAGAAATGCGATGTTGTGACTGCGCCTTCGGGGATTATGGTTGATGGTGATGGAATTCGAAGAGGAAGAAAAAACCCTCGTGATGAGGGTTCACTGGAGGAGTTGCGCAGGAAGCGACTTAGAGAGCTATATGGGGGATCTTCTGAGGAAGATTCAGATGGGGAGATGGATGCTGAGGAACAGGTGGTGGCTGGGGAAGCGGGCACTGAATGGGCACAGCCACCGGAGATGTCTGGGGATTTGGGGCCTATGGATACTTCTGAACCTGGGGTTTCTGCAGGAGCTGATCCCAATTGGGATGCTTGGAGAAGGGAGGATGGTTCTTTAAGTGTTCATGGGGCTAAGTGTGGGCAGGATGATTGGGACTCCGACGAATTGCTAGGTACTCCAGATCCACGAGCTCTAGCTGTGTGGAGTTCAGACTCTGAGTAGATTTGGGACACCTGGTGTTTGGGTGTGAGTGTTTGGTCACCCAGGAGGAAGGGGAATAAAATGGGAATGTTTGGCCACTGCACTTTGCGTGTGGCAAGGTGTTGCTGAGGCGCCATTGGGATCTCTGTGTTTCCATGAAGACTGGACTTGGCCTATGATTTGAATCTGCTGATATCACCTAGCTTGGCTCTCGCTGTGTCTTATCGTGGACCTGTTTTGGATGACTGCACCCTCTTCGGACTTTGGATTGAATTTGACCTGGCTTCTGTCTACTCCCTCTGACTGATGGCTACTCCCGGCTTCTGACTATTGGTTTGTCTTTCGGAATTTCTGCTGCCTCCTGACCTGACCTTGGATTCTTCTGACGACGGCTATTCATCATCCCTTTGAGGCTTTCGGCTTATCTGCACCGTGGAAGCAGCTTTATTGCTTTTCTAGTTTGTTTATTTTCCAGCAATTAACTCTATTTGTTTTCCAAAGCTGAATTGAAGCGTTATTTAGTTTTTTATTGAATGCCAGCATGGGAAATTAGCGTGACTCATTTTTGAGTTATTATTGTCCAATCGACTCTCGAAACACTGAAAAGTGAAGTGTTTCAAGGATATTTCCTGTGTTTATGTTATTTTCTGGCTTATCTTCGGAATAAACTCTGTTTTGTATGTTAACTGGCGTCTGACTCTTGACGTGCGAACTCATTTTAGTGCCATTAAGCAAGGCAGGAAAAGCCAAATATAAATAATTAACATAATTCCTTTTCAATAAGAATGGAGGTAGGAAGTATGCAAAGAGACCAAACAAATGCAACCTTTAGTGGAAGTTATTAATTGTGAGACCATTTGTAATTTGATTAAAATGTTCTCTCGGTCCTCTAGTGTGATTCTATTGTCAAAGTTCTTTAGTCATGCTGGAAGACTTAGAGCAGAAGATCTGAAATATGAGTAGGATTTGTGGGTCAGAGGTTTCTGGAAAGTTTGCAGTGGTTCATTCAGCACCTTTAAATCTTGAATTAGAAGCCTTTCATGAATCTTCAAGAGACTGTCAGCTATGAGTTAGGACATAGAGGCAGAATTGGGAAGCAAGGGACACTAATAAGGTATATTGACTGGACTCTTGGTCTGGAATATGGCAATCACATTCAGCTCTTTTTTCTGTCCTGGAACCCTTTGGCAAACCATGACATCTTAGTCTATATATTTCATGAGTATGTGTTACGTAAATAAATTGTGTTTGTGTGTATATGCCTTCAAGTCACCTATTGACTAAGGGCCTTTCCACACAGCCATATAACACAGAATATCAAGGCAGAAAATCCCACAATATTTGCTTTGAACTGGGATATCTGAGTCCACACTGCCATATATTACAGTTCAAAGCAGAAAATGTGGGATTATATTAAGCTGTGTGGAAGGGGCCTCTGAGTGACCTCATACGTTTCTTAGGCAAGGAGTATTCAGAGGTGGTTTTGCAAGTTCTTTCTTTTGAAACATAGCCTATAGCACCTCATATATTGTTTCTCATCAAAATACTATTTTGTCTGATACTGCTTAGCTTCCAAGATGAAATAGGATAAGGTGCCTTTAGGGAAGGGGTTCTTAAACTTTTTTGTTCAATGAACTCCTTTGCCAGGCAGGCAAAAACCATGGACCTCAAAACGAAGTAGCAAATAGTTTTATGACATTCAACATCAACATGACTTTACATTAAATTTTAGTTTGTACACAGGAGAACTGTGATCATGTGATCTAGTTTCAGATCTAAACAGCTACCATAATTTCAAAGTATGGATGAGCGCAAGCAATTTTTCAAGATATGCAACAACTGTGATATGATATGAAATGAATACTGAATTAATACTATTGTAATTTATTGCATATATTCATAAATGATGGAAATACTAATTATAGGTCAGATAAAATAAAGTTAATTAGTAATTTTTTTTCACTTCAAGCTCATGAATCCCCTGAAATCTTTACACAGATCCCCAAGGGATACATTTGTTAAAGGTAAAGGTTTTCCCTGACGTTAAGTCCAGTCATGTCTGACTCTGGGGGTTGGTGCTCATCTCCATTTCTAAGCCGAAGAGCCAGCGTTGTCCGTAGACACCTCCCAGGCCATGTGGCCAGCATGACTGCATGGAGCGCTGCTACCTTCCTGTCAGAGCGGTACCTATTGATCTACTCACATTTGCATGTTTTCGAACTGCTAGGTTGGCAGGAGCTGGGGCTAACAACGGGCGCTCATTCCACTCCCGGGATTTGAACCTGGGACCTTTTGGTCTGCAAGTTCAGCAGTTCAGCGCTTTAACGCACTGTGCCACTAGGGGCCCCAGGAATACATTAGCCTCTGGTTAAGAATCACTCCTTTAGGATATTTAGGGTCTGAAGATAAAAATTCCATGTATGCCAATCTGGACTTCTTGGAGGAAAGGCAAGCTATAAATATGTTTAATGTACTGGAGATTAGCTGAAAGTATTTTTAATAAAAATTTTCAAAAACTGCAAAATGTTGTGGTCTTTCGGGGGGTGGCTTCAGATGAGCAGACGTAGTCACCTTTTCAGAGTAAAGTCAAGAAGCATTGGAGTCACCTGGTGAAACAGTCATAACCAACTTGACATCTTCTTATCTATTATGGCAACATTTTAGCTACATAAGGACTAACTGAGAATGAGTTTGCTATTGGTGTATAAACTAAGAATATGTAGTATGGAATAATTGCATGGACAGACAGTATCCGCATGTATTCTGGCTAAGGATAAAGCATTCTGGCTTGTCATTCACTTCTGAGTAGCTAATCACTTATTTACTGTATTGTGGAAAAGTAAGAACCATACATGGTTGTCAATGGCCACCTGCTGCTCAAGAGTATATACTGTGCAGAATGAATGCCTCAGGAAATCCACCGAAGAAGAGATTGCTCTGCTCCCATTTACCCTGTTTTATTCTGCCTCGAACTCAATGATTTGAAAGATGCTCTGTGAATCACAGCCTTTTGATATTAGGATAATGCTTCAGCAGCACCATCTTAGATATTCTTAATGGGTCTTAGATCTCAATGCCCCTGTAGTGAGAGGACATAATTATCGGCTAGGTTTCCAGAAACCATGGAGGTTCTGATTAATATTAAAAGCTTTTTTATATAAAAAATAGAAGAAGAAGGATAAGATGGGGGGAAATGATCAAACAATCTCCAAAGTAGGAAGCTTCTACAGTGAGTCACTGAGCAATGAGACAGCAATCTGATCTATTGTAACATAATGCTGGAAAGGTCATTTGTTTGCTTTTTAGAACAAGGCTATAATCCACTCATTAAAAATTTAACACATGTGCATTTTAAGATGGGATCACAGAGGGAGTTCCCCACCCCCACCCCTTGGTGCCCTGATGGTCAGACAACAGATATTGCCATTTCTATAGAGGAGAAAAAATGATAGTGTTGCCCTGGGTTATTCCATGGTGGAGAAATAGCTGGACTTGCTTCTGTAGTTACATCTTGTCAGAAATAAACAAAGGAATCTTTGGACACATCTACTGTAGTTTGACACCACTTTAACTCTTGTGGCTGAATGCTGTTGAATTCTGGGATCTGTAGCTTGGTAAGACACCAGCAGGCTTTGCAGAGAAGCCAAAAACCTTTCAAAACTAATTTTTGCACCTTAGATAATTTATTTAAAGTTCAAACTAAAACCCAGAGCAGCTTCACCACCTTATTAATATGGGAGCCCCATGTCTCTGTTAGATGCTTTGCCACAAAAACACTGGCAGTCTGACGTTGTTTGTAAGGTACATTTTTTCAGGTTGTGGAAACAAAGATTGGTGATAAAGCTTCAATTGAGACACCTTTCCCCCACGATAGCTCTTTCAGGAGTGAATTTCTCTTCCTAGGGGTATATTTCTCTCACTTCCTATTGTCTCACCCCCATCCTTAAATAAGAGACATTTGTAAGTTGGGTGATTGTAACTAGGGGATTGCCTGTGTGGAACTTATTTCCCAGCAAATATTTGTTAGAATGCGGGTGCTTATGATCATTTGTTTTGGACTCACAACATCATCATAAAGGAAAATTTTGACGGCATACACCCGTTCTCCTCCATTTGCATGACGGAGCCTGTTGACTCCCATCCCACAACACAGGGCTACTTATGGTGGGGTTTCATCATGCAAATGGAGGGGAAATGGCATATGCCATCATGGTAGCAACACAGGAAGCTTCCTGTGTTGCATAGAGATCATAGCCTCTTGCCGGGCTCCACTGGGTTCACCATGATGCATGGTGATTCTGGCAGCCAATATGATAAGGTAGGTCTTTAGTCTGTATTTTGAAGAAAGTTTTACCAGATGTAATTCTACCAGATTCTTGGCCATATTTCTTTAATCTCTTAGTCAATAATAATAATAATAATAATAATAATAATAATAACGTTATTTTTATACCCCGCCTCTATCTCCCCAAATGGGACTCAGGGCGGCTTACATGGGGCCAAGCCCAAATAAAAACAATAGCAATATAAAACACAACAATAGATAAAAAACATGCACAATTATAAAAATTTAAACATTAGCCAATAAAAACAAATGGCAAGAACTAATAAAAACATGGATTAAAACAGAGAGGTTGTAAAAGTAGACTGGGTAAGGTGCACCATATAAATATTGATAAAGTGATAAAATGCTGCAAAGCCCGGGGCTGTGGCACAGACGGGAGAGCAATGAGTCACTGACCAGGAGGTCATAAGTTCGAGGCCCGCTCGGAGCTATGTTGTTCGTCTTTGACCTGTGTTAAAAAGGCATTGAATGTTTGCCTAATATGTGTAATGTGATCCGCCCTGAGTCCCCTTCGGGGTGAGAAGGGCGGAATATAAATGCTGTAAATAAATAAATAAATAAATAAATAAATTCTTGGAAGTGTGAATTGGGATGGGAATAGAAAAAAAGTGTACATTTAACTGGCTTATTGAAACTTTCAATGAATGTTGTATTAGCAATTTCTTAGTATTCAGTTTTTTTTATTTTGTCTCCTTACATGTTAAGTCTTGCATAAATAAAATATCATTTAAGTTAAGATTTAAAAAGTCCTGTGTGACGCTTGTTTTTACTGCAACGAACCACCCTAGCTGCCTTACTGAAATATTTTTCTTTTCTTCTTTGTACTTACAAATGAAACTGAAAGTCTGAATCACTCTGTGTCAGCTTTCTTCAACCCAAAGACATTGTTCGGGATTTGTGGAAATCATATTCCAAAAATCCAAAATGTCCCATGATGGTATAAGCTACTTTTCTGCCCTCAGGGAACAGATATTATGAATTCTTCCACTGCAAAGAATCTGTTCTGGTGCTTGTTATGAGCCAAGAGAAATCAATAGAAAGCTGTCAGTTTCAACAGCCAGACAGCTCTTCCAGATGCTATAAAAGGTGTGGGAGGTTGCATGGCACCATGGTGAATCAAATAGATAACGTCAGAGTGACAAAGATTTTCTTTCATGGGAGAAACACTCTAAAGCAGTAATGGAACGTCCTTGAGAAGGTTCTAAGAAGTACCACTTCAATCCTCAATAGGCTTCATCAATAGATGCAGAGATGCAATCCTTCACAAATTTCATTATCTGAGGAAACAGTATGTAATGTTCATAATTTTCTTTCTGCTGTGAAAAAAGGAGTTATTCTGAGCAAAATTTACACTTTTTGTTTGCACAGAAAACATTTTCAATATAGAAAATAGCAATGTTCTTTTCTATGCCCTCAAAAAAAATCACGTACAAATTTTGCACAGAATAAGATTCAAACTAAAAATATTAGTTCAGGAGTCTACTTGTCACCGCTTCTTGATACTTAAGAAACACATTTTCAACTATGTTGGCCCTCCATAATAATGGACTCTGCATCCATACATTCAACCAACCACAGCCCAAAAATATATTTTAAAAAATCCTCTTGCTATTTTATATAAGAGATACCATTTTACTACACCATTGATTACAATGGTACTTCGGTTTCTATGGATTTTGATATGTGACCCTGGAACCAAATCTCAGTATATGTTGAGGGACCACTGTATTTTTCATCCTTGTTTTAGTGTAACAAGGTATGTGTTGGATTTAACGCATCACCTCAAATCCTATTGATGCACCATTTTGCATTTTCAGTCCTTCTCCAAGTATTCTTATTTGGTGAATTTTGATTTCCCTCCCAGAGATTCTTGAAAGTGTATTCCTTTTATTACAACGTTAATGATATCATCAGTTTTTCCCTTAATGATAATGCAAAAGCTTTAAAATATAGATCTATTCAAAGTTGTGTTCATAATTGGGATGATGTTTGTGATCTTCATCAATACTACTTTGATAGAAGAGCTTCAGTCTAGAAGATACTCCAGTACTGGAATTTAAAACCTGTTGTGACAGCAACCATTTTGGAAAAATACAGTTTTTGTACATGCACAAATATTATAATTCCAAGCCTGAAATGGCAATCACTCATACTTATGTTCCTTAAATTTCAGGTATTTATGAGCCGCCATTTCTTATACTACTGCGGTGAACCTACCCTGGATGTGAAGATTGCCTTTTGTCAGGTGTGTGTTCCTTACAGGTAAAACAAGGTACAGTATATACTTGTACTTCCATGTTTTATGGTTAATGTTACAGTAAATGTATTGTTGTCATTAGCTGCTGTCGAGTTGACTTCTGCTTATGATGACCCTTTGAATGAGAGATTATGAAGTCATCCTATTATCAACAATACTTTTCAGCTCCTGCAGATTTAGATGTGGCTTCCTTAATAGAGTCTCTTTATTTGGAATAAATTCTTCTACATTTTTCCTGCATTCTACCTAACCAAGCATTATTGTATTTTCTAGTGAGTCAAGTCTTCACATGACCTATCCAAAGTTATTGCAGTTCAATAATCCTGGCTTCTAAGAAGAGTTCAGGCTTCATTTACTCTAGGACCCATTTATTTATCTTTTTTAGCAGTCCACACTATCTGTAGAACTTCTTCAGAACCACAATTCAAATGAATTGATTTTCTTCTTAGCTGTTTTCACTGTCCAGCTTTCACAACCACACATAGAAACTGGAAATGAAATGCATGGGCAACTATAACTTTAGTATTCAATAATATATTCAATATATCTAGTGCTTTGAATGTGATTTTCCTGCTTTTTGGCAGGGGGTTGGGCTGGATGGCCCATGAGGTCTCTTCCAACTCTATGATTTTATGATATCTTTACATTTCAGGATCTTGTCTAGTTCCATTATAGATGCTTTTCCAGGTCCTCATCTTCTTCTGATTACTTGACTGTAATCTCCATTCTGATTGATGACTGAGTCAAGTAGATTTATTAGTAACAGTAAACTACAGAAGAACTTCCGCAATAACTTGTGAGAAGTTGTAGGAGAAGGTTTGATATGCACACAGTCTATAGCAGCATTTCTCTGTTTGGGTCTCTATAGATATATGGGATTGCAACTTGACATGGGAAGGATTTCATTTACTTCATTTTTAAAAAGTGGAAATGTTCCAAAAGTCATCATTTTGTTCATAAATCAAACAGAAAGAACCTGAAGATTCAAAATTCAAATATTGGTATGCAGCTCTGAGAACTTGTGATATATGCTGGTATACGTATTTCTATCTCCTTTCCTCAGAGCAACAGATAAAATATATGTAGACATGTAGGTGAAAGTAAGACCAAAAGTAAGCACACAAGGGTTGGATTAGATGATCCTTGTGGTCACTTCCAACTCTATACTGCTATGATTTTGTTCAAAACACATTGAATTTTAATTTGTTTTAAAGGCTAAATGGAAGTACAAAATGAATATGAAACAAGGTACATAAAAGACCGCCACCTTCCCAGTGAAAATATTTGCCCACTGAGACCGCTAATATATATATATTGTCCCATTCCAATGTCATTGGATATGTGTGGTTTGTGTCTATCGATTATTTACTACATAATGGAGCTTACTGCTTGTTGCCTAGTTCTTATTCTGACATAGTTCTTACTATTCTTTTGTCATACCTCGGTGCAGATTATTTCTACCATTGGATTTCTTCATTTGTTCTCCTAATCCAATTATTGTTTATATTGTTCTATTAAATTGTTATTTTGTTTATATGTTCTTGTTCTATTAAAGAGTCCAGTATTGTTTAATATTTTATTTACATATTTTCTATTTTGGCATTTTATTACTTGATTGATTGATTGCTTGTTGTTGATTGTTGTTGTGTCCCTTCACGTCATATTCAGCATAGGCGAATCTATTATGGGATGTGGGGTGGGTTTCCTTATCTCCCAGCCCTGTTCCAATGCCCAAGCCACCATACCATGCTGACTTTCCTGTTTGATTTTACGTTCGGTTAAATTATTTTATAACTGCTGTAAGTCTTTTAGTTGGAAAAGTTACCTGTACACAATAATATGCATTAAAATATAAAGTACTGTATTTCCTAATGCACCATCAAATCTAAAGTGCACCTAAATTTTCAATGCCTTGAAACTAAAAAAAGTATTTGCTGGCAAATGTAATGCGCAGCAGCAAAAAAATCATTCTTTGTAATTTGACCAAAAAGGTATATGTTACAGCTGCTGTATACTTAACGTCCTTCTTTAAATACAAAAGTATTAGAATACCAACATTTCCAGTGATGGAAAAGAAAGACAGGTTAACAGATAGCCCTTCCTTCAAAGTGCCTCTACTGCTTATCCTGCCTTAGTTTCCTTGGGGTGCATCTATTTTATTTAAGAAATGTTTCTTCACACCACTTTAACTACTTGACTCCATGATATGGCATCATGGGAGCTGTAGTTTTACAAGGTCTTGAGCCTTCTCTGCCAAGGAGGGCTGTGCCCATTCTGAATACTCCTAACAGAGTTGAATGAACAATAGAGGGTGCAACCAAACTGTAGAATTAAAGCAATTTGGCATCACGTTGACTGCTATTGCCCAATGCTGCTATTATTATTATGTTTATTTATACCCCACTTTTTCTCCCCACAAGGAGACTCAAAGCATCTTACATTAAAAGCATTTCAATACAATTTAAAATCTACAAAAATACAAACTTTTAAAAAGAAATAAATATCAATGGCATTTGAAAAATTGATGTCCTTTGGGGGCATGCAGCTCTTCCCTCAGCTCACCTCCAAGGCTGTTTTTCTCTGTGGAAAAGGGTGTTTGGAGAGACACAGACTGAGAGAGAAAGGAGGAGCCAGGCCAGATCTGAACTTTGCCTCCAAGGTTGCTTCTGTCTGGGGAAAAGGAGGTTGTGGAAGCACGCCACCAAGCACTTCCCTGCCCTTGGGAAGACAGCGGCAACCCTTCCTCCTCCTCCTCTTTATCCTTCTCCTCCTCCCTCCTTCTGGACCCACTGAATCTGAGTAGCAGCCAGCCTCCCAAATGGACAGGGGCTGCCTTGAAGGGAGAGAGAGAGAGAAGACCTAGCAGGCCTCAAATCTAATGCGCACCCTAATTTTGGCAAGGTCATTTAGCCAAAAAAAGAGTGTGTATTAGACTCAAGTAAATACAATATTTCCATTTACGCTCCACATGTTTCTGGCAATTTTGTGTGGAAGCTCAATGTACAATAACATGGTACAGCTACAAGTGGTTGTCAATGTACAGATGTCACTACCTCTGGCACTGAGTGATTGAACAAGGAAAGGGTTTGCTGAGCGGCATCTTTGTTTGGGCTGTAATGTGAAGCAATCTTCATGCAGTTAGTCGTGTGGAATTAATTACCCTTGAGAATAGAAGCCCCTATAGGTTAAATTCTGAAGAGCCAAAATGAAATTCAATAAGATAAGCAGTTAAGGAGAGAGTGTGAAGTTGGTCAGATCTTGGTTTTGCTGGTTAGTTGCAAGGGAAGCCTGTTGGGAGAAGTATGTGTTTAGAATAGTGAGATTCTATCTTCAAAGAAGCTTTTCCCATTATCCAGGTGAAAATGGGTTTTGCTGTTTGCTTTTATATGCAGGGAACAGTATGGCACCTTTCAGTCTAATCATTGATTTTTGTAGTTTGATGCAAAGCCAGTAAATGTAGCATGCATAGAGATAGCCTGAAAGCTGTGATGGAACTTGTGATGTGAGACTAATCTAATACGTATTTTTTTAAAAGTCTGTTACTCAGACTTTATTAGTTGTTATTCAGAACAACTAATAGGAAGGGGGGGATCAAAATGGTGATAGTACAACTCCTGAGAAAGTCAAATATGCCATAGTGAATTCAGTGCTGGACTACGACTCTAGGAGAACACAATTGAATCTTCGGCCCATTGGAGAATCACTTGGTGACCATGAACAAGTCACATACTGTCAAGAGTCAGACGCCAATTAGCGAACAAAAATAGAGTTTATTCAGCAGATAAGCCAAAAAGTAATGTTAACACAGAAAAAACCTTGAAACTATCAGTGCTTCAAGAGCAGTTCAAACAAAAATATAATTCAGCAACACAAGCAGGTAAAAACAAAGCTAAACAAACTTAGTGCAAACTGCACTTTCTGAGTCCAAGCCCTGCCAGCCGGCTCTGTAGTTTTCAAAGGAACAGTTCCCAAAAGAAAACACCAAATTGGTTAGGAAACAAACAAACAAACTAAGAATGCAGTAGACTGCTTCCACAATGTGGATAAAGCCGAAGGCTCCAAAAGGATGGAGAAAAGACGTCATCCGGGATTCCAAGGTCAGGTCAGGAGATAACAGCGGTGTCCAAAGAGCAAGCCAGGAGTCAAAAGCCGATAGTAGTCATCAATCACAGGGCGAAGGCAGTAGCAAGGTCAAATTCTGATCCAAGGTCTGAAGAGGGTGCAGTCATCCAAAACAGGTCCACGATAAGACACAGCGAGAGCCAAGCTAGGTGATATCAGCAGATTCAAATCATAGTCCAAGTCCAGTCTTCATGGAAACACAGAGATCCCAATGGCGCCTCAGCAACACCTTGCCACACGCAAAGTGCAGTGGCCAAACATTCCCATTTTATTCCCCTTCCTCCTGGGTGACCAAACACTCACACCCAAACGCCAGGTGTCCCAAATCTACTCAGAGTCTGAGCTCCACACAGCTAGAGCTTGTGGATCTGGAGTACCTAGCAATTCGTCGGAGTCCCAATCATCCTGCCCACACTTAGCCCCATGAACACTTAAAGAACCATCCTCCCTTCTCCAAGCATCCCAATTGGGATCAGCTCCTGCAGAAACCCCAGGTTCAGAAGTATCCATAGACCCCAAATCCCCAGACATCTCCGGTGGCTGTGCCCATTCAGTGCCCGCTTCCCCAGCCACCACCTGTTCCTCAGCATCCATCTCCCCATCTGAATCTTCCTCAGAAGATCCCCCATATAGCTCTCTAAGTCGCTTCCTGCGCAACTCCTCCAGTGAACCCTCATCACGAGGGTTTTTTCTTCCTCTTCGAATTCCATCCCCATCAACCATAATCCCCGAAGGCGCAGTCACAACACATTCTCTGAACCTTTGAGGAAGATAATAGCATATCTCTGTGAGAGGCATATTAAAGTCCCTTAGTTCTGAAAAATTACTTGAGGGTCTTGAGTAAATTTATATTCCACAGATTTATTTAATTCATATTGAGAGGTTTAAAGCTAAGGACTACTTTTTTGACATGTCTTAACAGCCAATCAAAGATTCAGTAAATTAGGTGGTATAATTCTCTCAGTTCCGTGATCTTGGGTGCATACATTATTCACTACAGATGTAATTATTCTGAATTAAGAATCTTAACTATGTGAAATGGCTCTGGCATTCCATTTTTGTATTTTCTGGGGGTATCACCAGTTGATTTGCATTTCAGAGGTGGTACAAAACTAATTGTCATCTGTCTTTCACCATCATCAGGAGACCCAAGTTGTTCACCATGGTGTGAGCAAACTTTATAGGATCTGCCTCTTAATTCTCTGTGTGTGTTCAAGTGCCTTGAATTTACCTGTTGACCTATGGTCTCCCCATTAATTTCATAATAATTTATTAGGCAAATAATATTTAAAGATGGTTTTGCCAGTTCTTTTCACTGAAATATAGCCTGCACCACTTGGCATTCATTGGCTGTTTTCCATCCAAGTACTGACCAGATCCAATCCTGGTTAGCTTCTAAGATCAGGCAGGATCTAATACCTTTAGGATATCTAGGCCCTTCTCTGAATTTTACCACAATGAAATTTTAGGAAGCGTTCAGATTTTCCTACTGCAATAAGATCTGTTTTGTAAAATGGGCAACATTTTGGAGACCCTCAGTACCTCCCCATATATGATTATCACAGTTACTTTATTTATTTTCTCATTTTTTCCTTTCTGTTCTGCTGCATTCAGTCATGAGCGATTCTCTGACCACTAACTCAAGGAAATGCCTATTAAGCCTGGCCATTCTGTCTCTCCTCCACTAAGATGGAAGAGTCTCATGTAATGTTGCACATTATTCATGTAAAGTGCATTAACTTAGTAGGACTCTTCCGTGTTAGAACTAAATGTTTTATCTTTCATCCTCTGTATCCATTCCATCAATATCAACTTAATGGCTATTGAAATGACCAAGGTAGTTGTATAAATTAATTATCCAGAGGATTGCAGTAATTTGAGTTGTTTTCATTTTCTAAGTTTATATCATTGATTTTGAACCCACTGGTTAAAAATACAGATGTAATTCTTTGCTAATTTTGTTCTCAAAGGACACTAAGAGTAAATTATTGATTTATTTCCTACTGTGGGAAAGTCTTTGAAATTGCCCTTTCGAGGGAATATTTGTTGTTTAGGATTTCTTTCTGCATAAAATTCACATGTAATGGTTCAGTGCAGAAAACAGAATTTTCTTCACAAAAAGAAAATATTGCTATTGTTTGCAAAATTCACATGTAGTTTCTTTTCATAGTAAAGAAAAAAATAGAAACCCTTTTCTGCATAGATAGTACTTTTTCCTGTGCAGCAGGTGTTTTCTGCACACAAACACAGCTAAATCAAAAACCATGCATAAATTTTACACAGAAGAATTCCTGAACATCAAATGTTTTCATTGATCCAGGATACTTGTCGACAAACCTGACACTTGATAAACACATTTTGGGGCATTTTTGGAAAATTGTTTCCATCTCTAATTGTCTGTTGTGCCATCAAAGACATCTCTCACACAATATGCTGGAAGGTAGGTAGCAGCAGTAAATTGTTGTCTCAATCTCTATGTGCTAAGCATCATTTCAGCAAATCTGCTGCCCTTAGGTGAACTTGCTAATGTTTCAGGCATGATTCAGAAGGCCAAACCAACTGGCTTTCATATGTGAAATGGTGGGACTGAGTAGTGGTGAGTGTCAATCTTGTTCTTTGCCTCAAGCAGCAAGATGCTTTGGTTCAACTACTGCTAGCAATATTTGGCTCCTCTTATCCCTGGGAATATTTCCTGACCTTTTGTCTCCTCACCCACTGTCTCTTCTTCTTGCCAATGCAAAGGGAACTCTGGAAAAGGTAGTTCTATGTTACATTGAGAACCACAAATCTTTTGATAAGACTATATGTCCCAATTCAGCTGCATGTGTATGTGCACACATCCTCTTTTCTCTCCCCTCCTTCTTTTCCTTTTTTCTTCCTATGATATAATAATAATAATAATAATAATAATAATAATAATAATAATAATAATAATAATAATAATAATCCCCTTTATTTTTATTCCACCCTCTCTCCTCCTCTCTTCCTTGGCTGGATCTACATATACTCAAATATTCTGGGATGAATTGCCCTGGAGCTGTCCTGATCTAGTACAGAACAGTCCCTAGAGTGATTTTGACTTCCAGATAACCAGCCAGGCCAATTGTGCGGTGGGATTGCCACCTCTATATTGTCAGTCAGAAGCAGTTTCCTCGCAGTCTTGCTACTGATGTTACTTCTCCTGGTTACATAATTAGGTATCCTGTTAGAACTTCACCAAAAGTGATGCCGTCAGCAACACCTTCCTGTGGATATGCTTCTGGCCAATGGTCTGTTGGACATGTGGACATTGGATTGAATCTGATCCAGTTGTCCACACATCCAAAATACTGTGATTGCTTAGAGCTTACTAAAAGCTCTGCTGTAAATCCCATCTCTTCTTGTATACTGAGTCTTTACAACAGTTGAAATGAGAACCCACTTTATTTTGTGCATGTAGACATAGCTCTGGGTTCTAGTCCATTGTTCAGATGGTTGCTTATTTAGCTCTATCATGGCTTCTGACCAAATCAAGCAAATTTCATAGCACAGTGGGCATAAGAATGGAAGTTAAATTTTAGACATATCCACATTTTAGCTTTATTTACTTTCTGTTATGGTAATTCCTTTGTGTCTCTGACCTTGGGAAAGTTTACCTTCATACTATCCCTATTGTGAAACCTTTCCTAATTTATTCAGATTTGTATAGGCTGACTTTAATTTATATATATATATATATATATATATATATATATATATATATATATACTCAAATCATTGAATATATAACCCACAAAGAAATGTGGCACTAAAGAAAGAGTAGTTACACTGTCCAGATGTTGTTGGATTACAAATCTCAGCATCTGTCATCATTGATTGGCAAGAGCTGAAATGTGCAATCTTACAAAATCTGGAAAGCTGTATGATTCACAATTGTATATTAAATTTTAAAATGGAATAATTTTGGAAACAGGGATTCCTTACCAGGAAAACTTCAGACCAGCTTTTTATTGTGACATGATTGAAATCTGGTAACACCATTAGGGGCCAAGGCTTCAAGCCAGTCGTTTCTCTTCTTTTGTATTGACAAGGATATTATCCCAGATTCTGAATGATTGCTGTACATATTTTACCATCTGGTTATTTTATCTATCACCTTTTTTTGCATCTTTTACTACTTTTTGCCTCATGGCACTTGTTTAAAAGAAATGGTGCACTGCTGTACAAAAAAAAAAGATAGTTTAGTGTAGTGAGGCATAGTTTGCAACTCAGAGAAAAACTGTCGTTTATCTGGGAAACAGGACATTTACCTTCCTACTTTATGAAAATATTCCAAGTAAGATTGTTGCTTTTTAAGGGAAGATAATAAGATAAAATAATTTAGGGATTACTCAAGAGTTCCATTGTAAAGGGGCATTAGCCACTGATACAACAACATGGGAGCCTTCCTGTGTTGCATACAGATCAACGAGTGGGGTGGGGGGAGCTGGGTGATGCAGGGCATGGGGTGACAAGTTCCCCATGCTCCATGCTGGGCACGGCCGGATTTGCCACAATTCATGACGATTCCGGTGGCAAAAGGGATGAGGTCCTTAATATGGTCTCACTAGGAATGTTTAAGTCTTCCACTATGACTCTATGGTCACCTTACACTGGAAGCCAATCATATAATTGGGCTGAAGGACCTAGAGATTCCCAAATGAAAACAGTGCTCTAGGAATCTCTAGGTCCTGCAGGACAACTATGTTCAAATGCTGTGAGAATTTGACTATGAAGTGAGACCTAGGCCCCATCTACACTGCCATGTAATGCAGGTTGAATTGCATTATGTTGTCAGTGTAGGCTCATATAATACAAATTGGACTGCATTGAACTGGATTATATGAGTCTATACTGTAACCTGTACTGTAGCAGTATAGATGGGACCCTAGAGATCCTAAGAGAAATGTTCTCTCAGATTAAAAAAAGGTTTTGGATTGTGGGCTTTCCACTTTCTCAGGGCTCCTGGGTCCCAAAACCCAGCGGATGTTTAAAGATGATCTGCATTTTCTTCAAAAAATAATAAGACTAGTGTCGTAGGGAAATGTTATCAGGGGAATCTGAGTCCACCCTAAAGCTACATGTATTAATTGTAACACTTTCAGCTACTGGGGTAATTCATCCACATCTGGTGCTTCCTATTTGGAGTTTAGGCTATAACATAACCCTTGCGTTTTGGTTTTGTATGTTTACTTTTTAAAAATTACTTCAGTTATGGGATCCTTAACTAATGGTTGCATAGCTAATAAGAATATTCCCTGACTGATATTCCCCACAACTATTAGTACTATTTTCTGAAAGTTCTACTTGAGGCTTCTTTATATAAAATGTATTATTTATTTATTTACCCCTTTTGTATCCTGCCTTTTTCCACCCCAGAGGGGACTCAAGGCCACTTAAACAATCAGTTTGTTTTATCCTCCTAGCCTCACTATTGTCGTCTTACTGGTTGTCAGTATCTAGGGTTCTTCCAATTGCATGCTTTTTTTCTGCTGGAGATGCCAGAGACGGAATCATTAGTCTTTTTCATGCAAAGCATGTGCTCTGCTACTGAGCTGTGACCTTCTCCCCTTGTTGTATCTCTCCATTTTCTGACATATGCGCAGAAAACAAACTTCACAAACAAATGCAGTGATATTTTATTTAACTTTTTTTGTGCTGTGATTACCCCTTTTCTTTTTCTTTTTGGCAATTGAGTGCAGGAGGAGATATCAACATTCCCAGGATATGTGTGTCATTTGCTATAAGTGAAGGGCACTCGGGTTTCCATCAACCACTCCAGAGTTTTTATATGTCTCCATGCTCCATTATGTCTCCTACACATTTCCTGCACCAGCTTTGAAGGATTTTATACAATCATAAAGAAGATGATTGAATTCCCAAAGCCACATGATTGGTTGTAAAATATTCCTCTTGCACAAATAAATATCATACTTTCCTACTCTTAACTCTACTGAATTTAATCAGTTGCAGCTTCTTCCTAATGCTGACAAACTTTGCCTATTTTCCTTTCAACATGATGCTCTAAGTCAGATGGAGAACAGGCATTTCCACAAATGCGATTTTCACTGGAGACAGGACACACAGGTTGTATTTCTCTTATTTTTATGCCTAGTAATTGCTCTGAGAGGCTTCTGGTTTTAAAAAAAATAAATCTTTACTTATTTCATCTGTGCATGTGAGAATAGAACATTTTAACCCTGATAGCTAAGATTATAAAATAATTTGCACATTTTCAACTTTTTTTGGCATGTTGGAAACTTCTGAGTGATAATTGTTTACACAAAAATAGGAGGTTTTTTCTCTACAATTAGCAACATTTTCCTGCAGAAACACACAGGAACAAGTTGTGTGTGTGTGCTAAATCTCTGCTGTATTTTAAATAAACATTGATGGAGATGAAGCAAAAAGCAGGATAAAAGTGGTGGCCTTTTTGTTCTTATAAAGAAAAGCAAATATGGCAGCTTGCAAATGTTTTTGACAGGACATTTCAACATGCCGAGATGCCTTTTCTTGTTGAGGATGAGAAATTTCTGGACTATTATTATTCACATGGAAATTAGCTGCAATTATGATGCAATTTCATACTTTCTACCTGTGTTCTTTTGATTTGTATAGTAGTGGAAATTGTTACTGTTTTTATATGTCTCAAAGTACATTCAGATATTGAATAAATACACCAATTATGTCATGTAACCCTCTCACTGGGAATTGCCGCTGAAGCCTTCTGATGCCATGAAGATCTCAGGACTTCTGTAATTATTTCACCAGTACAGTTCCAAGTTTCAATTAATCTCATTCAAAAGAACATCTCTGATGCCTGAAATAAAGTATACTAAGTATAAAAAAGCTAAATGTTCTAAAAAGGCTTGACCCTTTCCAAATCGCGTTGTCAGACTGAAAACTGGATAGGGCTCTTTAGTGGTTTTATGGAAGAGGGAATTGTGGTAGATGTGACTTAATCAGAATTTTCAGGTAACATGAAATACCTGATGAAATTCCCTCTTCTACAAAACCATTGAAGGTGCTCCACAAACTATCTCCAGTTTTCAATCTGGCAGACCTAGCCTCAAATATAAGTATGTGTGATAACCCATAAGGGTTTTGCAATATTTTTCCTAGTGGATGGCTTTCTGCCCCCCCCCCCCCACCAAGAAATCTATGGGAGTAGTTAGAGATGGATTTATATCAAGAGGGTTGTAGCAAAAATTGAGGTATCTAAGGTATTCAAGCCATTTCATGTAGCCAGTGGTAGTATCAAAGTAATCATTAGGAAAACATCTGTCTATCTGAGGATGAAATACCATACCTAAAAATACACTGAGGTATTAAAATAATTCAATATCTCTGCCCAATGAGGTTGGTTATTAGAATGATCAGTTGGTTTTTGCTTTGCTTGAAAGCTGTCTTGCCATTATCTTATGAGAATGGCCCCATTTGCAGGATATTTCTATTTAATTATAGGTGGTTCGTTTAGAAGAGGTGTTTGAAATTCCCCAAATAAATGTGTCTACTCAAACAGAAAATATAATTTCGGGGAAACAATTAACACCATTATGGTGAATTAAGACTCACATGATTAACAAAGAATGCTTAATTCTTTCCTTTCTCCCATTTCGCCCTCCTAAACACACAACAGCAAATCCTGCTACTTCTGTCAAAGGCCCCATCTACTCTGCCATCATATAATGCAGTTTCAGAATGCAGATTAATGTCAGTGATGTGGATTATATGGTAGTGTAGACGCATATAATCCAGTTCTAACTGTGTTATATGACAGTGTAGATGGGACCAAAGTGAAAAAGGCCTATTTCCTATCCCAGATAATTGTATTTGTAACTCCTCTCCAGCTTTAGGTCTCTTCTACTCCCTATGAGCTCAACCAATAACTATTGCTCCTTCCTTAGCATTTTCCCCACCCACTGGAGCAAGTTAATACATGGAATAATTATATGGGCAGACAAATAATGGCTTGCTTATGTGCACACATTGAAATCAGAGGTCTCCTCTGGCTCACTTTCTCAAATATAGTAGGAAACTTGTCCCATCAGAGATTGTCCAGGAATTAGTTTAAGCATAAATAGTAGTCATTTCTATTATGGTTATTTCTTCTTTTTTCACTAGTTCATTAAAAAAAATTACATTATTACTGATTCAATTCTATTTCCTATTACACATTGCATTTTCAAGTCATTTCCAAATTATGATGACCCTAAAGGGAATGTATTCTAGGCTTTTCTTGTCAAGGTTTGCTCCGAAGAGGCATGCCATTGCTTTCCTCTGTGGCTAAGAGAGAGTGAATTGCCTAATGTCGCCCATTGGATTTCCAAGGCTGAGCTAAAATCTGGATTGCTGGAATCCTAGTCCATCACTCAGACCATTACACCATACTGGCTCCAGTTTGCTAAACCCAGAGAAAAATCAAAATCTACCAGTGTTACTGTAAGAGGTCCTAAATATCTAGGAGAGATGTAACAATTCACTGCAAATTCCATGATAGCAAATAATTAAACAAATAGTGCTTTTGAGATGGTAATGACAGAAATATGATGGAACTTGACAGGTATACCTTTTGACTTTGTGGTCACAAATAATTCTTGCTACAGATACTAGTATTGCTTTGGAAAATACCAGACACAGTGATGACAAGATATAAATAATAACTGACCCAATGGCACAGCTTTCAGAAAGGGATGCCCTTCATTGACATAACCTTTGCTAATATTTACCAGCTGTTTGGAAAAGGAAACAGAATTTATAGAGATCACCATAGCTGTTTGGTTTTAATTATTCAGGGGCGGCTATTCTCCTGAATAATTGTAATTATGAATCACTTCTATAGCCTGGTTAGTGTAATGTACTTTAATCTATTGTCTCATTTATTACTATCAATAAAAACAATTCATATCTCTGGGTTGAAAGACTGACTCTCTCTTCCATACCAATCATATTATTTGATAGTAGAAACAGGCATCTCAGAACTGAAGTTGGCTATTTTCAATAATAGGATTGAATAGAATGCAAATAATATTCTGTATTAGGAATGGATTAGTTTCATACACTTGCATACAATTTTCTCCAACCCCATTCAGTTTGTTCATCTTTCATTCATACCACTGTCCTACCTTTATCATCAGAGGCAGACCTGAGGCCTCTCCTACACTGCCATATAAAATCCATATTATCTGCTTTGAATTGGATTATATGGGAGTGTGGACTTGTAAAATCCAGTTCAAAGCAGATAATCTGGGATCGGATCTTGGGATATAGGAGCCTGAGAAGGCTTTATGAATTAGGGTTCTTTTTTAACCACCTTCATCAAGGATTTTTACCTTCCTTTCAATAACATGTATTGGCATCACAATTAACTATATTCCTATTAAAAGGAAGGAACTAGTTCTAACTGTTGAATGTGTCCAAGGGCCACCTTGAACTGACACTAGGCCAGCTGAAGCCATGTTGAATCCAAACCCCTCCCAAAGTAAGGATGTTAAAATTACTTAGTACTATTCTTAATTTGGCCTAAGTTTCGGTCTGCTTTGTACTGTGCCCTAAACTGGAGGTAGATAGGATCAATAATAAATCCCAATCCCTTACAGTTGAGTCATCTTTCAATGCACCAGAAGCAAACTTCTCCTTTTATGCTGTAGCTCATTGACCATATGTACAGGCTGTCTCTTTTGTCCTTTGTGGTTTTCTCCTACCACAGTTTATGCAATTCACCAGCTCTACTTACATCATATTATCAATAGTGGCTAATGACTTCCATGTCCGTTTTCTACCAAAAACAGAACCTAAAACAAAACCATTGTCTCTGCACAGTATTTCAACTACACTTTGGGATACTCAAATATGGGGAGAATATTCTGGAGGAATGTTTGTTTTCTCTGCCACAATTACTCATCTTTGCATGTGAGGAAGGATTTTCATCCCTATACCCCAGGACTGCTCAGGAAGGAAGATTTTATTGTACAGGAATTATACTTTGCCCACAATGAATTAAAGGACTGGTTTTCTTTCATCTTTCAAATCCTCTAAGGAGAAAAGGTGAGGCCAATGGTCATGTGGACTGTGTAATATTGACAGATAATACATTGTTTAAAATCAAGCTATTGAAGTGCTGTGAAATAGTTCCTTCATGTGGACTCCACTAAAATCCTTTTAGATTTTATTTGTTAGGAGATAATATTGTAGCAAGTATCCTGGAGAGAATACCTTGGGCTTAAGAAACAAACAAAGGAGAAATCAAACCAGTCCTGAGTCATACACAGAGAATTCAAAATAGCAGATGAGGCATCAAAACAATTGGGAGGGGGGTTCTAAATACACACACACAAAGTCCAAACAGGATCAAAAACCAGACATGGAGCCACCAAAAATCAGAAGTCAGGTTTCAGGAAACTAGGGAGCAGGGACCACCACAACATCCATGATAGTGAAGCTGTTGTTCTGTAGCACAGATACAGACTTGGCTGTGCCAATTTATAAAAGTAGTGAGAGTACTGCAAAACATGTGTATAAGCAGAAACAAAAAGGAGACAAGCTCCATGTGCTAATTGACGGTCAGCTATTTATTCCTTTTGAAAAGCCCAATGAATTTAGGGCTATGTGAAGAAAGGCCTTCTTTAGGGACATTGAGCAATAATCTCTGGAGTTATAAACAACACTTTCCAAAAATATGGACCATTAAGTATTAAAAACATTTTTTTCATACAGCAGTGTTTCGCAATCTTCTTCTTCTTCTTTTAACCAGGGACTGCTTTGACTAGGGACTATTTTGACCAGGGACCACTCTCCAACATTAGTACCAAAAGGGTAATGGATCAGTTTTTGGTCAACTTTAGATTCGGTTTGGTTATTTGGGGTGCTGATTCAGAAAATTGAATTGAATAGACCATATTAGCTCTAGTTTCTGATACAGAACATATGCCATCCAGTAGTCGCCATCTGCTAACCCACAGAAAACCATATTTAATAATCTAGAGCTGATGTGGTCTATCCAAGGCAAATTTCTGAATCAGCACCCCCCAAAAAACCCCAGGAACAGGCCTAAAAATGAAGACACCAAGGCATCTCTGCTTCCAGGTGCCACATGGAATGGCTCCACTCAGGGGAAGGGGGGAGGAGGAGAAGCAGCAGTCAGGAGGCTTGTTGTTGTGCCGCGGATGATATTTTAGTTCTTGGGGACCACTGGTGATCCACAGACCACAAGTTGGGAACCACTGTCATACAGGCTGAAAAACATCGGGCTTTCTGAAGGAATAAACAATTGATCATCAATTAGCAGGAAGAGCTGGTCATGTTTTTGTTTTGTGTTAGTTTAGAGCCAACTGTAGCTCAATTGGGCTGGGCCCTTCATCCCTGCATTTTGCCATTAAGGCAGGCTATACATTGGCAGAATGTAAGCCGCTCTGAGTCCCCTCGGGGAGAAGGGCGGGGTATAAATGAATGTAATAAATAAATAAATAAATATACCTGAGCCTGTGCTTTTGTTGCCATAATTGTAGTTTATGACTACAAGGATAAAGAAGCTTAGCCCCCTTCATATGACAGTCTAGGCTCTGCTTCCATGATGTTGACTGCCAGATTATCAGCCATTGTTTTATTCTATATTAATTTATTTATATTCATTTATTATATTGTTGAAATGGCATTGAATGTTTGCCAGTTTTTATGTTTTATATCTAGAAGCTGCCCTGAGTCCCTCCGGGGAGATAGGGTGGATTAAAAATAAACTTATTTAATTATAATCTAAGGCTGCCAAACATCTCTGGTTATGAATGTTGCCTGTTATCTGAGCTCCATCTTTATCCTTCTTTATTGGAGGAGGCCTCCTCCAGCTTAGTCATGACAAATATGGACAAAGCCTGCCAGTAAGAACTGTTATGATTATCAGGACCTTCAAAATATGAACAATCCATAATGAACAGATGGCATCCTCGTTTCTCTACCTGTGGCAGCCATAGTCTTAGAGGACATTCTGCTGCTCACAAATCTGCATCTTCTTATAACAGTTCCTATAATACCAATAAAGGATGCTTCATTTGTTGTGTGTACAAATACTAAATGGAAACACGTGCGTGCGATTTTTTTAAGCAATGCCATTCTCCCCCCCCCCCCCCCAAATTAAAATATTCTCATTTTAACCTCTGTGTCCTTTTGGCACTTCTGGATGCATCCTCCCCCCTTGACCTGGCACATTCATAAATCCTTTTCTGGCTTTTGAGCACACAGTCCTGCTGGGTAGCTTATGAAAATAAATGAATTCAAAACTCTGAGGTAATTAAAAGGAAGCTAATTTTGGCCATTAGCCAGAAATTCATGAACATGTTGTGTTCGATCTGATCCTGTGTATAGTCTTTCCCGTCCTTGTGCCCTCTGAAGCACAGTTGTGAGAAATATGGAAACACTATACTGTGATATTTCTGCTTTCCCCTTCCCAATTTAATGATGACAATCTTCTTATGCTCTCTTTTGTAGTCTATATTACTCAGCACTGGTTTACCCATAGAAACAGTAGGCAGGAAGCTTGGGAAGACAGATTAAAGCAAACAGTGAAGGAAAACTAGTCACCGTATAACTTAGGGTTCACTGGAAAAACAATCTGCTCAGAACTTTTTATGGATAGAGAGAAAACATTCTAAGGATAAACATATTTGTTTGATTATTATTTATCAAATATCTATCTATTAACATGTTGGTTAAGGTATTTATTGTATTCAGATGAGTTCAGGAATGTAGATATTCTAGCTGCCAGAACCCAGCATTTTTCTTTTGGCACTTGAGATGGCAAATAGCACACACAATCTCATGGTAGTGAAAACATAATCACAAATGAAATAATACCCCAAATTTGGTGACTGAAACAGCTTTCTTCCTTCTTCTAATGGTAGGGTCAGCAGTGACTATAGCTCAGCCTGAAACATGGCTGATTGAAATGAGGTTCAGACAACTACAATGTGATCTCCATATCCACAGGACCAGTATCTTGCAGTTTCATTTATCCATATCTTACAAAATGTGTCTTCTCTAGGCGTTTTCTAGGTCCTCCAGCATAACACTATAGTATTTTTTGGGAAGAAGTCTTTCATTTAAATAGGGTTTGCTCTTATTTATTTTGGATCTCCACACACAGTCTAGGAATGTATCCCCCATGGATACAAGGGCCATACTGTACACACTCCCTGCATTGGAAGAATATGTGAGGGCAGTCATCAGTCCATATATGCTTACTTCACATATTCATATGTATCATAATAAAGACAAGTTCCACATTTGGGGTGTATGTGTTTTGGTAAAATGTTTTGTGAAGAGCCTCATCCTCTGTCAGTGGAAACAAATTTCAAGATGGAGGATGTTGTGAAACATTGACATGGTGGGCAAATCCAGTCAGCTTGTCCCACTGGAAATGCTTTCCAAGAGAACTTCTTCACTCTGCCCACTACCCTAAGAGCCCTCTCCTTCCACATCTTTGTGTGTGTGTGTGTGTGTGTGTGTGTATACACACACACACACACACACACACACACACTAGGATGTCTTGACCCAGCATGCCTAGAATATTTCCTTTCTTTCTTTTCGTTGAGCCATGTTGTCTGTAGATTTTTTTTATCAGACTGAAGGCAATATTTAGAACTAGACCATGTAACTGCCATGCTGGGATTGGCTGCTCAATCCTATTGTGGTGGCTTCTATCTCATGACATGTGGGGCACCTGACCTATGCATAGAAGGAGACAAATCAATAGAAAATAGGATCAAATCACAAAAGCATGCAGAATATGTAAATTATTCTCTATTCTCTATTTCCCCTCTTTTTTTCTCTAGCAAGGTGAGAAGCTAATGTAGTGGTTTCTGAACTTAAGGATGTCCTCTACTTGTAATGCTATAAAGCATAATTCAGATTAACCCCTCTTCAATAATTACATTCATTCTGTTATTGACTCTTCCATTGGGACCAGCTGCTCATAACATTACTTCTGCTCACTGTTTTTCCCCATCTGTCACAATCCAGGCTGCAGAGCACCAATAACCATGCGCAGAGACCAGATTCTATCTAATATCTTTATTAAAGAAATATATAAAGTCAATAAAAACAAATGAAGAATATAGTTCAGAAGGAGACCTTTCAGGAAAGGCCAAATATAGTCCAGGAAAATATTGTCCAATATAAGATATTAGAGTTCAAAGTTATAATCCACTTGACCGAAACACACACTATTGCCAAGCAATAGTGCGGGGAACTGTCCAAAGTCTTTCGAGGCTTAAGGTAAATCCGAAGGAAACTGGAAAACAAGGCTTGAAACTAGGAAGCAAGGTCCGTGGTAAAACGCAAGACAAGGCAAGACTTGAAACTTGGCTAGATCAAACTTGAAACAAGGCAATCATGAAACATGAATTGAGTCCAGTGAAGTCCGTGAAACAAGGCGAGGCTGGAAGCTAGATCCGGGGAACAGGGAACTGGAGTATGAAGTCTACACACGATCTCTCTCCTCAAGCTGAACAAATTGACTCCGCAAGGTTCCCCTTGCGGCAAAACCCCTATATAGGGTCTTGTTTTCCCGCCAACAGAACACTTTCCCTGGAGAACAAGAAAGGAAACCAAACTCTGTCCAGATGTATGACTCCTTAGAATTTCCCAAGGGAAGCAGACCTAATCAGCTAATTGTCTGGCAGCGATTCTGAGGCTCCGGCGATTAGCCTCCCTGGCTCCTCTATCTCTATTATAATTATCTTTTCGGGAAAACGGGGGAGAATTCTGCCCAAGGCTTGTTTGGTTAACTTCCTGAGGACAAACATCCTCCAGGTGGCGAGGCTCCGATTCAAGCTGAACTGGTGGAAATCCCAAATTTTCCTCCTCATCAGCCACAATAGCACTAGGAACGGGACTACAAGGCCCATGAGACATCACACCATCCCATCTTCCTGGCCCTACTATGATGTACCTTGAGCCTGTCCCCAAAGTCACATTCATTGCTTTTTCCCCCCTTCCTCCTCAGTTCAGCATGAAGATTATAAAAATGAAAGCTGTGAATTGTCCAACATTTCAATTGAACAGATTCCTGTTCCCTCTTTAAACTGCAAATTCCAGGACTCCATAAAATAGAACCATAGCAGTTAAAATGGCATCATAGCACTAGAACTGTATGGTGTGAAAAAGGTCCAGTGGTATCATTTTACTTTGTAGTTGTTGAGAAGATGAATGAATTCCATTGTCATATATCAATTCAATTCATGCTTTGAAGGGTGTTTTAGATGACTTAGAATGATCTGAAGGACAATTTCCCACCTGAAATAGGGTTAGATGCCATTCCTAGAAAGAGCTTGTGAAAGTCATTAAGAAAGCTAGCTGTCAACATGAAACTCCCTGACAACAAGCCTGAAATGACAAGATGGGTCACCTTTGTGATCCCGAGTGTCTGCTTTGTTTCATTACTATGCCGATAGTTAACTGGGATTCTATTTTCTTTCTCTCCTTGCCCCCTGTTTTGGCTCCATGACAGGGATTCGGGAAACAAGTGGATGTGTCATATATTGCCAAATATTACAACATGAGTAAAAGCAAAGTTGACAACCAGTTCTACAGTGTGGAAGTGGGTGACTCGACCTTCACAGTTCTCAAGCGCTACCAGAACTTAAAACCGATTGGCTCTGGAGCTCAGGGAATAGTTTGGTAAGTTTTTCTATAAATATATTGCTTTGTATGCTTTAAAAGAATATACTTATTTTTTGTACTATTTCATTTTTCTGTCCATGAATGTTGCCCAAGACCAAAGCTTGGAATTAATTTGTTAAAAAAGTTAATGTACTACCCATTTATTTAAAAACATTTTTCTCCAAATTTTAAGAAGTTTTTATTTAAATAGAAGACAAATTGCCTAAGTTTGAAAATGGGAAGGGGGAGCAGACCAAGTGTGTGAGGTCTGAAATACTTGTGAATTCTCTTGTATACCTTGCTCTCTTCTTTTCCAAAACTGTTTATATGCAGGAGGCAGGAGTGGAGACAATCTAAACACTGAAAATCAGTGTGAGCTAACAGATTGCATTTGAAAATCTTGAACATTTCATTTGCCCTCCAAGTGTCCTGATTCCCAATACTTAATGAAGGATGGCATTAGCTCCTTTATTGTGAGACCACAGACAAGTCCATTATTCCCACCTTTCAATTATTTGTCTAGCAACTAGTCAATCAAAATGAAGTACAGAATTCAGATATATTGGCATAGTAGGAACATGCTTGTTTTCTGATGCCTTAGAGATAGGACTCAGAGCAATGGGTTCAAATTACAGGAAAGAAGTACCCAACTGAACATTAGGAAGAACTTTGAGACTTCATAACCTATTCTACAGTGATACTCACCTCCTCAGAGTGTGGTGGAAGCTCCTTCTTTGGAGGCTTTGAAACTGGATGGATGCCATCTGTCAAAGTTACTTTGTGCTTTTCCTGCATGGCAGGGTGTTGGATTAGATGGCGCATGTGGTCTTCTCCAACTCTATAATTCTAGGATTCTAGGATTATATGATTCTAGTAGGGAATAAGATTTCTCTGGAGGCCCATGGTGGGTGGGAAGCTCACAGGAGGTGACTGATATAGCGGATTGATGGCATGCTTGTGAAAACCTTGCATGTGCCTCCTCAAATCTAGTGGTGGATTGGATGGAACACAGCAAGATAAGATACAGATAGAGGTAGAGTTCGGGTCCCCTAAGCCATACCTGTTCATTGACCTAGAGCATTGCCCTGCCTGGATTATATATTTCAATGGAGCAGATATCTGAATAAACAAATTTGATGTCTGCAGTCATATATAGCTTGACTATAATATGGCAAAAGAGAGAAAGGGACCACGGTCAAATAAGACTGAATAAAGTGAGATAGCATGCAGGATTGGTTAATTGATGTTATATTGAGTTGTATGTATTTTGGGTTGTTTTTTGTTGTAGGGGAAAATACATATGTGAAAATATTTAGAGGGAAACTAGAGACTTTCAGGGGCTCAAAATGGTGCTCCAAAACATAACTAAAATCATAGTAAAAGGGATCAATGCCATGTACACTCACAGCCACTCCAACAACCTAATGTGAGTATCATAGAGGTTACAAATCTTCCCACAAACGTTGGATCATGACTAATATCCAAATACCTTGAAAAGTATGTCCTTCCAGGGTATTAAATATTGGTACCAGACAATCCTCCTAGAGGAGAATGTTCATAAATGTCCAACTACCAGAGAAGTACCAGTTTCCAAACTACTGCTCATGAGCTTCTCTTGGAAGGAGAGCACAGAAGGCTTCTTATTCTGGCTTTAGATACAAGCTAAATTTAAATGAGAAAAGGTGGTATCAAAGATATTTGGATCTTGAAGATTACACTTCCCCGAAGGCTAAGAGTAGGGCTGTACTGGTTGGCTCTCAGATGAGGTAATGGAGAGAAGCAAAGGTCTGTGGGGTAGTGTTACAAGAGGTCCTTTACTTATTTTCAAGTTATTTGAAAGTATTTTCATTTGACATTTAGGTAAAACACAGATTTGTTCATAGATATTTCCTGATTGTCAACTCTGAATCTCATTAATTTGGACTATTATGAAAACCTGGCAACTTTGAGCATAATTGTTTCTCCATTCCTCCATATACATAATTCTAAGACATTTTAACTTTTTGTGTATCTTTAACTTGTTAAATGTAATTTTGTTTATTTAGGTTATTTTAAATTCTGATTTATTTTAAATTGCTTACATTAATATGCTGTCATGAGATCCCACGATATAGTGTGTGGTATACGCATTTTAATAAATACAGCATAGAAGGGACTGCTTTTTCTGTACCATTTGACTCTGTCAGAAATGCAAGGTTTCCAAGTTGATGTGTTGATCATTTGAAAGAAAAAGAACCAGAAAAAAACCTGACATTTCACTGAGACATATGAATATCATAAAGGCTGTGCTATAAAACATGTAGGGCTAATAAATCTTGCAGGATAAATAATCAGATCTTTTATGATTCATGCAAGTGTTTCTTTGATTTATTACTTATCGCAGTATAAGTTTCCACTGCTACTTTTCCATCCCAAGATTCTGCTTTCAAAACTCATTATTGTTCAGTTTCAAAAAATATACAACTTGGTAGGTTTCATTAATTTTATTTTGGCTTTCCTTATCAATATCCTTTCCCATTTCTACTCTCTGCGCTATCATTGTTTAATAGAAAATTATGCTTCTAGACAAGTCATATTTAGAAAACTTTGACTTATAACAATTCTTTCTCCCATGCTGCTATTTATAGCTTGAACTGTGTAGTGTTATTGAATAATTGATTATTTTAATAACTTATTATATTTGTTATATATTTTAATACATTCACATACTCACATATACACATACATTATATTTATATCCCAACACTTTCTTTTTACCTTTTGTGACAAGGGTCACAAGAAAAATGACATACCTTGTCAAAACCTTGTAAGACAAGTGCAGAAACACTAAATTGAGCCTGATAGTCTAGCATTTTGCCATTTATTTCATGATACTGAAGACTGCTTTTCAAAAGTAGTCAGTTACCATTCTAGTTCTAAGCCAAAAAGTGGGTTGTCAAATATGTTATACTACTTTTTTGGGGAAAAGCAATTGTTTTCTCTTTTCTTGTATTAAAAGCTAACTTTTAGTTAGTTACTTTTAAAAATCTACAGCAGATAAAGTGCAACATGAATCTCTCCAACCATATGATATCTCCCTTCTAGCTGGAACTATTAACTTCAGTTTATTGAAACAGTTACACTGCAGGATGAATGAAGTTGTACATCATTAAGGGTGCATCTACAATGTAGAATTAATGCAGTTTGACATCACTTTAACTGCTATGGTTCAATGCCATGGAATCCTGGGAGTTATAGCACTCTGTCCAAGAAGGCTAAAAGTCTTGTAAAACTGCAGCTTCCAGGATCCCATAGCATAGCCATGGCAGTTAAAGTGATATCAAACTGCATTAATTCTACAGTATAGATGCACCCTCAGTTACAATTGGAGTTACATTTTAATTATAAATTACTCTATTTGACTCATTCCTTACTTACAAGCCCAACTGCTTGTAACCAAGTTCTTTAGTCTACGAGACAGGGGAGTAAATTATTCTGGCTGTATAAGATAGAAGGAGACAGGTATCAAAAGCTAATGTTGGCCAGTGAGTCCTTGCCCAATTCAAAATGCAACTCTCCTCAAAACAAAGTGCTGATCAGGGACATAGAATCAGCAAGATTACAATTTGCTGGAACTGACCAAGCAGTTTGCAAAAGCAGTGCCCTCTAGAATAGGTTAGCCTTTCTTGTTTCCTCACACTTTCCTGATGGCAGTGCAATTTCTGTGCCAAGAGAGAGTGAACAGCTGTTTCCCTCTTCACTCCTTTACTCCATGTGATCAAATACAGAGCTCTTTGAATGTGTTAATTGTGACAGCTGCTTTTGGCTGGAGAAAAAAACTGTCTGTGCCAATCTCTTATTGTTGCCAGCTTAGAGTACCACTGAAAGTGGTAACTGGGCATTAACAACTGAATTTTAAGAAACATCCCATAGAAATGCAGATGTTTTTAAAGTACTTTCTGGTAGAGAGGAGGGAGGAGAAAAAAGTATAAGGAGAGAAGAGAATTAGCTAAAGACTTTAGTAAAGGCTAAAGGGTGACTCAAAGCTCAGAGTCACTCTCAAAGAAAAGCATACCCCACCCACCCAAGATTCAAAAATGCCATGCACCCACCCATCTGTACTTTCCAACTCCCAGTCCCTAAATAAAAAATTTTTTTTAAAAAGGAAAATCTAGGAACATCTAGGAAAATCAAAAAATAAAACTAGACTCAATGAGTCAAGCCAAAAGCTAAAGCTGCAAGCGAGTGAGCGGCAAAGCAATCTGACTGCAGCAATCCAAGTGCTTCTCTCTAGAGCCAGGACACAACTGAGCCGTGGAGGTGCTTGTCCCATTAAATAAACACAGCTTGAGTAAGACACGTCACAGCTTTCTTCTATTCTAACTGGCCCAGCAGGCAGGGCTCACAGGGAAACCCCAATGCAAGCATGCACCAGCCTCTCCCTGTGCCGCATGATCTGGAATCGAAACCAAAGGTAGCTGCACCTGGCAGCCGCGTGGTCCATTTTGGTTGAAAAAAATGGTGGCAGAGCCCTTATCATTATGGGCATCTGAACAAGCCAAAACAGCTGAAAGCAAATGTCCAATATGAATCTATGCACAAGCCTAACAATTGTATTGCTCTTAATCATAGTAGACTCTGTGGGGCTAAAATCCAAATGCCATATTCCCTGTTACAGTTATATAATAGTAAATAGTCCTTTTGACTGGAGTCCATGGGAACTACTAGTGCTTATTGGACAGGAGATGTCAGCTGAAGCTCAGGCACTTGATGAACTGTGGTAAAATATCTGCTATAGCTTCTGATCATGGCAACATCTACACTGACTTCTTAGGTGTTTTCAAATTGTATTTTACTTATATTCACCCTGTGATAGGTAAGATATATTCAGAGATAATTTGCCATTGCATTCTTCTGAGCTTGATAGAGTGTGACTTCTCCAAGGTCACCCAGTGGGTTTTCATGGTTGATTAGGAAGTGAAACCTGGTCTCTCAGATTCTGTAATAGCATCTAGATTATAGAATTAGTGCAGTTTGACAGTACTTTAACTGACATGGGTCAGTGCTAGGGAAACTTGGGATTTGTAATTTGATGAGACACCAGTAGACTTTGGGAGAGAAGGCTAAAAACCTTATAAGACTACAGCACCCATGACTCCATAGCATTGAGCCATGGCAATTAAAATGGTTCCAAACTGCATTAATTCAGATGCACCTCTAGTCCAACACACAAATAACTGCACCACACTATCTCAATTTATACAAGGGCATTTTGTTTGGTGCTAAAAGTATAAAACTCTCAGCTGTTGTGGCAAAAAGGAGGCATGGTGGGATAAAAGTTCATCTTACATGAAAGACAGACATGAAGTACAAACAGTAGAACAAGAGTTATTGTTGGTCCTTTTTCACACATTGACTTTCAGAGCAATAAAATGAAAAGGTTGGCATGTAATCACTTGACAAATCCTTCCTTCCACTTGATGAAATCCCTTGCCTAGCTGTTTCCGAGGCTATTGAGGATTAGAAGCAGTGGGCACATATTTCACCTTTATTGTGTTTCATACACTTTTTTTTTGCAGGGATGCAGAAGCAGTTGGGGATTTGTGAAATACAGCATGTAGGAAACACACATCTCCAAGGGTATAATCTCCTATCTCTACAGCCATTTTTTTGACATCAGCTAGTCTGTCTGCAGGGGCAAAACTGAAGTGTGTCATCCTTTTCTGTTGTTGCATATTAATCACAACAGAACAAAAAGTAATATGACTGAATGAGTTACATGTTGAGTGTGGGTTTCATGTTCTGGGTTTTGCTTAGTTTTACTTTTATGTATGGATGGATGTGTGCCATGACGTTTTTGGCTCTGCAAAAGAATGGATCTACACTGACCTCCTATACTGGGGCTGATCTGGCATGGATTAAATAGGCATCCCCCTGGCCTCTGCAGACGTAGGAGGGACTTCTGATCACTTAGCTCGACAGCCATCATTGCCACCCCCTTCCATCATTTATATCACGGCAGTCTCTGGCTGTGACTTTGGTCATACCTTTGGTCATTGCCTGACATTGGCTAGGGTGATGGAGATGGGAGAAAGGAGGAATTGACTCGACTATTTGGAAGCGAATTCAGAGTTTGTCCTGACTTTGGTTAATGTAGGGCAATGCCATATTGAGGTAGCTTTGCCCGCATTACTGCAGATCAGCTCCATATGATGTTTGGTTACCATGGAGCTGATCCAGAGCTTTTCCAACTTAGATGATAGTGCATATGTGCCTAGGAACTCTCTTTTCCTTTTATAACATTACTAGCTGTGCCCGGCCACGCGTTGCTGTGGCAAAGTGGTGGTGGTATCGGTTAAAACTTGTTGTGGAATTTTTATTTGACGTTATTTGTATTTTTTAAAATTAATTTTATTGTCACTTATCTTTTTTATTTATTATATTTTATTATTTTGTTGTATTATTTTTAGTCATTTTGTTATAGTATTTTATTGTATTAATTATTTTAGTGTTTTTTTTATAATTTTTATTGTATTATTTGTATTTATTTTTTATCATTATTTTATTAACACTGGGCTGAGTGGGTTGCTAGGAGACCAAGTGGACGGAGCTTAGCCTTCTAACTGGCAGCAATTGGATAAAAACAATTATTCCTCTCCCTCTAATTAGGACTTTATTTTTCTTTTCTTTTTGTTGTATCAACCTAGAGGCATGGATGAGGGGTTGTGATGTCAATTTTCGAGGTTGTGGGGTGTTTACTTTTGTTGTTTTGTCCGCTGCCGTGATGCCATCACTCTTTTATATATATAGATGATTAAATTAAACTCTATTTCAATATGTTTATTCTAAATATGTTTAGCTCTATTTTTATTGTGTTGCTGTAGCAGGCATCATTTCAGAACAGTAGTTCCCAACCTTTGGTCTTCCAGGTGTTTTTGACTTCAGTTGCCACAATTCCTACCAGCTGGTAAGATGGCTGGGATTTCTGGCAGTTGAAGTCCAAAACATCTCGAAGACCAAAGGTTTGGAACTACTGTTTTAGGGGAAGGGTTTGTGCATTCATTTATCCATATAAGATGCCCAGTCAAGTAGGGTAATCTTTTAGTCTACAAAAGGAGCCTTGTATTCACAGGGGATATGTCTCAGGGTTACCATGGATAAGTAAACTTCAGTAACTATGAAGACTGCTGCCAACCCTTCCTGAAGGCCAAGGCTGTTGTGTGCACATCTCCATCTGCAGGAAAAGGCATCAGGTGGGCATAGGAAAGGAAATGTGGCTGACCATCCCTGGTCTCTTCATGCTTTTGCACTAGTTCCACTGAAAACAAGAGCAAGGTTTTTTTTTCTCCCAAAGTTCCTATCTGCCTTGTAACAGCAGAACTTGAAATGGAGAAATGCAAACAGATCTGCTGATAATAGCCTTTCTCTTTTCCATATCCCATGGGCCTCCAAGATCTGGAGAAGTTTATGAACACCTGGTCTTCTGTTTCCTATTCCTTGCTCTTTTGCTATTACATTGTGCACTTCTTAACACTGCTAAGATGCTTTCCTCTATAAGTGACACAGTAGCCCTACTTCTAGATTGATGGCTCTGCAGATAGCTTGGATTTCTAGAAGCTCAACCTAGATGAGTTTTCACTTTACCTATGCATTATCAGCCAGAAATAAGTTGTTAATGTGAGGTTGCTGTGGGAACCTGCCATTTTTGTTTGGTGGTCTGTCTTTGATACAACCCTGCTGTGCGCTGTAACTAGGCAATTTCTAAATCCTGTCTCTAAATTGTGGCAATTTCATCAGGATTTCCTGCAGTGTAATCCAGTTGAATGCTAAAATTATACTGTTTAAAAAACATGTTTCCATCAATATTAATTTAAATTGCCTAACTAAAAACACTCTTTCAGAAATTAAGAATATTTCTCAGGATGTGGGATGCTGGATTCCTACCTCCTCCCATGAAGATTTGTGCCATGAAAAGAAAGCAGAACACACACAAATATGAAGAGATATAGAAGAAATCAGGTGGCAATACTGAATTAGTTTTGAGCAAGTGCTGAGTTGTGTTTGTGTGGGACCTGGGAGATTTAAGCTTTATTTCCCCTTGAATTGTGAGACTCACTGTACAAACTTAAACTTTACAAATCCAAGGATTCCATAGGATGGAACTATAGTAGTAAAGATTTATAATCATGTAACGTGAAACAACTGAAAGTTGAGAGGAGGAAAGCTAAGTATGTCATCGCTACCTCACTTATTTCAGAAAGGTCTTGTGTGTGTGTGTTGTTTGTTTGTATGTATGTATGTATGTATGTACAGAGCAAGCATCTCTTATCTGGTATTCCAAAATCCAAAGTACTCCAAAATTGTTCACATGGGTATCTGAGAATGTGAGACATTTGCTTTCTGGTGTCTCAATGTACATTAACTTTGTTTCGAGCAGAAAATTATTTAAAATCTTTTATGAATTCACCTTCAGGTTTTGTGTATAAGGTGCATAAGTAAAAGGTAAAGGTGTTCCCTGACGTTAAGTTCAGTCGTGACCAACTCTGGGGGTTGGTGCTCATCTCCATTGCTAAGCCGAAGAGCCGGTGTTGTCCGTAGATACCTCCAAGGTCATGTGGCTGGCATGACTGCATGGAACGCCATTACCTTCCCACCAGAGCGGTACCTATCAATCTACTCACATTTGCATGTTTTCAAACTGCGAGGTTGGCAGAAGCTGGAGCTAACAGCAAGCGCTCACTCCAATCCCCGGATTTGAACTTGGGACCTTTCAGTCTGCAAGTTCAGCAGCTCAGCACTTTAACACACTGAGCCACCAGAGGCATAGGAAACATAAATAATTTTCTTGTTTAGACTTAAACCCCATCTCCAATAAATCTAATTATGTTCATACATAGTAACAACAAAACAACAACAACAACAACAACAACAACAACAACAACTTTCTTCTTATATCCCACCACCGTCTCCCAAATGGGACTCGGGGTGGCTTACATACGGGGTAAAATGCCCATAGACACAAATACAATCCATCAAAGAAAAAAAATAGTTAAAATAAAACATAGTTTAAAAAAAACCAAAACAGTTAAAAGTACAAATTCAATAAAACATAAGAATAAAACAGCCACGTAATCAATATGCAGTGAAACCAGTTGCCGTAGTACAATGGGCGTGATCAGGATATACAAGGGTCGGGCATAGGGTAGTGCAAGCAGCATAAGATAGGGCCTGGTATTGGATAATGTGAAGCGTATCCTTATGGAACCTAGGGACTGGGCATTCATGACTAGGGTCTAGGCGCTGTCACAAGCAAGCTGAAACTACCAAGTTTTCAGATCCCTAAGAAAGGTGGACAATGTTAGGGCTTGTCTAATTTCCCGTGGGAGGGAGTTCCAAAGCCAGGGAGCCACCACCGAGAAGGCCCTCTCTCTCTTCCCCACCAACCACACTTGTGACGGCGGTGGGAGCTAGAGGACAGCCTCCCTGGCAGATCTTAGAGCCCGTGCCAGTTCATAGGAGAAGATAAGCAGGACCTGAACCATTTAAGACTTTATAGGTCATAATTTGCATTTTGAATTGGGACCGGAAACATATTGGCAGCCAGTGGAGCTGCTTTAATAAGGGCATTGTACGCTCCCTGTAATTAGCTCCAGTTAGAAATCTGGCTGCCGATCTTTGTACCAGTTACAATTTCTGGGCAGTCTTCAAAGGCAGCCCCACATAGAGTGCATTACAGTAATCCAATCTGGATGTAACTAACTAAGGCATGCACCACCATGGCCAAGTCAGGCTTCTCGAGGAACGGTCACAGATGGAGCACAAGTTTTAATTGCGCAAAAGTCCTCCTGGCCATGCAAATATAGGCATTCCAAAATCCAAAAGAATCAAAGTATACGTTTAAATGGCAAACAGAATAATAGCATAAATAAAATATAAAACTAACTGTACTTTCTTTGAAAATGGCTTAGTAATATATTAAAGGGAAAAAGAATAACAAGTAAGAATCTGCATTAGCTATTTAAAAGTGTTATAAGGGTTGTATAAGTAATGGATTCATAAAAAGGAAATATTTATGCCTATGATACCGCTCGAAGACCATGACACCTAGACACTTGAATACTGGCATGGATACTAAGGGGACTGAATGCATTCACCACAGGGTATTTTTAAATTAATAAATTAATTCTAATTCATTAAAACAATCTATAGCCTGCAGTGCTGTAAGCTAAATCTGATGGTAGATGAAAGAGATATTGGGAACAATTTTATATGCAGAAGTTTCTCTTCCAAATGAGAAGAGGAGAGCCCAAGGAAAGGCTGTGCACAAGATTGCAGAAAATTGTAATTGCTGGTTGAGAGATTCTGGAAGATGTATCATGATGGAGTAAATATTACCAGCAATTCAATTCCCAGCTGAAATATGGGTTTGCTGACAGTTGGGGAAAATCCATCAGGAAGTATAATAGAGCAAGAAGACTTTAACACAGTTTTCTCCTGGTAGTTAAAAGTTTTCCAGGTGAATTATTCTGCCAAGGAATACACATGGTATCTTTGTGCGTGTGTTCATTATGTTTATATATATTCCATATAAAGTTGGAATATGAGTCTGCTGCACTGCTTTCACACCACCCATAAGTTTTGAAAGGTCTAGTGTTACTGTACTACTATCAATCCAGCAGCCAACAAAGAAGTCATTTTTTTTAGTGAAATACATATGTTTTGCTTTTCAGTCCATATACTGGCTATAAAGAGCTGGACACTGCTGCAAAATTCCAAACTCTTGCTAATCAAACATTTCAGGATGGGTGATGTTAGCTGACTATTTTAACAGTAGATAATAAACACATTTCTACATATTTTTGTGTAGATATATTTGTGACCTATTGAAATCAATGTAGGATCATAGCAATAGATTTTTTCTTACAGCATTCAAAGGCTTACAAATGGGGAAGTGAGAGGTCTCTTCTATACATTATAAAGCAGGAAGGTGCTGAAGGGAATATATTATTCATCTGAAAAAGAGGAGGAACAATAGAAAGGGATACCAAATGCAAACTGGCTTGTAGAGTATGAAAGATCTATTGGAGAACAAAAATTGGATATGAAATGTAGAGAGGCAGTGAAATCCTAACTGAAAGATATCTGGTTGTAGCTTGTTTCAAGTAAGGCCTATTCCTGTTGCATTTTTCTTCATTTTAATTGGTTTTGCAAACATACCGTGTTTCCCCGAAAATAAGACAGTGTCTTATATTAATTTTTGCTAGGTCTTACTTTCAGGGGATGTCTTATTTTTCCATGAAGAAGAATTCACATTTATTGTTGAACAAAAAAAATGAACATTTATTATACACTGTACAGTAGGTGTCATCACAAACCAGCACAACCAGACAAACTGTGAATCCTATCAAGAATTTTGATGGTGTGGGTAACTGGATCAGGCTCAATCCACTGTCTGCATTCCAACAGATCTGGATTAAATAAAAAAGTGTAGACACAACCTAAGACACAAGTGTAGACACAACCCATATATGAAAAGTCCCTTCCTTCCCCAACACTATCCTCTTGAATAAAAAACCCTGGAATTGTAGTTCTTATGAATATAGGTTTGTCTCCAAAATGTAAAGAACATCCTGGAGAGTATTTTAATTGGAGGGAAAAGGTGAAATTCTCAATTTTACCACAGCAGCTCTAATTCAGCACTATTTCTGACATCTTCAGTAACACTTTGGAAAGTACAGAGATCTTATTAATGACTCTTCCACATCATATTTCATTTGGTCCTCCCAAAATGCAGCAGAGAATTACTTGGCTGTCAATGTTGTTGCTTGAAAGACGTGCATCCATCTCCATTATATTGCAGCTGCAATATCTCCAAAGTATGAATTATACCATGCTAAAAGTCAGGTTGTGTTTATTCAAAATAGCTGAGCTGAAAACTTCCACAAGCTAGGATTTACACAGGAAACAGCACCACAGAATTACAGATGAATGGCACTCCACAGAGTATGCAAAACATAGAGAAGTGAAGCAGATAGTTCTTAGAATTCAAAGACTCCGTTCTTCTACTTAATGACAGAAAATTTCATTTAAAACAGAAAGACACTCCTTTTTGGTTGTAAGAATTCAGATGTGAATCATGTCATCAAACTCATTCATCTAATGTATTAAGATTCCTTATAATCTGTACTAAGTTAGGGCCAGAGTTGACATGACATGCGGTTGCTTATGCTTTCCTTCTCAGAATTATGTCTTTTAAATAAATACATAAATACATAAATAATAAATGCAATATTGTATGGCTGAGATGTAGATAGATAGAATGGAGGGTTCTTGGTAGTAGCAAAGAGAAAATTTGTAATATTTGACGTCAGGTTACAAAAAAACCAAGCTTCCCAACAGTAAAGAAAACCGATCAGAAAAATTTCAGATCAGCAAGAGTTTTGTTTAGTTTTTGCCTGGTATTTGACATCCTACAGTGTTATGCACTCCCTTTTCTACACAGAAAATGGATTTTTTTGTGCAATAACATTGTTTCTTGTGTAGTTAAAGGGATACTTTTTTGCATAATTGTTTTTCTCTCTGCAGAATAATTTATTCATTCACAATACTTTGGGATGTTCAAGTGCAAGAATATTATGGAAACATATTCCTTATTCCCCCACAACAAGGAAAAATTACTTATCTATCCTTTCAAGTGAGGGCAAAATAGTTGAATATTTACATCTCTATTGATTGACCCTTTGCCTGATTGTTGATCTTATATAGCAGATATATATATCACTGCAAACAATAACAACATATTTGTGTTTTTCCCTACGTTTGGTCTTTCCACAGCTTCTAACCAATATAAATGGATAGTTTCAACATTTTCCTTTCAGGGCAGACTTTTCTGAGTCAGGCAACCTATTGATATTTGCTTGGAGAGAGTGTTCCATTGCATTATTCTTTATATCTGTCCATACACATTTTGAGGATTTTGAGCTGTGGCTCAAAAACCCCACACCTTCTATATACAAAAGGGAGATATTAGAGACTGGGGAAAATCACCAAAGTTTATAGAAATACAACCAAATTTTGAGAAAGGATGTGCTAAAAGGCTACCCAATTCCAAAATGCAAACCTCCATTTTAAATAGGATCACCTTTTTCATATGCCATTGTAACTTGGAACACCAACACATTTTTGTATCAATGGGGCGTATGTTTCTTGGATGAAAACCACAGTGAAGGCCCATTGTATATGATCATATGAACAAGATTGGATTACAAAACTGTTTGAGCTAAATGATATGTTTATCTGCTCTAATAAGATAAAAGTCTTTATGAAGTTTTAAAAGACTGGGGCCCTTTTACTGTCTTTCTGCAAAAACAGAAAGATATGTGTGGGTTTTGAAAATTAGTATGATGTAGAAGTGGGTGGTAACGGCGCTCCATGCAGTCATGCTGGCCACATGACCTTGGAGATGTCTATGGACAATGCCGGCTCTTTGGCTTAGAAATGGAGATGAGCACCAACCCCCAGAGTCGGTCACAACTGGACTTAATGTCAAGGTAAAACCTTCACCTTTACCTTATAAGTGGGAGACAACAGAGGAAGTGGGGGAGGTGTGGGGCTTTATTATTATTTTTATGTATGTTCATTTTCTTCTGTATTTGTATCTTCTTCTTGCTGTTTTTCTTCTATTTCTATTTTCTTTTCAGTGTATTGAAATTTTTAGTATATGTGTTGACTTTGGATAAAGCTGGATGTTACAAGAACTAAACTCTTTAGCAACTGATCCTACAGGATACTAATCTGATTCCAATGTTGCATGTGTTTTTAACAATGAACTGAAACTTTGAAAGTGACATTGTGAATTTATAATGTTGTGTTGACTGTTTGTTGTCAGTGTTTTGTTTTGCACTTGCATTTTGCATGTCACACCTTGAGTGTTCTGTGAGCTGCCCTGAGTCCCTATAGGAGATGGTAGCAGGATATAAATAAAAGGTTGTTGTTGTTGTTGTTATTGTTGTTGTTGTTGTTGTTGTTGTGGCACTAATGTCTTAAAAGCTTGAGATTTTTTTCCAATCTCTTTGAATCTTGCCTATCCCATTATGAATTTCAATATGTAACTTGGGATATGGCTGTCAAAATTCAGCTGCTGACAGCACTTTACCAAAGAGATAACAGATGCCAGCACCAAATGTTTAATCATAATCCACATGGAATTTTAAAACCCCCGTCTCTGTGCCATATCATTTTCCACTGTTGGTATGCAACACTGTACCTTTTGGAGAGATAGTGCCCAAAAGTTCAAACCTCATCATAGTCTGAATGGGGAAGGGGGAGATTTGATTAAATTATTTTCCAAGGTGAATCACAGGCAGAATTTATGGCATAATTTGTAATTAATGACATAGATCCAAAGGTGCCCTTCTGTGAGGATTGTTTTTGTAACTTAATGGAAGTAAGTTGTCTGGCAAAGTTGTACTGAAGTCCAGAGATGGTCTATATACACCCATTAAAGGAACAGGAGCCCTTTTCCATATTTCTCCTGGCAACTCAATTTCCCCTCAATTATGAATTTGTAGGTGAGCTTACAGACGCCTGCAGGAGACTTTATGACACCAATAGTTGTCTTCTTAAATTTGTCATTGTGGCTTATGTTTGCTGATGTGGTTCAGGCTGCTAATTGAGAATACAGTGATGACTTGCAAAGCACATTCAACTTTACATCATTATGTGCTAATTTATATGTAGCATTTAAATTCAGAAATAATTTCTTGAATTGTAGTATAAAGTAACTTGGATGTCTAGTCAGCAACAGATTCTGCTGTTTCATAATGGGGTTGTCTATCTAATGGCACTTGGTTTGTATAGCCTTCAAATAAGTAGAACATCAGAGTTAAATATGAAATAGAATACTTAATTATATCCATATGAATTGCAAGATCAGTTTTAAAAATACATGAATACATCTCAACCTTTAAATGTGCATTTAGTTTTTTGAAATTAGCTCTGATCATTTGATGCAGAGGAAGGGTACTAGTTCAGATTTCATGGTGTTAAACTTAACAGAGATTACAGAAATTTCTATTAGATCAGATCATGGTTTAATCAACTCTAACATGCTGTTTTTAGCATCATCAACAGCTGGGTATTTCTGGGGAACCCTCAAAAGTGGATAAAACAAGTCATTCCCCTATTGTTGGTTTTTTTGGAATTGACATTTGAAGAGATTCTGCCTGTATACTTGGATATTGCATTTAGCTCTAATTTATGGGTGGGTTGAGTATGACCCTTGGATCCAGTTTTGTGGCCCCTGGAGTCCCTTCCAGTCATCAGAAGTCCAGAGTTGTTTAATTTAAAATGTTAGTAATATAATATTGTTTTCATTTTGAGAGGGACTACAAAGGAAAAGGTAGGTATTCTGGGAGGGTCAGAACGGAATTGATTTCTGGGTCCCACAAAATTGCTCACTCCTAATTTAGCTCCATGAATTCTTCTTTAAAACCTTCTAAACTGTATCTATCCTCACTACATCTTATGGCAATGAAATGATATAATTAATTATGCATTGTCTGTGCTTGTGTTTCATTCTGTTGAGTGCCCTTGAGGTCTGGTGTCCTGAGGCCCCTTCTACACTGCCATATAAAATAATAATAATAATAATAATAATAATAATAATAATAATAATAATAATAATAATTTATTTATATACCGCCCAATTTCCCCGAGAGGACTCAGGGTGGTTTCCAACATATGCAAAGTATTCAATTGCCAATAGAAGATCCTACAACAAAATAGAAATCATAAAACAAAACATACAATCCTGCTAAAAACCAAAAAAATTAAAATCCAGTTTTAGTCAATTTCATCAAATGGGTTCAAGGTACCAATGGCCAGAATTTCAGAGTTTACATGGTCCACCTATACAAAGGCTGATGTGACAGAGTAATCCGATTATCTGCTTTGAACTGGATTATATGAGGGTGTAGACTCAGATAATCCAGTTCAAAGCTGATAATGCGGATTATCTGCTTCAATCGTCTGGATTATATGGCAGTGTATAAGGGGCCTGAGAGAGGGAGAAAATACATAATTCAATGTGGATGTTTGTGCTTTTTCCCTACCTAGAGATGTAAAATCTTCCATCTTCTATAGACATTATCCCCTGTTAAAATTATTCTGCAATGACATGCACCTTCTTCACTGACATTCGTTCAACATCATATCAAAATGCATTTAGCATTCCTTAAAATTCCAGTAGATCCTTTTGAATTGAGATTAGATAAAGAATGCTTAGTGTCTGATCCAGCTACTTAGGAGTGGGTTCTGGGAAGGAGGGATAAATGGTCAGGGATGATGAGATGCTACAAAACTACAAAGGATAGAGATCAACTTGACGTCTTTGTGAATCTTCTGGAGCATCAAATCACTAAGAATGGGCTAGATTACCTTTTTTGTTTTGGGGTTTTATTGTAGTCCTTGTCATTTGCATGGTTTTTCCTCCTCATTACCAGTTCAAAGTGGCAATGGGAGTTGAGCCACTGAGAAACAGAACAGTAATAATTGAAAGCTAATAATGATCAGTAACTAATGTTGACAGCTGATTATTACAAGTAAGAAATTTCTAATATTAGTAATAATTAATAGATAACTAATATTAGTAATAATTAATTAGTAAATAATGCCATATATTGATATAATTTATTAATTACTAATATGATTGAGTAGTTTGTTACTCATAGTAGCTAGTTCGTTCCATTGGTAATTATTAGGAATTAGTTACTGAATACTGTTAGTAAAGTTAGTATTAATCTTATCAGCACTACTGTCAAGTATCAAGGTATTAAAGTCAGTTCAAAATAATTATTCTTGAACCTCATATCCAGAGCCAAAATTGTATGACTGCGTCCATTACCAAGCTATAAATCCAGGCTCAGTCTGACCCTGTAATCTTGGCAAAGCACAAAAAAGGAGACCAGAGATGGATTCATCTAATCCTGGAAGCAGCTGCATTGGCAGTTAAAGAAGATAAAAATAAAAAGCTCCGTGATGACTGTGTTATGGACAGTGGGGTGTCCTGATTGCCAATTCTGAGCCAGCTGTTTCCAGGGGATGGAGGACTCTCTGGCTGCTGATTGAAGTGCACAGGAACACCTGAACCTCTGAGCTTTTTTGCAAACCTGTCATGAAATTACACTTTGGTCACCATGGAAGCTATTTTTCCAAAATGGATTGAAATGACTGTCGTTTGGTCTTTTGTGTGTCACCGAAAATTGCAATAGAGGATCTTCAGAGATGAGTCTTGTTAAGCCTTCTTGCAGCATGCAAACACAGGAAAAGGATGAATAGTGGGCCAACAGGAGAGGTTTTGATTGGCTTTTTATTATTTCCAGAAATAGGCTGCCTTTGTACTGCTGACTCTTTTAGGAGCAAAGTCTGAAAAACCCAGGACTTCTCAGAAAAATTAAAAGGAAAGCTTTCCATTTGGGACTGAAAAAAAGGAGCGGTGGCAAAAGGGGAAGGAGGGCTAAATACCCTAAAGGCAACAGATCTTGTCTGGTCTTGGAATCTAAGCTAAGCAAGGTCAGCTCTGGTTAGTACTTGGATGGGAGACTGCCAACAATTAACAGTTGCTATAGGCTGTGTTTTGGGGAAAGGAATTGGCAAAACAACTTCTGAATATTCCTTGCCTAAAAAAGCTATGAAATTTATGAGTTTGCGATGAGAAGAAAGATTACTTGAAGGCACAACCACAGCACAAGTATGCATTTTTTTTGAATACATAACAACTTGGGTCTATTTCATTGAAACTTTAAGTTCCTTTTAAGTTGGACACTGCTCTTCTGTTTTTAGGAGGTTTCAATATTAAATGCTAGCTGTGTTTCCCAGATATAAAATAATACTAGTTGTGTTTCCCAAATATAAAATAATACCATTTTAGCTGATTTCTAACTGATTTTTTTTCTTCTTTTTTGCATTGTTGGCTTTGGTGATTGGGGGGGAGGGGCAGAACACTGCATTTTGGATGACTTTTTGCTTTTTTAAAAAGCAGGAATTGCTGCAAGAGTGCCCAATTTTAATGTTTTTGTGGGATGTCTAAGTGGTTAAGGGGGCTTCAGAGTAGTTCCAAAAGGGTTGGAAAGGCTGCATGCTTTCCTGCACGCTATATTTCGCTCAGCTTTGTGCTGAAATAGTTGCCTAGTATCACCTAGAGGTGTTTTTTTATAAATTGTTGACATATATATCTCATATATCTTCACTTCACTTCACTTCACTTTATTTCTTAATTAGTCGCTCTCCACCAGAGTGCTCCGAGCGACTTACAATTTAAAATGTCATTCCACAATATAAAAACATTCAACATAAAAACATTCAACAGTGACTATTTGGCAAATTAGATCTGATTTACTTAAATGCACAACCAAACAACCAAGTCTTGAGCTCAGTAAATAGTGCCACCTGATTGGTTGTTGTTGTTGTTGTTATTGCATATCTTCAAGTCACTTCCAACATATCATAGGTTTTTCATCACAACATTTGTTCAGAGGGAGTTTGTCTTTGCCTTCCTCTGAGGCTGAGAGAGAGTGACATGCCCAAGGTCAACTGCTGGGTTTCCATGTCAGAGCAAGGGTTTTAACCCTTCTCGCAGGACTGTTGTCTGGTGATCAAACCACTATGCCATACTGGCTCTTGTCCTCCTGATAAGGGAAGCTTTTTAATTCAGAAAGTTTTAAACTGATCACTTGAAGTTGCAACCATAAGTGATATCTGACATGAATTGAATTATTTCTGCTGAGATAAAACATCTGAAGAATTTGATAGGGAAGTAAAAAAAAATCAGCCATTTTTTTCAGAGCAATATCATGCTACTCCACATTTTTGTGTTTTGGAGAGACATATCTAATAAAAATACATACATTGTGAATTCATTGTGAGTGGTGCAGATGCATTTAAATTGCTGCTTTTCTCAGTAAAAAAAATTACAGAAAGTGGTGACTGATAAGGCAGACAGAGTAGTAGTCATAGATCTTACAGAGGAAATTGATTAGTTTCATATATTTATACCCTGATCTTCCTCCAGAAGGAGCACATTGCCGTTCACACAAGTCCCAGCTCAGATAGTATTTTATCGAATGAATTGCTGTCATATCTTCATAGCTGAAACTTATCAAGTTTTCATTGTAGCATTGCTTTGAAGGTGGCACATTTTGCCGACAGTTGTTAAAATGGGAGAACTTTTGTTCAAGATGGGAATCCTATAGCTTACTTGAATAATTTTAGACTGGGGTAGGCAACTGCCAGGTATTACATAGTGGGTCCTGTCCTTATAGGAAAACACATATCCTCCATCTGCCTTGATTTCAGAGAGACTCTTAATTGTCTTTCACCTCACTTTTCCAGTTGTGTTCAAAAGGTCCCAGTTTCTCTCTTCTCCCACTTTTGTCCTCAGCTTACCTCAAATTCTGCCTTCAGCATACTTCAAAGGTCATTTGTACTTAAATTACTTCAAATGCTGTAATCTGATATTCAAATGCAAAATTAGTTTGCACTCAATTAATACAGCAGGAGGAAGAGGAGAAAACTGGGCAGTATCTTGCATTTCCCTGTTGATGCAAGCCAAAGTGAAGTGCTGTAGTCTTTTCAGCTCATACATTTTCCCTCATAACTTTTCCTGTCTTAGTCATACTCGCTTGGCCACATATGTTCTAGTTTTATCTGTGAAATGTTGGAGGGTATAATGTCCCCCTTTCCCCTCCTTTTCTTTCTAATATTTTAAAACTGTATTCTATTCTTTTAATAAATCCTAGTGGTAGCTTTCAGTGGTGGGTAAGTCATTGTTAAGTTATAATTGTTACTGGTGGGAATTTCTGCAGAACTCTACCTCTACACCTTGCAAGCATAAGGGAGTTGGGACAGGCATCTCCTTGAGGAAATAATGTCCTGCCAGAAAAGATTGACCATAACCAAAATATGAACAAATTGATTGACTGAATACTTGGATACACCATGCTGATTAAAGGTGAATTTGAGTTGGTACACTTCTGTTTACAAAGCTCGTGGTCTACAACCGCACTGCCTAATTGAAATTGTGCATTGTGTTACCAAGGCTATGAACATGGTCTACAGTGTGGGCCAGTTTTACAAACCAGAGTATGGAGGATGTTTTAGGGCACTTAAGCCATCCTTCTTAGCTTTGTCTATCAAGGCTGGCAAACCACACCTTCTTTTGCTGTTATATGCCTTACTATATGTACAATTTCTCTACTCTTTCTCCTTGCTTTTTGAGGGGTCTACCTTGACTTCTACAATACAGTAGAGTCTCATTTATCCAACATAAACGGGCCGGCAGAACATTGGATAAGTGAATATGTTGGATAATAAGGAGGGATTAAGGAAAAGCCTATTAAAAATCAAATTAGATTATGATTTTACAAATTAAGCACCCAAACATCATGTTACACAACAAATTTGACAGAAAAAGTAGTTCAATACGCAGTAATGCTGTGTAGTAATTACTGTATTTATGAATTTAGCACCAAAATATCACAATGTATTGAAAACATTGACTATAAACATGTGTTGGATAATCCAGAACGTTGGATAAGCAAGTGTTGGATAAGTGAGACTCTACTGTATTTGTTTTGTTAAAACAAGCATAGCTCAGAAACTTCTCTCCTGTCAGTGAAATAAGTTTCTTTCAACTCCTTAAAATGATGATAATGTGTGTATGTGTGTGCATATATATCTGCATGCGCCATTTATTATAGGCTTGGCAAGTTAGGTGTTTAGTTGAAAGCAATCTTAACTGAGCTATTTCAAGAGTTATTTACTGTATTTTTTTAAAAAAAAGAAAGACCAATTGGGAAACAAATAATATACTTCACTGAACTAACCATTTATTGAGCACCAATTTACTTACAGCATTTTCAGTATCCCTCAGCTGCCAGCATTTGATTGTAAGCTCAAATAATCTTCCCCCACAGAAAAGCTATAACTTTTATGAGGAAACCACAAGTGACTTATAGCTCTGGTTACTATTGTTTTTTAAATGTCACAGCAATATAGATAGTAGGATAAAGACATCACTTAGCAAGGATATCTGTGGTTATCTTTCCAGAGGAAAAGGCACAAGCACTATTTTCTGAGAGTGTTTTTAAGCTTTCCAAATCCCTTTGGCCATGCTTAGCCTCTGGCATGAAACAAGAATGTCTCAAGAGAATCAGAAAGCAGCAAAAGTGACACCTATTACCATTAGAGACCACCCACACTGCAAATTTAAGCAGTTTGACACTACTTCAACTGCCAAGTCTCGATCTTATGGAATCCTGAGATTTGCAGTTTGTTATTTCATCATAGGTTTCTAAGAGAGAAGGGTAAGTACAGTAGAGTTTCACTAATCCAAGCCTCGCTTATCCAAGCCTCTGGATAATCCAAGCCATTTTTGTAGTCAATGTTTTCAATATATCGTGATATTTTGGTGCTAAATTTGTAAATACAGTAATTACAACATAACATTACTGCACATTTAACTACTTTTTCTGTCAAATTTGTTGTATAACATGAAGTTTTGGTGCTTAATTTGTAAAATCATAACCTAATTTGATGTTTAATAGGCTTTTCCTTAATCCCTCCTTATTATCTAAGATATTCGCTTATCCAAGCTTCTGCCGGCCCGTTTAGCTTGGATAAGTGAGACTCTACTGTATCTCCCAAAACTACAAGTCTTAGCATTGAGCCATGGTGTCAAACTGCCATAGTTCTGTAGTGTGGATATTGCCTTAGCCTATGCTTTCACTGATTTGTTTGAAGTACCAAAAATGCTACAATTCTAGGTACATTTACTCAGAGGTAAGTTGCACTGAGTTCAGTTGGATTTACTGTCAGAAAAGGGGAAATAGAATTGCAGTTTCACATAGGGCAGTTCCCTAAACTGAGCTGGATGGAGAGAAAAATCACCATCGGTTGTGGATGTTGTGGAAGCCTGGCCAAAATGGACAATTTATTTGATATGTTTCCCAGTAAAAATGCACAGTCCCAAGTGACACACGAATACATGAATTTAATTGCAAAGATTCTTGATATTGCCTACATGAAAGTTATGCATATTGACTGAGTAATAATTAAGTAGCTCTGGCAGCCTGCCTCTGTAGATGTATATCTTGAGCAATGCAAGAACTAATGATTTGCTTAGCTAGTTTTGAAATTTAGCATATGGAAAAGCAGATTATTTCTTAAACCCTAAGCAGCAAATACTGGGACTTGTGTGATTACAGTTCTGATTTATTTTGAATAACAGGGGGATTTACTTTTTTTTTCTTTCTTTCTTCCTGGTGTAGAAAGTAGAACTGGTCCAGGAAACATACAGTTTAACATTCAGCACAAAGGCAACAACAAAGGAAGGTGGTGAGGATGGAAACAGAGATAAACAATGAAAACATATTGGCTTCTTTTGGGTGTAAAAAGGGTTCACAAATAATATTTACTGTGGGGCCACGTTTTCATAATAAGCAGCACAAGACATATACAGATAGCATGTATGCAGTGCCATGTGTGGGATTATGATCCAGCTATACTATATGCAACATAAAAATGATGGTAAAAAGAATTAATAAAGTGTTGTTCCATTTCTCCAACCTGCTATTGAGCCCCCGGTAGTGCAGTGGGTTAAACTCTTGTGCCGGCAGGACTGCTAACTTGAAGATTGGGTTGCTGACCTGAAGGTTGCCAGTTCGAATCCAACCCAGGGAGAGTGGGGATGAGCTCCCTCTATCAGCTCCAACTCCATGCAGGGACATGAGTGAAGCCTCCCACAAGGATGGTAAAAACATCAACATCCAGGCATCCCCTGGGCAATGTCCTTGCAGACAGCCAATTCTTAATAATAATAATAATAATAATAATAATAATAATAATAATAATAATAATAATAATAATAATTTATTTCTTATAACCCGCCTCCATCTCCCCGAAGGGACTCAGTGCGGCTTACATGGGGACGAAGCCCAAGGAACAAAAAGTTCAACATACAATTAAAACACAATACAAATACAAAATTAAAAAAAAACATGATAGAACAAATAATTAAAACATCTTAAAATGAGTCACACATCATCATTACAGGACAAAAATGGGACTATTCAAATTGCATGGGAAGGGCAGACTTGCAGTTGCTCAAGTCACTTCGGACACGAAAAAAACCTTGCTATTATATCATGTAGGTGAGGTAAAGCAAAAAATATAATTCCTTTGGAATGATTTTATCCAGCTGCCCCATACATATTGAATTACTATGCATCCTGAATTAGAGAGTAAATGTAATAAAACTGAGTTGATTGCTTTATGAGAGGCTCTTCATAGAGATAATGAACACTCAAACATGTTGGCAAAATAATACATTTTAAAACGGAGGTATGTATGTGTGAGTGAGTAATGGAGGTAACATCATATTTTTCTTTAAGAATTTGAATACAATATTGACAGAGTGTTTGGGCGTATGCATTTGATGGGTGGGGTGGGAGTAAGGGACACAAGCCAATATAAAAGCAAGGGGATTAAAACTGGAGATGCCAGCTTTTATTAAGCATATCCACCAATTTTTCATTGGCTTTGTTATTTGTTTGTTATCCCAATATTTGTCTTCAACTGTGTACATACACAGCAGGGATCTGGGTTGTGCATGGAAGACAATTTCCCTGGTACCCTGCAGGGGAATTGTAGCAATCAACATGGATCAATGTAGAATTAATATGGATATGTAAGGATTGTATTGTAGTGCTAACTTGCCCAAATCTGCACTTCCAGAAACTAAATATAATTGACACAAATTCTCTCCAAGAAATTCAATGTGTTCAATAGACTCTTGGCATGAAAAAATAATGCCACATCTGACTTACATACAGATGTTGAAGCTCATGAGTTTTTCAGGGGGAAAAAGAGATATTGACCATAATTCATCAGAATGATTGAGTATGAACACAAGGATTCAAACGAGACTTTTGAAATATAAGCAAGCCTAAAAGGCATAAACATTCAAAAATGTCTAGCTTTGCATCTCTTAGTATTCAATGGGCAGTCATGGATGAACTTTGGTTTCTCTCATTTTCAGGGGTTTTTTTAACTCATGAGTTCTTTCATAACTGGGAAGATAAAGAATTGCTTTTCATTTTATTTTGGAATATAATTTATTTATTTATTTAATACTTTTCACCCTGAAGGGGACTCAGAGCAGCTTGCAAATTAAATTTACATACAATATTATATTATTAACATAGCACAATACTGGCAATAAATTACTATATTGTACTATATCAATATATTGTAATATTATTATTAATATTACATGTAATATAATATATAATTAACATTATTATTTTGTATTATTAGTATTATATTGTATTACAAAATAATATTATTTATATTATATGCCTATACAATATATTATAATATATATTATTGTAAATTATATTATATATGTATATAGGTACATATGTATATATGTATGTGTGTACACACACACACACACACACACACACAGAGCATTATAAGTAACTTACTGCATAGTGGAATGTAATTGTCACTTTTTGGAAGCACCTTTCCAGGTTCTGAATGTAATAAAATGCAGTTGGATGTCAGATGAGAGGTTCTTTAGGGATAATGAAGAGCTACGCCATCCCTTCTCTGAGGAAAAAACATGGCACATAGTATTCTATGTTATTGACTAATTTGAATAAGATAATTTAGAGACAAAATGCAGTCCGCCAACCCACGGAAATACATTTCTTTTAACAAATAGAGACATCATTTTATAATGTGCTTTATTTCCCTCTCCCCAATCTTTTTCTGGTGCAAATTAATTACTAACCATAGCTGGCATGCTCTTTTCATCATAATGGGATCCTCAGTAGAAGGTGGGGGGAGGCGCACATATTACTCAATTAAGCCTAGTGATGAGTCTGCAGAGTGAGTAAAAGCCTCTATTATTGCATTATATTGTTTAGTTTTTTTTAAAAAAAACAAAACAAAGATGTGAAATGATTGTGGCACGTAGCAGGCAGAGGCTGCCTTCCAGTTTTCAAACAGTAAGCTACAGGTTATACATACAAACACTTTGAGAGACTGTGTGCTAAAGCAGATAAGCTTTCCGGTGAGACTGAAATTAGGCGTAGAAAGTAAGAGTCATGGGATTTTGTGGGAGAGGAGGAATCTCAAGGAGAAAAACATTTAAACTGTTATGCCGAGAGAGCTCTTCTAGCAATTTATTTATTACTTATTTCCCTGTATAAGCCACCCCTTGACTTACAGCTCCCTAAGCAGCAGGCAGCAAAGTGAAATCAGCGAATAATATCAACAATAAAATATTGTCAGTGGGTGCATTAAAACCAGCCCCTGCTGTTGAAATATGTTTATATTGCAAAAAGCAAGCATGGAGGTGGGGATGATATTTTGGTATGGGCCAAAAGGTTAAAGCCTCCCTTTTCACAGTCCCCATTTGGCTACAGACCTACCCACTTAAGCTATTTGTTAAAACAAAATCAACCATGGATGGGCCATAATCAGTAGTTTGACATTGGTTAATACACAAACATATGGCATTTTTGTAGAAAGATGTAGTGTATGACACTACTCTAGCCTATTTCCCATTGACCAGTGTTATATCTAGTAGTCCTTTCACACCACACAATTATAGCGCTATGGGTCCACTTTAACTGCATGAGTACATCCTATGAAATCCTGGGAACATCACATTGGTTGGGGCACTAGACTTCTCTGGATGAGAATTTTAAAGACCTCTTCATAAACTACAATCTCCAGGATTTTATATGGTAGATGAACCATGGCAGTCAAAATGAAATTGTGGTACAGCCAGTGCTCTTATCTACGAATTCTGCATCCAATGGTTCAACCTTCCACAGCTTGAAAATGATCAACAAATAATCCAAAAAGCAAACCTTGATGTTTCTATTTTATATGAGACATCAATGTATTGCACCATTGTGTATATATAATAGGACGAAGCATCTGTGGGAGGTCCTGGAAAAAAAAATATCCGCAGATATCCCAGAACTGTGAAGGGCTCACTGATTTGTGTTTGAAGTTAAAATTTTGTGTGGTTCAATGTACACCAGTCGTGTGCAGTTGTGGTAGATTGCCATCTGTCAAGATGAATGTCAATACTACATTGTGAAACTGGTATTGCAGCTACAGTAGAGTCTCGCTTATCCAAGCCTCGCTTATCCAGGCCTCTGGATTATCCAAGTCATTTTTGTAGTCAATGTTTTCAATATATCATGATATTTTGGTGCTAAATTCATAAATACAGTAATTACAGCATAACACAACTGCGTATTGAACTACTTTTTCTGTCAAATTTGTTGTATAACATGATGTTTTGGTGCTTAATTTGTAAAATCATAACCTAATTTGATGTTTAATAGGCTTTTCCTTAATCCCTCTTTATTATCCAAGGTATTCGCTTATCCAAGCTTCTGCCGGCCTGTTTAGCTTGGATAAGTGAGACTGTATTTAGGATTATGGTGGCTAGTCTCAGGATATCTTATATACTATTGTACATAATTCACTTATTCATAAGTCTAGAAATGTTAGTCAAAACCCATGGGTCAATGTCAGTCCTATATTAGTCCCCTGGAGCAGCATTGGAGTTTTCCCTTTCTACACAGAGTAATCCTTGACTTATCTATGAGTCATATCAAAACCCATAATTTTTACACAAAAAGTTGAACTCGACTGATATATGAGGTCAATTTTTACATTACTATATAAGGTTTGTGTCTGAATGCTCAAGTTTAACTAGTATGCTAATTCAGTTCTGCTATTGACTTCATTTTAAATAGCATTTGGACAAATGTATATATTTTTCCAGCATGGTGGATTCCTTTCACATTTTGTCTAATAAATCTGCAAGTTCCTGGAAGGAGAATGTGCTATTCGTGAAATTCAGTATAACAATAAACTTTGGATGGGAGTGAACCCAATGTAATACTTCTGTTCTTTTCACTTCCTAGTGCTGCATATGATGCTGTTCTCGACAGGAATGTGGCCATCAAGAAGCTCAGCAGGCCGTTTCAAAACCAGACACACGCTAAGCGAGCTTACCGAGAACTAGTCCTCATGAAATGTGTGAATCACAAAAACGTAAGTTTTTTGTTGGTAACTGGATTAAGAAACATGAATGTTTGACACCATTGAACAAAACTGTATTATGCTTTTGTGACATCTTAATAACTACCTTATTTTGAAAGCTGAATTCTTTACGTGTCACGCATGGAAATATAATTTCTTCCACGGCTAGCTCTGCAGAGATTGCATGGCTTTAGGAGGTATGAATATGATCCTGGGCTACAATATTCTTTTCTGAAAAGTATGCGTCAAGGAAAGGGCAAAAGCATAGCTGCCTTCTCTGTTTGCTGCCTAGAGGAACAACTGAGCTGGGGATCAGCATATTTGATATTGCTGTCGCTATGGAGATGTTCACCTATTTATCCCATAAAAGTCCTTTTAATGGAAGAGTAGAAAACTGATTCAGCTTCTCTCCTTTTGTGCAACAATAGATCAATTGTGTTCTGATTTTCCAGTCCACAGCTACTTAGTAGGCTTGCTCAAATAATTCGATTTCCCCGTTACCCGTTATTAATTCGTTATTTTCGTTTGTTTTGAAGCAATATACGACCTTGATTGTCCACACGTCTGGATATTGCGGTTTCGAATCGCGAGAGGCCGTTTTTCGTTATGTCGTCGTTTTTTTCGTTAGGAAAAAACAGCTTTTGCAAATCACCCAAACTCCCACCATTCAGGCCCTTTCCTTTTGCCCCTCAGCAAAAGGGGCGTCACGGGCTCAGCCAATGGGAGGGGGCGAGGGGGAAGGAGGCCGAGGAGGAGGAGGAAGACGGAGGGGGGAAATGGCCGCCGCCGCCTCGCCTCAGCTCAGGCCTGGTGTCTCTCTGTGAGGCGGGAAGGCGGCGGATGGAGCCGGGAATGGAGAGACCGAGAGAGACAGAGAGGGGCCCGGCGGTGAGGTTTTGACGTCTGTGCGAAGCTAGGCAAGTGGGGTTTATATATCTGTGGAAGGTCCAGGGTGGGAGAAAGAACTCTTGTCTGTGGGAGGCAAGTGTGAATGTTGCAATTGGTCACCTTGATTAGCATTGAATAGCCTTGCAGCTTCAAAGCCTGGCTGCTTCCTACCTGGGGGAATCCTTTGTTGGGAGGTATTAGCTGGCCCTGATTGTTTCCTGTCTGGAATTCCCATTTTCTGGGTGTGGTTCTTTTACTGTCCTGATTTTAGCTTTTCTGTAGCTAAAAATGCATATAAAATTGATTCTATAGGGAGGATAAATGATTGGATTTCAACTCCTACAGCTTGGCTTTCTCTGCCAATAATGGTACCCATCTTGGATATTGTAAGGGATTTTTTATTATTATTATTATTATTATTATTATTATTATTAGACCTTGCTCCCAGGAAGGTGCCTTCGCTGTGGCTCCCAACTTATCTATCTATCTACCTTTCCACATATTCTCCACATTGTGTGTATGTGTATGTATATTATATATACATGAGCCCCGATGGCGAAGTGTGTTAAAGCACTGAGCTGCTGAACTTGCAGACCGAAAGGTCCCAGGTTCAAATCCCGGGAGCAGAGTGAGTGCCCGCTGTTAGCTCCAGCTTCTGCCAACCTAGCAGCTTGAAAACATGCCAATGTGAGTAGATCAATAGGTACCGCTCTGGCGGGAAGGTAATGGCACTCCATGTAGTCATGCCGGCCACATGACCTTGGAGGTGTCTATGGACAACACTGGCTCTTGGGCTTAGAAATGGAGATGAGCACCAACCCCCAGAGTCAGACATGACTGAACTTAACGTCAAGGGATACCTTTACCTTTACCTATACACACACACACACAAACACACACACACATATGCAGGGACTATATATATATATACACAGTATATATCACACACACACCAATTTAACAAAGTTTCAGCCACAAAAACAAAGTTTCTGAAGTAGAACAATGACTTTCACAGTAAAGACAACCCAATTTAACAGGAAATAAGACTTTCAAACCAGGAACAGATTTCTGCAATTATTAAAAAATGGTTTATTATAAAAGCTATGAAAATTCGCCAAAAATCAGAGGATAAGGGAAACGTTCCAAATTTTGGTGAGCTATCAGTGTTAAATGTGTTCTACCACTGTACCAAGTTTGAAGAAGATCACTAAAAAAATGAGGGTGGGAGAGTCCTGTAAAGTCCTCTCCCTCTGTGCTGTTTTTGGGAATTGCGCATGCGCGTCCGCCATTAACGAATTAATTTAGAAAATAACGAATTTTCGTTAATTTCGAAATTTTTTGGGGGCAAAATTCGGAAATACCTTCAAAAACGAAACGTTGCCCCCCTCTACTTTTGCAACGAGTTTAGAATCAAATTTTTCGTGGATCGATCAAGCCTACTACTTAGCTGGTATATGCTAATTTTGGATAATGTTTATGCTTATGTGAATAGGTTCAGGATTAAGGCCAAGGTCAGAATTTACTCATGTGGAGTAGAACAGTTGGATGGTGAACCTGGCCTTCACTTTTTACAGGAATCTTTGATCCCACTGTTTGATTTTTTTTCTTTTTGCAATCTCTTCACATAGCCATGGAGTGTGGAGCTCTTTTCTAGCACATACCAGGACATTAGGGCAGGAATTGGCAACTATCTGATGTCTGTGGGTCATACATATCCCTCATTGAACCTTAGAGAAAGAGTGGCAACTGTCAGGGATTAGGGGTCGTCTTTCTCCCCCCCCCCCCCAGAGATATCCCAATATAACTGAACACAAGTAAAATAAAATACATTATTTTGCCCCTGAATGCTTCCAAAAACCATCTAAGGAGCACGTAGGCATATTTACCCCATTTTGCTTCCTGTGTAATTTTGATTATTTGTTTTTATTCAACACAAATTTCCTGCTCACTTCCTCTTAAAACACTTTCCTGGCCCTAAAATGGCCCACAAATTCTTTTTGCGGACAAAACATCCTTTTATGAAAAATGGTTACAAGGCAAAGGAATGACTAAAACTCTTATAAAACTTACTTTCCTGTATCTTCGAATCTATGAAATGTTTGATTAACAGATAAAAACAGAATTATCAGGAACAGTGCAGTTTTCAAGGACTATTTGCAGTTTGGGACTTTGGACCAAGAAACCCCCCAATTTTGGTACAGGAATGTTATTTTCTACTCATGAAATCATGTTTTCTGTGTAGAAAACATTCTTTCTACCCTCAAAATGCTAGGGTGTGTGTGTGCAGAAAATCCCAAACTGTAAAGATTCTCATTGCAGAAGACTTACCCTCTTCAGTGTTTCCCAAGCTATTGAAAACTCTGTTTCCATCTCTTAGTCAAAAATTTCAGAGACTCATAGAATTGGAGAAGATTTCAAAGACTATCCAGTCCAACTTCCTGCCATGCAGGAACACACAATGAAAGCATTCCGATTTCTGTTTAAAAACCTCTACCACACTCCAAAGTGTACGGAATATTCTTTCTATTAGTATTGTAAAAATCTGAAGGTACTGAACAACAAATCATATTTTATGTACAGCAGTGTCCATTAGCAAGTCATATGTATGTACAGCCACTCATCTCTGTGCCCTTTCCCTGCACATTCCTGATACTTGAGACAGTGGCCACACTCTGCCTAATGATGTAACAGGTGCTGCGTTTTAGACATTTTAGTATAAGCAGTAGTCTATGGTTGGTAGAAGCTAGATGCTATGTTTCAAATGGTCTTCAACTACATTTCCAATTCTTAATCCTTTACCAGAAAGTATAGATTTTTTTTGTTGCTACTTCCATCAAGTTCACTTACCGTATATATAGGAAATCTAGAATCGGGGATCTCTAGTAATCCTGTTATCCACAACCCTTCTCAGTTCTCCTAAACTCATTTCTGTGTCCTCTTTGATTAAGTCTATCAACTTATAATAAGACATGGGTTTTTTTCTACTACCTTCCATTTTACCAAACATAGTTAATGTATTCCTAGTGCCACTTGGAAATTCCGTTCTGGAATTACTTGGTTTGGAGACAGAATTTTCTTTGCTTTTATAGTATTCACTAGCTGTGCCCAGCCACGCGTTGCTGTGGCGAAGTATGGTGGTATGGGAAATAAAGTATTGAGGAATTGGTGGTAGTTAAGGTAAAGGGTCCCCTGGGCTGAGTGGGTTGCTAGGAGACCAAGTGAGTGGAACTTAGCCTTCTAACTGGCAGCAATTGGATAAAAACAATTATTACTTTCCCTCTAATTAGGACTTTATTTTTCTTTTCTTTTTGTTGTATCAACCTAGAGGCATGGATGAGGGGTTGTGCTGTCAATTTTCGAGGTTGTGGGGTGTTTACTTTTGTTGTTTTGTCCGCTGCCGTGATGCCATCACTCTTTTATATATATAGATTGAGCTACATACTTGCAGTCATGCCTTTATAGTTAATGTTTGTGGGATGTTTCTTTAAACTCTTGTAGCAGGATTGGTTAGTTGAAAGCAACAGTCATAAACACCTCTGGATTTATCTGCAGAGTGGTCTATCATAATCTGATCAACCGCTAATGTTTTATTACCGTTCTCTCCTCCCTTGCTGCTTTTCAGATTATCAGTTTATTAAATGTCTTCACACCACAGAAATCTCTGGAGGAGTTCCAGGATGTGTAAGTAAAGCCTAAATCTTTTCTTTGTGGAAAGAGAAATTGGCAACGAGGAAGGCATTACACTCTGGGGTGAAAATTATAATCTAGGAATAATAGGATGGAACAAACTGATCCTGTTTAGAAATTGCCTAGTGGAGAAGCTGGCAAATATCTAGATGGTCTGTCCCCTGCGTTTTGGTATTTCAGAAATCACTTTTCACCTCAATTTAAAATTGCAGAAATGGAAAATGTGTCCTAATGGAAACACTTGAGAAAAGGCAGGAATGAAACAGAGTTGTGGAAAGGTCTGAGCATGCGAAATTCTGAATGGCTCCGGAGAACTGAGTGTAATACCTTTTTGTTAATGACTTGCTCAGGAAGGAGATGTTTTTGCAGAACTCCCTGAAGGGTAGATAATTCATTCTGAAATAATTTCTCTTTCTCTCCCTCTCTCTTTGAAAAAGTGGGATGAAATATGTTTTACAATTTCATTTTTTTTTGGTTATCCCTTGACTCTGTAAAAATTTTGCGCTTGGGAACAAGCCAAAGAATTCCTAGTATTTTCAGTGAGCATTGTTTGCTATGGTCTGACATGTAATGAAAACATGATCTAAATGAAATTTGAGATAATTTACTCCCTGTTGCCTTTTGCCTGTTTGTTTCACTAACCCGGTTTTTGCCCTCTCATGTAGGAAAATAAATACTTGGTTGGACAATTATTTCCACCCACCCAATGTTTTATATATAAGTTTTTACATTGTAGGATATCCCACCAACTGAAGATTGTTTCTTGCATTTCCCCTTGTGCTTTGGGATGATGGTATGAAGCATATTAGTTAAGGTTAAGGATAATGCCTGTAAAGTAATGCTTCAAAACATTGGCAACATGCATTCATTTTGAATAGTAATTAAGTGGGTTTTTTTCTTCCATCTAGTTATTTAGTAATGGAACTGATGGATGCCAACTTGTGCCAGGTAATTCAAATGGAACTAGACCATGAACGGATGTCTTACCTGCTCTACCAAATGCTTTGTGGCATCAAACATCTTCATTCTGCAGGAATTATTCACAGGGTAAGCTAAAACTCCTCTGCCATAGCACCTCAAATAAGGTTTCATGCCCTAGAGAAAATAAATAATTGAAAGACCGATTATGCTGAACATCTCTTCTATGCAACTCACTGTTATTCTCTAAAGTATGTCTGACTCTAGTTTCTGTTTTAGTTTGCCTATAGATACCAACAAGAGTTGCCTCTTGGATCTCCAGTTTTATCTCAGCTCATCTTATTGCCTAAGGCAAAGCAGCAAATAGTTGGTCTGTCCCCCATCTGTTAGGCAGCATATTACCCAAAGCTAGTTATTTTGACACAGGAGGTAGAAAAGCTATTAAACCCTTCTCCCAAAGTTTGGCAGTTTGAAAAAAATTGTTATTGAATATGTGATAAACTGACATATAAGATCTATAGACTTTCTAGTAGGACTGGGCGTAAGTTGTTGTTTCACTCTTTTTCCAATAGTATGACTGCCCTGCTTGTCTCTCTTGCTGCTTCAACTTCTTTTGCCCACTTAATCCAAATTTGCTCACTCTTGGATCTTTCATCACTTACAGTCTCACCCTAGGAAAATCTAAAGCAAATCTGCACTTTCATATCTTGCAGATAACAGTTTCTGTTTCTTTCCCACCCCTTTCCCTCTTCTCCAGGATTTAAAACCAAGTAATATTGTGGTAAAATCAGACTGTACGTTGAAGATCCTAGATTTTGGACTGGCCAGAACTGCAGGCACTAGCTTCATGATGACTCCCTATGTGGTCACACGGTATTACAGAGCACCAGAGGTCATCTTGGGAATGGGCTACAAGGAGAACGGTAGGATACACGCACACATGAATTGGCCGAAATGATAGGGAAGATGAATGATCTTATGTTCGTTGTGTTCAAGAAGGGCTCTTGTCTTGTTGTGCAGATATTTTCCAATGAAGTTTTCACCAGTATAGAATAAACAACATTTTCATTTGCTTTTGTGGACAATTGAAACATGGATACCTTTAGAGGGAATTTCCTGCACAAAAGAGACTGGAAAAGGACATCAATATTAAGTTAGGCAAAATAATTAGACAGTTTTTTTTAATTGAGATAGTAGAAAATCCTGTGCACACAAATTATACCCCCGTTTACTGGTCAGAATTTTAGTGATATTAATGCAGTCAAGAAAAGGCGTGGAGATGAACCAAATGGACAGGATGCTCTGTGTATGTCCTTAAAGAAATCTGTCTAAGGGGACAATTTAGACAGAGCTTCTACTATTCACCAAAGCATTGGAGAAAAACATCTTACAGAGCCCTTTGTCTTAGTCAGATTTCTGGAAATTAGTGGCATAGCTTGGGAAAGTAACCTTTTGGACAACTACTCCCCCAGAGTCCCCAGACAGCATGTTTACCAGAGTGTTTGAAAATTGTTGTTCAAATTAATTACTAGCAATTATAGCTCAAATTCAGTGTTAAATGGCCTGGCTCACTTGTCCTCTCCAAATTCAACATATGCTATATGTTAGGAATTTGTTCCCTTAGAGTTGAACATCTTTTAAAAGCAAAAACATTGACTTCTTTTTATTTCAGTGCAGTTAAGCTGCTTATTCCGGTGCAGTTAGAGTTAATTTTACAAAGTCAAGCCCTCTGGCCAGTATGATGTATTACTTTGTATCTAAAATTACAATTGTGAAAGCAACTTAAATCAGTTTATCTCTAGTATAACATACTATGCTTGATTGCACATATTTGTATCTTTTAAGTGCTGCCACTATATGCGGAGATATTCTATAAGTACTATATGAATCCTGATTAGCCAGAAAACCAGATTTTATTTATCTTTGAATAAAACTATAAAAGTAAATGAGAAGCCAGCTCTAGAAAGTCTGTATGGAGAATACAACTCAGAAGAGGGCAGCAAGTCACAGAAATACCTCTCTCCACAAATATCAGTTGAGGTCCAAAGTAGATTTGAGAAAAATTACCTTCAAGGACATAGCTTGAAACCTCAAATTTATGATGGCCTTTTATAACACCCAAAGTGCTGGACTACATTTTTTTAGTATTTCAGTGTTTACACTGATATTATGGTGTACGGCCACAAGATTTCAGTTTAATAATGGAATACGAAAAGAGTATAAATAGTTTTAAACCAGTTTAAAAATAAAATAAAACTCACAAAAGCACATCAGTCACTAATAGATAAACAGAGTGAGAGAGTTTACTGGCCATGAAGACTTGAGAAAATAAATATACCTATAAGGGTATTTTAAAGTCAACAAAGTTTTCATGTCTCAAAATATACATTTAAAAGTGTTCGAAATTATGGTTGCCATGACTGAAAACCCTGCCTCTGCTGAACTAGATGACAGCAATTGTACTGATTGTTGGACAACCAACAATGTCTTCTGTAAAGATATGAAGATTTGGTTGGGCACACATTGTGCTCCTGGGGTAGTTAGGACTTCAGTGTTCAAAAACTGAACCTTGAACATGGCTCAGTAGTTATTCGTGGCTGTCTAATTAAACTGACCTATTAGGGGGTGTTCAGATTATCTTGTCTGTTTATTTGTGAGCTTTAAAAGAAAACCCAGTCTGTGGAACAATATTAAATCAAATAAAAGTGGTCTACAAAAATAAAAGCATATAATGTAGTAGAGCTAAAGGTATCGGATTGGTATTAATGATGCCTGAGTAGCCTTTCCCAAGTAATTTTAAGATGAAGATACATTTTCAGTGCTAAATATCCAAAGACACTTCCATAGACTTTTATTTGCATTTGTGGAATCCAATTACCATCTTCCAGTTCTTTAAGTAACATTTGATTGCAATTTGTGAACTGGCAATTAGGTAACTATTTTAGCCTGGTTTTCTTTGTTACAGTATTTAAAATTTGGCAGTAATGTAGGGTCATTTATAGCACACCTTACATTTCTTAATTTAAAATGGCCTGCTTGTTCTGAAGGCCATTCTAGTAATCACAACCAGGTTACGTTAAAAGTTTTTTTTATTGTAGATGATAACTAAGGTGAAAATGCTTTTAAAACATTCTTAATCAGAAATGTTAGAGGAAATAAACTGTCGTTTAAATGCTGCCTTTGATCCAGTGCTCTTTCAGTTTGTTCTTATGATCCAAAGAGTCCTTGGATTTATGTATTTATCATATCAGAAGTGGACCAAGGGTACAGTTGTAATATATTTAAAAACACAAACTTTAAAATGTGGCATTATACTCCATGTGGCAGGGCTCAGACTGCATTGTAATAGGTGGTCTGTGGTTTGCTCTTCTTCACACTCGCATGCTGTGTACTACACTTTGTAGCCCCATTTCTTAAGGTTGGCTCTGCATCTCGTGATACCAGAGCATAGTCTGTTCAGTCCTTGGATGAGTAGACTTCAATGGGTGGGATTGTTCCATGTCCTAGTCTCTCCCATTGAACTGAATGAAGACTCCCTTGGGATAGGTACCCAAGAAAACCCCATCGAAGAATCAGACAAACTAAGAATATAGTTTTATTTACATGATATCTCTAGTGACCACATTGACACTCTGAACATATATGAAAACCAGAACCAGTTATTTTTCAATGAGTAATCCAGTGCCCTTTTCTTCATAGCAGTACAGACATTTATCTGTTCATAGCTATTCTAGGAGAAGAAACCAAATTATACATTTTGCCTGGAAATGTAATGTTACTTAACTCATACTTTTATGATCTTTGACAAATGTACAGTGTAGTACAGTATGTGTGCAGAAAGTAAGGAGGACAGAAGGATTTGTTTTTCTAAGTCTAGAAAAATTACTCAAAAATGAGGTCAACTTATACATTGCTTAAACAAGCAAACAAAAAGTATTCTTTTGGCATAATTTTATTTAAGCTCTCCTCACTAGTGCATCCTGCCTGTTTATGGCCAGTTCCATGCTTTCATTTTCTATTGGCACCTGGCTTTCTAGAGATTGTAGCTATTTTACCACCATTTTGCTGCACCTTCCTCCTACAGACCCCAGATTGCCCCATTGCCCCCCCTAAAAACAAAGCTACTCCACGTGTCAGGCATGCCTTTGCTGTCCTGTGCCCTCAGTATCATTCTGCTCCTTTCCCCACAAATGAAACATTTCCCTTTCATTTTGTTGAATTGAAAGAAATTACTTGGTTGGTGTTTGGTTTTGTTTGTATTTAAAGAAAGTGGAAAGGGGGAGAAAAGGAGAACAAACTAGTTTGATCAACTGAAAGATTGTGACAAATACAGTTGTCTTTTTACATTTATAGTTTTGACTCTTGCGAATTTGATTATTCACAGATTGATTAAAATGTTCTCTCTAGGAATCTCTAGGTCAGTTTCCTCTAGTTAAGCTGAGGGAACTAGAGATTTATTGAGAGACCAACTCTCTAGGAATCTCTATTTCCTCCAGTCCAATGCTGTGGTCAGATACCAGTGGAAGTTAGCTATAGAGCCATGCCAGCAAACCTAGAATTTCCTTAAAATGTGCTGTCAGACTTTTAAAAATAACCATTATATTATTAGCATTTTTAAACTTTCACAGGAATTCCGTGTCCCTAACTTCAATGAATATGGAGGGATAATTGCAAATATTCAGAGAGCCAACATGTTTCTAATTTCAGGGGTATAACTGCACTTTCTTTACATTGGAATCAAGACTACTTAAACTTCTAGATTCCATAGCAGACTGCATTGTTATTCCTGCATCCTTACACAGTGTTGATTGATGGCTTCCACATTGGTAAGGTGGTGAATATGATGTGAATACTGATCAATACAAATATAAATATCCATGGTGCTGAACCCACCTGAGGATAGGGTTCAACACCTTGGATAGCTCTAAATTCCAGATTAATGTCTGGTGTGTTTACCATTCCCTGATATGGAAACCATCAATCGCCAGAGTCATTTCTTTCCTAATTTATTGGCAGATCGGGTAATTGAAGGTTATCCCACTTTATCTAACTCTGATTTCATCAACTGGCTCTTCTAGCATCTGCTATGCAGTTGATATAGAATCCAGTCCATTTCAGTTAGTGGAAGAGCGAGCCAGACAACTAGATTGCATATGGAAGGCACAGGAGTATCTACAGCTGCCTCATTTCTCATAGGATAATTTAATGGCAAAGAGCTCTAGTTTGTGATCTGATATCCCTTTTTATCTCAATAGTATCATTTGGAAAAGAGGATTATGTGGCATGGGGTTTACCACCATCATGCAAAACACGCCAGACATGGAATTTCCTCTCCTAGAAGAAACAAAAAGAATGACATTTCTCACAGGGAACCTGGGACTTGTGTGGCAGTGAGGTCTCTTTTCTCTCTTCTCCTAATTGCCTAGAGCAAAAATATTAGGAGGTGAGAAGAGTAAAAGGATTTCTGGCCAGCCGTGCAGTACATTTTTGTTACTTATTTGAAATCTTTTGAGTATGGAGGTGAGCTAATGGACAGTACGTGACATTTTAGCTTCCCAACATTTGAAGTCTGGTGTCATTATTATTAAGGATTCCAGCACAGATTCACATATTTATATATTTAAAAAATCAGCTCCCTTTAAGCATTAAAATCCAAGCAAGGAAAGCAAATGGGAGAGAAAGTACTGCTTTCTGTATTTTCTCTTTCTTCCAATTACCCATTTGTATTCACTCCTGTTGTAGTCTTTTCTCCTGAGGGCTAAGAGTTGGTTAGATACAGACTCATTGACATTTGGTTGCTGCTTATGTATGCGAAACCATTTGGCAAATCCTTTTGGAATTTCAGGTCTGTAAGATTCACACTCTGACCACCTCCTAAGTAAGGCATTTCAGAACTGAATGTAATAAAAATATTGTTTTAACTAATGAAGACACCATCCCAAATGTGTTAAATTAGTAAATCTATTTGGCACATGTGAGATAGGAGCTTTCTTTTTTCTATTATGCCCACATATTAAAGAATAGCTGTGCACAATTTTTGAGGTGGACAAATTGAAATATACCATGTTTGGATTGTTTCTCTTCATTTTATTAACTTGACCTTAGAAATCTTTGTGTGCATCTGCAAGAAAAGCTTTGTGTATCTCCTAAAAGACTATGCTACATGGAAAGGAAGTCTTTAAAGCTGAAATAACACAGAACAGAAGAAATATAGCCAGTCTCCTTCACACAAAGCTATTGCTACATGAGGACAGCTTTGGAATTTTTTGTAGTGGTTGCACACATCAGGCCAATGCCTTATTCAGTCATGTGAACCATTACTATTTAGTCATCATCCAGAAGTAGAGCATTATCTCAGTAGGAAAGATCCATGGATCTACATATTCAGCTGGAGACAAAAACATCTTGACAACACAGGAATGGAGAATCTACAATTTTACTTCCAAGTGGCTAATCCAGTCATGCAATCTGTACTGCAAAATTTCATAGATTGCATGCCCCTGGATCTAACTTTCAGATAATATGCTTACAAGTTACACCAGAAAAGTGTGGGTATAATGGAAGGTGGAAAGCAGTGCATTCACGTGACCATAGAGTTGGATTATTTTCTAACAAATTCTCATGGGATAGTAGCATTAACATCTCAAGGATTTAAGTCACTTGGTTATGAAGTTACGTAGCCCACTTCAGATGTTTAGTTTCCATCCTCCCTTTACACTTAAATTTGCATGCTTTGTTTTAGAATTGGGTGCTTTCTCTTGTAAACAGAGAAACAAAATCAAAATACAAATGCAGTAATTGAACATAACATAGAAATCAAACTAAATAAAAAAATCTACCCAAGTTACTGCAAAAAAATCCCAAATTCTTCACTAACAATGGAATCCTAACTAAAAGATTTGCAGGGCCACTTATCAAAACCTTTTTCTGTGAGGCCAATCTGATGGCAGAATTGCTCTCCTGGCTAAGATTGGAAAAGCCGAGCAAAGAATGGGCCAAAGTTTGGCCTGAACGGTGTCAGATCTAAGCTTTTTCTAATGCAGAGATATAGCCACCATGCCAGCACAACTGTAGGGCATGGCAAGTGTAGTCCTACATAATTTCCAACACCTGAATAGCTTGGCAAGGGTTTGCATTCAGCACACATTCAGCTGGGTCAGTGTTGGCTCAGCTGGCTATTGCTAATTATGGATACTTAGGACTGTGCTCTAAGCTAGATATATAAAAAATGAGCAAATGTTTGGTATAACGAACACATTTTCAGTGGATGCTAAAACACTATAAAGTTGGGTATCTGATTTGTTTTGAATGGAAATATATTCCTTCCAAAAAGGAAGGGAATCCAAACCATGTGAGCATAGGGTTTAGCTCTAAACATTTAAGAGTTTTGTGTGTGGCTCATATTACATTTATCTTTGGCATTCCTTTTTTGAACAAATGGTCTATAATTTAAAACATGGATCAACAAGGTTTCTAGTATGATGGGCCTTGGTTCTACTTCTGTTTATGTCATCTATGTGTATGTGAGTATTTATATATATATATATATTTATATTAAAAAATCCAGTGCAAGGTGCAATAAAACTGCTTTTCTCTGATCAACTTGCTCTTTTTCCCCTCCTTTAGGAGCCAAAGTGTCTTAGTTAACTTTTCCTTCCCCTCCCTTTCTCTCTTCATTTCCCTGTCTCTGCTGTTCTAGTGGATATATGGTCAGTAGGATGCATTATGGGAGAAATGGTGCGCCACAAAATCCTCTTTCCAGGAAGGGATTGTATCCTTATTTGCTGCAGCCTTTATCGAATTGTTTCTCTCCTGTCCCCTGCAGCCTCTTCCCTGACTTTTTCCTATTAAGCAAAGAAAACATGAGAGGAGTACAAAGACAATTGTAAGAGGTGTGTGTCATTATGATTGGAGTAACTTGGGAAATAGTGATAAATGGGGGGAAAGCAATATGACAAGTGATGACATAAGTACCATTTTTTTGTAAAAAGAACCAACCACCATTTACAAACTTGTAAACTTTTTGTATTATTATGTTTTATAAATAAAACAGCCCATTTGTTCCTTTAAATCTTTCCTGTCCCCTTCCCTTTTTGGCTAAATGTTTTCGAAGATCATAATTTTTTTGATGTTTGTGGTGACATCATAATCTTTTGCTTGCTAATGCATCATTAGTCTGGGTCTGCCTAAATGCTGTATGGACTCTGCAGATGGGTCAATACAACATTTTATTCTGAATGTTTTGACTTACCCATTTGTTGACTAGAAGACATCCAACAGTTTTCTGAAGCTTCCTAGAAATTGACGTCTTAGTCAGATTTCCAGAATGAGCTTTCCTTTTTTTGTGCATGACATCTCTACCATTAACAATACTCTGCTTACCCCCAAACCCTGCTCTGTCTTGTTCATTTTAATTTTGATGATATTCCTTTTACCATTTCCTGAAGTGGTGAAAGTAATATTAGAAAATGAAAACAACTAAGAAAAAAAGAGAAAGAAAGAAAGAAAGAAAGACACTTTAACTTTTCTGAGAATCAAGTAAGAAAGGCATTCATACTAACAAGAACAAAGAAATCACACATTTGCCTTACATCTTGCATGTTTTATAAGGAACAAAAGGGAGATTTCCATCAGTGTATTGAAAAGAGACACATAAAAAATTGGCTTCAGACTTCCTTGACAGCTGGTATGATAGACAGACACAGTGCAATGAACACCAATTAATATTTGTTGCATTTTGCTGCTGAACATAGGATACATTTTTCCAACATGTTAAGGTCATTTCTCCTCTATCCCAGTGAATACAGAATTGAATAATGAATGGAAGATAATATGGTAGGTCTTCAGATGTATTTAAAAATCAGATGAATGGGCAGCCAACAATACATCATGACCGATGTGGAATGACTGTCTCCGATTACAATGTTTATTCATTAAGATATATTTTATAACTAGTATGCCAATGGTGTTCTCAAAATTACAACAAAACTATGCCTCTGTTTTTTTGTGTGTGGATACAGTAGTGAGACAATGTAATGTTTGTGCATTTCAAAACAGGATTCTGTTTTATTTGTTTGCATATATGTGGTCCATTTATCCCAAAGGAAATTTATCTTGTCTTGCTCACCCCACTTCCCCTCTATCTGCAATGTCTAGTTGCCATCTCTACAGGAAAGAAGGTGTGTCAGTTTGGAAATCCTATTACAACAGTGAGCAATGCCATCTACCACATTTATTGTCCTATACATCAGGCTGCATTACTTTATTGGTAACTTAGGAAAACATCCATGATATGGTTGTAGTTAAGAATCTGGTCTCTGTAATTCAGTAGCTCTCAGTTTTTGAACCTCTAGATGTCAGTCTCTCAGAAGACTTAGTAAGCATGGCCAGTGATCAGGAGTTATGGAAGTTGAAGTTTAAACATCTGGATGAACAAAGACCCTAGCTGATACAGAAACCATTTCAATTGCTATCAAAGAGCCACACAGGTCCCTGCCTTTGTTTATTCTATGCAGCATTATCAAATTCCCTAAACCCTTCTGGAGCTAAATATAATTGCTATCTTCATGCACTGAGGGCAAGGGGGGCTTTCCAAGGCTCTAAAGAGTTTGGAGTGGGGAGAGAAATGAAAACTGTTTCCAAAATGATGGGATATTCTTGCAGTGAGCGGACAATGTCTTGCAAGTATGGGAAAGTTTTAAGAGGAATTATTGATTTATAAAGCACTTTACAGGAGTGCCATAGAGTGCCATGCCAGTTCGCTTGTCATCAGTAATATTATAAGACTGATCCAGCAAATGTCCATTAATCTTGTGTAGTCATATTTGACATAGTACTCATTCTTCTACCAAGAGTGCTAAATTGACTTGAGTGGAGGACAGCAATGACCGATATTGAATTTTCCCAAGAGCTTGTAGTTTTAGCACTGTAAGAATACCATCTCCACAATAGGATGATAATCTAGATGATCAAAACAACATCACAGCAGCATTGCAGCAGACTAAAGGACTGTCTATCCCAATGTTCTTAACCTGTAGGTCCCCAGGTGTTTTGGCCTACAACTCCCAGAAATCCCAGCCAGTTTAGCAGCTACAGGTTGAAGGCCAAAACATCTGAGGACCCACAAGTTGAGAACCACTGGTCTAACCCCTCACCTTCTTGCCTACAGTGACCATCCAGTTGCCTATGGGAAACCCATTGTAGGAATCCCATCTTCTGCTATTGGTCCTCTAGTAACCAGAGAGCTATTGGTTGTAAATCTGGGGATAACACATTGGCATAATGTTGTGTAGGTTTTGATACTTAGTTCTTCTGCACCAGGTAGAATTCTACCAAAACATTTTGTGAGTCAGTACTGGAACAATACAATGAATAATTAGCTGAGTGTCCATAATTCATAAATTTATTCTGCAAATATCAGCACAAAGAAAGTAATGAGTGAAGCATTTTTAAGTGAACAAATAAATTGGAAATGGACACGAGCATTAATGCATGGTGTTTTCAAAATCACTTTATTTAACAGAGAATGAAAATCCATTTTGTTCTTTAGAATTTTTGTTTTGATGGTAAATGAGCAGCCACATAAGAATAAAACTAATAATATGCTAAGTAATAGTAGGTTTTCATAATCAAGATTTATTGTGTTTAAAAGACAAGGTAACTGAATGCAATTGATTAAAATAGATAAATAATCCCAATATCCACACTAATGTAAATACGAAAGAAGGCAAATAATACAATGAACAAAAACCCCATTTCAATCTAATGTCTTTGTTTTCTAATTCTGGATTTAAATGTAATTAAATTATTGGAAGGGAATGCTACCAAACCCATAGAGGATTAGGCAGAGAAGGGACTTGCAGAACGAGCAGTTCAAACCATCCTGAAGTACGGGAGAATACAGCATATTTCCAATGACTATGCAAAATACTGGGAGGCAGTGGTTCCAGTCTTTCCCTCCAGAAGATGGTGTTGGGGAGTTCTGCTTGGCCCCATGGCCTGTGGGTTGTGGGGCCCTGCAGGGATCCTTGTTATCTCCAATGTTATTTAACATCTACATGAAACCGCTGGGAGAGATCATACGGAGTTTTGGAGTTTTGTATCATCTGTACATGGATGATGCTCAACTCTACTACTCCTTTCCATCAGATGCCAAGAAAACTGTCCCACAAATGAACCGTTGCCTGAGGTCGGTAATGAACTGGATGAGGGTAAACAAATTGAAGCTCAATCCAGATAAGACGGAGGCACTGATGGTCTCGTGTAAAATCAATCTGGGAATAGTGCTGTTATCCACATAAGTTAGATGACAAGTCACATCATCCCCAGACAAAGGCCACTGATGAAGGTGGATGGTGATGACAGAAATGGTAGTCAACTGATCTGAAAGACCAAGCTCAAGGAAGATTTTCCTAAGATTGTTTTCAGATATATTCTCAGGAGTGGTTAGTTTTTTAAAAAAATGGTTGGGTTTTGAAAAGGCATTTATTGTGCTTTATCTTTTAAATCTTGTATTCACTAGAGGCACCAATGTCAAGTATCATCACATGCAATTAGTGATGGCCTGAACTGTTCAATCTGCCCCCTCTCCTCCGCCTGCTCTCCCAAAATGGTGCTCCTCACTCTTAAACTGTAACATTTATCTACAAACAGTATCTGGGATAAATAGATGGGCTGCTCATGGTAAATTTGGGCAAACCCCATTTTAATACTACAATGGGTCAAATTCCTGATCATGCTGGTTACAGAATTCGGAAAATATTGTTTAAAAAGTGGCTGGGAATGATATTCTTGGTCATCAGCTCTCCCATAGTATTTACATTTGGCAGATAGAGCCCATGCATCTGAACCTAAATGCTCTTTATATTTAATGCAGCTTTCGAAAAACCCATTTAGGCCAACTGATATCAGCACATTTGTGGCAGTAGAATCCCATTCTTCTACAGCAATGCACTCTTTAGTTTATTTAGAAACTACTGATGGACAATGTCATTGGGTGAACCTAAGTAGTAGCTTTATGGAAGAATTGGGGTGGGGGATCATGCATCTCTATGTCTTATCCTTTATCTCTATCTTATTCTTAGCTGTAGTTCCCTGCCCCATTGCAAAGTTCCAAATGCATGAGCCTAGGGAGAGAGAACATTCTTGGCCCTGAGCATATCATTTCCTTTGGGCAAGAGCATTAGAAGATAGCTTCTAGCACAAAATACTTTTTCTAATAATTTGTCACCTGCCCTTTCTCATAAATGCACACTGAGGTGATGTTTTTACTGAGCAGTCTACTAGGACTCTAAGATGTCTTTCTGGTTAGTCACCCCAAAAGCAGATCAAGATTTCAAATAACCTTTTACTAAGTTTTGGATTTCAACACTATTGAGATCTTTTCTTTCTCAGTTTTACCTAAATACTAGGCTTGAGCCCGGATTAGTTTATAGCCGTTTCCTTTGGCCAATCCGGCTCCTCAGCTTGTTTGGTTGGCCATAATGGTCAACAGTGGCTATTGAAAACCAGCTGTCTTCGGTTACATGTGGGGTGTGGGAGGGAGGCAGCGGCTAGATTGCCAAGACCTGAAAATCAAGAGAACAAAGGACTTATTAAAGGAATCCCAGCGTAGGATAGATCGCTCTTCTTTCCCTGCCCTGGGAAGTGAGGATTCGAGCCTCCTTAAAATGCCTTGGAAGTGTGCTGTGCAGGGAGGGAGGGAGCGCCAGGTGCACCTGTCTGTAAACCTAACAATGTCTTGATGAAGGCTATAGGGACAAACAATGCCTAAAATGATGGAAAGGGGAGCCTGGGAAGTCTCCCCTGACCCCAGTAATGGGCTGAATAGAAAATGAATCTTTCAGCTTCCCTGATCGAAAATGGATTTCTGTCTCCCAAATCTGGGAGTTTCCCGAAAAATAGATTGTGATCTCCACCAAAATCCAGGACACCGAAATGGATCACAGTTTGCCCAGATTGCACAAGCCTACTAGATACACATCCTTTAGTTTCTGTTCTAAATTTGTCTTTTTCAAGATGCAGTGGCCATGTGTTCATAAATTCCATTTGTTGTCACAGCCAATTGATGGGTTTTAAGTTACATTTCCAAAAATGTGGCTATGCTTAATTAAATATCTTGCTCTCTTAACTGCTGTTTAGTATCCAAGGAAGAACTGTACTTTCTGTGCTATAAGCTAAAAAGGGAAGATGATTTGCATATCCCTCTGGAAAAAAGATTCCTTAGAATAGAAACCAATATGGTTATAAGAATGCAGATGAGACCTATATTTTTAAATTACTCGTTTAATTACAAGAAGAGCCATAGTGACATACTCAGCTAGCCTTAGATCTTACTAAGATCACTGCTTTCCTTCATTCTTTCTTTCTTCATTACTCTTGTGCATGTAGGCAAGTGTAGAAACAATTTAAATTAACCTGCTCCTCCATAATAAGGAATTTTAATCCCTTTTCTGCTCACAATTTTTCCCAGCAATGCAATCCATCTTTTTTTTTTTTTTTACTGATAGAAATTACTATAGTTCAAATGACAGGGTCATTCTATTTTTGAAAATGGAAGAATTTAATATACAAAAGTATCCTGACTTGGGGGAACAGACTCTCTTCCTCAATAAAAATGAAGACTTTTGCAGCAAAGAGGATGGGTGTTAATCACACACTTTTTTGTATCTATAGAGTGCCCTCCACTCATGAATCAAAGAGGACATTTTAGTTCCCTAAGTTATATTTGAAGAATAAAAACCTACTGTATAAACATTCTTATAATATCGTTATCTGAAAAGATATAAAATTCAGATATGTACAAGTTTTTTTAATAATGACAGCCACAACCACAACAAGGAAAATATATCCCAACAAAGTGATTTGCTTTTTTACTATCGAGGTACCCAATGTATTGGTCTGGACAAGCAAAAGACCCATGCTGAGTTTTTTTGATGAACCGTGATGCAATGAAGTAAATTAGTAAACGTGACATATTGTCAGTAGTTTGGACCCATTCGTGGTAGCATTGGCATTGAAGAAATGTACAAACTGCACATTGAACTCTACTATTTACCCTAACCACATTCATAGTCCATTGCTAACCCTAGGGCTAACTTTTTGCTAGGATTAGAAATACTCCACAGTTCACTTAATGCAAGATTTTTTTAAAAAAAGGAAATCTTCATGTGTGATGATTAATGGAAATCTACACAGGGATGCACCTTTAGAAGTTGGTTACAGTATTGTTAGTTTTTTGCAGGTATACATGTTAAGTAATTAATAGGCAGAGAGTATATAGGAGTATAGTATTCACATAAAATTCTTTCGGGATTTGCATCAGGAGGGCAAAGGAAAGGATCAGTGTCTTCCCTTGCCTTAGTTCCCATACCTTCTTATGGGCAGTTCCAGCAACCATCTCTGCTACTTCTTAATGGAAATGTTTTGCAGGGATGTTTTAAGACAAAATGAATGGATACAAAAATAGGCATGGATATTCCTTGGGTCATTCTAATTCTGCTTTCAAATGACCTTTTCCATCACATAGTTATAACACTATAGTCTACTTTTACTGTCATCGCAACATCTTATGGAATTGTGGAATTTGTAATTGCAGTAGAGCTCTCTGGCTAAGCATTCCACAAATCCCTCCTTAAATTGCAAGTAGGATGTTCTCATAGAAGTCAAAGTGGAAGATAGTGCTATATGGGTTGCATTGTGAGAAAGGGACCTTGAACTCTGAGACACAAATCATGCAAGTATGTTTCTTAGTACTCTATTAGCAGGGAATGCATGTATTTTTTTCTGTTGACCCAACCCCAGACAAATCTTCTCATTTATTTGTTGTTCTGTTGCTGTGTTCTTGTTTACCTTCATTTCATTTTTTGTTTTCAGTTGACATGTGGTCAGTAGGTTGCATCATGGGAGAAATGATTAAAGGTGCTGTGTTGTTTCCTGGCACTGATCGTATCCTTCATAGCCCTTGGGCCTCTCTGGGTACCATTTTGATTTCCTTTGGTCTTCTGCCCATTTCAATTAATTGAACTCATATGGTCTGTTAAGGTCCTTTGGTTAATGGGGTAAAGATTGCTATTCTCATAATATCTTTACTTGAAAAGTTGTATTCAAGATGGTAGATCATCTGCCATAGATTCAGAATTCTGTGAAAAATAGCTATTGCATCACTTATTAGAAAATATTCTATTTTTTCCCAAAGGTTGGAAAAGTTACTTTTTAAAATTAGAACTGACTGGAATGCCTCATCCAACTAGTGACCACTGACTGGTGGAGGATTCTGGATGTTTTCTCTCAAGAAAAGTAACTTTTCTAAATTCTGAACTTTTCCGTGTTGCAGTAGAACAATTTATATCCAAACAGCCAAAGGATGTCTAGAGTACAGCATACTGACGTTAACAGTATGGATAATCGCAATAGCTTGTATGGTTGGTTTGGAATGGGAGAACATTTATTCCATTCTAATATTTAATGTTTCTGTTAATGGTTTTTTTGTTCCAATTTTGCGTGTCTCTCCTTCTCCAAAGGCTAACAATACATTCTTATTCATGTTTATTTGGAAGAAAGCATCCCGGTTTCAGTGGAACATAATCGTAGTTATGATGAACTGCAGCAGAATTAAAATATAAATGTGTGAAAGAGGGAGAACACAGCTAACATTGAATTAACTGCAGTTCAGATAAATAGGATTTCCTTATATTCTTATAGTTGAGTTTCTTTGTATGAATATATTATATTTAGCAAATGCTCAATCGATTTTCATTTTGATACATGCTGTGATAGTTCACAATGGAGCAGGTTAGGAGTTTAAGCTAATACATAAATGCAAGTCACCTTCCCTCATCTTTTAAGGGATTTCTTTGATAATGCATGAACCCTGCAGTCACAATTCATACCAATACATCTTCTCATATGGGCTTCTGTGGTCTGAAAGAATTGGATTCAAAACCTAAATGAATGAGTAAAAATGATGCTTAGTTGGTGTTACATTTCTAAATCAATCAGTTGTGTTTGGACATCCATGCTTCGGCAGTAATCATTTCACTTGTTTTTCATCCTCTGGAACAGTTTTTGAAGGATAGTTTTCAGGAGTGTCTTTAAAAAGGTAAAGAAAGAAAAGCAAGTCAAATATGCAATAACATAATTCCATTGTGGGTTTTTTTTTTTTTAAAGTAAGTCCCAGACAGTGAAGCAAATGTTTTGGAAATAGTTTGTAGAAAATGAAATAAGCTGAGAACAAAGGGTGAAAGTGGAAGGAGGAAAGAGAAACTGACATATTTTTTAAAATCTGAAAAAGTCAAATGTCAGGAATATTTGAGACTGGCCCTGCCAAATTGGGACAGTTGGAGGGCATGAATCTTCCCTGTTCTTGTTAGTTGGGTACAACATAAGATGTCTGGTCATTTGACTTTGTACAAAACTGTCCCTCCAATAAACAAGGCTTCTTTGGAAATATATACATCAAATATTTCTTGGCTGACCTGACATTGACATTCTTATCCAGAAAAGTAACACCAGAGAGTGACACACATTTGACAGCAGCACTTAACATCTCCGGACTCTGGACTCTGCCCACAGTGTTGCTAGTGTTGGTGCATAATCTGGGCAAATTTTACAATATTGTTTCCAGTAGTGAAATAGCTAGGAAGTGGCCTATCTTAAATTAGGAATGATACTACAGAGTCACAATCTTTCGGAGAAATCTGGCATATCAGAAAGTATTGAACTGTGGGCTGAGTATGGATGGATGGGTCAGCAAGGTATCTTTTTTCACAAAGCCAATCCTTTTTTTTGAACAAGCTTTCTCTTGAAAATGCCCTGAGCACAGAAAATTTACGTTATTGTAGAACACTTCTCAGAATACCCAGTCGTTATGATGAGGGACTCTCAGTTTATGGGACAAAAAAATAACTCTCCCAAGTTTTGTGTTTGTTAAAAGGCCTAGAGTCTCCCTCTCTGGAGGTTTTTAAGCAGAGTCTGGATGGCCATCTATCAGGGGTGTTTTGATTCTGTATTCCTTCTTGAGCTGGACTGGATGGCCCTTGTTGTCTCTTCCAAAACACTATGATTCTATTACTTCTTCCAAGACATAATTTAATAATGAAAAACTGCAGGCCTTCATCTCAACATTTTGTAACTGTCCTTCAGATATTTTCATGTTCATCCAAAGTATTGTGGGTGTTAAACTTACAATATGTATATGTTAGATGAAGCTGAGCATGTTGATGGACAAATAAGTGGATACTGTGTAATAATAATAATAATAATAATAATAATAATAATAATAATAATATAATTTTATTTTTATTCCCCGCCCCATCTCCCTGAAGGGACTCGGGGCGGCTTACATGAGGCCAAGCCCATGGGGCCATCAACAATATAAAAACAAAGCCATAAACAAATGAATAAACAACAATAATAAAACAGGTCATAAAAATCACATACAAAACTATAATGATAAAATCTTGGGTTGGCTCCAAAAATAACTGGGCCGAAAGTGCAAATTATGTCGGTATAGTGTAGTGCATAGGCAGAAAGATAAGGCCAAACGGATGAGTGCAAACCTGTGAATGAAATATATAATTTGGCCAGGGACCTTTTCTTACTACTTTGGCGCGTTTGTGTTTTTGTTTTTAACCCAGTTAATTGCTTTAATTTGTAGAACATGAAACTGCACCAGAGATAAAGCAGGCTCAAGTTAGAATATGTTCACATATATGAATTAAGATTTGCATATAATAAAATCATCAGTCAGAATAAATTAGGAGTATGTCACTGAGCAGCAGTTGGGGAAACTAACCTATTTGCCACTTGGGACTTTGTGGCCACAGATTAAACATCAAGGAGGATAGATAGACAAGGGATGCAAGGGTGATAGAGCAGAAAAGCCAGGTGCCCATGAGTAATATTTTAGTTCTCTAAAGAGGACACTACTTGAGAGTTTTTTTTGTTTTATGGCAGAAATGAAATATTGAGTTTTATTTCCTTTATGCATACATACCTTTACACAAAACTCTTCCGTCTTATGTATGAAATGCTCTATTGAACCCAGTGAAGCTTCTACTCATACAAGGGTGGTTCAATAGATGCAGTTGCTCCAGACCCCACACATACAAGGAACCTGGTCCTGAAAAGGGGGGAAAAAAACCTCTTGCTCCTTTCTCTTCTTGAAAATCCCAATGTTTCATTTATTATCTGTATTTTGGAGCATTGGGGTTCCGGCTGTCAAACATATCCAAACTGTGGTGCTGGAAATAGGTTCCACCTTGAAGATTTTTGTGCAGGTGTCTCTAGTGTTGTAAAATGTTATGTTTGGCTTCCTTATCTCATTTCTATACCACTCTGGCTAGAATGAGTCACCCATGAGTCACAAAGCAGTCCCTGTTTTGGAATGGCACACCCTCCAACTGTCCCAATTTGACAGGGACAGCATTATTAATCCTACTGCTGTCCCACATTTTAAGGTGTTTTTAAAATGTCTGATTCCTACTCCTTCCACTTGGCCACTTTATCATTAGTTTACTTCAGCAGGCTCACAGTGAGTTCAAAGTGCATCAGGAGGGGAAAATGAGGAGGGGGCAAAATCATGCCCTTCCCAGTAGACTCAGGCAAAAGCAACCCACTGCAGCTTCTCCTAGTTTGTGTCTTCTTTCTCATTCATAACCGTTGTCATCTTGATGATGCTGATGTTGCTTGGACACACTTCCCAGTTTACATTTCCCAGTGAAATGTTGTGAGATGTAGAATTGGCCCAAGATGCTGCCCACTTTAATACAGTCTTGCATGTAGCTTTGATAAAGAAGCATTTGCAAGCTTGTTTACAGGTAGGATGGACAAGCCTATGGAGGCAGACAGCAAAGGGACCTTGGCAGGCCTTCCAGACAATCACAGGCTTTACCTATTAACAACTAGACCTACTAAACTGCCCACTATTTCACTTTTTCACGGTGTCTCAGAGCCATGCCACACAATCCTCTGTTGGAACTGTTCAGTAGAAAGTGACTTTTAGGAATCAGGTAAGCCTTCAAGACCAAAACACCGTAATATCAGTGCTTGATGTGTTGTTGAAGGCTTTCATGGCCGGTATCACAGGGTTGTTGTATGTTTTCCCGGCTGTATAGCCATGTTCCAGAAGTATTCTCTCCTAATGTTTTGCCCACATCTATGGCAGGCATCCTCAGAGGTTGTGAGGTAACCTCTGAGGATGCCTGCCATAGATGTGGGCGAAACGTCAGGAGAAAATACTTCTGGAACATGGCCATACAGCTGGGAAAACATACAACAACCCCATCAGTTCTGGACCAATCAAAGCATTTCTTACCCCTGGAGTATTCAACCTTTACAGGTAAAGGGACACCTGTAGTCCCAGTAGAGTAGAAAGCTCCACTGCTATATTGTGGTATTATACGAAGAAAAGGGTTAGAATTGAGTGGCACATGGTTAGCCAACAGAAAACCGCCTTCACTTCTCTATTCCAAATCTCTTTTGACCTAAAATACATTTGATCTAGAAAAATTTGATAACCTGGGTGTGCTGACGGCCACCATGTTTTTATAGAATCATACTGCTTCAGACAAACATTGGTGCTGTGATAATATTTCCTTGTGGCATATGACATGGACATATTCAGTGCTTTCTCTCTTTTGGTTGTAAGGTAAAGATCTTTTGCATTCCTAGATCCATGCAGGGTCAACTTTGTTGCATGTTTTTCCTGTTACAAAAAAGTTTATACTTCAAGGGTTGGAAATACAGGCATTCACCATCTACATGTATCATGCAATGGTTTGAAGATCTTATTGCTTTAGCCATTAATGAACATGTTATGTTATTTTCAAGAGGTTAACTTTTTAAAAATGTATTTTTGGAGAGATGGCCAGCTGATATCAATATCTTTGGTGAGTCCTCATTCATAACCTATACTGTTCCCCCTTCCCCTTCTCTGTTATTCTTTTCTGCTTGTTTTCTTTAGAATCATACTTTAAAAATCCAGTATACAGTACAACCCCTTTCACTGATCCACATCTGAAAACATATGTCTTCTCCGGACATTTTCTATGGCCTCTAGTGAGACTCTTAGGTATTCTTGGGCTAGAAGTCGTACATAGGGTTTGCTATGACCTGTGGCTTTACAAATCTATGCAAAGTCAGGGAATGTATCACCCATGAATACAGGGATTGTACCAGGTATTGGCAATCTTCGGCCCTCCAGGTGTTTTGGTGGTGATGGTGATAGTAGAGGAGGAGAGGAGGGTTGTGATAGTGCACAATGCAATGACAAAAGCGGTGGACACAGTGGTGACCATAAGCTTACTATCTTCCAGAGACCAACATCAACCTATTTCATTGTCAGGCTCTGAGAGGTTCACAAAGGCAGGTCTCTGTAGAAGAGATGACCTGAAATATCAGCACTGCAATAGGATAGCCAGCTTATGGAGGGTAGCGAGTAACTTTCCCTTCCTCTCAGCACATGACCATCTACAAGGCAGTCTTGCCTAAATGCCCATTGAAGCTGGAGAATTCAGAGAACCTCTCTGCACTTGTGAGTCTTTCCAAACATCACCTCAACATGCATGTATGCTTATCAAAGAATACTGGGATTGGCTCTGCCTCTTAATGAATCAACCATCTGTAGCAAATGTGACTTTTCAACTTATTAAGCTTCCTGAACATTTGGTCCCTCTTTTCTTTCTTTCTTTCCTCTGCTTTTAAAAGATATCGACTCCTTATTATTATGCAGTGGATTCATTCATCACTCCTATGGGCTTAGGCAAATGGGCTTTTAATATTTTTTTTGTAAAAGATATATTTCCAGAAGGAGAAAGAAAGATAAAGTTAACCAAAAGTACCTTCTAAAATGCATTTTAAAAGCCTAATTTCTGTCAAGCAACCGCGTACTTATTAAAAATTGTTCATAGAGCCTCTATAATTAAACCATTAAAAGCATTTTTGTTATAGAAATAACTCCCTGGAAACCAGCTGCTAACAGCTGATGATTTGTTTGAACGTTATCCTTAATTATGTTGGTATTCTTAAACAAATAAGGGGTGATGCTATTAAGTTTGCACATCATTTATTGAAAGAATATGTAATATTTTCTCTCGTTCTTTTGTTCTCGTGCAGGGTGTTGTTTTTGTTACTAAGTTAATTTTGTTCTTTCTTTTGCCACCTTTCTGATATGAATGCTGCTAAAAGACTTCTAGCTAGTTAGAGGAAAAGATGGAAATAGGCTCTAGACAGGCAGAAAAAAACATTATAAAGAGAAGCTTCTTTCTAAGATGTTTGTTCACTGAATGATGGCTGTGCATGTGTTTGCACAGTCACACCTACGGTTAGACTTTTAGTAGCTTCAGTGAATCAGAAATGGGAGTATAGTGCAAGAAGGATGGAGGACCAAATGCTTTTGGTATTGAATTGCAGAAACACATCTACAGTAAACAATACGAAAAATGCTAGAGTGGGGAAAGAACTAGATTCTGCTATAATGGATTCATCTTTAGCCTTCTTACAATAGGCAAGTTAAACTAGAATGAAACAACTATATTTCTTCTCTTCGGTCTGTGAATTTGGATGCTGTCAGTATGTAACCCAACATCTTGGTCATATAGCCATCTAAAGCAATGAAACATGGAGAGAAACTGCTTAAAATTAGTGGCGTAGTATTGATCAATGTCTGAAAGGGCTTCATGTGTTGATATAGCTTAGAATGAATCCACTGGTGCCTAGTTTCTTATTAAAAAATCTTTCATTCCTTTTGCCAGATCATAGCAGATCTAATCACTGAAGTTCCTGTATTGACAAGAGTTGAGGATTGTTCCATATTAAAGTGACATGTCTGTCAAGCTTTCATTTCCGCATCTTACAATTTCAGCCCTTGTACACAGCTTTTCTGGCAGAGATAGGTCCATTTGTTTGAAGTATATCATTTAATGAAAGCAAGGGTGGAAATATTTAAGTCTTGGTCATCACCCCATTCCCAAACATTGCCCCCCCCCCAGTAAACCTAGAAAAAATGCCTGCTCAGCACTTTAGATACCTTTTGCATAGTTGTAATCAAACACGTGAGCTTTATCCCCTTGTTATAATAAGAATATTCTAAATATTACAGTGTGTTGATTTTTCTGGGAGAAAAGATAGTATCATGGGGATGGAGTCCTAACTGGAAATAGATAAAAGCAAAGTTAGTTGAAGTATCTTAATCGATCTTTTCTCATCAGTATTTTCTGAGACCTGTCTACAACTTTTAATAGGCTGCTTCCATGGCCCAAAAAAGCTGCCAAGATTTTTTGTGAGGGGGCACTCTTAGAAATGGGGGTCTCCGCGGTCTTCTTCTTTTCTTCTCCTTATAATTATTTCTTGGTGAACAATGTGTGTGCAAAAATATTTTCCACAAACGTCAAATAATTGTGCACAAAAAACAGTGTTCTACACAAAAATGTTTGTTTGCAGAATTAAGGGGTTTTCCACCTTTTTTGGAAGAAAAGTTGCAAAAATCTAAAAACAGCTCTCCCTTTTTATTATGGGTGTTTCAATGTGTCAAAACATTTTCTTTCTTTGAGAACAAGAAAACTTTTTTTAACATCCCCACCACTTATACTTTAACCTTCACAGATATCTCTAATTCCACTGTAATGTCAGTAGCAATTGTCACATCTTACAGTAGCGAATCATGATTTATTTATGTTGCAAACATCTTTTGGCATGGAACTACACCAAGAACAGGTGTGGCTGATCCCTTCTCCAAGAAGTTTAAGATGTAGGGACAAAGTGAAAGAATAATAGGAGAAGAACAAAAGAATGGGTAAGCATGGGTAGATTATGTTAATATAAAGGTTGTGTTAGCATCTTTTACAAATCAGGGCTACTGTATCAACCTTAAATTCAAGTTTTTGAGCTTGTTTTGGGCTGTAGATGAAGTTGCTTTAATATGATACTGCTTCCATAGTGAAGCACTGACTGACGTTTTCGTGAATCAAATATTGGTTGTCTTCCATCATGTTGCATAGGGAAGAAATTGTAAAATTACCTTGGGATGATAAAAAATGGGGTGGGGAATTCTGCACCTTTCTTTTCCTTAACTATCTCTACTCAGATATTGATCAGTGGAATAAGGTAATTGAACAGCTGGGAACCCCTTGCCCGGAATTCATGAAGAAACTGCAACCAACAGTGCGGAACTATGTGGAAAACAGACCTAAATATGCCGGCCTCACCTTCCCCAAACTATTCCCAGATTCTCTCTTTCCCGCCGATTCAGAACACAACAAACTCAAAGGTAAGAACAAATAAGGGATGCACATCAATTTACAAGCAAGTAGAAATATGTGTCACATTGTAAATGCATTTTTCCCATTTCTATTCCATATTTATTCCATCTTGTAAATCGAAGCAGCTACATGGCCAGTTATGTGTGTATAATAATAATAAATTTTATTGATTAGCCCTTAGGCCATATCACAGTACCAAACCAAACAACAAGGCTTGATAAGACTTGACTACACTCTGTGTAGTAAGTTAAAATAAGACACTTATAACACTACAGTAAATAAATATAAAACTGAATGAATATATACATCATATTTCCTTATCACCCCTACAATTTACCCCAATCAGCCCCACATATGTGGTTCTCAAACATATTGCTTTGCTTGAATACAAAGCTGTTTTGTATGTGTGTATAAGTCAGGTCTACTTCCACGAATGCCTGCAGTGTTACTACACTATGTAACTTTAGATATGTCAGAGGAGCTTTGCTCAGTGTGCAATGGAGGAAAGTTTAGTGGAAGAAAAAGCTCCCTTTCACTTTCTATCTTTAATAAAAAATCAAGCAGATTAGTAGTTCAATAAGACATGGCCCTCTTCTAAATTTGGAAAACCATATGTGAAAATGTTATGCACCAGTATTTTCCCCAAAGTATTAATTAGCCACAATAGAGGTTTTTTGAAGGGAGTGAGAGCTCATACTCATATTTACTAACTAGAATGCAATTGTATTTGGTGTGAGGGTCATCCACATTGATCTGCCACCTAGGATTCTGATGAGTGTTTGATACTTGGTTCATAAATTATATAAGCAAAAAGTGACTTCAAGGCGGACTTTCGCTGGACCAGTTTGGATTAATTGAAGGAACTTCTGCTGGATCTATTGAAATTGTTCACAGATTACTGGGAAGAGGGTCCTTTTTTAAGGGCAAAAGGATCTATTCCCTGTCTGTATGAATTTCCATGGATACATGTATAAACCTTCTCTGTTCCATTTCCATATTAATCAATTTTACATGAAAATGTAGTGAGTATGATATAGCTTCTATTCTGTAACTCAAGTTACATTTTTCCAAAGGTGTATTGCATTCTAAAACATGCATTTTTCCTGCACATTTTAGCATATTTTTGGTGCTTTGAACAGCATCACAAAATCTATAGCATAACTATGTTCTGATCCATTCATTGATCTAAGATACAGCTTGCTCCAAACTGCAAACAGAATGAAACTTCTAGATATCCTTAAAGTATCTTTGTTGTCAGCCATTTTCTTAACCTCAGTGTTTATGGGAGGGTTGTCTGTGCCCACTGTCTGACAACGAGAAAGGAATAAATTGGGATTTAGGAGCTTTTATCTGTTTACCAGAAAGTATCTTGAATTTAACAAGGCTATGAATAAAATCTCATTGAAACCTTGTTAGAAATAATTCAATAGTAAGGGCTGTTAGCAAAAGTGTTTCAGATTCTATTCATTGTTAGTACAATAAAGTACAATAGGAATATAAATATTCACTTATTTGATTCTTACATTCAATAACAAGTTTTTTGTGCCTAAATGTTATATGTATTTTCCCAATATATATACTGAATTGGGAAAAATAAACAAAAAAATACACAAAGGTCATTCAAAACATGAAGGAGCAAGTTGGACTTTCTGAATCCCTAATTTTTGCACAATATGTAATCTTTTACGGGGTAAAAATTGTGTATTTGGGGCATTCACATTTATGTATATGTGCATGCAAATGAAAACCCATTTAAAACAAACACACAATCTCAGATTCTTCTTAGAAAGTCCTGTAATGCAAGGGGATAATTCTCACAATAGTTGACTAAATGGTCAATAGTATCCCTTGGTGTGCTGAAATACGCTGAAAATTGCACGTATTGCTCGTATCTCTAGTGCATACAGCTTTCATTTAGCATTAGCAGCCATTAGGACCATGGGCAGAGAAGTTGTGCTGCATGATTACAATTGCTCCAGATGTGATATTGCCATTGTTTGCCATGGGAAGAACTGAAATTATTTTAAAACTATAATGAATCCATAATTATCTACAAAAGGATGGCACACTTTTGAATGTGACAATGATTGATGTGCATTTTGATATAACAAAAAGGCCTTCAATTATAGTTCTGGAATCTTCTGCAAACTTGAAGCATGTATCAGTCTTGCACACATGGCTTCTCAAGGTTGCTTGTGGTGGCAATGTGTGATATTTTTTAATCTGCTGCAATTTGCATGCCATTACCCAGAATGCATTTCTCCAGTATACAGCAAGGCTGTTTGTCTCCACTCTGGGGGGTGATTGAAAGTCTGGCCAAATGTCTTCAGAAACACTGAGCTCTTTCTATAATCCTCCCCTCCACAACACACTATACCGTACCACCCCAGAGAGGAAACAGAATAATGGATTTACAAAGGATTAAAAGCAGATGCTGAGGGAATGATAATTAAGATGTCCTTCCACTCACTGGCTTTATGGATAAAGGCTGTAAACATATTTCCACACATGGAGATACAGCTAATTTCCATGGTCTGATTTTCTGTCCTGATCTCCCATAAAAATACTCTCTCTCTCTTGAAAACAAGCCCCAAACACTTTACTATTAAGAAATATGCTTGATATACAGAAAGCCAGAGGTATCTCCTTCTGTAGCAGAAAGTGATATTTTGACATTTGGTTGCCACCTGTAGATGCTATTTACAGATCTCCTTATGCTCATTTCTTCCTAGAGAGAATTCATATTACTCCAACCCATCATTTGTTTGGAGCATAATAATTCACAAAGCAGCTTGCACACACTCTCGTTCCCAGGAAAAAACAATAAAATAATAAAATGAACCATAAAAGCAAAACTGCTCTAACTAATTCAATGTGTGCTCTTTGTTGTAAGTAGTGATGGAAATAAACTATGACATGCTGGCATTAAGGAGCAACTTTCATTCTATTTGAAATGGTACTCTCTAGTTACCGAGCCTTGGACTAAACCAAACCTACTTACGCAATGTCAATTGGTTGTAGACCAGCTTTTGGCTTTTGAAATGATTTAGATTTCAGCATGGCAAGGGACTGAAAGTCAAACTATCTGGAGCAACCAATCTTGATCACCACTATTTTAGCTCATAAGGGCAACCTGTAGCTAATGGAAGGATATATCCCTGGAATGATAAGGATGACACTCCTAGAAAAGTGTTTCCAGGGTTATATGACTAGTATTTTTGTTCCTAATGTGTTGATTTTCTTGACATGAAAATCAATGAATCTGGCTTTCTGAAGTGTTGTTGGATACTGAATCTAGGAGTTGTAGAAAGCACACAGGATTTAGGGAACTATGGGCCTATGAATTGTGTTCTTCTCCCTTGATGCTGCAAACCCTTCTGTCCCTTGAAAAAAATTGTTCTGAAAGTCAGCGGACACAATGAGATATGGCTCTAAAGCAAGGCTGAGCAAATTTAGCAGCAGTTTCAGAATCCACTTCTGGTTTGGGAAAATATGTATTGATGTAAAATGTTCAACAGTGTATGTAGCAGTCCAACTCAAATTCATTCCTTTTTGGCCAGAAAAAGAAAAGCAATTTGGGAGGGGGGGTTAGAGAAGCAAAATCTGCTTGGGGATCCAAATGCAGAAGACCATAATTTGCTCATGTCTATTAGAGATGAAAAAAAATACTTTAAAATGAATTGAAAAATTATTTAAACCATGTGTTGGAAAACCATGATTAGAAGCATCCTGCAGTGATGGGATCCTTTACAGCTAAGAATTTATTTTGTAAAAAAAATATGTGTGGGTTTTTGGTACTGAAAACAGCATTTTATGCACTAAAAGCAATTTTATATGAAAAAAATATTTTCAGAGATATTTTCTGTGGAAGAAAATTCTGTTTTCTGTGCAAAACCCACATGTGAATTTTACAGAGAATAATGACCATACTGTGCAGTTGTCAAAGCCATCTTTATAGCAAGAAGAAAAATGCAAAAATTACCCAATGAGACCTTCAGAACAATATTAGCAAATAATTATAGCCCTAGTGCCTTCTCTAGTAACTGCAACTGCAAAGGAGAGGAGGACATGAGAAAGCATGCCATCTGAAACCCGACTGAAATGTTTAAATCCTTAAATTAACCATTGTTTGCACTGTAATAAGAGCTTGTCCAGTGCTGTGACCTGAGCGTGGCTGCAACTGGCAATCAGAATGCAATTGGAAATCAAAAATACACACATACACTTAACAGTGCTGGAAATGATTTGTGTGGGAATGAAAATATTCCTAGCTATACATGCAAAAAAGCACATGGAGTAGAGAAAAGTGAAAATTCAAAAAATATATACAAAATTGTTCATTGTTTTCTGCCAGTGAAAATGGAAAATACATAATAATGTGTCTTTTTTAGAAAGTAGTACAAAATTCATTTTGGAACAGGTTTATTAAAAATAATTTACATTTCTATGTAAAGATGGGGTGGTCCCCTTACAATTTAACATGAATCACATCAGAATTAATTTTCAAGTAGAAATCAAAGAACTCGGATGGACTGCAGTTTAGTCAAGGGGGGTTTCTTACTTCTTTCTTGTGAAATATTAGCTAATTGTACCTTGTATTCACTAGTGGTCTCCCATAGATCTACTAGCCAGGGCTGACTATGTTTAATTTCCAAGATCAGACACCAAGATCTGGCATCTTTAGGTTATTGTGATTCATGCAAAAAGAGAACCAGAAAGTGTTAATTATTCAGGAATAATCTGGAATAATTGTGCCTTCTTATAAATACTTTATTGGCCTTGGAAGACAAAGCATGCCACCAGTATTCATACTGTTTGGTTGATCCTTTAAATATATTCTCCAAATGATAAATAGGTAGAAACGTTTGTATTTACATAAGGAATTACAGGTGATAGCAGTGAAGAAAAGACAGGAGAAACAGTAGAAGATGACGTCCATGCATGAGGCACTTGACATATGAAAAATCTTTTGGTTTTAAAATGGTTGCTGGGGAGAAAAGCAGCACCAGATTCACACCCACACTTAGGGTGTCTATGTGTACGCTTTGACTGACAGATACAGGAGAACTGATCCCAAACAAGGCAAATGTTGCATTCTTTCCATGTCAATCTTCAAAATGAGCTTTCGTCAGGGGATTAATCAAGCTCCATCTGTCAGAACGGTTGGTATATACTGGTCAGAATCAGTGGCTTACTTATTATTCCCATAGGTTCTCTGAATCTCAGGGGATATTAATAATATAGCCCAGAGTTACTGCTGAAACTTGTTCCAATTTTATGGCTTTTATCCCAGAGAAGTAGTTACTTCATTGCAAATAGAGCAGGTTTGGGTTAGTGATGCTGCAGTAATTTGATAGCTTCAGTTGCTGATGCAGCTATTATTCTTCAAATGGGGGGAAAGGATACAGGTATTGTGAACAGATCAGAGGAAGAGCCGCAGAAGGTATTTTGTTATTCTCTTAGACTGGGGTGGGCAAACTGCAGCAAGGACAGAGCTAATTTGATATCTTTGCTTCCACATTTACAGCCACATATAAAGAAAAAGGTGTGGTTCAAAATGTATGGTCATTTCTTCCTGTTTTCATTTTCTGTAATTTTTGGACAAGGTTCAGCTCTCTTTTAGATGGGGGTTGGCATTATTAAACCTAATTGGCCAGGAGTCAGAACTGAAGCCAAGGACATTGTTATGGAGGAATGCAACAGAACACAGAACTACAGGAAAGAAAGAAAAAGAAAGAAAGAAAGAAAGAAAGAAAGAAAGAAAGAAAGAAAGAAAGAAAGAAAGAAAGAAAGGAAGAAGCCTCACTGGATGTCAGATGAAATCTTTCACGCAATTAAGGACAAACAGGAAGTAAAAATAAAAGTTGATGGAAATACTGACCGAATTCTGAATGCAACTGTTCAACAACTTGTGTGCAAGTTCAACAAGAACCACTTTGCAAAAAAAATGCAAGATGACACCAAAAAACAGGGGTTTTTTTTAAGAAAGGAAGAACAAGAGACTTTCTCTACAAGATTTGAGAAAAGGGAAATTTGACTCAAAATGGGGATTCTCTCTGACCAACAGTGGAACACAGGGAGTACTGTTTAAAGATAAACCTACAGTTTTAAAAAATGAAATGGAAGCTGCACTCTGAGTATTTGGGAGAAATAAATGACTAGGAACAGAAGGCATACCAACAGAACTGCTGTAAGCTACAGAATTCTACTTAATATGGAAAACAAAATAATGGTCTACAAATTTGAAATTTTCAGTATACATTCCTCCAGTCATTAAGAAGGGAGCATCATGGATTGCAGTAACCACTAAGGAATTGCATTAATTTTTCATATGAGCAAAGTGATGCTCAAAATGGTACATCAAAGACTTTTGTCATTTATGGAGCAAGAAATGCCAGAAGTCCAAGCATGGTTAAGGAAGGGAAAAGACAATAGGGATCATATTGCAAACACAACATGAATTTCAGAAGAAAGCACCCTGTGCTTCATAGCTTATTGTTAAAAAGAATAACACATTTAAGTTTATTAAAACACAGCAATAGAACACATGAACAATCTATTTTGCTACAATTCCCCAGAACAAAATCAGTTCTTTCCAACTAACTGCTCAGTTTCTGTGAAATCCAAATCTTCTGTATCTGATATCCAACCATGCTTCTGTTAATTCCAAAGCCCCGACTACTTCAAATTGCAAACCATGCCTGTCTTTCCTACTGAAATTCAGCAGCAACTCCAACAGAAAGATGCCGACAGGGACAGCAATAGGAAGTATAAAAAGGCAATTGCTCTGGAATTAATGTTGTTTACATTAAAGATGCCTTCCTATTGTTTGAAAGCACCGCAGGCCCAAACAGTGATAACCAAAGTGCTGGTTCATAGACTGGGGCTAATCTGTGAGTTATTGGCTGCTGGCCTGCAGTGAGCTCCAAGATGAAAGGAACAGTTATAACCAATGGGCAGAAAGACATTGATGGTCAGTAACACATTTAGGGGGGGGGGGGGAGAATTCACTCATTCCCCTATGTCAAGTTTAAGAAGTACTGAACTAAAACGTTAATTACATTATGTTTGCTACTATTGAAACAATGTGCCAATTTAGAAATGAGTAATTTGAAAAAGAGGGAAGTTGACATATCATTCCATTTATTTAAAGTTGAGAAGAAAAGCTCCAATTAAAAAATTGCTTCTGTGAGTTACAAGGAGGTATCAATTTTCTAGCTCATAAGTTGAACTTAATAATTTTTTTTAAAAAAAAATCCTTAGAAACTAGCAAAAACGTGTTGCTTGGTTTTAACAAGTGAACTTAATTTTGTTTCCCCATACCTTGTGTTCGCTGCATATTATTCTGCTCAGACACATTTTCTGTTTTTGTTTCCCTGTTCCAGCTAGCCAAGCCAGGGACCTTTTGTCAAAGATGCTAGTGATTGACCCAGCCAAACGGATATCAGTGGATGAAGCCTTACAGCATCCGTACATTAATGTCTGGTATGACCCGGCAGAAGTGGAGGCAGTAAGTAATGCTAACTCTGTTTTGATGTTATTTCAAATGGCTTTGCATGACAGCAGTAGCCGTTTCAAGGAGCAGCAGGACTTACCAAGTGGGTGAATAATTTTCAACCATTGCCATATAATTTTGATACATTCTAATATGTTCTCATATTGCCTTTCTTAGATGTAGCTGACCAATTAGGACAAGTGGCATCAGTCTATAAGTTTGGTAGAGCAAGTGAGTGAGATACAACCTTTTCTCTAACTATCCAGCTACTTGCTCAGTGTCTGAGTAGATTATGCTTCCCCAGTAATGCTGAAAAGACATGAGGAGGTGAGGTCTGAAATCCATGGTATGCTTTACAATCCCAAACTCTTTTATAGCTCAACGAGTGATAGGATAGAGATCACCATACTCCTACCCCCCACTAGCACTTACTGCCTCATCACACCAGTGCATGGATCCGCTTTAAATCCAGTTTTTGCCTCCTGTAGAATTCTGGGGTTTGTAGTTTGGTGAGGCCCAGGACCTGTCTGGCTGAGCTGTTTAAAGGCCCTTCTCTAAAGTGGATTTAAAATGGATCCAAGCTCTAGTGTGATAAGGTCCCCAGTAATCTTCCACATAAATGTTCCAGGTTCAAAATAGCTCAGGGGTATGTTATTTCCCAAAGGCTATCACTTGTTGGTAGCCTAAGGGAGGAAAAACTGAAATCTCCCAGTGATCATGAAGAGGCCAGTAGGGTATATAGAAACATTTGAGGAAATGGAGAAGAAGAAAAGGAAAGGCCTTTGTTCCTTTTCCCTTTCTTCTGTTGATTTAGCTTACTACAGGAGGAGACTTTCAGACTCTCTCATTGTGACTTGTTCCCACTGTAACAGCCCTATATAATGTGGACCCAGACTATATGAAATTACTGAACCTATATGAAATAGCCCAGGTTTTACCATGTTTGGAAGAGTGCTGTTTCTGTCTCCAAATACTGTCCCAAGTGCATTTGATCAATGTATAGGAAGGAGCCTTCTGAGTGGCTGCTCCTAGACCAGATAATTCACTTCCACAAGATGCTGTGTGTGCATGTGTATGTATACATATGTTGACAGGCCATTGATTTCAATTTGTATTGCAGTGAGGTCTGCTGGTTCTTGAACTTTTGTTTTTTAAACATGTCTCAATGGTCAATTTAAATTAATTAGCATAGTCTTGTCTATGCAATGTTTTTTGTGCATTGTTTTAGTTGTATTTTCTTTACATCTTATACTGCAAGCCACCTTCTTCAATGAGCTCTCCTCCTCCTTACTTTACCTGAACAAATACCCTTGTGTAATACATGTGGGAGAATGTGATCGGTCAAAGAAGCAGGAAATCGCATTCAAAGCACCCCCGACAGATGGCCATCCAGCCTCTGCTTAAAAGCCTCCAAAAAAGGAGCCTCCATCACACTCTGGGGCAGAGAGTTCCACTGCTGAACAGCTCTCACAGTGAGGAAGTTCTTCCTGATGTTCAGGTGGAATCTCCTTTCCTGTAGTTTGAAGCCATTGTTCCGTGTCCTAGTCTGCAGGGCAGCAGAAAACAAGCTTGCTCCCTCCTCCCTATGACTTCCCCTCACATATTTGTACATGGCTATCATATCTCCTCTTAGCCTTCTCTTCTGCACGCTAAACATGCCCAGTTCTTTAAGCTGCTCCTCTTAGGGCTTGTTCTCCAGACCTTTGATCATTTTAGTTGCCCTCCTCGGGACACATTCCAGCTTGTCAACATCTCCCTTCAACTGCGGTGCCCAGAACTAGACACAGTATTCCAGGTGTGGTCTGACCAAAGCAGAGTAGAGGGGGAGCATGACTTCCCTGGATCTAGACACTATACTCCTATTGATGCAGGCCAAAATCCCGTTGGCTTTCTTAGCAGCCGCATCACATTGTTGGCTCATATTGAACTTGTTGTCCAATCAGACAGGATGTAGTGTTGGGTTGAGAAATTGGGAGTGGAAGGCGGTTTGTCCTCATTGAGTAGAAGAGTGGATTTCTTTAGGAATGGCTTGTCATGCAACTAGAGAATAAGCAATACTCGTTGAAATTACAGGTGCTTCTTCTGCGCAATCACTAAAACGATTTCCCTCTCTAGTTTTCACCCTGGGAACTCTACTCATATAGGCTTCCAATTTTCCTGTGACTCTGGCACATTTTATGCTCATATGATTTGTATTCATAGACATAGCCAGATGTACCGATTGAAACATTACAAGAAAAGGTTAAGGAAATATCTCTGGTGCACATTTCCTGTGTTAAGGAGGTAGGAGAGACTCTCCAGGCGAGATCAGTTATTTTGATATCAGTGAGCAGCAGGGTGGAATGGGGGGGGGGGGGTCATGAATATTGCAGCCAGTCTTCCATAGAAAAGGGTCATAAGCATCATTAACCCTGTGCTTGCCCTCTGGGGGGAAAGGCCCCTTGTTTGTGTGCCATTACAGCTAGAACATGTAATCAGTGTAAGGAAGCCCCCTAAAATTCCCTAGAGAGCATCTTGTAATCCTTTCCCAATGTCATTGTCGCTGTGAGTGTAAATTCATTAGCGTTTAAGAGGCGCTCAGTTACCATGGTGATGAGGTACCATATGGAGAGATGGGTCACAATCTACAGGCTTGTGTCCTTTCCTGCTTTGACAGCGAGATCTGAGAATCATGGTGCCCCATATGGCTATAGCCTGATTACAGATGTAACTTTTACACACAAGGTTAATAAGTAATTATCTCAAGTGACATAATTATTCTTTTTTAAAAAAAGGAAATCATGTCAGGGGTTTTTTTTTCTATTCCTATGGGGGGAAAACTAAACATGAATGAATTTTTAGTGTCTACCTCCTGTAATTGAAACTGTCTATCATCTTTGAGTTTTGTTGTTGTTGAGTACTTTCAAGTTATTTCTACCTTATGGTGAACCTAAAGGAAATCTGTCATGGGGCTTTCTGGGTTGAGAACATGTGACTTGCCTAAGGTCACCAGAGAATCACACCCTGGTCTTCAGAGTTATAGTGCAATGGTCAAAGGGCTACACCACACTTTATTTCTCTCCTTTCCTTACCTGCAGCTGAAGTCCAACACTACTTCTTTCTTGGAGAATTACTCTTATACTCTTGAAATATCTTTCTGTTTGATTGGATATTGTGAATAGCTCCTGTCTTTGTTTTCTTTTATGAATTTCAAGAGCAATCTTCGTCTTAATCAAACCAATAGTAAAAATACAAGACAATACAAAAATACAAAAACAACATCTCAAACTCCATCATGGAATGTAAAACCCAGTAGCACTTGAGAAAATGCTGGGAATTATGGTATTTTTAGTCAAAAAAACAGTATTTTCCAAAGCTCCAGAATTAAGGAACAGTGATAGCATAAAATTGTAGGTGAAGGCAATCAACTCGTTTCCAGAACCATGAGAATTTAGAATGTCCTTTAAGCATTCTCCAACAATACAATGTCCTGATATTGTAATGTTGGAGGATGCTTCAAGGTCACAGCAGTACTGTAGAAAAATGCTCTCCTGCATCATCAACTAATCGTGCTCAGTACAAGGTCTTATCTGAAGAGAAGGACAGTCAGGCAGGTTAACTTGAGAAGATGTTTTCTTGTGATCTTTGGGTCCTCTGCTGTTTAGAACTTTAATAATGCTCACCAGTTCATAGAACTGGGTTAGGAAACGAATAGGCAGAAATGTAATTGTTTAAGAATTGGTGTAATATGGCTCCACCTAGCTGAACCAGTCAGAATGCTAGCAGGGAATTTTCTGAATTAATTAAAGCTTCTGGGTTGTCTTCAAGGGCATTTCCTTTAGGATTATGCAGGGATGCTTTGTGACCTGCATGAGGTTTGGAGGATTGTCCTGCTCTATATTCCTCCCATAGAAGAAAGAGACATACGGCTTGAATGTTTACTTCATTCTGACTGCCCAGGTATATTTAGCTGGTCATGTCAAGAATAAGGATATATGATTGAACATGCCATCATTTCCCATTTTTATGTATGGTTGTGAAAAGTCGATAGTGAATAAAGTGAATTGAAATTGAGATGTGGTACAGGAAAAGGGTTCTGTGGGTATCAGGAGCAACTAAAGAAACAAACATGTCCTAGGGCAAATCAAGTCTAGACACTCTCTAAAAGCCAAGATGACTAAATGGGGGCTGTTACATGATTCACTAGAAAAGACAATAAAGGTTAGTAAGGTAGAAGGCAGTGGGAAAAGAGGAGGACCATATTCCAGATGGATAAATTCAATCCAGGAAGCCATGGCTTTGAGTGTGTAAGACTTGAGTAAGACAGTTGATGATAGGAGGGCTTGGTGGTTTTTCATGCACAGGGTCACCATAAGTAGAAGTTGACTTAACCGCAGTTAACAATCACAAATTGCAGCATCTGCATTGGCTTCCAACTGATTACCGTGGTCTATATAAGATGCTAGTTCTGACCTTTAAAACTCTTTACGGCCAGGGCCCATCGTACCTTAGGGACCGTCTCTCCTTCTCCCATCATCGGAGGTTGCAACGACCATCCCAACGAGACTTACTTTATGTACCGGGTCCTAGAGAAGTGCACTTGGAAAGGACCAGACGCAGAGCTTTTTCTATTTCTGCCCCTGCCTTATGGAATGCCTTGCCGCCCTACATGAGAGCCATGCGTGAGTTGGGGCCTTTTACCCTCGCACTCAAGACCTGGCTCTTTACTAGAGCTTTTAATCTATGTTAATTTTATTAATATTTTTATGTATGTATTTTTATCTTTTACAATTTTATCTTGTAAATCGCCTGAAGCATCGTGGATGGAGGGCGATTAATAAGTAATTAAATGATGATGATGATGATGATGATGATGATGATGATGATGATGATGATGATGATTTAATACTGTTACCCAAAATATACCTATTATTGGGTCACACATTGCTTATGAAATCCCCCAGAAGCTTCTGAAAGTTAGAAATTAACTGAGCAAACTGAACTGAACTTATCAGTGTTAGATTAGTACCTTGTGTGTTGTCCAAGGCCTCTCCTTACATGTAACTCAACAAGCTTGAAACTATGGGCCCTTCCACACAGCCATATAACCTAGAATATCAAGGCAGAATAACCTTTGAACTGTTTTGAACTGGGTTATCTGAATCCACACTGCTATATATGCTATTCAGCTGTGTGGAAGGAACCTGAGTTCAAACCAATGTACCAAACTCTTTCAACTTGCAACAGCCAAGAAGAGTGAAGTCAGGGTGGTATGGATGATGGTGCTGCGGGAAGTCAGGTAGTGCCAGGGGCTATGAACTATACACATCCTTTTACCTCTAATAAGATAGTAGACAACAAAGTCAGAAAAGATGGCTTCTTATTTTTGTGTATGCATCAGCTGAGAAGGAAAGCTGGAGGGCAAAGCAGTGATCTTTCATATCCATACCACAAGAAAGAGATCTTATTTAGTTCATTAATTATAGTCAATAGGAAAATGAGCTAAATGCTGGATAGCCAATAGAACAATCTGTATCCTAATCAATTTACAGACATGTAGCTACTTTTCATGTAAACGGTGTTTAAACCTTTTATTTTATTTTATTTTAAAATGTGGTGGATTCTCATTTGGTGTAGGGTTGATAAAGAGGAGTTGAACTGACAGCTCTCAGGAAAGTTTCACACTAGAGCATCTATTTACTTTAAATCCAGTTGCTGCCTCCTGAAGAATTCTGGGATTTATAGTTTAAGGAAGGTCTTTAAACTGCTCAGCCAAAGAGGTCTTGAGACTTACTAAGCTAAAAAACCCAGAATTCTGCAAGAGGCAGATTTAAAGTAGATAGATGATCTAGTATGATGAAATCATTAGTTATGGATTATGCTCTGATAAAGCATTGGACTAGATATGGCCCCTAGGGTCCCTGCTTCATGTAGTTCCGGTTATGAGTAAGACGCAAGCAAGAGTTATATAACAAAAACCAAGGAACTTTATTTAAACCAATCTGCAGTTAACTCCCAAGAGTTTCTTTCTCTGCAGCTCAGTCTTTCTGCTGGTGTGTGCTGAGTCACTTTCTGCTACAAGTTGAGCTTTCTTTATCTGGAATTCTGACATCTCAAATACTTCAAAAGCATCCACACAAACAGCTGAGATAGTGATAATTTTGCTTTCTAATAGTTCAATGTATTCAAATTTGGTTTCATACACACAATTGATAAAAGATACTGTAGACAAAATTACTTCAAGGTTTTATGTTTAATGTTTACATGAAACAAAAATGCATTTAATATTTACACTTGGAACCCATCTCCAAGATTTCTCATTATGTTAGTACGTATATACAACTAAAGGTATTCCAAAATCCCACAAAATACCCAAAATCCAACATATGTTTAGTACCAGGCATTTCAGATAAAAATATTTATTCTCACATATATTTATGAAGTCATTTCCAACTCTTTGATTCTATGAGCCAAAAGTTCAGCCCTTGAACATTTGACCAATTTATAAACTGGTTCCCATTCCTGCAGCTGAACCTTGCCTGACATGTCCCTCTGCCCCCAAACAACCTATTTTGAATTGTTCTCCAATTCCTGCATTCCAGACGGCTTCCAATGAACCTACAAACAAGCTGAAATGTGAAAATCCTCTGAGTCCGCAAACTACTAGCTGGTTTATGTAGCCATTTTCAATTGTTTTTCCTCCAGGCAAACCACATCCCAAGGGATGCAATTACTCAGAGTAGCATACAGTGTAAACCAACAGCAAACGGGTGCTTTTTATATCAATAGCCACCCGAATTATGGAAATTACTGTAAGCCTGCAGCAGAAAAACACTGTGCTACAATTGTGTGGCTTGGAATGAATGTTTAGACATATTCCAGTGTTGTCAAAGATTTTTTCTGGAGACATTGAACTCCCATCTCTCCTGTCTCCTCTGCTGACCTGTTAGCTGATCCCAAGCTATTCCTCTGAGAAAAAGAAATTCCAAGTTGCCCATAATTAGAAAAGTAATAGAAAATGAAATTGCCAATACTGTACTGCGCTTATACAACTCCATAGTGTGCTGTGCCCACATCTGTAATACTATGTATGCTTATGATTAGAACATATAGAAAATAATACAGTGTACAAGTTTGGAGCTATTGACATTATAAAACTACAGTAGAGTCTCATTTATCCAACATAAACGGGCCGGCAGAATGTTGGATAAGCGAATATGTTGGATAATAAGGAGAGATTAAGGAAAAGCCTATTAAACATCAAATTAGGTTATGATTTTACAAATTAAGCACCATAACATCATGTTATACAACAAGTTTGACAGAAAAAGTAGTTCAATACGCAGTTATGTTATGTAGTAATTACTGTATTTACAAATTTAGCACCAAAATATCATGATGTATTGAAAACATTGACTACAAAAAATGTGTTGGATAATCCAGAACGTTGGATAAGCGATTGTTGGATAAGTGAGTCTCTACTGTATTATTCCACTAACTGACATGGTTCCCTCCTATGGAATCCTGGGATTTGTAGTTTGATGACCCAAGCGGTTTCTGGCTGAGATTTCTAAATGCCCCCCTGAATTGACAATCACAAGATTATAGGGATTATATTTATTTAACTCCTAAAAATGGTCTAAAATGTATAAAGTTTCTTCTAATAATTATTGAAAATGTCAAGATAAGCCTAAAATAATTATGTGATTTCATGTGTGGTGGACTTGTGAGAGTGGAAAGATATTTTGGGTTGGGATACATTGTGCAGTGGAGAAAATTTTGAATATATAGCTGCAGATGAAACCAAATTTTGATTTACTGGGGCTATTATTAGATTATCAACATGAAACAAAATATGGAAGAATTTTATAATATTTAACTATGGGCACAAGACTGCTCCATGAACAAAAGTAAAAAGATACAGCAATCCTACCAATAGATGATTGGTTGTTGAAGGACTACACCTTAGTAGAAATCAACAAGTTGATAACTTTGATTAAGGATAATACAACAGAGCAATTTAAGCAAGATTGGCAACCTGTTGTTACATATTTAAGGGATCATTGGAGTAGGTCATTGGTTATAGAATTTGAATAATAATGTAAAAGTAGATATAAGCTTATGTTACTTAGTTTGAAGAAAAATAGTATGGCTATAAAGTTTGTATTGGAGAAAATAGGTTAAGACAACAGATATTACCATCATCTGGATGGTTGTAAGATGAACCTTGTTTTTCCCCCTTTCTCATTTCTTTTATGTCCCCCTCCCCAGTATTATTTAGTAGTTGACATGGGTTAGTGTAGGTTGTAGTTAATATGTATTATCACATATGGGTGTTTTATATAGAAAAAGGTTGTTGTGTGTCATATATATATATATATATATATATATATATATATATATATATATATATCTTACCAAGACAACCCCATGGTAGGGATGCCATACCTTGGAAACAATTTGAAGACACACAACGGCAAATATGTGATCAGAAATATTCAGTGACTATACAATGTCTACCCAAATGTTTTTTGGAAATATAATTGCAAACGAGACATGTAGCACTTCACTGAAGGCATTTACACATGCTGTTTCATCTCCATTTTGTAGTTTACAAAAGGAGCTTCTGTTCAGCATTCGATTACACGGCTATATATCTCAACTATGCAAAGAGCGGATGTTACTCTTTTTGTAAAATCAGTGAGTGACAGATGTGTGTTGAATAAAACTGTTGCTTGCAACTAGTTATTCAAATGATCTAGCTCACTTTTCTTCGTGATTTTTTTCCATGAGTAGCTCCAGTGTGTGTGTGTTTTCTAGCAAGATGAATAGTTTATGCAAATATCTATGAATAATATCTGTATGACTTCCAACTGATTGGCCTAGTCATTTTAGGTCACATGATATTGCATCTGTTAATGGATCAGAGGAATCTGGTGTTTATTAGAAGATTCTTGTATTTGGTTGAGCTGCTAGAGAAGACTACAAAGCTATGTAACACTTCTTGATCTTCCTTATAAATTAATAATTGTTATACCACCACTCCACCATTTATTTCTCCTTTAAAAAGCTTATGTGACATACACAACTCTCCTATTTGTCCTCACAATTGACTAAGAGACAAAAGATAAAGCCAAGATTATCCAGTTCATTTATGGCCCAACTGGATTTTCTATGCTCAAGAACTATCCCTTATGACTCAAGGTCTGGTTGGAGAACTTATTTAAAATATCTTCCTCCTCCACCCCCTGTCCCGTCTCTCTTACTCGTATTATCAGGAATCCACATCAAGTTTATGGTAGTCACATCACTATTTTTTGTGTATACACATAACTGCCAATTTTATAATACATACCTACTTGGGAGAAATCCCCATTTAACTCAGTTCTACTTAATAGTGTTCATATTATCTTTACATCTACTACAACCTCTGGTGGTACGAACATAAGGGTTTGTTTGGATTCTTTCTTGGCAAAATTTATTTGTGCCTGCCTTTGAGCATAGCCAACAGCACCTCCTATTCCCTGGTGATCTCCCTTCCAAGTATTAACCAGACGTGATCCTGCTTAGCTTCCTAAGATCTGGTACCTTCAGGTGATTTATATTGGCTGCCTCTTGGTATGCATTGTAGTAGAAGAAAAGCCAAAAGCATCAGATTTGTGGGGAAATCTTCGCAACCTATCTAAACACTAAAGTTGGGAACCAAGAGCCTTTAAAAATGCTCAATGTGTGTAGAATATGGTACACCTGGAAGTAATGATCCTATGTATCTTCCTGAGATTAATGTTGCTGATTATGCAAGTGAGGAAGAGGTAAGGTAGATGGTATGCCAGCCAGAAATCCAAGCCAGTTAAACTCTCATTTTTATAAGTCTATTAAAAGTTTATGATCTTTTCAGAGGCAACAGAGGAGCAGTAAAATTATGATGTCTCGTTCAAATGGCAAGGAGTGTAACGAGATTGGGAAATCGCAGAAGGAAAGCAAAGCTTCTTCCCTCCTACTGACAGATTTTAAAAGGCTAGGCTCTGCCAGTCTTCCTCTAAATGCCAAGCTGTGACCTGCTGCTAACTAGAGGGAATGTACATTATTGCTCAAAGAATGACGTGCTGTTCATTCACAATGAATGGAAGAACATTCTGGGGACTAGTGGTTACCCTGCAGAGCCTTTTGTAAGGAAACAGCCAAATGTCAGCTTGACTTTTTGACCTCCACAGGCTGGTCAACTATTGTTTTAGTGTGTAGGAGGAGACTGGCTTTTTGGCATCTATGGATGGAGTGTGGATATGTTCTGTGTTGTGATTGAATTGCTAGTATTTATTTGCTTAGTAGATCCTGTGCTATCATCAGAGAGCCCCTCATTTTTTTCAGACCACTCTGAGCTATTGGAACTAACCTTTAAAGTCCTAGACAGTTGGGGTCCAGGCTATTTGGCTGACCACATTCCCTTGTACGAACCTGCCCAGGCGCTGAGATCTTCATGAGAGGCCCTTCTCTTGGTTCCACCTCCATCTCAGGTTCAGTTGGTGGGAACAAGAGAGCGGGCCTTCACTCTCGGTAGTTATCCCTTGACTCTGGAACTCCCTGCCCAAGGAAGCCCCCTCCCTGCTGTCGTTCTGGTGACAGGTTAAAACCTTTTTTTTTATTCATGCAGGCTTTTAAAGAAGAAGGTTTCTAAAATCATCAGGGGCTGTTGTGATTTTATATGCTTTTAAAGATATTCAATACTGTTTTAATATTTGTATATTTGTATATTTTGTATTGCATTGCTTTAGTTATGAGCCTCTTTGAGTCTCTGTAGGGAGAGAAAAGTGGGATAAAAATAAACATAATGATAACAACAACAACAACAACAACAACTGGGGGTCGGGCTGTGGCACAGGCCTGGTGAGCAGCCTGCTGCAATAAATCACTCTGACCATGAGGTCATGAGTTCGAGGCCAGCCCGTGGCGAGGTGAGCACCCATCAATTAAAATTTTTAAAAAATAGCCTCTGCTTGTTGCTGACCTAGCAACCCGAAAGATAGTTGCATCTATCAAGTAGGAAATAAGGTACCACTTATAAAGTGAGGAGGCAAATTTAACTAATTTACGACGTTGGAATGAGGAAGTGCTGTCACAGTGGATGATGAAGCAGCTGCTCCCCCCTGTGGCCAGAATCGAACATCCCTTCAGGAGAAGGTTAAATTGCCTTTGCATCTGTCTGTCTCTGTCTCAGTTCTATGGGTATATGGGCATTGAATGTTTGCCCTATATGTATATAATGTGATCCGCCCTGAGTCCCCTTTGGGGTGAGAAGGGCGGAATATAAATACTGTAAATAAATAAATAAATAAATAAACTGTCAAGATTAATGGCATCAACCCAATATCTACCACTATGCCACTGCTTGAGTGTATTAGAAATCTTTGACTAAACTCTCACCTCTCAAATCTAAATCATTATTGGGTAGGTAGACCTTTGCTGGACAGGACAAACCTGTGAGAAATCATTATAGAAATATCTTGTGAGATTCCAGGAAAACCTGAACAAAATTGAAGTGCTTTCCTGCACTGCCATTTTACTCTACCGGTCTGCTGTTTAGAGGGATTGAGCAATGATGAGTGGTGGGTCTCATGTCCAATGGGTGCTGTATCTATTCCAGTTGTAGTTCTAATTTTAAGTAAGCAATTTGGGGTGCTGAATATATTTGGGTGGATAGGATACACCTTGGATAGCCCATTTAAAGTTTTCATTAAAACTTAAAACCTTACTTGGCATGGCTCACATTAACTCCTATTGTATATGGCCATCAATGAGTTACAATGAAATGGGATTTTCAATATTTTATTTTTACTTTTTTGTGTGTCTTACTGAGTTTTTGGTATTTTAGAATGATATTTTGGTTGTTAAGTCAATTAGGTTGTTATATTGTTGAATGTGTATTTTTTGATGTATTGTCTGTACGATTTTCCCCCCCGGCAATTGAATGTTTACCTTACATATTGGAAACCGCCCTGAGTCCCTTCAGGTAGATAGGGCGGTATACAAATAAAGATGATGATGATAATGATGATGATTATTATTATCATGTCGTCTGTTTTATTTGCAGTGAAATAAGGACAGCAAATTTTTGCTAGCTTGATTCACAGAGTCATAGAGTTGGAAGAGCCCCCTGTCATTCAGGAATACCTAATTAAAGCACTCCTGACAGATGACCATCCATCCTCTGTTTAAAATCCTCCACAGGCTACAAGATACCACACTCCAAAGCAGTGTATTCCACTGCTGAACAGCTCACATCATTAGGAAATTCTTCCTAACATTTAGATGAAACCTATGCATCTTACCATTTTGGTCACCTTCATCTGGACATGTTCCAGCTTGGCAATATGTTTGTGGAATTGTATTGCCCAGACCTGGTCCAGACTTCACCAGAACTGGGTCCAGTATTCCAGGTGAGACCTAACCAGCACAGAATAGGGTGGCAGTATTACTTCCCTGGATCTAGAGACTATATTCCTATTGATGCAGCATAAAATCACATAAACGTTTTGAGCTGCTGCTCCGCACTGTTGACTCATGTTCTGCTTGTGGTTTACTAAAACTTCTCATTCCCTTTCACATGTAGTGTGAAAACTATGTATCCCACACCCTGTATCTGTGCACTTCATTTTTTTTTTTGCCCAAGGAAAGAAGGGAAGCCCCTTATATTTCTATTTGTTGAAATGTATTTTGTTGATTCCAAGGCAGCATTACCTAAAAGACCCACAACATACCATTAGCCCCATACATTTCATACTTCCTAGATGGGCATGGCCAGGATCAAAGTGGTAAGAATTTTATGAACACATATTTCTATTAATGCAATTCTGTGGAAGGTTTATTCCTAGATTTAATTTTTTTCTGGACTGAAACAATCTCTGCAGATTGCGGGTGAAGGGAGTCGGTCAAGCCGGCAGCCAACACCATCTCAGGACATTTTGTTTCCTTGGCAACCACAACTATGGCTACCAGCATCTGTTTGGAGCTGAAAGGGGTAACCAAGTGCAGCAGCATCCAAGCACATGTCCATATGTAATGCTTCTATGAATTCCTTGCACATTTTTCATTTTGTTACAAAGCATTTACTAGAGTCTATGGGCTCCACTTTGGAACAGAATGTGTGAATACATGTATATGTTTCTGTGTGCAATTGTAATATGACATGACAGGAGTGAATCTCCTAGGCAAAATTGGTTCTTTGAATTAAGTGCTTGAGCCGAAAGCTTAATTTTCCATCATGTATGGACACATTTCAGCACAGCTTGGCACTTACCATTCTGGTGACAGAAACTTGTGAAAATAGAAAATAGGCCACTTCATATGCAGTAAAAACAAAACACAAGCGTCATTCCTAAACCTGATCGGTAGCTTAAAAATTAGCAAGACTCTGGCTTCAAATTTTAGTAGCTTGCACCATTTAAAACACAGCTCCTTTAAGCATGAACAGCATTACAGTAGTCTGCACATGCTAGAAGGCACCATCATATGTTGGGTACCAGCTGCTTAAATTGATTTTGGGAGGCAACGTCTTGTTATTTATTTTCAGCTGCCAGCTTGGGGAGGGAGGTGCTTCAGGGGAGTTGGAAACTTATCCTCTGCTTTCCTTTTTGTATCTTTGATGGTGATCACAGTGTCCCAGCTGATGGATCTTGAAGTAACGTTTGTCCAGGCGCATCCATCCTCCAGGCACCCATCTTTGCAACCCTAAAACGGACTGCCTAATGAAGCAGACAACTGCATCTGCCTTTGTGTAAATTTGCAGCCCTGTCCCCTTTGGGTTTTCCTTTCTCCCCCACCTCCTGCCCCTTGGCTTGCGCTCCCTGCTTTCCCCCTCATTAGCAAATGCAAGCTCTAGGTTTGGCAGAGCTGCTGAGTGACAGGCTGTCAGACGCACTAATCTGGATGACCCAGGTTCATCTCCCAGTTGTCAGGGGCTAAATTTATGCGTTCTGGTTGTTCGGCCGAGCAAGAAAGGTTGGCCGAGCAAGAAAGGTTTGCGGCACCAGGACCGGCAGGAGGGAGTTGCCCTCTGTCTGGGACTGTAAAGGCTTGCTCAGGCTTTACTAGAAGCCTCGGGATGGCCATCTGGGAGAGGCAAGCTGACTTGTTGAAAAGGATGGAGAAATGCTAATGTGGAAAGCCAAAGCTCTGGCTTTGGTAACAATACAAAAAAGCACTGTATTGCATAGGCTTTGCTAACCTGTGTTCATTTAGTTACTTTGCTGTGCATTTCCTATCAACCTCAGCAAATGTGGTTAGTGGAGAAGGATCATGGAAGCTGAAGTCTAAACTATCTGAAGGGGACTAGGTTGGGGAAATCTCTCTTGCAATGTATAGCAATGGTGTTCAAAATATGACCCATGGGGCTATTGTTGTTGCTCCAGTGCATGTCCTTAAAAAGTGTGGGAACCATTTTGTATAACATGGGATTTTTCTACTTCTGGAGTCCACTAGGAGCAGCAATTATGTGACAAAAATGTGTGGCTCCCCCTATCCCCAGAAAATTAAAATAAAAGATTGACATGGGCTTCTTGATTGATGAAGACATCAGGAGAAAATGCTGCTAAAACATAGCCATACAACCTGGAAACCACACAACACTCCAGTGATTCCAGCTTTGAAAACCTTGGACAATACAGAGTTTATTGTACTGGCAAAAATTAGGGCAGGGCATCTCTCACCTTTTGTTCAGATGTGTCCTGGGAAATATAAATATAACAAAAGCAGCAATGCCTTCCTACTTCCCTGGTCAGCTCAGAGTGACAGTGTAGTGTAGGTGCTACTGATCCAGTATGGATCTAGAAGGATCATCTCAGTCTCAAAATACACGTGCAGCTAATACAGGAAGTTTGGCCAATGGATCAAAAGGACTCAAACCGTCCATCTGGTGGTTTTCATTCATAGAAGTCTAGCCAATAATGATGCAGTTTGTGCAATTTGTGTAAAGGCTATTCTTGCAAACAAGAAAATTCTCATCAGTCCTGACAGAATGTATCTTGCTCTCACATGAGTAAAGAGAAAATATTTGTGGTTCTCATTCTTGCCACGAGAGCAACAAATACAAGGCACTGCGTTGCTTTTGTGAAGAGAGGAAGGGAAGGCGGCCGCTGTCTGGCTCTTTTCTAATAGGGATGTAATTAGCCTGGCTCTTCTCTTATAGAGATATAATTCTTTGCTAATTTCATCCTTAAAAGAACCAGTTAATGATTTTGTAAGTTTCCAAGACTTTCTCAAATAGGCAAGAACACTAGACAATTTTTCAAGGGGAATTTGTGGTTTAGGACTTCTATACAAATGTTGTACATGGTGTTTTACACAGAAAACATTTTCTGCATAGGAAATGACATTTTCCATACAGAAAATGATATTTCTGCACATAAAATACAATTTTTATGCAAAAACAACCATACAAGTTGTGTACAGAACCTCCTTGTAAAGGTATCCTAAAACTCCATAAACATATTTTTGACCATCTAAACATATTCTTTCTTACCCCATTCTCTGACTTATCTCTCTGATACTACAGCATTTCTCTTCTTTAATTTTATTTGCCTCCCCTCCTCTTTTATTTGACTTTAAATAAGAAATATTCCAATTCTATGGACAATAAGACATGTTGGTATGATAAAACATCCCACCTTCACTCTTTTTATCATTCCTTCCTTCTTTTCTTACCTCTTTTTGTCTTTTTTAATTGCCAAGTAACTTCAGTAGAGCCAGCATTACTGTATTTCTTACTACATATGCAAAGGTATCAGGAGGGAAAAGGGAAGGAAATAGGGCCATGTATTCTGTTGAGGGTAATAGAGATGCAACTGGGCTTGCGTTCAAGGGGAAGAAAGAGAGCAAAAGGGACCTTAAACTCCACAGCTTTACTAAGATTTATTTATTTATTTATTTATTTTTCAAACTTATATGCCGCCACTCCCCTAGGGCTCGGAACGGCTTACAAGAACCGGCTAAAATCAACAATTTAAAAAAACATCTTAAAAACATCTTTTAAAAAAACATCTTAAAAACATCCTAAAAGCACCTTTTAAAACATCAACAACAGAGCTCAAAAGCCTGTCTCAAAAGATGTCTTATGTTTGCTTAATCTGTGATGACATTCTTTCCGACCTAATCTTATATGGGGGCTTTCAACATCTTGGATGATTATTTTAATGTTCAAACTGTCCTACACACTTGGAGGCCACCAGATACCATTTGGTTCCCCTCCATTTTCCTGTCTTAGAGATGATTGAAATTAGTGTTGCTTGTATCCCTGCATTTGTAATTGCATTCTAGCAAGAGAAAGAAAAATACCATATACATTGAGGAAGCTGTAGGTAAAGTAAAGGTAAAAGTTTTCCCCTTGACATTAAGTCTAGTTGTGTCTGACTCTGGGGGTTGGTGCTCATCTCCATTTCTAAGCTGAAGAGCCATTGTTGTCTGTAGACACCTCCAAGGTCATGTGGCCAGCATGATTGCATGGAGCACCGTTACCTTCCTGCCGGTACCTATTGATCTAGTCACATTTGCATGTTTTCGAATTGTTAGGTTGGCAGAAACTGCCAACTTACCCCACTCTTCAGATTTGAACCACTGTTCAGCAAGTTCAGCAGCTCAGCAGTTTAACCTGCTGCAGCACTGGGGGCTCCTGAGGAAGCTGTAGCTGCCTTAAAACAAATGTTACCTATCTCTGTTGTTCCTTGAATCATTTCTCTCTAAAATCAACTGTTGTACTTGAAAAGAAACAATTGTTAACCAGAGCTTCATAATATTACAGGGATTTTTGACCAAACCTTTCAGAATTGTCCCTCCAGCACAGCCATTGGATCTGCAAGTTGCAGAGTCCGCTAGCAGATCCAATGGCTGTGCCCACGAGTAATAGGTTATTAAATTGGACCTTTGCCAAACTCCACTTGCAGATAGGGTTGTGTGTGTATGTTGCCACTTCAAGTGAACCTGACTCATGTAGATTTTCCCTTCATTGTGTGATGTGAAGTCCCTTTTCCTTGCACAAGATATTTCAAAATGTCTCCAGCAGACATTTAAAAGGCTATATTTGGCCTTTTCACGTCTTTTCTTTCCCTCATTGGGTTCTGAGCCGCAGACTTTCTAGTTGTCTTGAAAAATAGCTGTTCCATTGTGCTGACTCAAAACCTGTGAATGGTTCAGAAGCAGGTGGCAGTGGAATAGCCAGCACGACCATTCATTTGAAATCCCCTTTTATTCTGCCCTGCCCTGTATTCCAATGTTCCTTACAATACACAGGGCTCCCTGGTGGTACCTAATGTTTCCACATTGAGGTCTTTTAGTCTTGCATCAGAATATAGTCACCCAGTGTGGGAAATCAATTCATACATTTGAAAGTAAATTGTAGAGTTGTTTTGCTCTCTTCCCCATCTGCCTGTTCATGTATCTCAACCTTCCCCACCTAACACCCTCCCCCAAACAGTGTGGCCACACTTTTTGGCAATGATGCCATTTGAAAGTCAATAAATGCAGAGGCCACTGAACTGAAGAATGAAAGATGAAAACAGTCTCACTTCCCACTTGAAGTCACTCAAATGAAAGGTGAATATTCAGAGTGATGCCAGATGATGAGGTGTATTACCCCGAGCAAGCTAAAATGACTATAGTCTGAATGTGTGAATGTAGGAAAGATTTTCTAAATGCTTCAATTAATGCTGCAACATAGGACAAGACTGCTGAGGACTCAAAGGCCAAGAGACATGCGGATTCATCAAAAAGTTTGAAGGATTGAGAAGACTCCTAAAAATGTGGATATAAGTTATGGATATTTAATTTAGCTAGATTCCATTTCTGTCTATAATTTGAGAAGGAAAAACTTTGCTTTTTTATCCATATCTTATTTACAAACCCTGAATGTGGCATCAACGTAATGAAAGGTTTATGAGCCTGTTGTAATGACTTCATTCCCTTAGAGCTATCTCATATTTCAGAGCTGGATAGGTTGCTTTGCCGGAAATTGCTCACTTTTTTCATTTCCCTGCTGGTTTTGCATTTACATTCTCTTAGCCTTTTGCCTGGAATTAAGTGCATTTTATGCTCCCAATATAGCATAGGTTCTTTATCTCCTTTTGTTTTTACTCAACAGCCACCTCCACAGATATATGATAAGCAGCTGGATGAAAGAGAACACACAATCGAAGAGTGGAAAGGTAATCTCGCTTTTTCAAAATGTAGGTCCTGATTCGTGACATCAGGACTCTGGCCCTGTGTCAAGGCTGTGATTGGTGTGATGTTAAGGCGCTTGCTCAAAATGATGCAGAAAGTCACCCAAATATATGAAAATATACATAAATAGCCTATCCCACCCTACAGAATCATCTCAAAATGGTAACAGAAAATGGCATAATGTCATATCCTAGCTCCACAGGGTAACATTGAGATCTTTGGGCTTGTGGTGGTGGGTTATAAACCACAGAGAGGCTGGGGGGGGCAGCTCCTGTCTCCCATGTAGATGTCCACCCCTGCCTATATACGAGGGTTATCCAGAAAGTAGATTATGTTTTGGAATTTAAAATGAACGAAGTATAGGAGAAAACATATACCATATGCAGTTGAAAGCCACACCCAAATACCATTTCTCAACATAATTGCCGTTCAAATCTAGGCACTTATCATAGCGATGAATGAGCTTGGCAACTCTTTCCCCACAAAACTCTGCTGCTTGCGTCCTCAACCAGCCGGTCACCCCTTCCCACAGCTGTGCATCATTGCCAATACGCTGCGTTGAGGATGCAAGTGGCAGAGTTTTGTGGGGAAGGAGTTGCCAAGCTCATTCATCGCTATGATAAGTGTTTTTGGGTGTGACATTCAACTGCATATGGGCAAATGTTTTCTCCTATACTTTGTTTACTTTTAATTCCAAAACGTAATCTACTTCCTGGATGACTCTCGTATTTTGAGAAGAGGGAACATGAAACCAATTTTGCAGCATGGTGTTATCTGTTGGGTTTTTCGGCCACACTGTCCTCCATGACACTTTGTTTTATTTTTCTTCTCTCCAAATTTCCCAGCTTACCCCTCCTTTAGCATTGTATATCCACTAAACATGATCCATCTTCGTTGGCATATTTTAAGATTTTGTCTAAAGATTTTTAGAAACTAGTACTTTATTCCAAGCCTACTGATGTCTTCCTCTTGTGTGTGGATGGAACTGTAAATATGAAACTATAAAGATTAAGGCCAACACTACTATTCTTCCAAAATTTGAAATTGAGAGCATGAAACTCTTGTGTGAGGTTCTTCTCTCTGAAGACTTGAGGTGAACTTTATATATAGACCTGCCTCATGTTTCCTGACCATTTTTGATTTGGCAAGCGTACTAGGGAGATGCTCTCGAATGAGACCAAGGAACAAATCTTCTATCTTGTTTCCTCTCTTGGTGTTTTGTTATCAGTTTCCACTGACCACTATTACTATTTTGAAGCCCTAGAAACCCTAGTAAGTAGATAATGGGGGAGCTCAAGAATCTATTGCACCTTTATAATGAACTCCTTTGTCTCTTGCAGAATTAATCTACAAGGAAGTCATGAACTCTGAAGAAAAGACTAAAAATGGTGTAGTAAAAGGACAGCCTTCTCCCTCAGGTACTCAATCCCAGTGAATAACCGTACTGTGTCTGCTACAGGCTCAGTCTCCCAAAGATGGATTTGTCCCAATGTTTCTTAATCCACAGCTGAGTCATCAGCAGCAACTGTGTATCTTCTAACCAAATTCTCCTAAGAAAATCCTCTGATAGGTGCATCTTAGAGTTGACATTAGTTAAAAAGTCAACAAAGGAACAACAGGGGGTGAATACGTTCCATTGAATTAAAATTATTTTCTTTGGGGTAAGATAGGTGCATTGTAGGGTCTCCATTAGTCACACATGAGTTCAACACACACAACAAGATGATGTGCATACAATTAAAGTGCATTCAGAACTTTGTCTAAATAAGTGAGAGCAGAGTGAAGAGTGAACCCTTATACCACAGTGACTGGGAAAGAAGGACAAAGCAAACAAAGTAAATTTATAGAACTCTGAGAGAGTTTTGACAAACTGTGGAATCTATTGAAATAAGCCTTGCAAATAGTAGCAAGGTGCTGTTATTCTAGCTGAGCCCAGAAAAACCTGGAGTTGAACCCCTATCTCCTGCCTGGAGTCAAGCCATGAAGACTGACTCAGGACCAGCCTCTGATACTTTGCTACCTTAGCTGTGAATTTGTTTGGAAGATATTGAAGTTTTTAAGTAAAGGCAGAAGATCCCATCTGATCATGGAAAATAAGCAGGATCAGCTCTGGTTAGGACTTGGATTGGAGACTGCCAGCAAATACCAGGTGCTGGAGGCTATATTTTAGAGGAAGGAACGGGCAAAAGCATCTTCTTTCCTAAGAAACCACATAGAATCATAGAATAGTAGAGTTGGAAGAGACCTCATGGGCCATCCAGTCCAACATCTGAGTATTGCTTTTGTAAGAAAACCATATGAAATTTCTCAGCAGGCAAATTGAAGGTACACACACATCTTGATTACAGTTATAAAATAAAAGCAGTTCAACCAGTTCATATACAATTGAAAATGAGGGGGGAAAACCAGAATGTGCAGATTTGATTTAAGAGATTCCTGTGTCATTGTCTAGCACAACCTTTCCTGGAGGTAGAGCAGATATCAAAATAAATTATTGTTCAGAAGATAATTTGTCAAAAAGCTCAGGCTGCATTAGGTGATTTGTTTTTAATGATAGCATGGTATACCTGTATGCAGAAGTGATTTGCAAGGACTTAGGATTTTATTCCACACTGCTCTCCACCATTTCTAAACACTTAGAATCCATTGAGGGTATGATTTATGATGAAGCTCTCCCCATGATGCAGAGGAATGTCCTGTCAGCTTCATTAGGGAAACATTTGAAACAATCCAAAAAGAAGCAGGCGGGAGACAATGGTCAGAGATACCCTGTTTCCCCGAAAATAAGACATCCCCGAAAAATAAGACCTAGTAGAAGTTTTGCTGAATTGCTAAATATAAGGCCTCCCCCGAAAGTAAGACCTAGTAAAGTTTTTGTTTGGAAGCATGCCCAGCGCCTGCCAAACAAAACATCAGAGCATGCAGGATTGGTAAATGTACATACCAGTTGTACATGGAAATAATGGTAGTAACAAGAAATTCTTGATAGGATTCACAGTTTGTCTGGTTATGCTGATTTGTGATGACAACTACTGTACAGTATATAATAAATGTTCGTTTTTTTGTTCAACAATAAATGTGAATTCTTCTTCATGGAAAAATAAGACATCCCCTGAAAATAAGACCTAGAGCATCTTTGGGAGCAAAAACTAATATAAGACACTGTCTTATTTTCGGGGAAACACAGTAGTCTTCTGGACTCAGGAACCAGGATATGACTGGAGTAAACACCCAAAAATATATAAGGTAGGAGCTGTCAAATTTGCCCAGGTTGAATCTCTTCGGTGACAAGGAGTAAGGGGCATTCCTATGGGCAGTCCCGTACCAAGCATTGACATTTCTCTCTCAAAGTTTTGCTTCATGAGCTTGGCAAGGTAATTTTTTAAATTAATGTAATCATTCAAAATACCAAAATTTCAAAACATCTTTTTTTCCTGTCTGTACTGCTAGCTTTTTAAATCTCAGATTCCTGCAATGGAAAGTACTGAGATCGGAGAAAAGCTGGTATCCCAGAGTGCTCTCTCTTTCATTGTTCCTTCACGCTGCTTTTTCCTGTCTCGCTTCCCCTTGTAAATGCAGGCCAGGAATGCAGGCAGTAACTGGTCATCTTTTGCTGAGTTCTGTAAGCGTCACAAATAAGTTTTCCACATTGTAGTGCTTTTGTAGGAGGAGCTGGGGTGTACTTGGAAAACAGAAGGAAAGAGGGAGCAGTGAGCTTTGGTAAATTCTTCTGCCTCAAGAAATGCTTTGTGATGCAAGAGACAATCCAGGAAAGCCTACTCTCCCACTTCCCAGCTGTACAAGGTCACAATTGTAATGGGTGAATTTCATTGGGTTGCTACAAACACATTCACTCCCTTCATCCATCTCTCTCTTTCATTCAGATCGATGCCTCCTTTCTCCTCCAGAGCAGTAGGATGGGAGGGAGCGAAAAGCCCTAGTATCTCCAGAGTTTTTTTTCCCCCAAAATTTTCTTCTTTTTTTAAAAAAAAAATGAAGTGGGCAGGAACTGCACTTGACTTGCTGGTGTAATTAATCTGAAAGTGGATTATTTCAGGAGAAATGGCAAGAAAGAACAACATGTGATAAGGAATGACAAATGGAACTGCCTACTTTGTAATGCTACAGGACTAAAGGCCATACTATGACCGTCCCCCCACAACCCCTAATGGGATAAGGTCCTAATAAAGGACTCACTTTTTCACCTAACATGGAACATCATTCTTGTTCATATATAGCTATTGCTCTAACAAGTGGGCTTTTATTTATTTATTTATTTATTTATTTATTTTATTTCCAATATTTATATCCTGCCCTTCTCACCCAGAGGGACTCAGGGTGGCTTACAACACTGGCACAATTAGATGCCTATACAAAATCAATCAACAATACATAAAATCAGTTAAAAACTATCAAATACAGTATAAAATTACAATATATAAATTTAAAAAATACGTAAGCTCAGATCAGTTCGTCTGAAAACCTTGTGCTTTATCCATAAGTCATTTACCCAATTCTTGGAGTACAGAATATACAACATACTCATACTTTTCTTTCAGTTGTCTGGGAGGTTTTGTCCTATAAAATATGTTGTTGTGGTTATAAGGGATAGAGCAAAAGCCTGTTAATGAAGCAGTCATGTTCCTTACTGTCTTATATCTTGGGGGAAGAAATGTTATCAGGTGAAGGCACAAAGACCAATAAAGGTAGTGGCTGGTTAGGTGGGAAGGTACCATATCTTTTCTCCATTATAACTAAAGAAAAGTATGAGTTCAACATTTTTACCCCATCTGCAGCCATCTGTGGCTGTAGGATTTGGGGTAAAAGTTAACATGAAATACTCAAGTACAAGAAGATTTAAACATTCACTGATTTCAATCTCATTTTCAAGAACACATAACTTAAACAGTTTTCTCCCTATTGTGACAAAGTCCTTGAAAGTGTTCTTAAGGTCTATAGTCAGTTTAGGACTTAACTTTGTGCAAGAAAGGGGGACAAGGACTCATAATGTTTTTTTAAAAAAATCAAAAATTATTTTATGCACATAAAACAACTTTTTTGGTACAGAAAATAGGATTCCATGCAGAAAATTAACCTTTCTGTGGAGAAAAATTACAATTTAGCATGATTGGATTTCATATAGAAAATCTCAAATACATCTCTCAGCAGCTAGATGGAGAATGTCAGCAGTTAGGAAGCACTCATCATAAAAATTGGAAAATTGATAAATGTTATTTTCATTTCTAATGTGCAAATGCTTTATAGAAAAATGGTAGCTCCAATCAATTGTAGGCATCTTTGAACATATCAAGTACATCAGTTTCATGGGATGATCAATGAATAACCCACTATAGGTCTTCCCAAACAGTATGTACTTACCATCATATGCAGAGGGTGCATCTACATAGAATAAATGCAGTTTGACACCACTTCAACTCTTATGTGTCAATGCTATAAAAACATGGGAGTTGTTTTGCAAAATTTTTATTCTTCTCTGCCAAAGAGTGCTGGTGTTTGCTAAGCTACAGCTTCCAGAATTCCATAGCATTGAGCACTGGTAGTTAAAGTGGTGTAAAACTACATTAATTCAACAGTGTGGGCCAGAGAATCATAGAGTTGGAAGAGACCTCAAGGTATCCAGTCCAATCCATTGCCTGTGTGTGTGTTTGTGTGACATTTTCTTCCAGCAAAATGATATGAGCCAGTTTTGGGTAAGACACATGAATGTATTGTTGAGCCCGGCTTTCAGGTTGAATCACGTGGGTGTTCATTTTCTTAGCACAGGTGCAGCAGTGAACAGCAGCGAAAGCCTCCCTCCATCCTCATCCGTCAATGACATTTCCTCCATGTCCACAGACCAGACCTTGGCATCGGACACTGACAGCAGTTTGGAAGCTTCTGCAGGACCCCTCGGTTGTTGCAGGTGACTAGCCGCCTGCCTGCGAAACCCGACGTTCTTCAGAAGATAATGTAATTTAGTGGGGGGGAAATCATTGTGGTTATAAAAGCATTCAATGATGGCAAGGAAGAGTTACAATTTAGAACACAAAGAGAAAATTTTAAACAAACACAAACACACACGTAACAATTAAACAAGAGAAAACCCTTTCAGCCTGCCTTCTCCTAAAAGAGTTATGTAAATGCAGCTAAGCTCAAATGTATATTTAACTTATAGTTGCTCTGCTTTGGTCTTCTTCCAACGATGCTTACTGCAAAATGAAAAAAGAAAAAAAAAGAGAAAAAAGAGGAAAATGTGTAAAAGAAGCCTTTTTTCATACAAATGCAAATTTTAATGGCTGCAAAACCAGCAACTTGCAACTGTCCTTTTTCACGTTGGCATGACAAGGTGGGCAGTCCCCCTCCCTTTATTTGTATACATGTGTGCCTATCTAACCACTCTCTGTTTCTGTGTTGGGCAATTGAACAGAGAAATGCACATGTATCTCAGTGTACAAATGTGCAGATCTGCATTACATGAAGCTATGTATGCACTTCTGTTTGTACATATATCTAAACATCAGGCATGTACACAACAGACTGCAATGAAGAACTAAACTTCCCGGGTTTCTTTTTCTTTTATGTGCAGATTTCATTTGTGATATAACTTGGAAGTGTACACTCTATTTTCTTGGTCCATGGGTTGTTTCACGTTAGTTTAGCTCTTCAGTCCTGCAGCCTCACTGAACTCAATTGGACTTAACTTCTGAGCAGATAGGTAAACAGATTCAAATTGAAACGTTCAGAATCTTGAATCTTATATTTTTAGTAGTAGTCTGCTGGAAGGAAGATTATAGACAAGGGCTAAGTCAGAGTTCTCTAAGTGGGATGCATTCCGATTTGTTTTCTTAGAATGAGCTGAAACAGAAAAGTATAATGATCTGCCAGAACTATCAGGAGGAAAGCCTGTTGGCAACATGGTTTGTTTGTGGGTCTCTTGGTTGACCAGTGAGGGAAATGTGATGTTGTCAAGAGGAACATTTGGTCTAATCCAACAAGAACCAGCTGATATTCCTAGATCAGGGGAAATTTGTGTAGATGTGTTTCTTAACTGCTTGAGGGTAACTCCATGTTGTTATTATATAAAGGCCTTCAGAAATTGACCATAAATATGAACTGGCATTGACAAATTCAATAAGCCATTCCTGCAGGTAACCTATCATTCCTACTTAAAGTTGGGCCATGCTGACAAGGCAATTTTGAGAGCCTAAATGAAAGACAGACCTTGCAAATGCTCCTTCTTTTTCCTCTGTTCTGAAGGTATACTGGTCTCCTTCCATCCTTCTAGAGCTTATGGCTATGAGATGGACATGAAGGACTACCAACCACTTGGATCAATGTAATGAGGATAGTATAATAGCACAGAAAGGGTATAAGACAAACGGATTTCTTTTCCCAGAGTTGAATAACTTCTTTAGTTCAAATAAAGGACTACTAGATATCTTGGCTAAAAGTTTTTAAAGAAAGAGAGGTACAAAATATTTCACAGTGGTTTAAGTTATTTGTTGGCAAATAATATTCTCATTATAACAATCGTTCTGTGATTATTGAGTGTTACTGTTTCAGCACAAGGTGAGGAAGTCAAATTAAACAAGGTATTGCAGGTTGAGTATCTCTTATCTGAAATGCTTGGGGCCCAAAGTGTTTTGGACTTCAGATTTTTTTTGGAATTCCTGTTATTTCATACATGAACATAATGAGATATTGTGGAGATGGAACCTAAATCTAAACCTGAAATTCATGTATGTTTCAATATCTTATATATCTAGCCTGAAGGAAATTTCACACACATTATTTTAAACAATCTTTTGCATGAAACAATGCTAAGGTACATTGAATCGCCAGAAAAAAGTAACTATCTCAACCACCCATTCAGATTTTTGGAGTAGTTTGGATTTCAGAATTCCACATAAAGGATACTCAATATGTATCAACCGTAGATGCCATGCATATCTGTCTAGCGTAGCAAACAATGAAGGGCTAGAATACCACCCGTGAAGGTACTTGAGGCTGTGATTGGCGTTTCAAAATAACTGTTTGAAACAATTATTTTCTTTGTGAAGATCAATGAGTGTATAGCTGCTTTTGCTTTCACAGTTGTCCTCAATTGCACCTCTTCATTGGGTCAAATAATCTGAAGTTTTCAGGTTTCAGAACTATAGCAACAGGGGTTCTGCATGTGTAGAGCAAACCAGCATTAGTGTATACAGAATCAACTGATTCTTCAACAGCATTGATACATTTAGCATGCAGTGTGATATGACTTCATTTCTTTAGGCACCAGAAAAGGTTAACATTGGATAGCCCCATTGTGACAGGCACTGGTATGTATTTCAAACCATTCAAAGAAAATCCATTTCAGCTGAGGTCACTGGCAGTAGTAGCAAGTGTGTTTGGGAGTAAGAAGGAAGAACATAAGCCATTTATCTCTGTTACTGCACTCTTTAGAGACACTTTTTCCTACTAGTACTCTGCTGGGCCTGTGGTATGTTGGACACATTGTACCAAATCTAGCCATTCTTGATGCACTAAGTAGTCCATTACCACACATACATCTAAGAGCATGGGTGGATTGTATGCTAATTTTAAAAAAATTAGGAATTTCATGAACTTCCCAAAACTGAATTATTTTCCTGGAGTCTAATACCATACTCAAATGGTAGGCAATGTTAAAATAATTTCTTTGGTTAAACAAGACTCCTCTTTTTTTCCAAAACTATTATAAAGACTTTCTTATTTTCTTTTGCCATTCATAACATGACTGAATTTTGTGGACTTTAACTGGTTTATACATAATATAATATTCAAGTGCTAACAATATTCCAAGAAAGTCATCAAATACACACACACTATATAAAATATGCTTAAACCTATTTTCCATTATGTACTGGTCTAAACTATATGTAATTCCTTAGTGAAGGGTAGCCATTCATAAATCTTGAAATGATTTCTGATCATGCAACTTTAACTTCATTTGCTAAATAAGGAGATAGGTAGGTTGATTTTTCTTCTTAAAAAATCAGAACCTTTTTGTTATAGCCGTTTATAGCCGTATGTATAAAAGCAATAAGCAGTATTGTTATTACTGGGAAAATAAGATAAAAATAGCAATATAGGAGGTGATTGACACTGCTTTTTCAAATGGTCGATTTACATGAACTGCATGCAACATCAATTGAAATGGAAGCCACAAAGCAATGGTGCTTGAGATATTGCCCTGTATTCTTTCCAAAAGCCATGAAATGACATTACCTGCATGTGGCATTGCAATCTTAACACAACCCAGTGAAATCCCAGCATACTAGAAATGACAGTACTTAGAAAGGATGCAGTAGTGCAATGGGGAGGCCACAAAGGCAATAAGCAAGAAATGATTTCCTAAGCAATAATGGCATCTGTATATTTTAGCTGTGTATATCCCTGTCCAATATCAGGGGCAATTAAAAAACCTCTTCCAACTATCCACCATTTTGGTGCTGATATCACAGTTGACTGGGAGCCACTTGGAATGGAACATCGTCAAAAGATGTATCCGTTAATTCCCATCAGAAGTTATAATCATAATATTCTAATCATCCAGGTTTGCGCAAGATAGCCAATTACTCAGGACAATGAAATGCCAAGCAGCCTTTGAAGAGTTTTTGAAATCTCTCTCCAGAATGGGTAACTAGGCAACAGAATGGCGGGTGAGAGTCAACCTAAGTTGAAAATGATGTATGTTGGATTTAGACAAAAACAAATACAGGACCATCTGCATCCATCCAGCAAAGGTACTCTTGTGAACATCAGAGGACACTCCCTCTACTAGAGCAGTGAAAAGGGCAATTGGCATTATTAGGAAAGGGATCAGCAACAAAGTAGCCTTTATTATCAAGCTGATATATAAATCTGCCCTCATTATGCGGCCGGACACCACGCACACTTTGGAAAACAAGGATATAATCAAAATTGAGAAAGAGTTGGAAGGATTAGAGGAAGGATTAGAATAGGGTTAGAGGGCTGACCTTTTCTTGTCTTTTGAAATGCTGTGGCAAATGTTCAGCAGCTTAACTTTGAAAGAGAAAGATAATTAGTGTGGGTTTTTAGAGGTGTGTAAAGCCATTAATATTTCTGAGAAAGTGAGTAAAAGAACATTAGTGTTGAAGACCATCCAGTAAAAGCAATTAGCAACTGATTTCAAGCAAGAGAAGGTGGAAGTATTTCAGCACACAATGTTCATTAGCATGGAAATGATTGCTACAGGGTGGCTTTTGAAAGGTCTTAAAGACAATTCATGAAGATAGTCCATAAATGGCTATCCATTTCATTCTGCCTTACATAGGACAGAAAATTGGGGCAAAAGGCAATGGCCATTATGTGAAGAGAGCCAAAAGCTACGTAGTCTCATAAATATGTGTGCCTGCATAATGAAAGTATGCCTTTAAAAACTGAAATATATCACTTTGCTCCAACTCAAGTTATAGGTGATTTGTTCCACATGACAACAGGTGGCCCTAGTTCTGAATTTTTTTCATAAATCACATTGAAAGACTTACCCAAATGGTTTGATGGCTTACTAAAAATATTTTAAAAATAAAACTTTGTGTTGCAGTCAGGATTTATCTATCTGCCTTGGCAAAGTTGCCTAATATCACATCAGTATTTAATTGCTGTTTCATTATACTTCTGTTTTGCTACCTTCCTGACTGAAACAAAGTTGCATATTAAACGACTAACAAACATTTTGTCCTCTATTCTGACTTCATAGTAAGCTAATGCGGTTTTCTACCAGGGCAGTCTTATAAACAAGACACCTACATGTGTCTCATTTAATGATGGATGGATGACATGTAACTTGACATATGTGCAAGTGAAAAAAGCTTGGTGTTCTTTGTAGATCAGAAGTCACCACTAGGGCAGAAAACATTGTTGCGATGTGGTGGCTAATGCAGTCTCAAGTTGCCTTAGCAGCAGAAGTCCAATGTCAGGATCTAGAAAAATAATGATATCATATTTCTCAAGCTCACAGAATAGTATAGTATATAAAGGATATTGACAGACTAAAATGTGTCCAGAGGATGAAGATGGTGAGAGTAGGAGAGATCAAGTCCTATGAAGAAATTGTGCCATTTCCCTTGGAGATGATTAAGGCAATCTTTGAAGAGCTATCAGATAATGGAGCAAAGTTATTTTCTTTTTGCTTTGCAGCAGGGGTAGGCAACCTGAGGCTCTTCAGATGTTGAACTGCAGCTTCCATCAACGTTCACCATTGGTTATTCTGAAAAGACCCAACAAGGGGTTCAGAGCAACAATATCTGCATGGCCTTGCTCATTTCTGCTCCAGATGGCATGAACCAATAGGTTTAAATTATAAGAAAAAGGACTTAGGATAAATATTAAAAACTTCCTGTTAGTACAAGTTGTTGGGCAAAGAAATGTGTTGCCTACAAAAATGACGGACTCTAATAAAAAATAAAAAATGAATTTTCCATTTAAAACGTGACAGCCCTCATTAGCACTAAAGTTTCTTATGACACTGACATGCTAACCACAAGTGGAAATATTAAGGTTATATATGAAAAGTATAAAAGCAGTATAAAATGGCTGCTGTGACATACATTTTCTACATTTCAGTTTCACATGATAAGCCAAGATCTGTTTCTGCAAAGAAATGGCAACCCTGGATGGTAACCTGAACCTTGCTGCAATTGTTCATCCAAATGGGGATTACTCCCAGAAGACAGGGCAAGCATAACAAATGGGGTGCGATGAGTGTCACAATAGCAACATAGAACATTCTGGAGACAGGCAACACATCCAACTCCAAATAAATATTTTTAGGCTTACAAACATTATTTTTCAAAATGTTACTAAGTATTCTCAGGGCCTTTAACTTTTCCCTCAGTAGATACCTCCAAATTCGCCTTCAGTTTTGTCTGAGATGGAATTTTATGACTACTTATGGTTATGCAGCTCCACTCTTTCTTTGATGTAGATTATATTAACATTCTGTAAATGTCAGATGTTAGAATCAGATTTTTTGAGCATGAACGAGTTCACGGAAGTGACTTCCCCATCCTCTCCTTTTACAGTGGCCTCATAATCCCTTTAAACTGTTATACATAAGGCCAAGAGACCGTGCTGGATGGAGTGAGCTGTGGGTATAGGGACTTTCTGCTAAGAGAAGAGAAGTCCTGGATCCAGCCCAATAAGTCTGTAGCTACTCTGCTCAAAGAGCCATTACTCTGATATGGCTTCCAGACAGCATCTTTTGTATTATCCTGGACAATCCAGATCCAACAGTGGACTGTTTGTAGACATGCAAAAGGATCTTGAGATTAACTGAGAGAAAACTTTCAAAATGGCCATGTTAGTTCAAAATTTCAATATGTAAAAGGATCTTTAATCACTTTAAAGACTGTGAGAATTAAGCTGATACCATAAACTTCCATAGTCCAAGTCTAAGTCTTCAGGTGCACATACTGAAATGCCTACAGATAGACCTTTGTAGGCACACTGTGTGTGTGAATACCCTTAGTAATGCAAGACATGTTGATATGGTGATGAGGTGATAAATGCAAGTATGGTCATTTGTGGGCATAGACAGGAGGGACTATGTTGCCTAAAGCCTAGAGCCATATGAATGCCAGAGAGAGTTATTGAAATGCAGTGTGATACCAGAAAGGAGATGTGATAAACTGGTGACAGCTCTCCTGAGGCTGCAGTGTTGTAATAGTGCCAAGAAATCATTGTTTAGTCCACTGTTGATCGACTGGAAATTGTGGATGTATTCCAATTCTGCTGTTTCTCTTTCCAATCTTCCTTTGTAGTTTTTTTGTTCAAGGACAGCTGTTCTGAGGTCGGAGGTGGAAGGTCTAGGAATCCTTTGACATACTGAGATAAAGAAGTTGGCAGCATAAGCTCTCATGGACTTTGACTTCATCAAATGATACTGTTCCAGATTAACATGTCTATCTCTTTGAATTCTGATAGTATACATGTTCACCTCACCATTTTCTTTTGGCCAACTCAGTGCAGTTCAGGATACAATTGCCCCAGAATGATTTGTAACAGCTACCGTAACTTTTTTTCTTTTGTTCTGAGGTTTGCCAGATTGAATTGGGAATAACAAAGAAAAGCCCACACTGATAGAGCTACCAGCAGATTATAAGTAATTCACTGGACATTGTCACCACTACCATTGCCATCATTTTATTTTAAGTGATTTGACTTGGTGGACTCAGTGAAAGCTACATATTTTTCATAGCATTTGTTTTGATCTCCTCAGGGCCTATCACATTTTTAGTTACTATAAAAGGTAAAGGTTTCCCCTGATGTTAAGTCCAGTCATGTCTGACTCTGGGGGTTGGTGCTCATCTCCATTTCTAAGCTGAAGAGCCGGCGTTGTCCGTAGACACCTCCTACGTCATGTGGCTGGCATGACTGCATGGAGCGCTGTTACCTTCCTGCCGGAGCGGTACCTATTGATCTACTCACATTGGCATATTTTCGAACTGCTAGGTTGGCAGAAGCTGGAGCTAACAGTGGCCGCTCACGCCGCTCCCGGGGTTTGAACCTGGGACCTTTCGGTCTGCAAGTTCAGCAGCTCAGTGCTTTAACACACTTTGCCACCGGGGCTCCATTTTAGTTACTATATAATTGATAAAAATCTACTATACATAAATTCCACTGGTGTCTGAAATATATTTACAATGCTCAGGTAGCCTGTTAATCAGGTATGGTAAGCACATGTTTGCTAAGCCTCTAAATCTAGGATATCTCTGCTAAATAACTTAATAGGTCGATCTTGTTAAGGGAGAACAGGACAGGGCAATATGTGGCAATATGTTCTGACTTGCACCATTGTTCCTTATTCATATGCTGGTGATTCCACCTTTAAGGCTGTTGTGAAATGGTTGTATCCTGACTGTGGTTATGTAACTTGAGTAATGCTGGCATAATAACCATGGAAATGGTAGTCCTTTCAGGCATTGCATCCATATGCATCTAGCACAATTGGATGCCAGGGTTGGGGGTGGGGGGGCAGGGAGTTCTATTGCTTATTCCACAGTAGGAACATGAATTGGCATGTTCCATATTCTGCAATACTTTCTAGAGTGGTGCAACCCAGTGTAGCAGTGGAATAGCACAATCACAGCACATCAATGCTGATGTAACTTAATGCTACACAACTATATTACTATATCTTGACCTCTTAGTGAATTACCAAAAACCACCCAAAAGCAGTTTTCCCTTAAATGTAAAGCCATTATTGCAAACTATCTGGATTTTGTTTCAGAACTCAGGACATTTATTGTTTTGGGCTGCAATTTATAGGACCCCCCAGCCAGCTCTGGTTTAGATCTGCTCTACAATTGTATAAGGCACCAAGTCTCTGCTTGTAGAGGGGAAGGCAATTGTATCTTTGGCTCCTGAATATTGTGTTCAGGTAGCCTGTGTGGGAACAGAGATACTATAAAAATGTCTTTTGGGTATATGTCTCATACATACCAGGTGAGATCTGCCATGTGTCACCTCAAACTACAGTTAGATTCGCATAATTAAATGCTTCACTTTACAGAAATATAATAGCAAAACATGCATATAGAAAGCTACTTCTTAGAAAATTAATATAATAGTAACAATTTCATATAACGATCAGGGAGATGTATGTTCAGTGGGGCTTAATCCCTGGGTTTTTTTTATCTTGTCAGAAGCGACTTAAGGCAAGTCACTTCTGCTGTGAGAGAATTGGCAGTCTACAGAGACGTTGCCCAGGGGACACCCGGTTGTGTTACCATCCTGCTGGGAGGCTTCTCTCATGTCCCCGCAACCTAAAGCTGACAGATGGGAGCTCAACCCATCTCATGGATTTGAACTGGCAACCTTCAGGTCAGCAACCCAACCCTCAGGCCAGCAGTTCAGCTGGGACGAAGGTTTAAAATTGAAATCTCTGGTATGTTTATGTAAGATTGCATCCTAAATTAGAATTTAACTCATTAAGTGGAAGATCAGTGAATGAAAATGAGGTTGAGCATAGAATTGCAGAATCCCCAGTGGCAATGCTGGCCAAGAGTTATTGCAATAGTATTCTCCGAAAATCAGATTTCCAAGTTTTGAAAAGACACAATGAAAGACAATATTTATCATGTGCACAGAAAGGGATGTTGATTTTTTTTTAGTAATCATACATCATCTAACATTCAGTCTTATCCCCCAGTTTCACTAAAATGGTATAGAAGCTCTGCAGTCTGTAATATCTGACTTTGTGGTTATATATCATGTAGACAGGGATGGAGACCAAGGGCATCAAGAGTAATGTTTTTATATAGATAGTTTGGGAAAACATACTGGCTTGCTTTTAAAAACTGATTCTTTGTACCTTAGTGTTGTTTCAAAGCCCTTAATTTTATTAGATCTGAGCAAATGTTTAGTGATTTTGTGCTCTTCTAAATTCAATCTGAATTTTCTTTTTTACACAAGAAATTGTAGAACCTGGAAGAGAACTGAATGTGCTCACACCCACATGTTGTTAAGATTCCCATAATGTCTAATAATTTGTTTGAGGGAATTGTGATGGAAATGTAAGAGTATAAGGAAGAAGATGGGGGAGAACTTGAAAGGGAGCAAAGATATAACTAAACTACAGGAAATTTCATTGAGGGATAGAATTCTTATGATGTGGTCCATGTCTCCATCTCTGGGTAGGGGGTGGGATGGAAAGAGCATTGTCTTTTTTTCCCACTGATTAAGTGGAGAAACATTTTTTTTTCTTATAACACACTAGATATCATTTCCCAAAACGTATGCTTGCCAAATGGAATATGGTTCATTTTTGCATTGTTCCAGTGAAAAATGATAGTCTAGGCAGCATAGCATTTTTACATGCATTAGCTCAACAGAACCAAACTGAAGAAGGTGAAAATGCAGAACTTTTATCTGGGACATCAGTTGAGAATGGCAGGGTGAACCCTTTGAAATTATGGAACTATAGTGCTATGGTTCCACTTTAGCTGCCATGGTTCAGTCTTATGGGCTCTTGGGGTTTGCAGTTTGGGGAAGATTATTTAAAATTCACATCTAGAGCACTCAATTATTCACTGAAATGAGAGCAGCGGTTCCCAATCTTTTTTGAGTCATGACCCCCTTTTATAAAGGCAAAGTGACCTTGACCCTGATACATTAAAATAGATGTTTTAATAATGTAAATTAAAACATATCAAAAATAGATTTTTAGTATAATACAATTAAAAATGAACTTACAATGTATTTAATGCGATGGTTGAAATTGTAACTCCTTAACAAGCTTAAAAATTCAAAATCAAACTGCACATGAACCTGGACTTCATAGCAAGCTAACCTGACAAACAAAAGACACATTTTTTTGTTTTCCCTTTGTAAAATGTTCATAGCTCACCACTGTCTGACAACCACAAAGAAAACCCTTCACAACCCCATTTGGGTTTGCAACCCATGGATTGGGAATCACTGTCCTACAAGTACTTCATTTGTACACCTAGTTTGGTCCAAAAAGCTTATTTGAGTGTGTCCTTTCAGAACAAAATGTGGAACGCATACTGAAGTTAAGATGATTCTCTTCATATGACTGTGCAAACCAGACAATGAAAAAAAGCTAATAGGAAGTAAAACAACTTATTTGTGATGGGTTGTTGGAGAAGAGTTCTTCAAATACCGTGAATGTCAAATATGATGGACTGCTAAAAAGACAAATAAATGACTCTCCCTTCAAACCAAGGTGACTTTTAAAGTCTATAATACTTTGGCCATATCATGAGAATAGATAGCTCACTAGAAAAGATTATAATGCTTGGGAAATTAAGAACAATATTAAAAAGAGAATGAGTGCATTGAAGTTGGATAGTGAAAAAAGCCACAGCCTTTGTAAGGCCTGAGAGGGGCTGTGGGTGACAGGATGACCTGGAGGCTAGGTCTTCATAAATTTGTCGTAAGTTGAAGTGACTTGTAGGTAGGTAACAAACACTGAACACCACCTGTCAATATCCAATTCTGCTGCTATTAGCACCATGTCTGAATCCTAGCCCTCAGACAGATAGGATCTTCTGTTGCCAAAAGTGTATAAAAACAAAAAACATTTATAGATATTAAACATATCAGATTAGATTATTTATTGCATTTAAAACATCATGCACCTGCTTTCACTCTCCTCTCAAACTAACTCAAACCAGATATATATGAAACCCCTTAGACAAGCTGTCATTCTAGCCCTGATCTAACTCCTGTCTAGCTGAATTCCAAACTATCATTCACCAACCAGAAGCAAAACTAGAAACAATATCTAGTTCAATAATTTCAAATATTTCGGATAGTTTTATGACCAAGAATCCCCTTACAGTCACAAATGCTATAATTTTTGCCAACATTTTCAATGCCACATAGAGGCCAGAGCAGCGGAGTTATAAAAGCACAAATGTGAATTTTAAATGGCATAGATAGGTATTGCAAAAAGTATTTTTGTGTGTATGGAAATAACTTTGTTATTTGAGGTAAGGGTTTATTATTTCACTCCCTAAACAATCTGTCTACTCAAACTTGCATGGCTGGATGACTTCACAATTTGCTTTTGCATTCCCTTGGGACTATAAAAAGGAAATGGGGACCCTCATCCAGTTATACAGCAGTTGTGTATGAAAAGGTGATGCATGTTATTAGTAGTGCAAAAAGGTGTGTGGGCATGTGTGTTGCAATATGTCTGCTCATCACATGCGAGCATCTGCTGTGTTCCTGGATGTCTCCTGCTAGAACTGAGTGTATGAATGTGATCATTTCTAAACTTGCCCCTTTCCCCCCCAAAAAAAAGAAACATGGAAGCTTCTTAATACAATGATGCACAGTGTATAGACAGAGGAAGCACAGCTACACAACTGTGGCATCTGCAAAAGAGCTGGGAGCTGCTTTTTGATGTCACAATTTCTATTGGCCAAAGTGGACAGGAGATTAATGGAATTGTAGTTTAGAAAAGTAGGCTTTGATCTGAAAACATTTTTGGAGCCCTGTTTGAAAACATTATACAGAAATGTGATACCCACAACTACATCAGAACAAGTATAGCAGACGGCTTACTCCAGCAATGCAGGGATATGGTTTAGTTCAAATGTTTTGAGTCGTGGTATTTTTGTTAATAGAACAGCCTTTCTAGCTTGATCCAGTTGTACTGACTGAGTGTAAGCTAGCTTTAGCATGATACAGCACAAGATTTGCATCTAACCCCTACCCCATAAGGTTGAGTTACTAGCAAGTCATGTTTGTAACAGAAGTAAGAACAAAACAGATTTCCCAAATATTAGCTATTGTTGAATTATGTCAATGTAAAGGGCTGCAAAATGGTGTTTCTGAGAAAATAAGACCCATTACATCCAACCAGTTGAGCAGGGTTGAGCATTTCTCTTAGCACGTTACATAGTGTGTAAATAATTGTACCAATTCGCTGCTTTTCTCTTTGTAACTTATCTATAAGGATCCATCACTCTTTCTGGGTTTTTTTCCGGGAGGCACCATATGCCCCCCGTGGTGTACCTTTCTGGTCCTTACCTCTGTTGGTGATCAGCCAATGAGGAAAGGGCTCAGAGGGTTCAATGTGTATATAAAGAATTATGTATATTTAGTAAATTGAGTAAGTGGGACTTATGGCCAGTAATATGTTTTGCAACAATGGTACCAGGACCTCCAAACCCAACTAGCAAAACCAAACTGTTCACCTTGCCATGCCCATCCTGTAATAAGACCTAAGTTGCACCTGCCTGTAGTTCTGCATGATTGGACTTCCAAATATAATTCACAATGACCAGGAGTGTAACCTCTCAGTGTTGATAAAAGTAGTTTTTATATCTCTCTCTACATATATATATATATATACATATATATACAGAGAAAACCAAACACACACAAAATAAGAGCCACTGTTCCGCATCAAGACTGGAAGAGGAGAAAGTGTCCAACTTCATTGCAAAGTCTTAGTTTTTGAACATAATAAATCACAAACCAGTGAATAGGGACTAACTGACAAATGCGACATTTGATAAGGAAATGAGCATTGTTATGTTTTGTTTACTTCAGCCATTTTACTTTTTACCTTTCATTGTTTCCTGTGGGTGGTAGGAGGGGAATGGAGGGGTCTTGGCTTTGTTCATCAACCTTTTGTGGATCAATGTTGAGTCGATGCATTCTAACTTCTGTTTGTTTTGAGTTATTAAAAGCAGAAGGGAATCTATGTTCCCCTTTGTGCCAAAAAAAAGAAAAAAATATCTCTTTGGAGTTCTTGTCGAAATACTTTGTGTTGTCTTGATTCATTTGGGATATGTTCCATCCAGAAAAATGTTTCTAAACAGCTATGTTCAACAGAGATATAAAAATATCTTGATATTAAAACCTTAGACCAAGAGGTGGGTCCAGTTATTCTGTCATGACTATGAAACAGGGAGGAGGGTCACTGGTGTTGTTTCTTAAATGTGAACATATTGAAGATCACTTATATTGATAACATGTGCTGTCTCCCTACTAATACAGGTCATCTATCATAGTTACTATGGTCAATTTGTCCTATATTGACTAGCTTTCTCAAGGCTTACCCAGTATGTGAATGCTATGTGAAGACACTCAGTTTAATTCTGGAGCCATATTCATAGTATGGTTGAACCTACAAAAGCTTATGCTCTGCTGACACAGCCTTCAAGAACCTTGGTGCACCACTATCTATATATTAAAGGGTAATGAAATTTCGGCCTAGGACAAAACTACACATCCCAGAAACACTAAACTTGGCAGCACAACCCCTCATCCATGCCTCTACGTTCATACAACAAAAAGAAAAGAAAAATAAAGTCCTAATTAGAGGGAGAGGAATAATTGTTTTTATCCAATTGCTGCCAGTTAGAAGGCTAAGCTCTGCCCACTTGGTCTCCTAGCAACCCACTCAGCCCAGGGGACAGGCAGAGTTAGGCCTCGCTTAGGCCTCTTCCACACTGCCTATAAAATACAGATTATCTTATTTTAACTGGATTATATGGCAGTGTAGACTCAAGGCCCTTCCACACAGCTATATAACCCATTTATAATGGACTTAATGCAAGGTAAAACCTTTGCCCTTTACCTTAACTACCACCAATTCCTCTATACTTTATTTCCCATACCACCATACTTCGCCACAGCAACGCGTGGCCGGGCACAGCTAGTGACAATAAAACAACAGAGAAGAGCTTGGATCCTATTGTTTAGCTACAATCAGAGTGAATATATTGAATCAATTGCTGAATGTTGAGTCAAGGTGTAGGTATTGATTCTGTGAGTTTCCTTTACATAGGATTAACAATAGGGTTCAGGTCTATGGCTATCAGTTAAGCCCCCTCTTAGTATTAGCGAAGCTCTCTTCAAAGGTGATTTAAAACATCTTAAAATTAAGATAAAATTACAAACATAAAATAGTAGAGATAACAAAAGATAGACCCAGGACTCAGGATTCAAAACCCAGAATCATAACAACACAAGTCAAATTGTAAAAGGAACATGGAAGTGAAGTAGGATCAATTCTGGTTAGTACTTGGACAACCAATGAATAACAGGTGGTGTTGGCTACGTTTCTAAAGAAGGAACCAGGAAAACCACCTCTGAATATTCCTTGCCTATGGGCCCTTCCAGACAGGTCCTAGATCCCAAGACCCGATCCCAGGTTTTCTGCTTTAAACTGGATTATATGAATCTGCAGTGAAAGATAATCTGGTATAAACAGAAAATCTGGGGTCAGATCCTGGGATATAGGGCCTGTCTGGAAGGACCCTAAGAAAACCTTATGAAATTTGTGGGATCAGGCAACTTGAAGGCATACACACAATGCATATTAGTAAATCAACACACAATTTGAAGACATGCATGCACAACACAGAGAAAATAAAAACATTACTGAAGACTCAAATATTTTTTGGAAGACCTTAAGCACATATAGTGTAGAACCGGAGTACAAGGTTTGGTGTGTGTGGTTTTCTTGGGAAATGGAAGTACCATGTGGAAAGAGTTCCATCTCTCTTGGAAAGCTGCTCTGTAAGATGATGATACCAAAAGATTCCAACCCATGTTGCTTTCATTAATACTTTTGGTGGTGGTACAAGTTAAAACACAACATCTGTTAATCTCAATGAATAAGAAAGTTCATGTAGTAGAAAGTCATGATTTAGACAACCTGTTCCATAAACATGTAGGCTTTCAAGGATACTAAGGGTATTAAGAAAGTTAGCTGGGAGTCAATATGGATGAAACAACAATGAAGAAAGCCTAGTTCATTTCAGTGCAGTTTGTCACAACAGTATTCTATACCAGTGGCAGCTTTTAACATACTAGATGCAGAACTGTGTTACTGGTTCTTTGGCAGTGGCATGATAACTTTTCCAGGAAAAAGGTACAGCTGGTGTATCAGACAAATTTATGCAAAAAATGCTCCTAGTCACAGCTGCTAAGTGATCACCTAGAAATAAAGCTGAGCACAAATTGCGTTCCAAGTGGTTCCCCTGTCCAAATGAGATTATATGATTTGCTCTCAATCATCTTTCCTACTGACCAAAAGCACATTTGTTTTGTTTTGATTAGGTTTCATTTTGTTAGCTTCCATTGCTGACTCCAAATACTGATTCAGAGCAGCTGTTACCTTGCTGGATACTGATCCCCATGCATGTGGGGGAAATCATTTCAGACTCCCCAAATAAAGTGAGATGCAAGACTGACCAATCTTCATCTGACGGTAGTCTGTGTTTGCTCGGATGTTCATTTTGTTATTTCACATGTTGCACCTACTTGGGTAGCTTGGCCAAATTATACCTCATCAGCCTGGCAATGGCACATTTCTTTTGAATATATCTTTCTGAGTGACCCTACGATAGGGTTACCATAAAACAATCAACAACACCAACAACAACAATCAGACTTCTACTGCTGAGAATTTCCCTCTCCAGGGAAGGGGAGAAGATTGAACCCTGGTGGACGACAAACCAAGCAGGACCTCAGTACTGTGAAGCAAGACAATACTAGCCTGTACATAAGATTTAGGGACTAGATTTCACACACGTGGTTTAAGGGATCCATTTAATGGAACATTGTTGTGAATGGAGGCACTCATTCAGCTCACCAAATCCTCATGAAATATATATTAAGTCCTTCTGTGGCTTGCATTTTAACTAGATGGTATACAGTACAGATAGGTAAGTATTGATAGGGATGATATCCTGGGACAATATTTTGCTTTTGAGGATTTTACCTTGGTGCTAAGCAGAGAGTTACATGCCACCATTACATATAGCTGGGGGAGGGGGCATATGGTGGAGGAGTTGGTCTACCAGAGCATATGATACCGACAGTCCTGTCAATCTGGACCCCAATAAGAAGTTCCATGATAGATCTTGTAACATCAGCATAAAGGCAGGCATGGTGACCCCTCCCCCCCCCCCCCCCCCGGCCAGTATAATCAGATTTAATTGGCAGAGAATGTTAGTGTTTCTTGATAGGAATTCTCCTTTTCACAAACTCAAACCAAATAATAGGAGTAGATGAAGGTTTAAAAGGCAGATATTCACAGGTCTGAGATGAGGCCTTAAACGTAGTCTTAAACTGCATCCAGTTGATTGTGCTGTTTCTGTGAAGACCTTGAGCAAAATACAATATCCATATCCATGGAATTGATATGAACAGTTACACTTACCCATAGTTTCCCTTTTCCAATTAGAACATTTTATACAAGCTAGGCCCTCTTCTTGGTACCACTCTTATTTGTCCCATTGAAAATAACAGGGTTCACTATTATCTACGTGCTTCTCAACATGACATTCAGGAATGTATCCCCTACTGTCACAAGACAGTAGGGGACACCTTACATGTGAACTTGAATGTAGGGGGTAAGGACTTTTTAAAAACTTAGCAAGTCCTCAGTCATATAAAAAGATGGTAACCCAGGTCCCAGTAAGTATATTCAGGATACAGGTACAGTAGAGTCTCATTTATCCAACATAAACGGGCCGGCAGAATGTTGGATAAGCAAATATGTTGGATAATCAGGAGAGATTATGGAGAGGCCTATTAAACATCAAATTAGGTTATGATTTTACAAATTAAGCACCAAAACATCATGTTATACAACAAATTTGACAGAAAAAGTAGTTCAATACGCAGTAATGCTATGTAGTAATTACTGTATTTACAAATTTAGCACCAAAATATCACAATGTATTGAAAACATTGACTACAAAAATGTGTTGGATAATCCAGAACGTTGGATAAGCGAGTGTTGGATAAGTGAGACTCTACTGTATTGGCAAGCTTCTGTTATTTAAGGAGATAGTGCTTGGCTCCTTGGTAGGCTTTCTTTCTGAGGCCCCTTCAACACTGCCATATATTCCAGATTATCAAATCAGATAATCCACATTATCTGCTATGAACTGGATTATATGAGTCTACACTGGATTATATGAGCCCCAGTGGCGAAGTGTGTTAAAGCACTGAGCCGCTGAACTTGCAGGCTGAAATGTCACAGGTTCAAACCCCGGGAGCAAAGTGAGCAGCTGCTGTTAGCTCCAGCTCCTGCCAACCTAGCAGTTCGAAAACATGCCAATGTGAGTAGATCAATAGATACCGCTCCGGTGGGAAGGTAACGGCGCTCCATTCAGTCATGCCAGCCACATGACCTTGGAGGTGTCTACGGACAACGCCGGCTCTTCGGCTTAGAAATGGAGATGAGCACCAACCCCCAGAGTCAGACATGACTGGACTTAATGTCAGGGGAAACCTTTACCTTTACTTTAATCTGCCATATAATCAAAGCAGATAATTTGGATTTTAGATAGCAGTGTAGAAGGGGCCTGAGAGCAGTGCTTGGCCTCATCTCCCTCCAAGTCTCCCTCTGGGTTCTTCACCATTTCAATGGACCTTTTCAGTTAGGCAGATCAGAAAAGCCGCAGTTCACTTGGTACTCACATCTTTAAGACTCTTCACACCCTTAGCACTCAGATCCAAAGCAGATACCAGCAGCCCATCTCCTGGTATGTAGTTTCGGCCTTCCCACCTCCTTCCTAAGTATTCTAGTCTTTCTTGGACTTCTTGTTATTCTGCATCTTGCAGATCTTTTAATTGAGTCCAGCAACTAGTTCTCCTTTCCTTCTAACAGCTGAGACAGTGGTACTGGTGAGTCCTGCTCTTCCTCACCATGGATATGGGGATTGTAGTATATAGCCTGATAACAGGTCATATATGGGTAGAATCCGAAGTGGATTCTGCAAATCAAACTGATTTCATCAACCAAACTTCTCTCATACAACCTTTCCACACACCTTCCAAAGCAGTTCTGAAGGGCTACCAAACCGCAGGGAGAAGAGAATGAAAACACAAAGGCAAAGAGTACAAATCAATTAGGTATTCATATTATATTTTTTATAAAATTATTTACAGGCTGTTGTGGAGGTTTTTTGGTTATGAGCAAATCAATTGGCACAAAGAGCACAGCCACACAATAGATTTCTTTTGCTTTGTTTTAATAGCTAACATCATATATATATATATGTATGCATATATATATATATATATATATATATATATATATATATATATTCATTCATTCATTCCCCAGCAACAGGGGAAACAAAAAAAAATGTACAAAATAAGCTGATGGGAACACAATGTCAAAAATAGCTTATTATGTTAAGTGCAAGGGAGAAAAGCCTCAATATAAAGCTTGATTGCAATGAAGGTATCTGCTTAAATATAAGACTTGCATTAAAATATTTTTTCTCATCTCTTTCTAATCCATCCCAACCGCCCAAATCCCTCAGATTGACCTATTTAAAATCTATATACACAAAACTCAGATGTAACACTTAACAGTAGCATTATGGTGCATTCAGGGAGTATGATTTCTCAGTTAAAAAATACACACAGCAGATGCAGTTGATTGACATAGATGGGATGTCCTCTTTTGAGGGCTGACAATATCATGTTGAGTGCTAGCCTCAGTCAGGTGACCAGTCACCTGTTACAATACAATATCCCAGCAACCTTTTCCCCAAAATCCCACAGTCTTGGTCAGAAGAGCGCTCACTGGATCCATATGGTGTTTCCTCGGTCCGGTCGACGTGGCTCCACTGTCAGTTCCCCAAACGTGGAGAAAAACTGCTCCATCTCTTTCTGTAACATGTCATTCCTCTTCTCAGCATCTTCTTTGGCCCGCTCGGCATTGCGCATTTTGATTTCTACCATTGTAAACTTCTTCTTCTCTTGTTCCAGTTCATCATGCAGGGTCATCATTTCTGTCTCCAAGGAGAGATTCCTCTGTTCAAGGCTGGAGGAATCCAAACAGAAGGCAGACTTAATACACAATGAAGAACTGAACCTATTATTAGCAAGAGTTAGGTTAGACAGCAAATGTGGCCTGGTATAAAAGGTCAAAAATGTATCTACCTATTATCTTTTTTTATTTTAACTGTTTGGGAGACTTTTAGCCTCAGTTTCCAAACTCCCCTAGGTAGCCCAGAGACCCAGAAAGTGGGACATGGAGCAATGAATTCAGACTACAGGAAAAGAGATTCCACCAAAACATTAGAAAAGCCTTCCTGACAGTAAGACCTGTTGACAATGGAATGCACTGCTGCTGGTGACCTAGCAGATGTGAATCAACCAGGGGCAGCTAACGACTCTGAACAAAGTTTGCCCCCAGGCAGGAAAAAGCCAGGAGATGAAGCTATTGAATGCTAATTAAGGTGATTAACTACAACATTCACAGTGGCCTCCAACTGACAAGAGTTCTCTTATCCTGGACGTTCCACAGATATATATAAACCTTCCTTGCTTAGTTTCTCCATACCTCACAACCTCTGAGGATGCCTGCCATAGATGTGGGTGAAACATCAGGAGAGAATACTTCTGGAACATGGTCATACAGCCTGGAAAACATACAACAACCCAGTTCTTGTCTTCATTAGCTTGCTGTCACCTCCCAGCATCTGCGGCCTAAGGCAATCTTCTCATTTCATTGGATGGCAAAGCCAATCCTGCTTCCTTATTTTCTTCAATCAATTCTTTGCCAGTTTTTCTCACTAAAAGACTCTAGTTAATTTCCCCAAATAACTGGATTCCTGATTCATTATGAGATAAACAGAAATTCAAGTAGATTTATTAAGCTATCAGTAATTGGGAGCTTTTATTGGTTTTATATTTTCTCCAACCCCACTTTCTAATGCTGTAGCCATAAATATGCCCTGCTGGCTTTTGCTGAACAGAACCGCTTGTTTGCAAACAAGTTCTTAAGGCTACCATGTAATTGGGTTTCTTGTTACTGAAACAGAAGCCTGACTGCTGTATATCAGCTAATTACAACTAGGCTTGCACTGAAAACAACTATCCTGAAATAAACTACTCCAGTGTTATTAAATCAGATAATATAGTTCTAATGGAAGAGTTATCTTGAAAAACCTCTTTTGATTGAGCTGAGGAAGAGAAGGAACTTGAAATAAACAAGGCACAAGGCTAAGTCTTCAAAGAAGCGTGTTCTTTTTCTACAGCAACACTAAGCTAAATTTACACCCTATGGTGCCATAAAATGACATTCACTAAGTAGCCAACAAACCAGAAAAATTACCCAGTGGATATGATATATTTTACAAATGGTGGGATTTTACTGGATCTTTATGGGAATCAAGATGAGTAGTTAACACAATGAGATAATTCTATGCATTATAGAACAGCCTACTGAAACCGAGGGTATCATCTAGACTAGAACATCATTTCCCAATGTAGTTCCCATAATGTTCAGTTGGCCCACATGGCAAATACCTGATTGCTGATGTCACTTTCCAGTTATTTACCACTTAGCAACATATCTGCAAAGAAACCCAGGGAATGTTCAGATTTACTGCTGAAACATATCTGCCTGGCCTTGCAAATTGCCTGGAATGTTAAGGGAAGAGATAATTTAGAGCGGAAGAAAAGGGGGTAGGTGATTGGATCCCTGTCTATCTACTGATTATCTATTCCCAATTGTACTTCCCCGTTGCTTGAAGGGAAAGTGGGAAGTACACAGTTAAAAAAAAGAATGTCACTATCTCATTCAGACTTTCATATTCCCTTTGAGAATAGCCACACTACTTCCAGTAGCTGAAAAGTGAGAAGATTGTTTTTTTTCTTTCAGCAACAAAGCATTGTTATGAGCTATATCTGTTCTAGCAAAAACTTGCAGAGTAACAAAAACATGGAACATACATAGAGCGAGATCAACACAGCTGTCTGCCTAAAATGCTATCACGATGTTCTTCTGCATATCAAAATCTACGACTTGGTAATGATTGGGGACAACAGAGCTACATTTACATGGAAAAAACTAGGTTAGACAATAGAGCCTTCTATGTCAGTGAGCAGATAAATGCACTCTGGGTTGTAGAATTCACTTCAAAGGAGCTATCCAGGGTACTGAACCTATTTAGAGGAACAGAAGCTTTCATAGTTCTGTAAAGGTTTGGACTGAAACCCAGCACAGAGTCAATAACCCATTAACATAGAAGCCACCCAGCTACTGTTGCGTTCTGGGAGCAATCCCTTCTCTTCACTAGCTGACCATTCAAGTTTTTTATTTCTTCTAATTTTTTTTTCAAACTGGGAAATGTCCATTCTTTACCAGCTGTCTAGTCCCACACCATCCTCCCATCTGCTCCTGCTGGACAGAATGAAAGATCTGATGCTAGTAAGAACCAGATGTCAGGACAGTCACTTTTATATGTATCCATATATGCTGCTTATACACTGCCCATTCTTCCCATACACAACAAGAGTACTGTTGCTTTTAAAAATTAACAGCAGCAAGACTTCGGACTTTTCAACTTCACAATAAGCAAGAAGAAACTTTGCTCCAGTCTTCTGCTGAACTGGGTTGTGTCTCTGAAACACCAAAATCCTTTGTAAGGCTAATTTGCCATTTTCTCTAATAGGATCAAAAGCCTCCCATGCTTATCATAAATCTGAAGCAGCAACCAAGGCGAAAGGGGTTTCTGCATCTGCAGCAGCTGAGAAATGCATTTTCCTTTTTCAATTGTCTCCCTTTCTGTTCCCAGCTATTGAAAGAAAGAAATTTTGTGACAGTGGTTATCATTTACAGGATTTTTAAATCACTGGGTAGCTGAAGAAAAGATGTGGGCAATACATAATTCCCCCTAGGAGATAAATTAAACCAAGTGCTAAGATGCCTTCTGACCTCTCCCCCTCCCCACTGCCTCATTGTTAATGCAATGCTTCATGTCAGAGCATATATAATTTAAATGACTTTTCCAGGGATCTAAGTGAAAGGTTCAAGTACCATGATCTAGCTCATTTGACTATCAAATAATGCTTGCTTTCTTCCATTTAGAAGGAGGTTCAAGCAGGTCAGTCTACAAACTTCTTGAATTAGATTATTTTGATTTAAGTTGATTGCTTATGCTGCATTTTCTGCATTACTGTTGTGGCACACAAGTGCATTAGAATGCAAACTTTATATATTTTTCTACTTGTAAGCCTCATGGCACCCCACAAGCATTATTAGACAATTATAAGGAGTGTATTCATTGCTAGTAGACATGTTGGCTGAGGTCCCACCATGGTGTGCTGGTTTAAGTGCTGGACTACAACTCTAGAAACCAGGGTTGAATTCTCTGCTTTGCCAAGAACACCCACTGAATGGCCTTGCAATGTGTCCACCTACAAGACAGTATCTGGATATGTCTCTCCTGATGCCCCACCATCAACAATACGTGGCAGTGGGACTGAATAACTGTGAAGACTGGTTTAGGAGGCAGTTTGGTAATTGCTCAGTTGGAAAGGAGGAAGAGTTTACTAATAGAATGCTGCCATAAATTCTTGGAGGCAATGACCCACTTTTTTAAAAGAGAGAGAGAAAGTGAGAGTAAAAGGCTTCATGAAACTCTGTGCCATGCACTGATGGGATTAGATGAATAAATGATGATGTAGAAAGGTACACAGTTGGGTTAAATTAAAGGCATAAATCTTTAGGAAGTCAGAAAACTCATGCACTGCTCTCTGACCAGGTCTGACAGCCCAATAGAGCTGTTATTAGAATACTTCTTTCTGTTTTAAAAGCATATGGCACTTTATCACTGCTACTTATTTGCATGATACAGCACTTTATGAAACCTGTCCCCACTGGGTTGCTTTTAATTACTCTGATTTTATCTGCTTGGATTTTAATGTTTTTGTCCATTATTTTATTTTGTGTATTGTTGGAATGTTTTAAGTTTATGTTAAATATGTTGTTGTTGTTCGGGCTTGTCCCTGTTGTGAGCTGCCCCGAGTCCCTTTGGGGAGATGGGGCGGGATATAAAAATAAATTTTATTATTATTATTATATGTTTATGGCCGTGTGCAGTCCAACGCTCATAGCAGGGGTGTAGGAAAATTGTATAGCCTGCATCTCAAATGCATTTTTGTTGTGATTTGGACTATGTAGCTAGGGCAAAGATTTTATGATCTCTTTCATTTCAGTAGAGAAATCACTAGTAAAGTCCATGCACTGTGCACAAAAGTTCCTGTTCTATCTCTGGTGTCATCAGGAGCAGCTGATGAAAAAAGATCTCTACTTGGGATCCTTGCAAGTTTAAGCAAAATTAGGGAAACAGTGTGACTTGGGTTAAAGCACCTCCTTTGTGAGTACAGGAAAACATTATTGGGGAGAGAGTATAGTTTACTGGTAAAATTGTTTTGGTCTTCAGAGATAGCTGAAAGGAGTCCTCTCTAAAAAAATTATGTTACCAGTCACCATAGAGAATATGATGGACCAATGTCTAAGGCAGCTTCCTATGTCACCACCAATCAGGCCGCATAGAAGACTACGCATCTGCAATAACCTTCATCATGTACCTCAACAAATTTCCCTTCTTCAGGCACACTATAGGGAAGGTTTGTGTGCTCCCACACATTATTGCCCTATTCCCTGTAAAGTCTTAAAATGGAGCCCCTAGTCTGGCAACATACCTTTTTATTCTTGTTTCATACTCCAACTTTTGTTTTGCCATTTCCTGCTTCAGGCTCGACACAAGGCTGTGCAAAGCACTATGGTTACTTGTGTTATTGGCAACAAAAGTTTCACTGTTGTCACTGCTACTGGTAGCCCGGCTGCTCCGTCCCCCAATACTTCTTCGATCACCTTTGTTCTCATAATCTCCTTGGTTGGTATCTTCATGATGTGGCTCATCTAGTACAGGGTCTTCAAAATTGGCCCCATAAAAGTCTTGCTCAGGGCAGGTGGTGGTAGAAGACCGGCAGGAATTGGAATGTTCTGGGAGGGATATTTCACAAGAAGATGTGGACCAAGTTGCACTATCAACACTCTGCTTATCTTCAGCATTCACTATGGAGAACTGCTGGTGTACGTTGTCATAAGTAGAGAGTCTATTATGCTGGCCTGACTCACTCATGGATTCCTTTTGCTTGTTGTCCCTCAATGTTACATACCCATTTGGCATCCAGCACTGGTTCCGGCTGTTCAAAGAGTTGCTATGGGCATCAGTACTGGAAACACCCATTCGTACACCTCCATTCTGCACACTATGTGTACCCATTTTAGTTACCGGTCCTTTCAAGGAAGATGTTCTTCTAGCCTGCAATGTACCATTTGATAAAGCAGGTGATGTCTTTTCCTGACCCTCCACTGAGCTGCTAAAGGATCCATTGGTGACAATGCCACTGCCTTTATTAAATGCAGGATTTTTTTTCACCATGAGCGGTGGACTTCTAGTCATGTCCAATTTGTGAATGCTGTTCCTTGGGCTATTTGACTTGCTCCCAGGCTGGGCAGTTGGAGATCCGTTGTCCACAATGGTTCTTTGTGGAGATTCAGGTTTCTCCCAAGAGCAGCGTCTCACTGGGGATGACTCCTTGGTGTTGTTGTTCTCTTTGTTCTGTAGCTGACCAATGATCACTTTCTTTTGGACCTCATTGTTATTATTACAAACCTCTGGCCCACTTTGGAGATCTGCATCTTTGGGAAACAATAGCTCGTGTTCGCTTATCATCATGGACATCAACTGCTGGACAACAACCGTTCCTAGAAGAAGATAACACACCCAATTATGTGAAAAAGAAATATTGCATTCCTGTCTTTATGTTGTCTGAAATTTGGAGGTCTGAAATCCTTTGGTTATTCTCAGCTACAGTAGACACATTGAATCAATGTGATTTAATTAAGTGTTCCATTCAGCAATTGATTGGATGCATCAACTGCGGTTGGAACTAACCAATGGGGTTTAGCCTAAATTTTCTACTGGTTTCATCTTCTGATGTAAAACAAAAACAAAAAGGAATTTACAGGATCATAAGCAACAGCATTATTTGTTTCTTCTTCCTCATTATTACAAATAAAGCAAATTGATTACTTGGCACTTACTGTATACTGGAAAGGCAAAAAGAAAAAAAAAACACAATCCCTTTCTTGGCAATAGACAGAGTTAAAATGAAAAAAAGAGAGGAGAAAAGATGACCAATCAACTTTGTATTCACCTCACAAATGAATTAGGCTTTTAAAATATGCTGTTTGAAATAAAGGTATAACTCAGTTAATGAAGCAAATTGCCTTCTTTGACAGACAATTTGGTACCAGAGGCAGAAGTACCATGGAAAGGATAGGAATAGTCCCAACAACACAAAAAAGGAAAGCAGTTCAACTTGTTTCACACAACCTGTTATTCAAAACCAACTCTGCAGACATGAAAAAGGATCTGGTTGGCGCATCAGGAAAACTTTACATGATAACATTGAAGATTGCTTCCAACAGGATCCCCTCTCTGCTTTTTTATGATTGTCACTTTATGGACAAATGTATTCAATCTATACATTACAGATACACAGTATGAGTGTGTATATCTAATGCATAAACCTAATACGTTTGTGTAAGTCTCTATACAAATACTGCAAAATGCAAATTCTACAGCAGTGCTCCATTCCCCACTCTTTACATACTATTTGTTCTTTCATTTGTTTAATACCTAATATCTTTGTTTACTTTACTCCTAAATTTATTTTTCTCATATTTTACACAGTCATTTTTCTCAGCACACAATGTCATGTCAACCAATTCCTAAAGGTTGGCACCTTCAGGAAAACAGAGAGAATGTGCATGGCAGAAATAAATAAACAGTGGAAAGATGAATGACCTCATTACAATATATGATGTTTACTTCAATATGACTTGAGGCTCAAACAGCAGGTAGTTGGTCAGACTTGAACACACAAAGCAGGGAGGAAGGGATTCACACATTTCTATAATATTCCATTTTGCTGACTGGAGCAGCATTACCATAATGAGAAGAGTTGTTAAATTAATTCCATATAAATATCATTAAAGGTTCCATAATGAGACTGGGAGAACTCACTGGAGTGCATCACACAGGCCTTCAGTATAGAATATATGGCTTATGGTATAAATCAAGGGGATGGCTCTTACGGGAGGAGGGGACTCAGTGGAAATGTCCTATAATAAATGGATGGGCTGCTTTTGGAGGAAGGCAGGAGTGGACTACCAGCAAGACTCCCTTTTTAAGGGAGCGAATCTTTAGAAGTTGGCCTCCAGTGGCACATGAGACCTTTCCCCTTCTCAGTCCTTCCAGAAATTGGGTTGGTGTGTTTATAGTTACAATGCTGTCTGAAGCATTGTAACTATAAACACACCAACCCAATTTAAGGCATGTTTAATGCTTTTGCAAAATCATTTTCAACTGGTCCCGAATCCCTTTTCTCAAGATTAAATTGAGGAACGTAAGAATGCTGGTTCTTCTCCTCCCTTTTCCATATCTTTTTGTCATGTGTTGTATCTAAATTAGGCTAGATCCCTGAGTGAACTGGCTGTTGAATTTAATATTTATAAGGATGCTCTGGGAACCTTTTGTTTAAAGGGCAGGTCATAAATCCAAGTATAAGAAATAAATCAGAAAAGCGATCTGAGGTTAGACCAAATCCTGTCTAGGTATTTGCTCCTGTATTGCCCAACACAGGAAAGCTACAAGTAGGACAAGAAACCCTTCCAATCAGAAGTCATTTTGCCTTCCGAAGCTGTGCCCCTGCTTCCAATTATATGTATTCCAGTAATTGATCTTCTGGTATGTATTTTCTCTTACACCATTCTCAATTAATTTGTACTCAATGGGCCCTGGGTACCCAATGGGATCTGGTTCAAGGACACCCCCCCCCCAATTGCATATCATACTCTAGTCCCGTGATATACAATGACATAACAAAATGGTGTCCCTTATATAAAATGGCAAAATCAAACTTGCTGTTTGGATTCTTTTAAAAATATTTCCAAATGGTGAGTGGCTGAATCCATATACAGTAGGGTCTCACTTATCCAAGCTAAACGGGCCGGCAGAACCTTGGATAAGCGAATATCTTGGATAATAAGGAGGGATTAAGGAAAAGCTTATTAAACATCAAATTAAGTTATGATTTTACAAATTAAGCACCAAAATATCATGTTATACAACAAATTTGACAGAAAAAGTAGTTCAATGTGCAGTAATGTTATATTCTAATTACTGTATTTACGAATTTAGCACCAAAATATCATGATATATTGAAAACATTGACTATAAAAGTGCCTTGGATAATCCAGAACCTTGGATAAGCGAGTCTTGGATAAGTGAGACTCTACTGTATATAGAATATGTGGATGCATAGGGCTGACTGTAACCCACTTTTAAAGCCTTTCAAATTGGTGGCTCTCTCTCTCTCTCTCTCTCTATCTCTCTCTCTCTCTCTCTATATATATATATATATATATATATATGCTTTTTTATATTTCAACTATGTACTATATGAAATAGCATTCCTTTTTATCTATCATCTTATCACCCAGATTCAAGAGATTCCTGCAGATTCCAGAGCACATAATTTTTTAAAAAATTCCAAACTGTAAGTGGCTGAATCCATGTATATAGAATCTGTGGATACATAAGGGTGACTGTAAAACACTTTTAAAGCCTTTCATATTGGTGGCCATCAATATAATGATTAAAAAATCATTTTAACTCTGTGCTATATGAAATAGCATTCCTTTTTATCTATCATTTTATCACCCAGATTCAGGAGGTTCCTGCAGGTTCCAGTGCACATAATTTTATTTACTTCTGTTGTCTCCCCTTAAATGTCTATTTCAAAATGTTACTCTAGCCCCTCGATAGGTTTAGGAGACATAAAAAGTTCTCAAAGTTTCCAGACCGTGCTTATGGATTCTTCAGCATGAGTTAAATGAGCAGATTTCTGTCTTCTCAGATTTTATGATTTGGGGGGGAAGATGCATACAAAAATTATTACTGCTGAAAGAACATTTGCAATCATGAGAACACACTTTGATTTGCATGCTGTTCTTCCTTCCCACTCTAATTAGCTAAATAATTCATTTGTTGATAAGAAGGCTATATATCTACAGAAGCAGAAAGAACTCAAAGCCTGATATCTAGATTTCTTGAATTAATTGGAATGGTAGATAGTGACTCTTTTCACAAAAACTTAATGAGTCTTTCAATTTCAGCTCAACATTTTCTTGATATGAATGTCTATCTTTCACTGCTGGGTCAGACTAATTGTCTGTCCAGGCAAACCTGGATTAAGGAAGCTGGGGCCATGGAGCAGTTCCGAAAATGAGGATACATTTGTGGAGATGGACTACTCTTAGGAGACCAGCTGTGCACTGTGACAGATTGGATTACCTTTGGCAGTGGTGCCAGGGTGAGCAGAGACATTCTCAAGGTCTTCTCTTTCAGGCCCAATAAACTGGACCACCCTGTGCATCACTCCCACCTCTATTCCATCTAGTATGACCAAGGTTGACATCTCTGTGTCAAGGCCCCCAATATACCACCTACTACCTGCTTCATTAGAAATGGGAAGAATATTTTTTAAAAATGGGGGAAATCTATTTCTTTTTTTGATAGAGTTACAAACTGGGTAGATGCAGGGAATGCCATGGATGTAGCATATCTGGATTTCAGTAAGGCCTTCAACAAGATCAAAACAATCTTAACAGATTAGAGAGATGGGCCAAAACTAACAAAATGAAGTTCAACAGGGACAAACGCAAGATACTCCACTTAGGCAGAAAAAATGAAATGCAAAGATATGGAATGAGGGGTGCCTGGCTTGACAGCAGTACGTGTGAAAAAAATCTTGGAGTCCTCATGAACAACAAGTTAAACATGAGTCAACAATGTGATGTGGCAGCTAATAAAGCCAATGAGATTTTGGCCTGCATAAATAGGAATATAGTGTCTAGATCCAGGGAAATCATGCTACCCCTCTGTTCTGCCTTGGTCAGACCACACCTGGAATACTGTGTCCAATTCTGGGCACCACAGTTGAAAGGAGATGTTGACAAGCTGGAATGTATCCAGAGGAGGGTAACTAAAATGATCAAGGGTCAGGAGAACAAGCCCTATGAGGAGCAGCTGAAAGAGATGGGTATGTTAAGCCTGCAGAATAGAAGGCTGAGAGGAGACATGATAGCCGTGTATAAATATATGATAGGAAGTCATACGGAGGAGGGAGGGAGCTTGTTTTCTGCTGCCCTGGAGACTAGGATGCGGAACAATAGCTTCAAACTACAGAAAAGGAGATTCCATCTGAACATTAGGAAGAACTTCCTCACTGTGAGAGCTGTTCAGCAGTGAACTCTCTGCCCCAGAGTGTGGTGGAGGCTCCTTCTTTAGAGGTTTTTAAGCAGAGGCTGGATGGCCATCTGTTGGGACTGCCTTGAATGCAATTTTCCTGCTTCTTGGCAGGAGGTTGGACTGGATGGCCCAAAGGTCTCTTCCAACTCTAGGATTCTATGGTAGGAAAAACATGTTCCTAAAGTGTTGAGAAACTCTGGAAATAAGAATCATGGGCTGATGAGAACCTTTGCCATTCAAGACTTATTTTATTGAAAATCCATATAACGTTACTAGTTTGGACAGAGAACAGCATTTTTTCCTGCATTGCACAGAAATATTGGCTGGCACCCTGTTAGGCAGGAACAATGTCATAAGCTAAACTTGGAAACTTGCTACTGCTTTGTATTAACATTTGAGATCAAAGCACCATTGCCACAATTACAAATGCTCTTTAAACCCATCTTAAAAAACAAGTAGTTACCTGGAGTGACAAAGTCTCATGGGGTTGAAGAGCAGGACACTGTAGGATGATTTGGCCAGTTCCTTCCTGCCAGTGAGTAATGGTGCAAGGAATCTCACAATTGTTCACTGGTAGGAGGGGGCGGATAATATTTTCAAGTCATGGATAGTGGAATCCATGGATGCTGGCCATGGATGACCCACTGTATACCCCTGGTCTTCACTTATTGTGGTAAATGGGCCCAGGCTGAGTAGTCAATGTTACTAACCCTTGTGAAAGGCTTGAAGAAAGAGATCTATAATCCTCATCTCTTTGGGAGCATTTCTTTGTTAACAATATCATAGCGCAAGAAGCACCGATTTTTTTTAAAGCTAAGACGGGCTTTGTTTTATTTTGCTTTATTTGTTAAAACTCACCTTCCATGATAGTCAGAGGGTCTTCCACTTTAGGACGCAGAATGTTTGGACCAAAGACAGTTGCAAGGTTTTGCACACTCATTTTGTTCACTCCAGAATAGGATTGGACTTCATCCAGGAACCTGTTCAGCCATACCAACAAAAACAACAAAGGGGGGGGGGGGGGAGAGAGAGAGCAAAATTAGAAAATTGGGGATCAGGTTTCAGCCAAATCTAAACAACAGGGCCAAATGGGTTAAGATGTCATAACACAATTGGTAATTGCTTCAATGGTTTTTAAAAGGAAAACATCAGGCACAAAGTCCCCCCAATCCAGACAAACATTAAAGGGAATTGCTGTTGTCACACTTCGGGGGGATAAATTATTTTGGTCTAAACTTTTAAAAATCCCCCAAAATCTGTAGATGTGTGAATCTTTCTAAAACTTATCGGGATTGATGTCCTGGTTATCTTGTGCATTGTATATAAAATTCAAGTAGATAGCTCTTGTAGTTTTTTTAAAATGTTGTTTATAAAAACTTTGAAAATTCCCTGAAAATCCATGGATAAGTGAAACTTTCTGAAATTTGGTGGGCTAACGGTAAAAATGGAGCCTCCGATGGCTCAGTGTGTTAAAGCGCTGAGCTGCTGAACTTGCAGACTGAAAGGTCCCAGGTTCAAATCTGGGGAGCTGAGTGAGCGCCCACTGTTAGCTCTAGCTTCTGTCAACCTAGCAGTTCGAAAACATGCAAATGTGAGTAGATCAATAGGTACTGCTCCAGAGGGAAGGTAACGGCATTCCCTGCAGTCAGGCCGGCCACATGACCTTGGAAGTGTCTACGGACAACGCTGGCTCTTTGGCTTAGAAATGGAGATGAGCACCAACCCCCAGAGTCGGACAAGTCTGGACTTAATGTCAGGGGAAACCTTTACCTTTACCAACAGTGGTAAATGTGTTCTACCATTGTAGGAAGTTTCACTCCAATAGCTTTAAAAATGAGAGAGAAAGGAACCCCTGTAGTTTCCCCAATTATAGTAATTATGTGCAATTACTATAACGAAATAGTAACAAAATCTCATTATTCTTGTTAATGAATTTTTGCAAAGTACCATTTAGAAATGAAAGACCACCCCCCTTTTGTAATGGATTTTGAACAATGTTGTAATAGATCACGCATCCCTAGTAGTTAGCTCACAAGTGTAGTATAAAATGAGCATGTCATAGTAGGAGCCCCCAGATGGCGTAGTGGACTAAGTGACTTGAAGGTTGGGTTGCTGACCTGAAAGCTGCCAGGTTCGAATCCCACCTGGGGAGAGTGTGGATGAGCTCCCTCTATCAGCTCCAGCTCCGTGCGGGGACATGAGAGAAGCCTCCCACAAGGATGGTAAAAACATCAAAAACATCCGGGCGTCCCCTGGGCAACGTCCTTGCAGACGGCCAATTCTCTCACTCCAGAAGCAACTCCGGTTGCTCCTGACACGAAAAAAAAAAGCATGTCATAGTATCCTAGCTAGCAAAATTATAGGCAGAGATTCCTGCTTATAACTGTTGTTCCTTGTCCAGTTCTGTGCAAATATTTTATTTATTTGTGTATTACCTTTGTACACATTTGGTTGGTTTTGAACTTAAGAGAGACTCATTAAAATAATTGAAAACAAAAAGTAATGAATAAATAGGTATCTTTTGCTTTAAAAATACAACTACATGTGGAGCTTTCCCAAAGGAAGTAATAAAGCACAGAGCTGAAACAGTGGAATGACATTCCATTGCAATGTTTCATGGCAAGAACATTGCAACTGCAACTTGGCTTCATCTTTACAAAAATACAGCTCTACTTTGTGAAACAGAACAATCATATAAAAAGGGAAATATCAACTTTGCTACATGAGAATAACTGAAGCATGCTCCAGCTTCACACTGTTCTACCAACGTTGGTGTGCAAGATGACAGCCTGAACTTTATAGACTAGAGTCAATGAATCCCAACATCTAAGTGTTGATTCATCATTAAAATAGATTCAATAGAGCTATTCTATTTGAGACCAATAGAATTCAGGCTGACAGAGGTGTTTCCTAGTTGACATCGTAATCGACATAAGGACTTTCTGGTCAACCTCTGCTGACCTCTATAAGTGTCTTCCAATGATCTTTATTTCTAAACAGCATAGCACTCAGTTTTCCACACCTAGGGTAGACCTACTGAAATGAATGGGTCTTAAATTGATCAATTAAGTTAATGGGAGGTGCAGGAAGCCATATCTGGTGTGCAGAAATGAGACTATCCTAAAACCACTGTCAGTTGTATCAACCACCACAGTTGTGTGAGAGTAGGATAAAAAAAATCAGCAATATCTTCCTGATCTTATGAATAAAAAGGAGCTGAGTGTAATTAATAATAGGTTTTAGGCTTCAATAATTCTATTAGGCTGGTATTACTTTTTATACGTTTTTATGTATTAATTCATTGTAATTGAATGTATCTTATGTTGCTGTATTTTATTGTTATATTACTGGGCTTGGTCCCCATGTAAGCTGCCCCAAGTCCATTCAGGGAGATGGGACGAAATAGAATAATAAAGTTGTTATTATTATTATTATTATCATCATCACCATCATCATCATCATCATCATCATCATCATCATCATGGTTCACTGAAAATTGCCTAGGGCAATCTGCTAGCATAAATTTAGTGTCTTTGAGGGGTACGAAAAAGAGGACTGTTTTGTGATCCTTGTCAAGTTGGTTACCTGCAAATGTACTTCAACAGGTTGAAGTTGACAAGTGGCAAGCTCTTCACGTGTTTCACTAATTCATTCAGCCCCTGTGGGAAGATGGCAAAATAAGTAAATATGAAGCAAATACCAGACATGGGCAGAATTAATTGAAGCATCGGAAAACTGACCAAAACATTAAACTTCCCACTACCATTCATGTCGAGACGGTGATGGATGACTGCGGCTGCTTTGAAAACAAAGAGAAAAATTACAGCTGCCAGCATTTCAGGTTGATAATGAGAAAATGCTGAGTTGCTCAGTATGTTATGTCCCAGGGCATAGTCTGAAAGTGTAAACCAAAACCACTGCACTGATCTGAATCATCCACCTATAGATGGATATAGATGCCTGAAAACTCTTTGGATACATACAGGAATGAGAAACTGTGATCCTCCATCAGATGTTGTTTGACTGCAACTCTCAATCTTGGACATTCTTAAAATTTTATATAATGTGATTTTATTTTGTAATGGTACTTGTTTTATATGAACTGTTGTTTTGTAGATTGTTTTATATGAATTGTTGTTTTTACATTGTTTTTAGGCATTGAATTTTTGCCTGTTTACTGTAAGCCGCTTTGAGTCTCCTCGGAGAGAAAGGCGGGGTAAAAGTGATGTAAATAAATAAATAAATAAATAAATATAGACAATGCTGCTGGAAATTGTCACTTAACAACATCTGGAAGACCACATGATTCCCACCTTGGTATTACTGTCTTGAGCAGGGTATTCCTTTGACATTGTAACTTTTCCCATGCCTGATTTTTTTCTGTGGCAAAAGGACCTTGTCTCCTCCATTGTCACTGATTGTCACCTTTGTATTTGCCCACAATCCACCCTTAGTATTACTGTTTTAGGTCACTGCGGGAAACTCAAATAATGGCTCCTTCTCTTGGAGGTGAAAAGGAAAAAATAAAAGTGGTCCAGGCCTCCTGTCAGTGGTGGATTCAGCTAGGGAGCGGGTCATGCTGGTTGGGGAATTCTGGGAATTGTGGTCCAAAGGGTTTTTTACCTACTCAACCTTTAGAGCACTCCAACACAGAGACACACATTGCAGCTACCATGGTAAGATCTAAGAGATTAACCTGGGTCCTTTATATATCTTGCTTAAGCTATTACACACAGACTGGAAATATGGACTGGATACATCCTTAGAAGTTTCAGGAAAACCATTGGTCAGTGGTAAAAAAAACCTGCTTTGCACATACAAGGGCCCGGGTTCAGACTTAGGAGTGTCCAGTTAAAAGAATTAGATGATGGGAATAACATCTGAGAACTTCAACAGAATGGCAGTTGGATAACCTCAAAAGTAGGCCATTGCTTACTACAGTTGTGGGGCAGTAGGTCAATTTTCCAAGTGGCTCACAGCCAGGATCTTTACCATATTGTCAATATGAAGTAATGTAGCACTTCGTCACAATTTTTAAGGAAAAATTGGGAAGGAAAGGAAAGCCATATTTGGGAGATGGAACAGCTCTGACAAGGTTGTGGCAGCATTTTTGCACCTTTGTGCACACTGAGAAAGGTCAACCATCCTGTTTAAGCAGCTCCACTAGCTACCGATAAGTTTCCAGGCCCAATTCAAGGTGCAGGTTATCACCTACAAAGCCCTAAACGGTTCGGGGCCTGCTTATCTCTGTGATCACCTCCTCCCCTATGAACCCACATGGACCCTAAGATCTTCCAGGGAGGCCCTTCTCTCGCTCCCACCTCCGTCTCAAGCATGGTGGGGATGAGAGAAAGGGCCTTCTCGGTAGGGCCCCCCCGACTCTGGAACTCATTCCCCAGGGAGATTAGATTGGCTCCTTCGTTGCCCACCTTCCACCAGAGTCTAAAAACATGGATGTTCCGGTGCGCTTTTGAGTGAAGAGGCCACCAGCCCTGTATCTTGTTTACAAACTCATGCTGCACTTTATTATTGCCCCCCATTTTATAGGTTTTAGTGTTTTAACATGACCAGTTCCTTGTCCTTCCCTGCCAGTCTCTATCTTATTCATGGACCTTACTCAGAGTCCTTGCACTAATCACCCTCTGTACATATCATGTTATGTTGTTTTATAACTATGTTATTATATTGTATTTTACATTTATGGATTATATGTTAATTTATGCTTTGGTTGGGTTGTTTTCTCTTGTAAGCCGCCCCGAATCTCTTCGGGGAAATGGAGGCGGGGTACAAGAAAAAAGTTATTATTTTTATTATAAAGGTGTGATTTGGGGGCAATTCATGCCTGAGAATTAGGCCAACTTTTAAAACCTTTGGGGACTTCAGAGGGTTGGGAAAATGGGATGGCCTTTAGGGATTGCAAAGGTGATGTTCAGGAGTTGTCATACTGGTATAGATAGAAAGATAATCTAGAACATGACAAGTGGCACCTACTTCTCAGATGTAGCTAAATTTGAATATATTTATGTTTTTGGACTGCAAGTACCAGTATCCTCAAGCTAACATGGCACCTGACCATGATAATTAAAGTATAAAAGTTCCAAAAAAGGAACTTTTCTAGTCCAGAATCCCATAGTCCCAAAGTGGCCATACTCAGAGTTGAGTTAAAACATGCAAAATCCCTCAAATACAATTAACCCAAAGCACACAGTCATATTGTGAACAGAAATCAAGGCAGTAAACTCACCGTTTCCTCTTCCTTGCTGAGCATTTTGGCACAGGCAAGAAAATCTTCATATTTGGAGTACGGGATCACCGGTTCTGGAAGCTCTCGAAGGTACAGTTTCAGAAGTGATGCCACTGTGTGTACATCTGTGTTTCTGAGCAGAAGGAATAAACAAGATCATTGCTAGGAATGTCAGGTGAACAATGCTGGTATTTGTCTACTTGTGCAATGATATTATCCAGGATGTTAGCTTGGATAATATCCTATCTCTGAGAGTTCCAATTTGGCAAACATTGGTTCGATTAACCCTGTATTGTCCTACATTAACAACTACTTTTAAAATATCCCAGTTTCTTTCTCCTCTCACTTTCCCCTCATTCTCCTCAGCTTATTTCAATTGCTGCAAAATGACTTCAAAGTGCAAAAGGGCAGAAGAGGGCTAAGATCTTGACCTTCTCAGTATGTTGGGGCAAAAGCAAACTGCTGCAGTCTCTCCTAACTTTTGTGTTTTTCCTTATAAATTACTTTTGCCATTTTGAACACACTGTAATATTGTCTGGCCTAACATGTCCCAGTTTTCATTTGCGAAATATTGGAAGCTATGATTCCCACCTCCCTCAACATGTTTAACCTTCACATGCATGAGAAAAACAGAAAGGAAGGAAGGGAGAGAGGACTTACTGTCGAAGTTGGATTTAGGCATGCAGATGCCTTCAGTTATGCAGTTATGAATATTTATTAACTTTTTCAAATATATAAAAGACAATGCTAACTATAAAAAAGAAGGCAAGAGAAAACACAAAATGTCTTTTTAGTAGGAAGGCATTGGAAATAATGCATTGTCCATGTACTGCCACTAGATGGTGGCATTATAAAATAAGAATATTGAATCTGTTTCACCAGCCTAAAGGCATTTTCCATTTGTTTTAATGTTACGGCTACACAGTACTTAATGCCAATTCTCAGAGTAGACTGTAAGCCTACCTCGTGTGAACTATTCCTAAAGGTGACATTAATTTCTAAAATAAGAGATTCTGCCTAGGAATTTTGTCTCTGAATCTGGGATTCCTCCCCTAAAATCAAACATACAGGAATACCATAGCTGTGCTTCTATCACCAGATAATATATAAAAAAGACAGCACAGATGTGCATAAAATGGATGTATATTAATTTATACAGTCACCACTCTCTAGCCATGAAATCATCATCCACTGATTCAACCATCCACAATTTGACACTATTTTTTAAAAAAATCCAAAAATCAAATATTAATGTTTGCCAATTGATATAATGGACACCACTTCAGTATATCTTTGTAAAGGTAGGTAAAGGTTTTCCCCTGACGTTAAGTCCAGTCATGTCTGACTCTGGGGGTTGGTGCTCATCTCCATTTTGAAGCCGAAGAGCTGCCGTTGTCCGTAGACACCTCCAAGGTCATGTGGCCGGCATGACTGCATGGAGCACCGTTACCTTCCCGCCGGAGTGGTACCTATTGATCTACTCACATTGGCATGTTTTCGAACTGCTAGGTTGGCAGGAGCTGGGGCTAACAGCAGGTGCTCATTCCACTACCGGGATTTGAACCTGGGACCTTTTGGTCTGCAAGTTCAGCAGCTCAGCGTTTTAACGCACCTTGCCACCTTTGTATATAATAGTATTTGAGCATCCATGGACTTTGGTATCCATGAGTGGCCTGGAAACAAACCCCGTGGATACCAACGACCCACTGTATTTCCTTAGTATGAGGAAAAGATGATTGAGAGGTGAGGTGACTGTCATATCTAAACATCTGAAAGTCTGTTGGGCAGATCCCACTCATTTTCTGCTGCTCCAGAAGAAACAATAGATTCAAGAAACATGATTTTTTTCTCAATATTAGGAAGACCTTCCTTGCAGCAAGGGCTGTTTGTCAACACAGCGGTCTTTCTAAGTAGGCGTTGGACTCGAATCCATTGAAGATAATCAAACAGAGATAAGATTGACACCTATCAAAGGGTTACACTAGATGGGCTTTGGGACACCTTCCAACTCCATGATTCTAGAACTGGAGTGCACTTTTAGGAATAAGGACAACAGTTTCAACAAAAATGCAAGACACCTCATCCATTACCAGTTGACCTGTGTGCTGCCTACAGAGCCTCCTGTGTATTGATAGGCTATATCTCTCCCCCTCTTTCCCTTTATTTCCCTCTAGTCTTGAACCATATTTGGGTGGGACAATCTTTCAAATACAGTGGACCTTCCAAATCTGTGGGCTTTGAATCCAAAATTTCCACTGGCTGTAGACAGTTATGCCCTATACATAAAATGGCAGTGATGTGAATGGGAATACCATATGTTGAAGCATCTGCATGCACAGTGCTGCCTTTTAATAATATGTGTTGAGATGTATTTATTTACAGCATTTATATTCCACCCTTCTCACCCTGAAGGGGACTCAGGACAGACCACAGAACACATATACGGCAAACATTCAATGCCGATTATATCAATGACAAGACAGACAACAGATAGAGGTCTATAGGCATCTTTGGGCATCTTTTGAGGTTGTGTTCGGTTCTGGCCAATGGGGTGGCCATCTCCCTGCTGAGACCTTTTTCGTTTGTAAACTTCCTCATTATTCTGATCGAAACACTGAGCCTAAATAAATACCTTCCCGCTTTTAATGTGGCTCCTATTTATCTACTCACATTTATTTTGAACTGCTTGGTTGGCAGAAGCTGGGCTAAAGGTTAGGAGCTCACCCTAACCCGGGCTTTGGACACTCAACCTTCTGGTTGGCAAGATTTTGCAGCTTGGTGGTTAATTTGCTGTGCTAAAGCCCGGCCCTAAGTGTGATCATCCACTTTTTTGGCATCCAGAAAGGGGTGATAGTGATGGTTCTGGGTCAAAGTCCTTTGCATCCAGAGAGCCTACTGTAAAGGACTGTCTTTATAATATAAGCCAGGTGGGAACCTATTTTACAGGTGCAATTACTGAGTGCCTTTCACACTAAAGTAAAGGTAAATGTTTCCCTTGACGTTAAGTCTAGTCATGTCCAACTCTGGGGATTGGTGCTCATCTCCATTTCTAAGCCGAAGTGCCGACGTTGTCTATAGACACCTCCAAGGTTATGTGGCCGGCATGACTGCATGGAACGCTGTTACCTTCCCGCCGGAGCAGTACCTATTGATCTACTCCCATTTGCACTACACAATTAATAATCCCACTTTTGACTCCTTGCTATGTAATCCTGGAATTTACACTTTTGGGTGTAAGGTCCTTACAATTCTTTGCCAGAGAGCAATAATGTTACAAGATTACAAAGGATGCAGTTATGGAAGTTAAAGTGGAATCGTAATGTTATAATAAGTTGAGGTGAAAGAAGGAAAGTTACGGGAGAAGAGGAAAACTGGGACAATTTAGAAGCAAGTGAAAAAGCAGGCCATGTTTCCCATAAGGTTTCCTTATTTCTTCTGAAAAAAGTGGGTATCAGAGAATGGAGTGAATCCTCCAATACACTGCACAACAGTCCCTCCACCTTTCTTGCCAATGGATCGATGAAAGAATGAAGGACAGGTAGTAATTCTGAAACAGTTTTACTCAGAGAAAACTGTTCTTTATGAAATTTTGTGTGTTCCTTACCATTGACACCATCGATGAGGATACTGAACCTTGTGAAAATGTGGTGCTACCCTATTCAAGTGAATTTTCTTATTTAATATTATAAAACAGTAATTCTCTGTGTGCCCTTGATAAAACAAGCTTGGTTAATTTTACCTCCTACATTCCTCCAAGAAAATTACCACTGCATTTTGATCTTGCTGGTTTTCTCCATTTTAATAAACTCAAAAGAAGTCAATAAACCAAGATGTACTGGAGGGGGCTTTTCCATCAGCTGCTTATCAAATAACAAGAAAAGATTGAGTTTTTACAAGAAAGAGAGACTCAGCAATGTACTTGCTTTTGCCATAGCAGGGAGGCAGAGACAGAGCACAAATCAGGAGCTTCATAGGTTGAGAGTTTTTTGGAAGTATAACATTATTTTGCTTTCAAAGCCAGAGTAGTGTAAGAAATTCAGTGTTGAATTCTGAGTTGAAAGACCTAAATTCATATCACTGTGCAACCATGAAATTGGCAGGCTGACTTTAGCCAGTGTAACCTACCTCACAGTGCTGTTGAGAAGATGACCTGTTCAAAGCTCTTTGGAAAAAGAGCAGGATTTATGTGTAAAATATAAAGTGTGGCAATGCTATGTGATTTCAGCTCTGCTAAAACCATGGGTTTGGGGCCTGGAGTGCCAAGCTTCCAGATAAGACACAGATGAGTTGAAGGCAAAATCAGAGGCATTTATTCTCCTTGGTCAAAGATTATGTCAGTGGTTTCTATGGTTCTAAAGACTGATATATATCCCAATGCAAACATGCAGAGATATTTATAAGACCTTGACAGCAGTTTGAAACAAATGACTTCTGTTGTCCCAAATGTTGATTGATCCAGATCGTGGCAGGCAGACTGGTTGGCTGGGTGGTGCTTCCTGTTGTTGTTGCCAACTGGTCTCCGGGTTTGGAGGGAAATCTCATAAACTGTCATTGGTATATTTGAAGGCTTGGCTGTGATTATTGATCCATCCAGAAGGGCACAAGTGGAAAGAAATGTAGTGTGGCAAGAAATAATATGCTGAAATGGGTTTTGATGTCTCTGTTTTCGACAATACAATAAGCGCCAGCCAAGTTGTTCAGGGTGTTGTCATATACAACGGAAACCTCACAGAAGGAGGAGGGCCTGACACAACACTATAGAGGAAGAAATATTCCCTGGATAAAATCAAATAATGTTATGACAACTCTTGTGGCTCTTCTGAGAGACTCATTATGTATTCCCTGTGGGTTTTTTAGGGTATTGTAAAAGGATAATAGGAGCCCACCAGTGGCGAAGTGTGTTAAAGCACCGAGCTGCTGAACTTGCAGACCGAAAGATCGCAGGTTCAAACCCTGGGAGCGGAGTGAGCGCCCGCTGTTAGCTCCAGTTTCTGCCAACCTAGCAGTTCGAAAACATGCCAATGTGAGTAGATCAATAGGTACCGCTCTGGCAGGAAAGTGACACTCCATGCAGTCATGCCGGCCACATGACCTTGGAGGTGTCTACGGACAACGCTGGCTCTTCAGCTTAGAAATGGAGATGAGCACCAACCCCCAGAGTCAGACATGACTGGACTTAACGTCAGGGGAAACCCTTACCTTTACTAAAAGGATAATGCTAAATGTTTGGCTATCCCTGAGGTCCAGGTTTTGGGGAAGGATTAGGCAATATTCCAGGGAGAGGTTCAGCTAAGAATTATGGGAGAGGTAATGCATACTCACTGTCTGTCCCAATGGAGCTGCAGACTCTGGGGTCCAATATTTTGGGGGTCCAATTTTTGACAACAGCAAGACCACTAAGAACTGAACAACCAATAAAAAGGCTAATCCGGCTTCTATTGAGGATGGTTAATTCATCCTTTTTCTAAAAATGTTTTCCACCATCATATATTTCTGCTTATTCTCATCAGGGAAATAGTGGCTTACTGGTACGTTATTGTTGCATGCCTTCAAGTCTTTGGCGAAGCTAAGGTGAAGCTATCATAGGTTTTTCTTGGCAAGATCTATTCTAAAGATGCTTGCCTTTGCCTTCCTCTGATGCTGAGAGGATGTGGCCTGTCATGGCTTCAATTCCTGGTCTCCAGACATAACCCAACCCTCATATTACTGCACCATGCTGTTTCATGGTGACCTAGAATAGATATTTGAAATTAATAATATGAAATAAATTACTTGGAATTGTTACCTGGCCATTATTAAGCCACAGGTCTACATGTTTCATACTTACCATAAGGTGGCACATGCTTGCATATGGCAGCCGAATGTTAACAGTGTGCCACATGGGCCCCTATGCTCCTTTGAAACTATTGTCCAATGACACTGCTCAAGATAAATATTAAACTCCCAGCCTAGTTGTATCTAGTATGCAAGGACATGCCATCCTAATCTTTGCCCCAGAGAGCAAAATGTCTTGGGCCAACCCTATTAAGACAATCTGTTTTTCAATCATTCACGTAGAGGATGGACAGAAATCCCATCTAGCTACCATCTATAAATGGCTGTCTCAACCGTGCTATGTTATATTACAGTTACTGCTGTTCTTGAAAGAAGGATTGATTTCCCCACTGTTTTCTGAAATATTTAGTGTTGTACTTCTGTTTAACAGCAACCAGGTCAGATGATCATGTAAACATTGCCGCTCAGTTGGGCAACAGCCTGCAAAAGCAATGCAACAGTTCAAAACTGCTATGGCTGGTGTTAACTGCCTCTGGGGAGGTGACGATCCCATTGAAAATAAGCTGGAGGATGTCAGCGTAACAGTGCCATTCATAAGCAGTCAGGTCTAAATCCCTTGCTGTTACTATGGCAAGTGACAAACCAGCTACCAGAGCTGATTAGCAGAGAATTTAATTAAACAGTTGGTACCCAGAGGATTTTCTAAATTCTTCGTCTCGGCATTTACCATTTGCCTCTTCCTATTCTCCTCCCCTTTAAACAGATATGCACAATTGTGTGTGTAGCCAAATAGAGATATCAGAGAGGGTGAGGCGAGTTAATTGTTCATTTATTGTCCAAAAGAATACCCACTGCCGCTAGTCTGTAAGCTGCCCCTAGGAATATAATATAAAAGCTTGCCAGATGCACAAACAGACTCAAATCCTTTCCTCTGCAATTAGGCGGCACGGATGCAGAGCTCTTTTCATCCCAGCCCCTGTTGTCACTGGCTTCCTTTCCATCTATTTCTGCCTCAGCAACATTATTTACTTTGTGGCATTCTCAGACATCATGGAAATGACTGCCAGAGGCCAGTTCTTTGGCCAGAAGTGTTGTTCATCCCACCTCCTCTGCAAGCGATAAGCACGGGAGCCCATCAGGTCACTGTCAATATGGACATAGTGTTTCAATGCAAAAATTCACGTGCAGCATTTGTTACATAAGTGTACATACCACATGTCAGTGTGGATCACTGCTAATCCTTCCAGAATGCTAATGTGAGAGGTAGCAAAAAGTCTCAAGTGGCAGCAAAGCAAGTACATTCCAAAAGCAAATTTATTTTATGGTGGTTCAGTTATACAGGTTCACCTACATGATTCCTTTAAGAAGTTGATAAACGTTCTAGTAGACTTGTGGCTTGGTCTAGATTAGAAGAAAGCTCTGTTTAGTTCATACCTGTTTATGGTATACTTGGCACTATGATTCAATTGGCGGTAGCACTGCTTCTTCAATCCACCACTTGTGTTTATAGAGATGGTAGAGACAGCTTTTTTGTAGTGGTTTGAGCACTGGTCTATTATTCTGGAAACTAGGTTTCAAATCCCTGCTCTGCCATGAAACCTACAGGAGGAACTTGAGCAAATCACATTCTTTCAGACAGCAGCAATGGCAATCCCCTTCTGAACAAATATTGCCAAGACAACCTTGTGATAAATTCTCCTGAGGGTCACTAATGACTTGAAGGCACACAACAGCAACAACCTTCACTAGGGATAGAATGGGCAAATCTTTTTTTCACATTTGCTTTCCTTCTTTTTTTTCAGCCCCAACTTCTCCCTTTTGAAGTTAATAGAATCATAGTTTCACAAAGCTGGGAGTGTCTACAAGTCCCATCTTTTCCAATTTCTGGTCATGTGGGAACACATAATTTAAACACTTGTGACAGATGGTCATTCAACCTTTTTTTTTTTATCTTCTACACCACAAACTTTCAAACATTTACATGTGGCTATGATATCTTTCTCCTCTTCTCCAGAGTTCCCTAAGCTCTTCCTCATTCAACTTGTCTTCCAGCCTTTTTACATTATTGGTAACTCTCCTCCGGACATATTCCAGCTTGTCAATATCTTTCTAAAATTGTGATGTCCAGAACTGGACACAGTATTTCAGGAGGTTCTAAATAGAGTTGTATAAATAATTCCCTTGATTTGGACATCATACTCCCATTGATATAGCTTAGAATTGTGCTGGATTTTTTGAAATGCTGTAGATCTGGAGGGGCTAAATCCATATTTTGGGAGGTGCCCCACCTAGCTTATTCCCTGCCCTCAGTATGAAAAAGAACATATACCTGTTTGTCATGGAGCTATTAAGAGAAACAAGATACTATTTCCTCTACTTGCAGCATAGCTATTCCACTTTCACCCTCAAACTTAATGAGGACATCACATTCTACTAATCCTCAATCATAGTGTTATTTTACTTAAACTATTTTGGCATGACTGTTCAGAAACATCTTCAGAGACTGATGGGCAGCAATGGCATGCATGTGAAACTTATATTAAGCACACACCTGAGGATGACTGAGGCAGTAATTCCCCTAAAGAGATTGTAAATGAGGAGGTAAGAAAAATAGGTTGTCACGACACATCTGGGGTAGAATTTCACTTCCATAATTTTAAAGACTTCTGCTTTGCTAGAAAATGCACAACGGGAGGCAGCTAATTGTTACTGACCCTAGCTGGGTGGCAGGATGGGAGAGAAGTCACTTCTCTCAACAATGAAGGATATCTTCCCCAGGAGCAAACAGCTTGCAACATGATGTTCATCAATGCCATTTGAAGGGCAAGTTTCAAACCCTTTGATTGTGTATGGATTACACTGATATCAAAAAAGCATTTCAGACCTATCATTTTTGCTTGAACTCTTGCCGTCCACTGATGGCGGACAATATTTCTAGATCCATTTATTTGATTTTATGTACTTCAAAGACCACTATCTAATCTGGAAGGGATGATGTAGCTGCCCCATACAGACCCTGCTCAAAAGCATCCCATTCTGAACATCAGTGTGAATGCACACCTGCAAATCTGATAACTTCCCAGGTTAATGTTTAATGTGAATTCAACTAACTTCCTCTTCAAAAAATTAACAATTCAAAGCAATTATGGACATCTTGTTTGACCTTGCATGGAAATTTGGTGTCATACATTTCTATGATTTCATAGCTTGAAAACAATGACAAACTGAAAGGTTCATAAACAAAGTGCATTTTCAGGAGATCTGGCTTTATCATAACTCCTTATTCTGCCAAGAGTTAAATGTATCAATGTATTGTCGAAGGCTTTCATGGCTGGGATCACAGGGTTGTTGTATGTCTTTCGGGCTGTGTGGCATGTTCCAGAAGTATTCTCTCCTGATGTTTCGCCCACATCTATGGCAGGCATCCTCAGAGGATGCCTCACAACCTCTGAGGATGCCTGCCATAGATGTGGGCGAAACGTCAGGAGAGAATACTTCTGGAACATGGCCACACAACCCGAAAGACATACAACAACCTGGTAAATGTATCAATCACCATCTCTCCATTTTAATAACTATCTCTGGAATATTACAGTACCTCTTACTTAAAGTAAGTTTACATATTCAGTACTTAGGTATGTAGCAGAGGCATAGCGAAATCCCAACAGTGAATTGTGATTTTTCTTTAGAGAAGATATGCACCCCCATTCCCCAACTCCCATTACTTCATTTTCTCTGATGTCAGAGAACATCTGGGCACCTTTAGTTTATAAAGTGGAGTTTAAGAAAGATGTAAATTCCAAGATTCACAAAAATTTGAATATTTAAATTAAGTAACTATTGTCTTCACACTACAAATTTTTCAATAATAGTTTGGTACAGATTTTTGAGTTCAGTTTTGGTACAGATTTCTAATCCCTAAGCCTTAAAACAAAAAGTCATTGATTCATGTAGTAATGCAATCTATGTGCCTGTCGACCATATGTGACCTCATAGTTTCACAGAGTTTTTTAGGCAAGGGAATACTCAGATGTGATTTGTCATCATCTTTCATTGAATATAGTCTGCAGTGTCTAGTATTCCCTGGTGGTAACTCTTTCAAGTACTTACCAGGCCTGATCTTGCTTTGCTTCCAAGATAGGGCAGGTTCTGATGCCAGTCAGGTATTCACATGATACCTGGCCTTCTAATATCCTTTCCATCATGCATATACCACCGCCACTGTCCCATTTTTAAATTCCTCTGAGATCTAGACTTTGTTTATCTTTGGAAATTGCCCAGGAAAATGTTCCCACATAAATATTAATAGCCATCTTTGTGACACAGCAAATGTTTTCCCAGCCTAACACATCTTTTCAATCATACCATAATAGCAGTGTGCAAATGATAAGATAATTTACTTTACAAAAAGATGAGGAAGAAATCCAGTTTCATTAAAATGATTTAAGAGATTTCTAGTTTTTATTTCAGCTCTTGTTTATCTGTGTAATTGGGGTCTAAAAGACAGTGTGTGTTCCTAAAACAGAAACAAAAGTAAATGTATGATTTTTATGATAATTCAAACAAAACCATAATGGAGTGAATTATTTGGGAGCCAACCATGTAGTGAAAAGCAAAAGCACACTAGGCATATTTCTCATACAAAAAGCATAACTTTGTTCCAGACACGATAGTGTTGGCAAATTGATGGAATCTGCCCTCATGGAAAGACACTAAGGGCAGTGGTTACATTGTTGGATTAAAACTAGAGACTTGAGTTCAAGTTTCTACTCATTCCCAAAGCATACTAGTGGTTGTATTGGGACAGCCTAACTGTCCATAGCCTAATCAATGCTCCAATGAGCATAAAAATGGGAGTGGAGAGAGAAATAGACATTGTCCTGTATTTTTTGGAATAACGGTAAAATCAGTCTGAGTTTCATATGGAATCTGCACAGCTGTTGATACCATAGACTACAATATTTTATACATATAAACTGGAACACTTGTGACAAAGCAACATAAGCAGTTTGCCCTTGCCTGAGTCTACTAAAGTTCAAAATCCCTGGATTTTGGGAACCGCTTCTCTGGAGTTGGAAAGAACAACAGAAGCCCTACATGGTTTAGGCCCAGGTTACCCACAGGATTGCCTTCTCCCGTATAATTCATCCTGAACACTGAGGTCCTCTGAGCAGTATCTGCTCCAACCTGCCAGAACCTGACTGGCAACTATCACTTAGAGGACCTTTTCATCATCTGCCCCATGACTGTAGAACGACCTGTTAGTAGAGCTCCGACAGTCAGATCAGATGTTGGATTTTAAGACACAGGTGAAGACCTATTTCTTCTGGCAGGCCTACCCAGACAGTTTTAATGACCAATTTTAAACTTCCACTCTATGCCTACCCTTTTGTTTTGTGTATTTTAATATGCATTTTATGGAAATACGTTTTTATATGTGTATTTTATGGAGTGTTTTTAAATGTTTATGTGTTTCGATTGTGTGCTTTAGCAATGTTGTAACCCACCTCAAGCCATGAGGAGAGGTGGGTAAGAAATAAAATCATCATAATCATCATCATCATCTAGTATGAATGCTGTAGGACTATGGACAGCAGTGATCTTTGTGGGTTTCTTAGTCTAGATTTGAATCAGTGCCTGGGGCTTTCCATGTGACTGATCTAGGCTAAACACTTGGGCTGATGAACAGCTAAGTCTGGCACAGAGCCTTTAGCACATTATGCCCTTCCATTCATGAATCCAACACTACTCATTCTATAGTAAACATCTATGGCAAACTTCTCCTCTAAAAGGGGGAGCGGGCGATGTTGTTGTTGTGACTTATGGTGCCTCCCTCTGAAGCTGAGAGAGTATAACTTGTCCAAGGTCAACCACATCTAAATAGGGATTCAAACCTTGGTCTCCAGAGTCATACCACCACACTAGGCTCACTCTCCCGTTTTTAATTGGGACTTTGAAATTTTAAATCAGAGCTTGGGAAAATTACTTGTTGGTATTATATCTTCCAAGATTATGAGTATTACAATATGCTACAACCCAGAAAAACCCAGCTGTAAAGTATCATCCTGGCTGTACTACGTTGTTGTCAGATTGAGGCCAAAACTATTTAAAAATGAACAAGCAGAAAGGACACTAATAGAGACATTGCTTAAGGGGCCAATATTCTAGGGCAGTGTTATGATTTCCCCTCTTTGTACATGGTGTCTTTTCAGACACACCTAGCACTTAATCTCTGCAAGACCAGTAGTTTTATTTATGTACCATGACATTTAGGGCCAATGTTGTTAAGCTGGTTTATAACCCTCATTTAGAGCACTCATATGCAAATACATTTTATGGCAGCTGTGGCCAAATGCCGTCTCATTTTTACAACATCTGCAGGCTGTGAAATGTGAGGGGGGGATTTTGGCTATTTTGAGGGTCACAAATGTGTGGAAATTTACCAGCATTCTCTCTGCTTCATCAGAAAGCAGTGTGAGGTAAAGGTTTGAGTGTCAGACTATGATTCTGGAGATCAAGGTTCAAATCCATGAAAACCTCAGGATAACCTTGGGCAATGGCTGACCTTTTCTGAACAAATGATACCAACAAAACTTGCAATAGGTTCACCTTAGTGACATCATAAGTTCAAAACAGCTTGAGGTCACACAAAATAACAACAACCCTGCTTCTTCATGTTACTGGCTATCATATTTAAATCCTAATTTTGGTCTGGATGCTGCTGCACCACAATGTAAGATTGTCCAAAGTAGCAATTACAATGGGAGTACTGCTACTACGTCCAGTAACAGTACTCCCATCACTAGTGCTACTATGAAGAGTAACTAGTAATTGTACTGACTATTATGTAGGTAAATCCTGATTTATTTTGCCTTCATGCAGTAAATAAAACAAGGACTGGCATCCTATATGGATTAATTACTGCTGCATCCAGTAATATTACAGTTGTGGCTCGGATGATGTGACTGCAAATGCCTCCACAACTCACCTTAGGCACCAGTATCTGCAATGAACAATGGAGATTAAGGTACAGAAGGATGACATTTACAGACCCCTCCTATCAGTGTCTGGGATTATGACAATCAGAAGCTGGATCCCATCACAATTCCTTGTCACAGCCCCATTCACTCATGGGAGGGAAATGAAAACTTCATTATTCATTGCAATCAGCAGATAAACAGACTTCCATGGCTCAGTGCAAATGCTGGCCATTAAAGGAGATTTTCAGTGGTCAGGTCAGAAGATGTTTGTTACATATTTGTATAATTAGGAATATTGTGATGTAGGGAATTATTATACCTTTTCATAAAAAGGGGGGAAAGAGGACACTGGCAATATAGTTGCTTGAAACACCTTTAAAAAAATTAAAATGTTGGATTGCCATCTTTAATTCTAAGCTTCTCATGGCTAGTGATTTCCATGTCACCTTTGATTTCTCTCTCTCTAAAAATGAATGTAAATGGCCAATGGGCTAGCCCAATGCCCCAATCCCCCCTGCAGAGCTCCTTTAAAAGTCAAACTGAATTCATTGCCCTAATGACACAGGAACCGGTAGATTAAAAGGTAAAGGTTTCCCCTGATGTTAAGTCCCAGTCATGTCTGACTCTGGGGGTTGGTGCTCATCTCCATTTCTAAGCCGAAGAGCCGGCATTGTCCGTAGACACCTCCAAGGTCATGTGGCCGGCATGACTGCATGGAGCGCCATTACCTTCCCGCCGGAGTGGTACCTATTGATCTACTCACATTGGCATGTTTTTGAACTGCCAGGTTGGCAGAAGCTGGGGCTAACAGCGGCCGCTCATGCCGCTCCCGAGGTTTGAATCTGGGACCTTTCGGTCTGCAAGTTCAGCAGCTCAGTGCTTTAACACACTTCACTACCGAGGCTCCTAACCAGTAGATTACATTATTCTTAATGGTTCTGTCAAAAAAGAGGGAAGGGACGGGGGACTACCATATACATACACATCTAAAGACACTCTTGAGATCATAGTCAAAAATGACATCCATTTTCCAAATAGTTTTGTTATTGTCAGTGAGATTGCTTCAGATAACACTGGTTTCAGGATTACTGCAATCATTACTACTTCACTATTTTTTTTCACATGCTGTAAACATATATTGGAAATGAAACTATCATACCCATTTAGCTGAAAAATAGAAGATCCCAACTTTTGCTCACTTGAAAAGAACTTCTTCAAATCCCAATTCGAAAGCTACAATGTTTGGCTGTTAAACTGGCGGGGGGGGGGGCGCGGGGGGGCATAAACCAAAGGTAGAGGAAAAACATATCTGTAAAATTAAAAAAATGGGCTGGATTTGATTTGGTTTTTTTTGTTTGTTTGTTTGTTTGTTTGTTTTGCTTATAAGCAAATGCACATTGAAAAATGTCCCTAGCCGTCTCCTTTAGCAAAACCCACAAATACCATTTTGCAGAGCACAGCTCTTGCAGAACTGCCTTCACAGAGTGGAAGAAAATGCAGTTGCTGAGACCAGCAGAAATACGCCTTCACTACATCAACACGGGAGCTCAGCAGCAGCATCCCTCATCACACTACCTCTCCTCAATAAATTGCAGAGGCTATACGTGTTTAACAGTAGAGATAAAAGGGCAAGGACATATTTAAAAGGATTTCTTCCTCCTCACACCTCCCCTTCCCCAGTAATAACTGTGTTCAGCCAAAAATGAAATTTTGCTTCAGCCCCCAAATTTCCAGCATTCCAGAAAACAAGACAGTGGACATTACTCACACATAGAACTCTTCTATTTGTTTTTAATGTTCCCATGGTCACATTACTTGCTTTTTTTCTTTGTACTTCTAAATATTCAACTGCAATTTGAAGTTTTGCAATGTTAGAAAATTTGTGAAATTTGTGAAAGTTGCACATTGTGCATACCAGTTATGCATTGTGGTTGCACCCAGTCATTGCTATGTGTCGTACAATGTTGCTATTCTGCTTGTGGGTTTAAGTGTATATTCTATGTGTATATTTATACTACATTGGCGGGATGCTGAATTGTAGCCTGGGGAGCGGGTTAGAGGAAAAACATTTTAACAGAATCTATACAGGTGAAAATAATTGTTTTTAATGAACTAATGCAATCCCATATAGAGAAGAGTGGAAACATTGAATGTTTGCATTCACACACACATGTATATCCTGAATTAGACCTCTAATTCCTAGGAAGATACATTGCTCGTATCATTCCATTATTTGCCATATAAAAATAGTTTAAGAATAGGTCGCTTCATTCGAATTCCTCCCCCGGGGCTTTATAACTGGATTTCCCTCCAAGGTAGGATGCAAAACATTCAATAGTTCTACCAGCTTGACTACAACAACATCGATAATCCAACTGTACCTCTCCTTGACCCTGTGTGCATTCACCCAAAGGATCTCTGATTGGTTCAATTTGCTGTCATTTTCACATTTATGGGAATACTTTAAAATAAAATGAATTGCAGCTCTAACATCTATCAGCTGATATGCTATTTTCTTTTACACCGTAAAGTTCTACAGTGTCAACCAACTGATTCAGTACTTTCTTTGATGTCACTTCATTTGGCGTGATCAGGCAGTGAATCTAAGATTTTGTGCCTTGCGATGGGTTCCTCTTCTCCAATGGCTCAAAATGCTTGAAATCTATTGGTAGAAATACAAACTTTGGCTTTTTTCAAATCCCCCAATGCCCTTTTGTCTGCTATAAACCCTGCTGAAAATGGTACCCAGATGTGACATGACATTATTTCCAATGTGCTGCACTGGTAGGATCTGTGGGAATGAAAAATGTCCTCCTGCTGCTTCCTTACAGCTCTTTTAAATCAAAGAATTATCTGGGATGGGAGTTTCATGACTGAGAAGGGATTTAATTTCATGACTCTGAAATCCAGAACACCATTCAAGACACATTCTCAGCTTTTGATTGTGCACTGTGCAATAACCATTTACTCTAATGATTTCAAAAAGTTCTAAGAGATACTCAGAGTTTGAAAATGCTACCTTTTGACAACAGTTCCCAAATTTCTAATAGTGGTTGGTGGGTTCTGGATGTTATGAGCTTCACAAAACAAATATTGTTTCCAAGCTCTGGAAATGACCAGCTTACCTGTCAAACAATGGTTTCTCCCCGCAGTCAAATGCATCCTGTAATTCTTTGACAAGGTTCGCTTGGCCCGGGAGTCGGAAGAGCCCTTCCTCCGTCAGTCCACGAAGCCGAATGAAATCCACGCACTGTTCCACCAACATGGGAGCCAGGTGGCTTCCATACCTTTTCTCATAACGGACTGTGTCTTCCAGCTTCTGACCAAAAATTCCTGTATATGAGAACAAGAGAAGGGATGGGTGAATTTAAGGAGAATATCTCCAGACAACATTAAAGACTTCTTTGATGTAAGCCGTTTTGAGTCTCCTTGTGGAGAGAATAAGTGGGGTATTATATTATTATTATTATTATCAATAATAATATCTTCCTCTCTTTTTTCTCCCCTCTTACTTTGTGGACTGTGCAGTACTTTAAGTAGTATATTTATGGCAGTAAGTCAGATAGGGATTGTCAGACACATTAGCTCCAGGGGCTAGATTAGATGTCCCCCTCCATTTTTCTATTTAATAGTGGAACTCAAATATTTTATGAAAATGCTTAGAATAGAATCATAGAATCATAGAATAGTAGAGTTGGAAGAGACCTCATGGGCCATCCAGTCCAACCCCCTGCCAAGAAGCAGGAAATCGCATTCAAAGCACCCCCGACAGATGGCCATCCAGCCTCTGCTTAAAAGCCTCCAAAGAAGGAGCCTCCACCACAGTCCGGGGCAGAGAGTTCCACTGCTAAACAGCTCTCACAGTGAGGAAGTTCTTCCTGTTGTTCAGGTGGAATCTCCTTTCCTGTAGTTTGAAGCCATTGTTCCGTGTCCTAGTCTGCAGGGCAGCAGAAAACAAGCTTGCTCCCTCCTCCCTATGACTTCCCCTCACATATTTGTACATGGCTATCATGTCTCCTCTTAGCCTTCTCTTCTGCAGGCTAAATGTCAGCTCACTACAGCCGCTCCTGAATGAACACACGAGACACTCTGTGGTATCACCAGAAACTTTACTGCAGGAAACATAGACATCAGAAAAGCCAAGAATGGGAGGCTCCGGCCAACCATCCTTTATATACCCTCCCCCTCATTTGAACAGTCTCTTCCCGCTCAGCAAAACCCTGCGCAGATTCCCCGCCAAGTCCAGCAGCCGTTTCTTCTCCGAGTCCTGAGACGCAGGTGTCTTATCAATGTCAGTGACCCTGAAACTCAGAGCCACATCCAGGCTCTAGTAGCAGGGTTCTGACATGGCGTCCTCCTCCCCTTCGTCCTGGAAGGAAAAGATTTAACACAACTATTGTTCTCCGCTGTCCAGAGTTCCTTTATACTTTTTTAACAGGCTGCAATGGAATACCGGGTGTACCTTTCCTAGGTCCTTGGGTAGCCTCAGCTGATAGGTCACTTCGTTTATTCTTTTCGCCACCCTGAACGGCCCTATATAGCGTGGAGCCAATTTCTTAGATGGGAACCCCAATTTCAGGTTTTTTGTGCTCAGCCAAACCAGATCTCCTTCGCCCAATTTGTCCCCCTCTCGGCGCCTACGATCTGCAAAGAGCTTGTACTTCTTTTGCGTTTCCCGCAATGCCTCCACCACGTTCTGCCACCCTTGCTTAATTTTAGCCGGCCATTCCTTGTCGGTCTGGCCCTCTCCTTCCTTCCACTCGGGTAGCCTGGGGAAAGGTGCCACCTCCTGTCCGTATACTATTTCGAATGGGGCACGACCTGTGGCCGAATGTACGGCCCCGTTAAATGCCATCTCAGCAAAAGGCAGAAGGTCTGACCAATCATCCTGTCTATAATTGGTGTACATCCTCAAGAATTGGCACAGTGTTTGTTGGGTACGTTCGACCCCCCCGTTGGTCGCGGGATGAAAGGCCGAGCTCAGGTTCCTTTCTGCTCCTAACAACTGTGAGAATTTTCCCCAAAATTTTGCAGTGAATTGGACTCCCCGGTCGCTAATTATTTTGTTGGGGCACCCATGTAGGCGATAGACGTGCTTTACATACAAATCCGCGAGCTTTTCAGCCGAGGGGAGTTTTGGCAGGGCCACAAAGTGCGCTTGTTTTGAGAATAGGTCCAATATTGTCCAAATGTATCTGTGGCCTCTGCTGGGGGGTAGTTCGCCTACAAAATCCATTACCACGCATTCCCATGGCCTCATGGGCTCCACCACCTTCTGCAATAGCCCCTGGGGCTTCCCAGGTGGTGTTTTGCCCTCTGCACATAATTCACACTGCGTGACGTACCCCCTGGTGTCTTTCCTCATTCCAGGCCACCAGCATTGTTTGGCCAACAGTTTAATAGTCCTGGTAGGGCCTAGATGACCTGCACCCTTGTTATCGTGGCATTTCCTTAACATTTCTTGTCTCAAACATTCAGGAATATACAATTTCTTATTAACAAACACCAAATCCCCACACAGTTCTCCCTGTTCTTTGTTCGTTTGTAACCATTCGTCCCCTCCGTATGCTCGCTTCAACTCTTCCTCCCATATTTCTCCTCCCCCCGTGGAAATGGCAGTACGTTTGTTTTCTTTGGCCGCTTGTGCTCGAGTCAGTACTGCCAGGCCCCATTGCTTATCTAGGAAAAGGCTCCCCTCAGATTCCTGAATTCCTCCCTCATGCTGAGGCATCTAAGAGAGAGCGTCAGCGAGTATGTTGTGTTTCCCCTGGAAGAACTTGAGTCTGAAATCAAAACGGCTTAAATATTGGGCCCATCTAATCTGCTTCGCTGACAGTTTGCGAGGGGATCTCAGATATTGCAAATTTTTATGGTCAGACCACACCTCAAACGGTATTCCACTCCCTTCCAGAAAGTGTCTCCAGCACTCTAGTGCTTTCAGAATCGCTAAGGCTTCCCTCTCCCAAATCGGCCAGTTTTTTTCTGTATCGCTAAACTTTTTCGACAGATAGCCACATGGCTTCAGGTTCCCCCCTTCGTCTTTCTGCAGCAGGACTGCCCCATATGCCCGGTCTGACGCATCGCAATGTATTACAAAGGTCTTAGACATATCAGGGTGCTGTAGGATGGGCTCCTCAGTAAAACGCTTTTTTAGGGCTTCGAAAGCTTCCTGGCATTCTATTGTCCAGGTCAGTTTGGCCCCAGGGGCCTTCACTTTGGCTGTTTCTCCCCTGCCTTTAGTCTTTAACAAATCAGTTAATGGCAAAGTGAGGCGCGCAAAGTCCTTGATAAATGTTCTATAGAAGTTTGCGAACCCCAGGAAGGATTGCAGCTGCTTCCGTGTTCTGGGGGCTTCTCACCCCATTACGTCTTCCACCTTCGCAGGGTCCATCGCCACTCCCTGGGAGGAAATCCTATACCCCAGAAAGTCTATCTGGTCTTTATTGAACTCGCACTTGGCCAGTTTCGCATACAGTTTCGCTTCCCTCAACTTTTGTAGGACTTCCCTGACTAGTTCTACGTGTTGCTCCTTGGTCCGAGACATTATCAATATATCATCTAAAAAAATAAAAACTCCCTTGTACAATAATGAATGCAACACTTCGTTGATTAATTGCATGAACGCGGCCCCTCCCCTGAATAAACCGAATGGGAGCACACAATAATTGAATAATCCGAAGGCGCAGGAGAAGGCCGTCTTCCACCTGTCCTCTGGGTTGATCTGCAATTTATGGTAAGCTTCAATTAAATCCAATTTAGTGAATATCTGCCCCTCCGATAACTGGGCGATCAAGTCCTTCACTAAGGGTAGGGGGTATTTATTTACAGTACTGATTGCATTCAGGCCTCTGTAGTCAATGCAGAGCCTCAGCGTTTGGTCCTTTTTCCGCCTAAACAACACAGGTGCACCTAAAGGGGAATTCGAAGGTTCTATGAAACCCCTCGCTAGGTTTTTATCAATGCACTTTCTCAGTTCCTCCTTTTCCCTAGCCGACATCGGGTATACCTTTGCCTTGGGAAGCTCTGCTCCTGGGACTAGCTCTATTTTCACTTCAACCCTCCGCTTCGGTGGGAAATTGTCTGCTTCCTTCTCGTCAAACACGTCCACAAAATCACGATACTCCGGGGGTAATTTATCCGCCAGTTCTGCTATTCTGATAGAGTCTTCCTCCCCCCTTTTTCCTGGCTCCCTCTCGACTTCCTGGCTCCCTTCTTCCAAACTCATCCCGAAAATCATGCTCTTATCCTCCCAGTTGATTTGCGGGTTGGCCTGCCCCAGCCACGGCATGCCTAGTATAACATTATAGTTGGCTATTTGTGATATCACAAATGACACCCTTCCTTCCCAACTCCCTATCTTACACTTTACATCTTCGACACTGTGCCTAGCTAACGATCCTGATGCTGTGGATCCGTCCAACTGCGAAAATGCTATTGGGGATTCTAGGCTCGTTCTTTCGCATCCCAATCCCCCGGCTAATTCAGGGGAAATGATGTTCCTGGAACATCCACAATCCACAAACGCTTTGCATGTTGCTTGTTTGCTGCCATTTTCAAGCTGAATGGGGACCACTATCATAGCTTTGTCCTGACTTACCAACCCCCCCGAATGGTCCCTCATCGGTGGTTCTTCCTCGGCGCGTTTTCCTGCCACGGCTCTTGGTTTGGGCGGGCCTCCGCCTTCCCCTTTTCTCTGCCAGCACTCGGCAGCCCTGTGGCCCAACCGGCCGCACACGAAGCAGCCGCTCCTGCTGGCGCTCACGTTCCCTCTCGGCTCCGCTCTCCTCCCGGCTGGGGCTGATCCCTCCTTCCGGCTCCCCTCTTTCATCTGCGGCCGTTGCTGTAGCCCTCCTCGGTGCCTCCTCGCTTGGGCCAGCGATGTCTCGACACGCCCCGCCAGCTGAATCCATCTGTGCAGTGTGTCAGGCTCATCACGGTGCACCGCCCAGGAGAGGATCTCCCGCCTGAGCCCCTCTTTGAAGAGTTCCATCTTTGTCACTGCAGACCATTCCGGCACCTTTTCGGCGAGGCATTGGAATTCCTCCGCATACTCAGATACCGACCTCTGCCCCTGGGAGACGGCCTTCAACTTCTCCCTTGCCCGGATTTGCTCCAATGGATCTCAGAAACGGGTCTCCAGGGCCCCCATAAAGCGCCGGACTGACCCCAGACATGGGTCGCGCCGCGCGTGCAGCTGAACGTACCAGCTAGCCGCTCCCCTCTTCAACACTGCACTAATGGCCCCGATCCAGCTGGATTCCGTTCTAAAAGTGTGAGCATTGTCCTCCATATAGCCCCTCACCGTGGTTAGGAAAAAATCCAGTTCAGAGGACTCTCCCCCAAACTCGATCCTTAGTTCCTCTCGTCTCGGTAGGGGTCCCTGTGGCGGCAATCCCCAATCCTCCGCCCGTCGCAAGCCCCCTTGTGGACCAGTGGGCCCCGCTGCTGTTTCTCTTGGCCCTGTGCCACGCCCGGCATTCGCCAGGGGCACTAGGGTCTCAGCTGGGAGCGTAGCCGGGATTCTCGGAGGCTTTTCCCCTTCGTCATCACTCTCCTCCACCCGCGTCAGGCTTGTTTGGGTCTTGGGTCGGGCGCCGGGCTCCTTTCGCATTCCCCTTCCCTTCGGTGCTGGGAGGTCTGCAAAGCCCTGGCTGCTTCCCACGCTCATGTCCCACATTGAGCCAGCCCGAAGTTCCCTTCCTCTCTCTGGCCCCGCCAAAAACGCCAGGCACTCCATCGCCCTCGACATTACTGCCAGGGTGGTCTCCATCGCCGACATCCTCTCCTCCAGAAACACCATCCTTTGTGGGGCTGGGGAGGGTAGATCTTCCTCTCCTCCGGTGCTGTCTCCCTGCACTACTCCACGCCTCTGGGTTACCCCGTTCGGCTGGCCATAAGCGGTGGATGACGCCAGGGCCACCAGCTGGTGGAACTCAGCGTCCGGCTCGGGAGTGGCCCTTCCCGACCTTCTTCCTCCTGCGCCCAAGAGCTCTTCATCCTCCACTTGCATGTTACACCTCACCGCTACAACGGGATGGTGTCCGAATTCTTGGCTTAGTGTCAGCTCACTACAGCCGCTCCTGAATGAACACACGAGACACTCTGTGGTATCACCAGAAACTTTACTGCAGGAAACATAGACATCAGAAAAGCCAAGAATGGGAGGCTCCGGCCAACCATCCTTTATATACCCTCCCCCTCATTTGAACAGTCTCTTCCCGCTCAGCAAAACCCCGCGCAGATTCCCCGCCAAGTCCAGCAGCCGTTTCTTCTCCGAGTCCTGAGACGCAGGTGTCTTATCAATGTCAGTGACCCTGAAACTCAGAGCCACATCCAGGCTCTAGTAGCAGGGTTCTGACACTAAACATGCCCAGTTCTTTAAGCCTCTCCTCATAGGGCTTGTTCTCCAGACCTTTGATCATTTTAGTTGCCCTCCTCTGGACGCTTTCCAGCTTGTCAACATCTCCCTTCAACTGTGGTGCCCAGAATTGGACACAGTATTCCAGGTGTGGTCTGACCAAGGCAGAACAGAGGGGGAGCATGACTTCCCTGAATCTAGACGCTATTCCCCTATTGATGCAGGCCAGAATTCCATTGGCTTCCTTAGCAGCCGCATCACATTGCTGGCTCATGTTTAACTTGTTGTCCACAAGGACTCCAAGATCTTTTTCACATGTACTGCTGCCTAGCCAGACGTCCCCCATTCTGTATCTTTGCATTCCATTTTTTCTGCCGAAATGAAGTATCTTGCATTTATCCCTGCTTAAATATTGAGAGACCAATATGATTGAGCATATTATCTGTATTCACTGAACATCCCCTCCCCCAGACTTGCTCTCCTAAGGTTTGCTTCCCTGTTTCCAAGTTTGCAAATGAGGGCACTGTGCACGTAGAGCTCATTGCATGCTATTCTGTATTGCACCTTCCAGCTATAAAGAACAGAAGCTGCTTTGTTTGTGTAACAGATGAGTAACAGTTTACATAAACACTTGTCTTTTGATAGCTCACAATGAAAGTACCATATGGTTGAGAATTTCTGGACCATCACATTTATTATTAAAGGTATTCCACCCCCAGTTTTCAGTTGGAAAGATAGTAGCTTACAAATAAGTAGTGAAGAAAGAAATTAGAACTGAGTGGATAAAGGATGGATTGAAGGTTTCCCCCATGCTATGCTCATGATTTGCAGTCACTCGGAGATATTGTTCTTGTGGAACTTTGTTGTCAAGAGGGAAAGTGAGGCTAATGAATCCCTTTCTGTAACCAAATTGTATGAGCAGATTGCCAAGAAAACAACATAACTGGTTTTTAAATGCAACTTTTTGAAATACTGAAGACAGGAACTTTCTTCAAATGCCAATAAGAGCATAAAATGACCATACTTTATGATTAATAGAATTCACCAAGAAAAGGCAGATATTATTCAAAATATCCTATAATGTTGTGTTCCTGCATGGCAGGGGGTTGGACTAAATCAGTGATTCTCAAAGTGGGCACTACCACCCCCTAGTGGGCACTGCAGCAATCCAGAGAAGTGGTGATGGCCACAGGTACATATATCTTTCTGTTTAATTGCTATTAAAAAAAAATTAAAAAATTAATTTACAGGGCGCTGAGTAATATTTTTTCAGGAAAGGGGGTGGTAGGCCAAATAAGTTTGGGAACCACTGGACTAGATAGTCCTTGTAGTCTTTTCCAACTTTATGATTCTGATTTTAACCTTTCTTCTCACCCCTCCCTCCCTCCCTTCTTTCTCTGAAATGGGATTTGAAATATAAATTAAAACAAAACATTATGGAATAGAAGAGTTTAAAAGCACAAAATCATTGGTCCTATTCAGGGCCATAGCCAGAAAAAAAATTCGGGAGGGGTTTTGAAAATTTCGGGGGGGAGGGGGGTTGAACCCCTAGCACACACCTCTCCCCACTACAAACCTGTCAATATCTGATCGAAATAGTGCCTGGAGGGACTCTTAATGTTTTGCGTCTCATAGACTTAGCATGGGAATTTGGTTAACCAGTTAAAATTCATGAGTAAACCAGGTTTTTTTTATAACCTGAAACATTTCGGGGGGGGGGGTTGAACCCCTAAAACCACCCCCTCACTACAGGCCTGGTCCTATTAAAGTGCTACCTTTACAACATTAACACAAAGCATGTCAAAATATAGGTAATATATATTACAAAACAGCATGGCAAATTGCATGTCTCCATACCTTGACAAGCAATTAGACATACTGTTCTTAAATAAGCAATATTTAAAAACTTATGTTTTCATGAAGACAGCAGAGAGGGAGCAACTTAACTTGAATCTCCTTTGGGAGGGAGATCCATAGCACAGAATCAATCAACCACTGAGAAGGCTGTGTCTTATGGTCTCACCAAGTGAGCCTGGGAGATTGTGAGACACAGAGAAAGCACAGCTCCAAGCAAACACTGTAGCCCTTGGGTAGGAGGGGCATATGAGGAGACATGTTTGTAGTCTGGACCTAAGCCATATAAGACTTCATAGACCCAAACCAGAGGTAATTGGAAATTGCACCCAGAAATGGACTAAAAGTACTCCAACTAGTAAGAAAAATATATGCTTCCTATAAGCAGCCCTGGATAACACTCTAGCTGCACATTCTTTATTTTCTGGCAGCTCACCACTTCTGAAATACACCAACTACATCCAAGGTCTCTACAAAAATCAAACTGGCTGAATCACATGGTTAACAAAAGAAACATTGACTAGTTATTTATTAACTTTTCCCACAGTAGAGGTAATACAAATATATGCAATGCATTTTTATGCCTCTGCATTTCCACTAATCTTGATTGAACTGTCTGCAAAGCTTATGAAAAATTACATACATTTTTCCATTATGTCTGGCTAACAATTTGAACTTACTGTAATTACATTTCCCATTGTAATCTGCAGGACAAATTCCTGAAAAAGTGCCATCATTTGGTATTATCAGCCAGGTAATTATCTTGAAAGCTAATTATGTACAACAGAAAGCAAAAAAATATCAGCCAACACAGTTGGTTTTTTTGCACATTCAAGGCACAGATCCAAGATCATTCAACATGGATTAGTAACTACTTGTAGTTCAACCAGCCTTTGATACATTAAGTCAGAATGGTTAATGGGTAGTTGTTATTCCCAAATTACTAGTTTAGAAAAGTAGCTTTCAGTAAAATGACCTAAGGTACCTTGAAAGACTTTCTTTTTGTCAAGAAAGCAAGAAATCATTGTCCTATTTTCCTGGTTACTTGTAACCTTTTCTTGCAACAGAGCAGTTGTGCTATAGGGATGAGTGTAGACAAGACTATTTTGAAGATAGGTCATGCATATAGGTAATATGTGTAATATATATAGGTATAGGTAATATATATATAGGTAATATATAGGTAATAGGTATAGGTATAGGTAATATATACTGTACTTTTTGCAGTATATTGACTTCTGACTTCCAAGTGTTTCACAATAAAAGCAAACCCTAACAAAAACCTCATGCTGTGAAAATACATTCTTAGAATCTCTGACTGATAGTATCCAGGGGCTCTTTATACTATAAGATTGCTGTTTTCTGACTGCCATGGCTTCATCCTATGGTTGTTTTGCAAAGAGAACATCATTTTTCTATAGCAAATGGTATTTCAGTATAGAAATCCTACTTCCGGCACAGAAAATAAAGTAATTGGAGACTTGTTGTGTGCAAAATTCACATGGTTGATTTACACAGAAATAGCATTTTCTGTGCAGCAAACTTTTTTCTATGTTTCTGCATAGAAAATGCTGTCTTCTGTGCAAAATTAACATATGTTAATTTTACATACAATAAGTCCCAAGGATCAGTGGAGGATGCTTTTCGTCATGGTTTCTCAACCACCCAACTACCTAAAGAATGCGGTTTCTCTCTCTACACTTGTCCCCAATTTCCATTACTGATTTCATCATCTTGAATATCTAACTAAAGCTTAGAGCCGACACCAAAGCCACCAGTTGCCAATGATTATAAGAAAAGTTGTGATGGATTGGACTAAAGGGCTATTTTATCCAGCTTTCTGTTTGCCCAGTGGGCAGCTAGATACCCTTGGGAAACTCAAGCATACTGAAGATAATACATAGTCACCATGAGTAATCATGTAAAGTAACAGCAGTTTCTTGCATGTGATACATGCAAGAAAATACACTGAATTGTGCATCACCTTTATTCAACTTTTTACATGAAAGTACAGAGCCTTTCCTTGACCTTGTTTGTGGGAGAAATATAGCTAAATAAATAAAACAAAGATTTCTTTTAAAAATCCATTCCACAGTAAGGCATATTTTTGGCATTATCTCATGGAAACCAGAACTCTTCAGAACTGCTACAGACAGCATAATATTTTATACTACATAGAACATGCAGAAGCCAACAACGTGAAGAGTAGGAATCAGAGGACTAGACAGCAGATTGCCTATACTGATATATATATATATATACACACACACACACACACACACACACACACACGAGCGCGCACATTTATTTAAAATAGCTATAACTTAGGGCAGCTGTGGACAACTTTGTCAGATGAAGGGATTTCTACCTCTGATACAGCACACTGCCTGGGCATACACAGACTGCAGTTCAACCAGTTCTTGGTGTAACATAATTGTTTACATATAAAGAATCCCCATGTGGAACGGCAACATTGAGCAACATATGTCAATGACTGCCTGCTGTTATACAATGCACAATACACAACTGAAAAGTACAATGTGCAACTGTAATATATAAGGCACAATGCAGAATCGCAAAAGACAACCACAAGGCACATCAGGATTGCTGTACAGAAGCTAAACTGTTCATTCTGCCTGCATAATTGTCCAGATGTTGCAGCTATATCAGCTTTCCCCTCCTGGGAATCCTGCTCTTGTGTAATGCTACTGTTCTAAATTGTGGAACTGCATGTTGTTGTAGTAGTAGTTGTTGTTGTTCTGTGCCTTCAAGCCATTTTTAATTTAAGGTGATGATATCACAGGGTTTTCTTCATAAGGCTTGTTCAGAGAGGCAGGTTGCTTTTGCCTTCATCTGAGGACTAAGGGTATGACTTGCTCCATTGGTTTTACATGGCCAAGTGGGGATTCAAACTCTGTTCCTCAGAGTTGTAGTCCAGTGCTCAAACCACTAGACTATGCTGGGTCTCATAAATTAATTTATGAAGTTGTAAATTCCTGGTAGGATGCAAGTCAATTACAAAACAAAGATGTTTTCCCAAGTGCCTTCAAAAATTGAAACAAAACACATTACCATAAAAGAAAGCACATAGCTTCAGTACTAAACAACTTTAAAAGCATGAAGAGAGTGCAGGGCTCAGGAGAGAGAGAGAGAGAGAGAGAGAGAGAGAGAGAGAGAGAGAGAGAATTATCAGCACTAAAAACCATTCTATGAACAAATAAACTATGAGCGAAAGTACAGATACAATACACGCCATATCACTTAAACTGAAAGGTAGTATGTCAAACACAAACAAAAGAAAGTACTTTTTCACACAATGCCCAATTGATCCACATAAGAGATTTCCCAAGGTTGTTGCTATGGCCACTAGCATAAAGTCAGAAAGATGAGATAAACACACAGAGGATAGCTGTATCACAGAGTAGTAGTCAGGATAGAAAAATCTCAGTTCATATTTGCAGGAGCAACATCCTTCTGGCTACATGATGATGGGAATTGGTAAACCAGTTTGATTAGTCATTTCTGGGAACCATATAGAATTATCTGGAATGCAAATCAAACTCTAGTATTTCCATTCTTCCACATCTCCAGAAAGAGAAAGAGATGTGTGATGTAGACACCATTCAAAATACCCTCAGATCTTCAAAGAATTTGCAGGGCTTATGGTGCTGTAGAGGAGTCAAGTATTAAAAAATAAATCTTATTTCAAAAGAAAATAGACAATCAAAAATTTTCTCTGATGGTCCATGTGACATTAGCCATAGCTCTAGGATTTGGGTATACCCTCATTTCCTAGGGTTAAATGCTGGACCCCATGAAAGTGGAGAAGCATGCACTTCTCTAGGTATCTCTAAGTCATCCGACACGATCAATTTCATGCTGGAAGTTAATCATATAATCACACTGGAGGACCTAGAGAACTGTTATGGTTGAGCCTTATGGCTCCAATACTGGGAGAGTCAGACTCTCTTGAGGAGCGAGAGAGGAAACGGCTGCGGGACTTATTTGCAGAACCAACTGACGAAGACTCCTTTGAGGGTTTTACCGAGGGAATGGAGGAAGAGGTGGTTAGCTCAGAGGAGGATGACATGGAATGGACTCGTGTGAGGGAGGATTTGGGTGTTCCTGGTAATGATAGCATGGGAAGCGACTGGCGGGTTGCAGGATCGGACCCGTGGACGAGTTGGAGGGATGGGACGGGATCCACAGCTGGGGATGCTGTGGGGCGTAGTCAAAGATGTTTTAGCTCTGATGAGGATGATGATGATGAGGCACCTGGAATTAGGGTAACAGCTGATAGCGATGAGGAGTTGTAAACTGGCATAAAATGGGGTCTTGAATCCAGGGCTAATTGCGTTGGGCAAGGTAATCTGGACGAACGCTTGGGCTCTTGTTGGGAATTTCCTGAAGACGGGTGTGTTTCTTTTGCTGAATACGTAAGTTACCAAGGACACTGGGCATAGACGGCGGGAGGAACTGTGTGGGCTTTTGTTGTGCAACCTGTGTTTAATCTTATTAGCTTGGACCTCCGTCGTCTTCTTGACGGACATTAAGTGCCTATTCTGGATTGACGTTGGACTGACTGACTGACTACGACCTCGGACTACCCCTTCTGTAGCTTTCGGTGGAATTGGTGAACCAAAGACATCTGTACCTGGCTTTCGACCTCGGACCGGACTGGGACCCTGCTGACCGTTGCTACCCTGATTGAAGCGCCTGGATCCGGATTCTGTTTGTTGCACGGAGGAGTAACAACCTTAGTTACTCATTTGCAGCTTTCGAAGTAGCAGAGAGGAATCTGCTGCCAGCTTTTTATGTTTCTTTGAATCTTTGTTTATCAGCTTTTGTTTGTTCTTATTGCCAGGCTGAAGTAAGCATTTTCTGTTTAACCCGGATTAGACTCCTGTTTAATCCGGTTTATCTTTTGTACCGCTTTTAGTATCAGCGGAGTCTTTTTTGTGTATTTTTTACACTGAAGACAAGTGTTTGCCTAGTCCTTTGTTTCATACGGGCACTTTTTAGTTCTGTAACTTTAATAAACTGTGTTGAACTTTATCTGGTGGCGTTCTGTCCTTGACAAGAACCCTACAGAGAACATTTTAATCAAATCCATGAAAAATCATATCCGTAAAGGTCAAACCCATAAATGTGGTGGATTTACTGTGCATATAAAGATTTCAGATGATCAGAGACAGCCAGTAACCATTCTGAAGACAGAATGATACAAAAGCTAGAGCTCTGAAACAAACAATGGACAAGCTTGAAATTTATATTGCTTCCTAAATTTCTAATTTTCAACCTATAACAAGAACACTATCTCATTTTTTAATTTTTTTTTAAACAAGAACAAGTAGTTTAGTATCTTGGCAATTGGTTGTAGATGGACCTCTTTGACACAGAAGGTGCCGTTTCCCCTAATGGCATCTAGGGATGAAAAGGACTGGTGGTGTTGCATTCCCAACTTTCCTTTTATACATAGCTGCACTATATTCATTCACTGTCATCACTTTCCAAGCAGAGAACCATTGCATTGTTGAACTATGCAGGGAGGAGGTGGCAGTTGACTATTACATCTCCTTATGAAAAGCCTAGGACAGCTATATTAAAAAGCGGGGGTGAGTAAGGAATGAACTGTCTGCAAATTAATCAGTTAATCTTTTTCCCAAGTTCTGGACATTCCATGAATAGTTACTACTGGAGCATAACAGGAGTCAAGTGCAAGCCAGAGGCCAGAGAACAACACATAGTGTTCTTATAAAGAATACCATTAGCCCTGGACTAAGTAGCTGTCATCAGGTGATTGCAGGTAACTCCGTTCCATGGCTGGGCAGATCTACTGAACCTGCTACAATTCCCCCTACAGCTGGGTTGGAGTTAAAAGACACTTCCCCAGCCCATGTGTCAAAGAAACAGTATCATTGGTGCTTAACTGCTAAGAAAAGATCTTATCTGCTGTACTCTAAAACAGTGGCAGTGCTTCTGGTCTATCTCAGTCTCCTCTGAACCTAATGACGGATGAGAATTATACTTCTTTTTTGTCTCAAAAAGGAAGAGATTTGCAAAATTTGATAAATTTTTGTGAATTGGTAAAATGATCAGAAATCATATTCTCCTTCCATTTAATATTTGGAACAAAAAAGGAAATTTCAGCAGGCACTGATTGTCATGCAACCATGAAATGCACTAGCAAAAGCTATATTGTTGTTGTGTGCCTTCAAAGTCATTTCCAATGTATGATGACCCTAAGGTGAAACTATCATGGGTTTTTTTTGGCAAGGTTTGTAAAAAGGTTGATCTTTGATATTTGCAATATATATCTAGTAACATTTTCCATGTAGTTTTTCTTTATAGCTCCTGTATCTATAGGACCGGCGCGCTTCTATCTCTCCCTGTTTATATGAGACCACACATTTGTTACATTGCTTTACCTTTCTGTTCCACTCTCACAGTCATATTCTAGGATTGCTGTGTGAATGTGAAGAGACAAGTATTATAGATGTCCCCATGACTCCCCATCTGTTTAAAAATATGAAAATGCTTAATTTGGTTTCTTTCAAACTCTACTGCCTATAATCTCCAGTCACCATCTTGGATTTTCTGAAAAGGCTTTCACATTATGCTTGTCAAAGATGGTGACTGCCTCAAAACATCTCAACTGCTATTTGGATAGTTTAGCCACAATTCACTAAGAAAATACATTAAAAGTGGTAGTGTGGACTTGCCATGAGCTGTTTTCAAAGACAGCATGGTTTACCTATGAACATGTAGGAGTTCATCATGGATATCTGGAGGAGGGGAGGTGGAGCATGTAAAAGTCTCCATGGATAAAGGGTCAGAATTAAGTTTTGAGAGCCTCTTGAGGTAAAGGCACATTCCAATGATGAACAAAGAGCAAAGCCAAATGCAAGAAACTAAGTACACTCAACCCCTCCCCCCCTCCACTTTATCATAAAAGAGTTCCAATATTAAGACTCCAAGGAGGCAATTCATATTGGAAAACACACACAAAAGATTGGGAACCACAAACATAGTGGAAAAAGGAGAAAGGAGGCATAGCCACCTGGGGAAACTTCAGAAAGTGAGAATCAACTGGCAAGGAGCAGTTGGTTTCTCCTCAACATGCCACTAGGCTTTGCTCTACATTACACTTCAAAAGTATACTGAACTAGTAGGTAAACTTTTTCCCGACATTGTCTAGTCATGTAGACATTGTCTAGTCATGGGGGCTGGTGCTCATCTTCATTTCTAAGCTGAAGAGCTGTTGTTGCCTGTAGACACCTCCAAGGTCATGTGGCCAGCATGACTGCATGGAATACCATTACCTTCCCACCAGAGCAGTACCTATTGATCTATTCACGTTTGCATGTTTTCCAACTGCTAGTTTGGCAGAAGCTGGGTCTAACAGCAGGAGCTCACCTGGCTTCCTGGATTCAAACCACCAACCTTTCAGTCAGCAAGTTCAGCAGCTTAGTGATTTAACCAACTGTGCCATCAGAGGCTCCTCAAATTGAAGCAGCAGGATCCAGTTCAGCCCCTAGAACATGTGACTCTTCGGCCCTACTATTAAAAGGAGGAAAGGGAAGGAACCTCTTGCTACTTTATGCTGTATTAGATGAGGTCAGTGTCAGGATGCAAGAAAGAACAGCATCCTCAAAGCTGTTCTTTTCGCACCTGACTACAAGAAGACAGAGGAAGGAGACCATTTGGCGGGGAAGGCTGATTTATGACAGGGTCTGGTCTTCAAACGTGGGAAAGGACAAAAGGAAAGGGAGGTGTGGATGGAGAAGAAGGGAGGGGGGAGGCAACAACCCAATATACTGAGGGGAAAAGCGGAAGAGGGGCAGTAGAAGCTTTCGCAGTCATCTTGGCAAGGCGGATTCAATAAAGTTTCCATAGCTACCAGCTGTGTGAGCCTATCTTTGTGTCCTACACCTTCCAGGAACTGACAGTCAGATCTCCTCAGGCTGTTTTCAAGATCATTGACCCACTGCATGGACTGACCTTTTAGGGTGAGAGGGATGGAGGGAGGGAGAGATTGAGATTTTCACTGGAGTCCATACAGCATCAGTTTATTTCAAATAGGTTTCAGATCCCACTTAGACTGTTTAACATCCAAAAGCACCCATTCTAAAAAAAACAGAAGTGGACTTCCCCCCTTTTTTGCAACCCTATTTGGTCCCAGAGAGCCTCAGGAGCAAATAATTGGCTCATGGCCCTGAGATAGTTGTCTGTCTCCCCCATCTAGAGTTAGAAAAAGAGATTGGACTCCTTTTGGTGACTTACGTCAGCATATGGGCCACTTGTGTTAGTTTTACTGTAGTAGCAAAGAGAGATAGCAAGAGACATGCTTGTCAGGAGATAAAGTTATCCTGCTGGTTTGTGGCCAGTTTGGAAGTCAGCAGGGCAGCTTCATCTTTTGATGAGAACAGCTTTTGCTGCTGTCCCCCCCCCCCCCCCTATTGTCGCCACATCTGCAGCTTCTTTTCTTTTGGCATTGCCTCTCTCTCTCTCTCATCTGCTGGCATAGTTATAAGACCTTGGCTCACAAGTCCTGAGTGCTGCAACCATCTGGTAAATAAGCATTAATGCTGGACCAACAATTATCCCCCAGGCAATGACCCTGCCCATTCTGAGTAACCTCTCAGAGAATGAACAAGACCCTGTCTGCTCAGGTCTGGATTTGCTAATAAGCAGTACCTCTGGATTAATGTTCAACTCATTGTCTTTCATCTGGTTAATATTAATGCCTAGGCTCATTCTTAGGGAACATGTGTTGTTGATGTCACCATGTTCCAAAATATTGGACTGCTTCTTGCAGTGGACACATACATTTATTTGAAAGCAAAGGGGGTAAAACTGAATAGTACACTCAACCACTGATTATGTTTTTTGAGATCTTGAAGAAATACCTAGTGACAGAGGTGGAAAAATATGCAAAAATGTTCAAAAGATTTATTTCAGGTACAGTAGAGTCTCACTTATCCAACACTCGCTTATCCAACGTTCTGGATTATCCAACGTATTTTTGTAGTCAATGTTTTCAATACATTGTGATATTTTGGTGCTAAATTTGTAAATACAGTAATTACTACATAGCATTACTGCATATTGAACTACTTTTTCTGTCAAATTTGTTGTATAACATGATGTTTTGGTGCTTAATTTGTAAAATCCTGAACTGACAAGAAGAATCCTGAACTGACAAGAATCTTCAGAATTTAGGTTTTGTTCCGGACTAAATTCACACATAGTTGTTTTGCACACAAAACAGCATTTCCTGTGGAGAAAATAGGTTTTCTTCCTGCATAAAAAAGAATATTTTGCATGGGAATATTATTTTATGCACAATGAAAGCTGTTTCCTGTGCAGAAAATACTGTTTTCTGTGCAAAATGTCAATGTGTGAATTTTTGCAGAATTATATCCTAAATTGTGAACAGGGTTTGAAAACGGTGTATTTTCAAACTCTGACACAGAGAAAGAATAACATTTGTAAAATTACTTGTTGCTTCCTTCAAGAAGAAAATTAGGTATGAATTATATCTTTAGCCAATGAATCCTTTTATTAAAATCATCCATCCAACCTTCAAATTGCAGTGTCTCCATTTTGTCTTGACAGTTCAAAAATAGTTGATTTATCCTGTCCAAGGGGCCTGAAAGGTCAAGAAGGCTAATCATAGGCTCCATCTACGCTGTAGAATTAATGCAGTTTGACACCACTTTAACCGCCATGGCTCATTGCTATGGAATCCAGGGACTTGTAATTTTACAAGATTTTTATCCTCCTCTTCCAGAGTGTTGGTGCCTCCCCGAACTGAAACTCCAAAGATTCCAAATCATTGAGCCATGGCAATTAAAGTGGTGTCAAATTGCATTAATTCTACAGTGTAGATGAACTCCTAGTCACATTTCTTCCCCACTTCTTGATATATCTGCCAGCACCACCACCAATCCTGAACCCCTAATAAGGATATGGATACAAAAACTGGTTCATGATGTATTATGAACCAGTTTTTGTTTATGTTTATTTTTGCCCCACATTTTCTCTCCACAAAGGAGACTCAAAATGGCTAGGATGTAGTATGGTGTTTTCATGTGGTGACCCATTTCTGGAGATGGGTCACTACAGCACATCAGGCAACAAAATTGTAGATTTAATATTGGTCTATAATTATACAGGTCTGCTGGATCAAATGGATCTTGTTATATTCCAATAGATGCTGTATGAGCACTTAGTCATTATGCCATGTTTAAATAAGTAATTTACTACCGCTTTGTCCAGAGAACTTGAGGATAACCTGCTGGACCACACAATCTAATCAGGAAAAGGCTCATGAACTGCTGGATGGAGCTGTAAAACCCCCAAGAACATTTCTCAGCCCAGATGACATCAACTCAAGAGTATCCATTTGAAACTCAACAACCAGATGGTTTGGATCTCCCTACTTCCATGACATGAATTTCTATGCGTGTGGCTAAAATGGCACTTGAGATGAATTTGGCTCAGGCAAATTATCTATTGACATTTTAACAGAAGCCATTTTTACAACAGGAGGCCAGCAAAAAAAACTAGAAAAGACTAATTTCACATCTCATGCTACTACTGAATTATACCAAAAGTAAGTCAATGTGAACATGGAAGGGAAAAAAATGCCTCTATGGATTTCAAGGAAGTCAAAGAATACAAAGACATTTCATTACATTTCTTTGAGTTTCGGAGAGAGGAATTACTGTTCCACATTTTTCTAATTTCTTCCATACACATTACATTTTATGGTTTATTCCCACTGGGAGCCACCCTGAAAATAAATCACTTTAAAATGTGACTTCTGTGGATTAGACACCCAGATTACAACACTCAGTGACTATGTTGACCAAGGACTGGGGAGTTGTAGTCTCCAAAGTAACTCTCCTCTGATCTGCTTCTGACAAATGTCTGAATAGCTCATTAGCAAGTCTACACATTCAATATTGCACAATGCTGTCTAACCCACAGAAGTCACATTGATAAATAAAATGAAAAGTTTATTTGAGAAATGACCAACACACATAGTGACACATAGGGTAATATCTGCCTTCTCCTGCCACCTTCAGAATGTATGGCTACTGTGTTAAGTAATTAGGAAGCTGGCTCATAACCCATGATTTATTTTCATGGTGGCTCCCAGTGAGAACAAACCAAATAACCAAAATGTAATGTTAGGAGGAAGGAGGTCACAAAGCCATCTCTGACTCATGTTGGCACCCAATAGAATTCTCCCCTTCACCACCTATCTATCTATATTAAATTTCCTGACTCACAGGGGAAAAGATGTCCTATCTTTCTTGGAATGATTGCATATAAATATTTTACAACCCTGCCCACTGAAAGATATACTGCTTCCGAACAGGAAGATTCATTATAGCTGCCACAGCAAAATGGAGCCTCCGTGGTCTCCGTGGTATGATGTCAGAATAGGGGATGCTGGGAACAATCATTTTGGAAGGACTATCACCCCCATACTGTATTCAATGTATTTCCGGGATACATGTTATATCAATCCATCAGGGCGCTTCCTATCTCCTTATACCCAGGCAAGCCCACAACTCTTCAGTAAGATATAGTTCCTTCTTCTATTGATATCAGCTCAGCTAGACACCCATGCATTTGAACACAAGAAAAATAGTGCCTACTAAAAGCATTGTATTTCTGGAAGAAAAGTGAGAAGTTAGAAACTAGTTTCTGAAGCATGCGAAATGGAAATATGAATTGCACAAGACAAGTAAGATAGTAAACCATAACATTGAAAATAAGCATACATCAAATTCATGCAAAGACAAAATACATGTCCAAACACAAATAGGGAAAGGACCAAGTTGTGTGTACTGCAAACCTATTTTGGCTCACTAGGCATTTTTAAATCCAACTGACTAAATTTCTAGCCCTGCTAGTCTTATTCAGGATATTTCTCTGGCAAATTCATTTCTTAGGTGGAACCAGGAGTTTTGGGCAAATGTCCTTGATGGCTGATTTATTTCACTAGCTCTGATGCCCTGCAATTCCTTATTCAAAACCATTTGCACTGCTTTTGTATCCAGCCACGGGTTGCAAACCAGAGAGGAGAAATAATAGCAATCTGACAACAATAAATCAAAGACAAATAAATTCAGCCTAGCAAATGCCGATATCTTTTTTTATTTCTTGACCTTTCCTTCTGACATCTCTATTCAAAATGCAATGGGCTTTCTTGCTCACCCCCCCCCCCCCCAAAAAAGCCAAACCGTACATAAGTACAAGAAGATGAGAGTGTCAAACTGTATACCTACCTTTGCGGAAACTAAAACACCGCTTAATTCTTCTGTATGTAGTTTTCGGAACAAAGGGGGATGACGCCAAAGGACCCGAAGCCCGGACCCCCGTATTCCTGTCTTCAGGCATCATGCAGGCCTGGGAAATGGTTGCAACCCCACAGCATGTGTCAAAAGCCACTTCTAAATGGCACACGGCAATCAATCATTCCTACCAACTACTGGGGGGGGGGGGGGGTTGCAGTATTTTCTCTCTTACACGTCCCAAATTTTAGATCTTCTTAACCTTGGTAGAATTGGCTTTCTGAAGAAAAGATGTCATCATCCCTTTTTTGCTCATGTTTTCAGGTCTCCACGCCCCCTCTTCCGTGCTCCTTCTCCTCGAGCCTCCAATTTTATTTCCTCCTGAGCATCGGCAATGGCATCTTACACCGAAATAATTTCAGCGGAAAGGTACGTCATCCATGGTGGGGGGAATTCTGTGGCAGGGGTTTGGTGGAGGAGCGCTTCCTCTCAGCTGGAACTGTATGGGTGGAGCAAGTAAGGAAGGGAGCATAGATTCCAATAGGAAGGGTCAGCAAATAGCAATGCATCAACGAAAGATAAGAACAATGACCAAAAAAGACAACGGACACCAAAGAATTGCCTTGGACGCCTCTTGCTGAGTCCTTTTTATCTCTGCAAACGTGGGACGAAAATCATGACAGCATCTCCCAAAAGGCTACATCTGTCCATTAAGGATGCTTTTCAAAGGGTCTCTTCTGTTTCTCCCTATAATTATTATGCAAGAAAATGTCTCGCCTTTGGATAGTCTGGATGATTTGTTGCTTTCCTGCCTTCCCTCTCCACAGTCGACTCTTGTGGCAGACGCATTAGCCCCAGTGGGATCAGCTGCTCAGCGTTGCCATGAAGTTCCTTGGATTCTGCTGAAGAGTCCACGCCTCGCACATGAGATGCCGGTGCCAATATTCTCCCCGACCAACTCTTCTCAATGGCAATGTTTCAAAGACGGCTGCTTCTGCTTCTGCTGCTGCTGCTGCTGCTGCTTCTCCTACTACTGCCGTTGCCTTCTGCTCAAGTCTGTCGCAGGCATGCGGCAGGTGCAAGCAGAACAATGTAAAGGAGGCAAAAGGCAGCTCACTCAGCTCTGACAGTGTTGATTTTTAAAAACATGTTGACTTTGCATTGACTTCAAACAACTGTCACGTGTGCCAGCTTAAGAACCCTTTTGCCTCTCACATGAGTGTCCAGCGCCCTCCCTTGCTCACAATCCCATTAATCTTTCCTCCTCCTTCCAGTTCCATTTTCCTTACTTTCATGCTGTGTAATCAAAGCTTGATTTTGCTTTTATCAATGGCAACAACAAAAATATCCTCTTATAAATCTAATCAGGGAATTAATTCAATGCACAAAGAGTTGGGGGAATGGGTTTGGTGTTTTCTGTTCCCTCACTGCCATGGCTATTAAGGCTATTCACAGTACCTTTCCTATTCATTAGCAATCTGTTCCCAGCCAGCTTCTCACCCCCTCCCTCTCTTGCTGGTACATGTTAACACCACAGTTTAATAAACAGGTTAATAATTTCCAGAACAACCTGCTATGTGATTTCTGTCACACCAATATTTTCACTAGATCAGCCCCCAATGTTTGAAAGCCACCAAAGGTCACACACACATGCCCTTTGTGTCCTATTCTTTCGAGAGAGAAAAACAAACTCAACAAATGTGTCTTCCATGGCAATGAGACATAATGCATATATACAAATACCTACAGGCACCATGGATTTTATTGCACCTGTTTACCCATTTCCATTGCAAAGCAGATTTTAGAACAGTTTTGGCTTGGTAAGTCAAATTGTGCCCACCAGCGAACCAGGACGAATATTTGCCCCAGACTTGAGAAACTTTGTGTTTTTGAGACTAAAAAGGGGGTACAAGCAATGGTTGGCAAGCACCAACAGAACAGAGTTTGTCATGTAGGTCAAATTGTGAGCAGCGCTTAGAATGTGGGATTGGTTAGGGGTGAGGAAAAACCCTTCTCAATCTTGATTGTGCTGTTTCTACAAATCCTCCATGCATTTCCTTCCCACCCTTGTTTTGCACTAAGTTCTGAAACTACATTTTCCTTCAAGAATGCAGGGTTTTTTTAAAAAAATGCATTTAAAATTTGTGCATTTTGAGAAAAAAAAGTCTACTTTTCCCTCTATTCTTTAAAGGATGCTTCTGCACATTTTCCCAGTTAAGTACATTTCAGCCATTTATATTTTAAACACATCAATTGTTAGGAACACATTTTATGCCTTGTAAAATGTGTAAAATCCAAGGAGAGATGAACAACTTTCTGGTGGTGTAAAAATGTGACTCTTCTCAATACTGTTAAGATTCCAATGAAATCTCATTTAATTCCAGTCCTAGTTTTTTTCCGTGTCAGAAGCAACCTGAGTTGCTTCTGGAGTGAGAGAACTGGCCGTCTGCAAGGACATTACCCAGGGGACACCCGGATGTTTCGATGTTTTTACCATCCTTGTGGGAGGCTTCTCTCATGTCTCCGCATGGAGCTGGAGCTGATAGAGGGAGCTCATCCGCGCTCCCCCCGGGTGGGATTCGGACCTGGCAGCCTTCAGGTCAGCAAAATGCATTAAAATAAGAAGCTATTTTATAACAATGTTGGACTACTCATCCAACTGAGCTAATATTGATTGGTTGGATTGGCAGCTGTACTTCAGGGTCTTTGCTGTTATCTGTTCCTGATATTTTCATTGGAACTTGCGTGCACAGAAAGTTCTGCATGCACAACATGTGCTCTGCCACAGTTCTATAAGATCTCCCCTAAATCTGCTGCATATACACAGAAGGGCTAAAAGAATGGCTTTGGTGGATTAGCAAAATGGACCTCCAAGCATGCTAATAGTGTCCAGCTAGATGCAATGCAGAACTGCATACTATTCATGTTAAATATTTAGGCTGCCTTGTACATTTGCCTTATAATACTGTATAATGAAACAGAAGAATGGGCAAATGAGGTTTCTGTGTAGTAACAGCAATTATGTAGTTACTGTAACATTTAACAGGAACAATTAATAGTCCTAGTAAAAGCATCCAAATAGTCAACATTTAGAACACTCTAAAAAAATACTCAAAACTAGGTACAGGCTAGAGTCTATTGAATATACTGGAGGTAGGCTTCCATAAATGTCATTCAGCAGCTAAAAACTTCTCTTAGTTCACACATGGCATTGTTAACATGTTCATTTTAAGGACATGTAGAGTTCAAGAATGTTGTGAAGGACCCCAGATTGCATAGGATTTCAACTATTCTACATCTGATAGGCTCCAAGCCAACAAAGTCTGGGCAGATTATAGAATTTTTAAAAGGAAAAATACATGTTTAATATTTGCAACTGAATAAAAACAGGCAAGCATTTCTTGGAAGTCTCTCTTGAGTGATTCCAAATAGGATGGAAAAGAATGTTCAAAGAGTTCAGAATATTATATCAATACCCAAGTCTTAGATGGATGAATTCAATATTTGCTTTGCAAGAGGCACTATTGATGCAAGCAAATTACCATCCATTCCCAACCCCCTCCCTGCCCCCCACATCTAAATAATATGAATATTCATATTACTTGACTGGTACAGCTCATCATCATTTTTCTTCTCCTTATCTGATTTCAGAGTTCACAGCTGTGGCCTTGAACCAGCATATGATATCACCATAGCAGATGTAGAATTGTGACATCATTGATAAAATCATATGGCTCACTACAGCCAATATAATGAAACAGAAGAATGGGCAAATGAGGTCAGAGATCAGATGAGGCCAAATATCAAAGGGAAGGATTTTTAAAAAATTGCCATCAAGATCTGCAGAAGGAAAAGTGTTGAGAAATCTTCTTTTCTGAGAACTCTTCTCCATGGAGTAAGGCCAGGAGATTCATGCTTGTCCTAAACAATGTGTGCCACTCAAATTACCTAGATCAGTAGTTCTCAACCTGTGGGTCCCCAGATGTTTTGGCCTACAACTCCCAGAAATCCCAGCCAGTTTACCAGCTGTTGGGATTTCTGGGAGTTGAAGGCCAAAACATCTGGAAACCCATAGGTTGAGAACCATTGACCTAGAGTTACACATGTGTAACCGATCTGTATTCAAAAGCATGTCGTGATACTCTGGATCGATAGGCAAAAGGGATCTTTAACATCTTTGAGACAGTGAAAGAATTTGGTAGCATAAGCGTTCATAATTCAAATTCACTTCATCAAATGAATGATATGATGTGCCTAATAACAGACACTTATAGCTATAAATACGTAGTTTGTGTGTGTGTGTGTAGCAACAGAAATATAAGAGTTGTGGGTATGATGATGTGGTGACAATTTCAGTTTTCATTTTTGAATACCTGTTTTTGCATACACATACAGTGTGAGACATGTTGGTGATGGGACTCAGGCCTGAACATAAAATTCATTTATGTTTCATATGCACCTTATACATATAGCCTGAAGGTAACTTTAGATAATGAAATAATTTTGTGTACAGTGAACCATCAGAAAGCAAGTGTCCGTTCTAAACCATGAATATGGACAATTTTGGGTTTTGGACTATTTTAGATTTTTGAATTCCAGTTAAGGGTTACTCAACTTGTACTATGTATTTACAATCATGGCACTATTGCCATGATCACAGATCTTCCCCTAAACTTGTTAAGGATTCAACAGTCATTTTAGAACTGATTGTTTTAGTGGGATGGGCTTTGTACAATGAGCATTAGATTTGAGCAAATATGGTATATTTTTAATCTGGTGTAAACTTCAAGGCACAAACTGGGGAAAATCTGGGATATAAATGATGGTGAAGATGATTTTGACAACTGGAATTCTCTATGAGAGTTTTATCTTTTTAAGTGAACTTACATTTCAGGAATTACAATTGATCAATTTCATAAAGTTCATATCTGATAGATGACTGCTGTCATTTTACCAGTAGCAGAGCTGTCAGAATGCTCAATGCACATAATGCACTAATGTGCACCACACTCTAATCATAGAGTAATAGAATAATAGAGTCGGAAGAGACCACGTGAACCATTCTAGTCCAACCTTCTGCCATGCACATGAGTGCTGATTTGAATCAGGCACTCTTGTCAATGTCCCAATAAACATCTTCTAAATTCAGTAAGAGGATTTTGTAGCCCTTCTACTTAGCTAAGTATACATGAAGTTACATTAAATAAAAGGTGACTTAGGATTCTGATGTAAAACAGAAATAAGACTAAGGTTGGTAGAGGATCAGTTCAGGAGACACTACTTAGTTATGGATTTCTAGCTAGGCATTTGTGGCTAAGAGGGCAATGTAGGATATCAGCAAATAATATAATAATAATAATCGTTTTATTTTTATACCCCGCCTCATCTCCCCAAAGGGACTCGGGGTGGCTTACATGGGGCCAAGCCCGGACATCAAACAAAGCAATAAAACAAGTCAATCAACAATAAAAACAAGTCATAAAAGATCACATACAAAAACTCATTTGCAAGGTGTACACGAGGGAATGGCACAAAGGAAAATAATACTTTCAGCACTCTCTCCTTTGGGTCCACCTCAGGGTATGTTTTAATATTCCTAATGAAAAATAGGCCTTCTGCCAACAGGCGCCCATTATAAGAGAAATATGAAACCACTAAAAGCTACTATATTCAAAACTGGCATTAGTGCTGCTGCCTGACAGTGGCTTCACTCCATGTTTCTCCAAGATGGTGACTCAACAGTGCCATCTTTAAGACAATTTATAGTGTCCTCAGTTAACATAATGCAAGCATCATGCACATACAATTCCTTTTTAGATGCTAGTTCAGGTGGACCTCAAAGCTTCTTTTTTCACAACTAACACAAAGGTTCAATTAAATCCACAACTGAATGTACATTTGCAGACATTTGCAATATGCATATGTATGTACATGGCTTATTGCAAATGTCTGCAAATGTACATTCAATTGTGGATTTAATTGAACCTTTCTGTTAGTTGTAAAAACCAGGTCCTGGAAGTGGAATTACATTCACAGAATAAATAATCAAAGCATCCCCAACAGATGGCCATTCAGCCTCTGTTTTTAAAAAAAAACTCCAAAAATGGAGGAATTATTACTTGATTTGCTGACATTCTCTGAGATCCTCTGAAAATCTCAATAGTTGAGTTGATCACTGCATGGGGAAATAGTTAGGCCCCTTCCACACAGCTGTATAAAATCCACATTGAACTGAATTATATGGCAGTGTGGACTCAAACAACCCAGTTCAAAGCAGATATTATGATTATCTACCTTGATATTCTGGGTTATTTGGCTGTGTGGAAGGGTCCTAGGACAGTTCTCTGATGCATCCCTTTCTGTCCAAAGGACACAGTAGGTATAGTACATCTAAGAGGTGGTAAATGGTTCAGTGTAGAACTATAACACTATTCAGAATTACAGGATTGCATCCTATGCATCTGCATATTTACACATATGTATGTCAATACAAATATCAGCATTTTTGGATTGACCTTTGAGATGTAGCTATGAGGACTGTCAGAAGTAGCACCCACAGTACAAAATGTACAATTACATCCACTGCTGCTCATACAGAGGGTTCAGTGATTGCCACTGGATGAGCTGTTGTCTGTCAGCCTAAGCCATCATGCAAGACTGTAGAGATGATGATAATAATAATAATAATAATAATAATAATAATAATAATAATAACTTTATTTTTATACCCCGCCCCATCTCCCCGAAGGGACTCGGGGCGGCTTACAAGGGGCCTTGCCCGATACAACAATCAAATATCAATAACAAAGCAATAACACAATTATCCCAATAAAAACATCAACATCAATAAAAACAATCATTAAAATCAACATGAATCATGATAAATAGATGATAAAAAGGGGGTGGTTGTGCCTTATGGTGACATGAATCCTGCTTAAGTTAATGAAAATCCCTTTTTAGGCATTGCAGAAGGATTCATCCCATATGTTCTTTCACAATGTCTTCATTACTGCAGTGCAAAAGGGCAGCAGAAAGCTCCCAGGAGTAGCTCTGCTCCCAACTCCTCACTGGTGACTATCTGGAAGCCATCTGCTTGCCCTGGTAAAAAAGCAGCCCTAACCCTTGTCTTGGGTATTGAAAGCTGTTCCTTCTTCTGGTTGAATAAGCACAGGTGCGCAAAAATAGGCACAATGGCACACTCAATTGGTGGGACCACTCATGCAATTTGACCAACAGTGCAGCTATGGTGGCAGAGATCAATCATGGTGGTAGTCTAAACAGTCAATCCTCTTTAATCTTTGGAGCAACCTTGTGAGGTAGGTTGGCCATAAAAGAGAGAGAGAGTGAGTTGTTGGATCTACACTGCCAAATAAAATAGTTTGAACTGCATTAAACTGCAATATATGAGTCTACTCTGACCATATAATGCAATTCAAATTGCATTACTTGGCAGTGTAGATCCAACCAGAGAGAGAGGGAGAATGAAAATTCAGCCCAAGGTCACCAATTTGCTGCCTGGAAAAGTGTACGGAAAGCATGCAAGGGGGAAAAATCTCTTTACTATAATATGCTTGCCAACATTGACAGAGGGCATGAAGTAAAATTTCTTCTACTTTCCTAGGATTGGAAACCCAAAGCAGGATCTTCCTAAGCCAATCAAATGCATGTTAACACCACACGCCTCAACTAGTGAGCTGTATCACACACTGAAATGGAAAGGAACAGCTTTTGAGAACCATGAGAAATCCAACAAGAATCTGACCTTCTGGAGCGAAGCAAAGTTATTAAACTCTCAGTTGTAGGTCATCACAGCTGGAGCCTGAAATTCTTGAGGAAGGGAGGGCTTTCCCTACATTTTTATTTTGTACAGACATCAAATTCCTAAGTAGACAAGTGGAACGTATTTCAGATGTGTTTCAGACTTCGTTCAGCTGCTGTGCAGCCTCCTTCTCCAAACATCCAAGGCACAGCTGACAACACATCCAAAGGTAATACTGGGCAGGGCTCCAGCTGAAACAGTGCCACAGAATGGGACTATCAGCCAAGGGCTGAAATTCCCTTCCTAAACAAAACCTCCCAGCCTTAAATATTGGTTAGGAAGCACACATGTGGTGCAGACCCCCATGAAGGTTTGGATAACAATGATTATTTTCCTTAGGCACCCCATGGTCTAATTGATAAGTGAAAAGGGTAATTTTTCAACAGTAAACAGAGAGGTGTTTTTTGTTAGCTCCAACTCTGTTACAAAAACATAATACAAACTTTTGATAGTGAACTGCCAGACATTGATTTTCACAGCCAATCATTATTGGGAGGAAGCCAGAAATTCTGTTTTCTTTAGCTTTACACAGTAGCAGCTGGTAACTCCGATGCCACTGATGTCACTAACCTGATTTGGATTTTGGTCTGAACTTTAGAGAAGCTATCCTAGATGTTGAGTCTGTTTTTCAGGGAGAGGGTCCAGCATTGTACCGAGTCCAAAATTTTGGACTACAGCCTGGAAAGTATTCACTATCCTGCTGACACTGAGATCACTGCTGTTTTCACACAGTTGTCTATTAGAAACCCAGCAAGAAAGTGGAGGTCGTCCTTCCCCAAACCATGATACTTGGCAGTAAGACAAAAATGCAAAATAGAATTATAAAAACACTCTCTACCCTTCATATCCACAGGTTCTGCATCCACAAATTCAACGATGACTTGAAAATATTTGGAGGAAAAATTCAAAAAGCAAACCTTGATTTTGTTGCATGTCAAGCACTATGCTGATGTGTAGGCATATCCTGCCGTAACGTCCTGCCACTTCCCAGATTTCTACTCTTAGAATCATAGAATCATAGAATCATAGAATAGTAGAGTTGGAAGAGACCACATGGGCCATCTAGTCCAACCCCCTGCTAAGAAGCAGGAAATCTTTTTCCAACACTTGTATAAGGCATGCCATTTTATTATGCCTATGTGTATATATAACAGGACTTGATTTTGGTATCCATAAGGATCCTAGAACCAAACTCCATGGGATACCAAGGGTCCATCATAATCCTGTTCTGCTCTGATTTACTTGATCCTTGTGTAGGACTAAAATTATTATTGGGATATGTGTGTCCTGCCAACCTAGCAGTTCGAAAACATGCAAATGTGAGTAGATAAATAGGTACCATTCCAGCGGGAAGGTAACGGCACTCCATGCAGTCATGCCGGCCACATGACCTGGAGATGTCTATGGACAACGCCGGCTCTTCGGCTTAGAAATGGAGATGAGCACCAACCCCCAGAGTCGGTCACAACTGGACTTAATGTCAGGGGAAAACCTTTACCTATGTGTGGTACATACATATTATCCTAAAACAACACCAAACAGTAGAGAAAACATGCCAGACCTCTGAGTATTGCATGCACAGGTCTGAAAAGGATTCTGTAACCATGTCCATCTGAGCATAGTTACCAAGCTTTGATGATCAAGAATGTTGTTTTTATTTTGAATTTACAAGTCAGTTTACTTGTACATAATATGTTCTTTCCCTTTGTGTAATGATATGGGTCTAGCAATGAGGGAGGAACAAGTTAGGCTGAGTGGGTACTTGACCTTATAACCAACCCCAGCATCACATATGAAGTGAGGTGGAAAATCATGACACGACTAATCATTTGTCACTGAAAAGAGCATAATCTTGGAAATAATGTTGCTCCAAATAGCTGCTTAGAAATCTATACTAGAAATACTAATTATGTGGCTTCAGGGCTTCTTACGGATATTAGGTCTGAAAATGCAACCCCTATATAGGATGGGTAGATCTGTCAATCTGAATGTCATCACGGTTCTCATTTTTCTGCCTTCAAGTTCATTCTGATGAAGGTTTGTCATTAGCCTTCCCTTCACATATTTGTGTTCAATGGTGTATTTTTGTATGTATATTTTCTACATGAATATATTGTCTATGTACATTTTTAAATGTACATATTTTATACACATATAAAAACACACTCATTTTAGAAACACATTTCCCCCAAGCCATCACAAACCTCAGAAGTGTGCAGATTTCATTACTGAGCTGTGTTTTGATCAAAGTTAAGTCTTGGGAGATGCCTATGGAGCGTGCTTCCATTGAACTGCAAGCCCAACGAATTTCTCATTCATGTTCATTCTTAAAATAGGGAAACAGACCAAGGGCTGTGGCTTCCTTGATTGAGTCTAGTATCCGTAATTCAGTCTTTCTCTTTTCCTACTGTCTTCAACTTTATCAAGCATTATTGTCTTTCCTACTAAGTCATATCTGCTTCCAGGGAGTGTTCAGTCTTCATTTGCTTTGGGGGGCATTTATTTGTCTTTTCAATACTCTACATCAGGGCTTCTCACACTTTTTCAATCACTGAGCTCTTTTGGAAGCAAAGGTTTCTCATGGAGCCCCAATGTTTATATATTATATTATATATATTACATATGATGCATATATATCAAGCATGGGCAAATTTTTTGACCAACATAAACTTAATAGCATTTCAGTGGAAGACCACAAAGCCATCCAGTCCAACCCTCTTCTGCCTTGCAGGAAAAGCATAATAAAAGCACCCTGCAACAGATGGCCATCCAGCCTTTGTAGAAGTAGTAACAACAACAACAACAACAACAACAACAACAACAACAGCAACAGCAACGTAAAAATAGGAGAAACCCCAGGGGACATCCAGTCCAATCTCCTTCTGCCATGCAGGAAAAGGACAACCAAAGCACCCACTGAGTGATGGGAGGGAAATAGGGTTTTGGACACAAGCAAGATGAGGGAAACAGGATCTGGGAAGTGAGGGAGGTGAGGAAAAAAAGGCCTTTGGGGTGAGGGAGACAAAAGAAAAAAGTCTTCCTATCAGCTTTCTTCGTTGTCCCAATGTTCGTAATCATACATAGAAATGGGGAGCAAGATTGTATAGACCACCATAACTTTTTCTTTCAACACCTGGATTTTCTGAGCACAAAAAACTGTAGTTTTCTGCACACACACACACACAATTTGTGGATTTTGTGCAGAATAAGTGCTAAGCTGCAAGGATCCTTGTTGGTCCCGGATTCTGTTCATCAGGGTTTGCCAACAGTCAAGAAACATTTTGAAAAATATTTTTCAAATATTCTTTTCACTCTATGTTGAAATGGAATAAACTAAACTTACATTATGGTTTCTCTCTCTTACAGATTTTAACAGTTTTACTCACCGCCACCAAAAGGTGCCCATATCACCCTGCGGATAGATTTCACCCAGTCCTCCATGTCATTCTGAGTGCTGGCCATAAGAAGGTACGTCTCATGGTTGGCTGTCATCCGCTCTCTGTCTCCTCCTAGAAGACAAGAAGACAAAGACAATGAGAACAATTCTCTTGCTCCCACCCAATTTGTTTCACAAAAGCAATTAGACACTATGGGGCATTCAAGTACTACAAGATAACAGATGAGTGGATTCAGTGTTAGCAGAGTCCCTTCATGAATAGCAGAACCTTTTGCAAGATGAACAATAGATGTTCTTCTATCAACATGTTTCTTCATTCTTTCTTCAGTGGTGCCTGGTAGTTCCCATGTATATAGGGCATGTAAACTTGGAGTCCTCGTGGACAACAAGTTAAACATGAGCCTACAATGTGATGCGGCAGCTAAAAAAGCCAATGGGATTTTGGCCTGCATCAATAGGGGAATAACGTCTAGATCCAGGGAAGTCATGCTCCCCCTCTATTCTGCCTTGGTCAGACCACACCTGGAATACTGTGTCCAGTTTTGGGCACCGCAGATGAAGGGAGATGCTGACAAGCTGGAAAGCGTCCAGAGGAGGGCAACTAAAATGATTAAGGGTCTGGAGAACAAGCCCTATGAGGAGAGGCTTAAAGAGCTGGGCATGTTTAGCCTGCAGAAGAGAAGGCTGAGAGGAGACATGATAGCCATGTACAAATATGTGAGGGGAAGTCATAGGGAGGAGGGAGCAAGCTTATTTTCTGCTGCCCTGCAGACTAGGACACGGAACAATGGCTTCAAACTACAGGAAAGGAGATTCCACCTGAACATCAGGAAGAACTTCCTCACTGTGAGGGCTGTTCGGCAGTGGAACTCTCTCCCCCGGGCCGTGGTGGAGGCTCCTTCTTTGGAGGCTTTTAAGCAGAGGCTGGATGGCCATCTGTCGGGGGTGCTTTGAATGCAATTTCCTGCTTCTTAGCGGGGGGTTGGACTAGATGGCCCTTGAGGTCTCTTCCAACTCTACTATTCTATGATTCTATGATTCTATGATTCTATGAAACCACTCTGAATTTAAGTCTGAACTTTAAGAAACTATCCAAATTACGCATAAGGGGGACATAGTTTACAGAGTAGCCACTTAAGAGTAGAAGGTGCTTACTCTATGAAGTTCTGCCTATGATAAGTACAGGAAATTACCCAATATCCCGTATATGTGCACAGCTCTCAAATATCCTGTATATGTGCACAGCTCTTGGAAACCAGGTTCCATTTACATTTTTATTTCCTTACTTTTAAAACTCAAATTTCCCTATGTATTTTAGAGAACAAATATGACCCCTAGGGATGTTTTATGCCTAGAAATCATTTCCAGGAGACCAAAATATGGCCTGCTCCTGGATGTTGTGAGAGACAGTTTGAATTTTTACAAATTTTAAAAAATATTTTCTGAAAAAAAATTGGAAAGGACTGTGTGGTCCACAGAAACAGCCTTAAGGACTGCATGGGTTGCATCTCTCTCCCCCCCCCCCCCCCCACCCATCCCTGTGCTATGAAATACCTCACGCAGAGGAAATTGATTTCAAGACTCATCTTAAAACTTGCTATAAAGAACTGCAGGAGATGAGTACACAAATGGCATTCCCAGAAAAGAGCAAAATGCTAATGGCTAGAGCTGCCTGAGGTGTGATTTACAGATTATCTAGCAATATCCTGCTCTGTCATCCTGCCAGGAACATTAGCCAGTGCTGGTTCCAAAGGACAGCTGACAGAGGGAGAAAGGGGCAATAAGCACAACTGGCTACTAAGCGACTTCTTTTAGGCAGTATTTTATCTTTCTCAATAGAGACAGTGACCCATCTATTGGCCTTTGGATGTTCATTCAGATCAACGATGTACAATAAGGTGATATTGGAACTTTACATCTGTAGCCAAAGCAGAAAATGGTAAGCCTCCAAACTTGTATTCTTAGCACTACCAAGGATTATCCTGTTCTGCCAAAGAGTCAGATGTATAGACAATGTTGTTACAGATGGGGAGTAGGGACCACTGGAAACTAGTGTTGTGCATTTGTATAGAATTGCTGTTTTTTTTTTTTTTGTGTAGTTTCATTCATTTTGTCTCATTTTCATATTTTTTTTCCACTAACGAAAATGGGGAGCTTATACAAATAGAATTTTTGTCTCATTAATAAAAAAGATTTTTTTATGCCATTGGCGGCAATGGGAGGGCTTTAGAGGTTTTAAACTAAGAATAAAGATTCCCCCCCCCCCACACACACACACACTCCCCAGCCAAACCCACTTGAAAAATCCCAACCCCTTCCCTGATATTATTTTTTAATTATTATTAAATTATAGAATTTTAAAAATAAAACAAGAGCACTGCAGCCAGGCAGAAGTCACTGTGCCCCAGCAAGGTGAAGCAAAGCACTCAAGGGTTGGGGAATACAAACCCCAAAAATGTATTTGCTTTAAAAAATGAAAAATAAAACATCAAAGGAAACAGAGGACCAAGGCAGAGGCAGGCAATTGAGCCAGTGAGATAAACAGAGAAGGGAAAGGAAACCCAACAAGAAAATGATTTTTTTTAAAATGAGGCAAGAAGCAGCCAGTCAAAATCCCCAGACCCCAAATCTCCTAGTCCCAGAAGTGCCCTCACCAAAAAGGCAAGGCAAGTGGAAACACAGCAACAACAACAGCCAGCAAGCAACCCAACCAGCCCTAGCGCCCAGCAGCAGCAGCAGCGATGACTCTTTTAGGTGCGGTCCTCCCTTTATATACACTCCCAGCCCAGCCCACTTAAGTGATTCCTTGGTCTCCAATTGGCCAAGGATCACCTCCTCCCCGCCTCCTTCTCTGACGCATGAGGAAGTGAATTGCAGGCATGGAGGCCATGTTTCTGAAAATGAGGGCAAGCATGATGACTGGGCCACTTTCATTATCGTGTCGCCTATCGTTTTGTACAAAAATGTCACCTATCATTTCGTGTCAACGAACGGTCGACACAAAATGATAGCACAAAGGAAACGAAGGAAAAATTTTTGCACACATCTCTACTGGAAACCTACACAGGGTTGTAGTATAGTTGTAATCATGTGTAGAGTTTAGGGAACACTGCCCATGTCTTCTGATCCTCATGGTTGTGCACGCAAACTTTTAATGAATGAGAACATGGACTTTACATGACCTGTACGAAAACTTATTGAGGATTCTGGATGAATGGATTCTAATCTTGGACATTCTTAAAATTTTATATAATGTGATTTTATTTTCTCATGGTATCTGTTTTATATGAATTGTTGTTTGGTAGATTGTTTTATATGAATTGTTGTTTTTACATTGTTTTTAGCCATTGAATTTTTGCCTATTTATTGTAAGCCGCTTTGAGTCCCCTCGGGGAGAAAGGTGGGGTAAAAGTGATGTAAATAAAATAAAAATAAATAAATAAATAGCCTCCCATACCAACACATACTGTAGTAGATATTTGCTTAAACCATAAGTGATAGCAAGAAAATGATTTTTTTTAAAAACTGGGAAAGTAGCTTCTTTTGGACCACAACTCCTAGAACCTGATAAAGAATTCCAGGCAATATGAACAATTCTTTACTTTGTTTTGGTTTGTTTCGCTTTAAGCATTGTTCATTGCTGTTATTTAGTGTTTGTTGTCTTAAAATATAACTACAGACAGTGTTCAGCACCTTGGAGCAGCAAAGGAATATGACCTGTGTGTCCTCTATACTTTCCTGCTTCTTGTGAAGGACATATTCCACTCCACCCAACCCCAGTCCTTGCAAAATGTTTTATAAGTAACTCATTCCAATTGCCTTCTCTCTCCCTTGCAAACTCAGATCCACTCCAGTGGTTTAGTAAATAGTAAGTAGAGTGCCAGAAGGACTTCTTGATCAAGGCTGTGTTCAAGCACTCCACTCCATTGCTGGTTGGAGTGTTGTGCAACCAGCTGGCACTGCTCATATGTGAGCAAAAACATTTTAGGAACTTCTTTCCAGCAAATGGAAAAACACTGCACCCAAGATCACGGAAGGTGTGTGAAAGTTCAAAAGTGATGCCGTTCACTCAAAAGAGAACTATGCTGCCTGATTTTGCAGCATGGCATCTTACGTTGTTTTCCTCTGGTCCATACAGAGCAAATGGAACTTACTGAAATCAGAGGAGGCAGGTCTCCTGTATGATCAAGTTCAAAAAACTTCATCGGAATTCCATAAACAAACACCTAAGTAAAGATACAAGATTGTTGCTTGCTCTCAAAGGAGCATGATTTTATAGACTTGGAAAAACTGGCACATATGCAGAAAATGAGTTTTATTATTCAAGATAGGTCTACCATTGAGTTCAACAGGGTTTGTTGCTGATGATGATGATGTTGTGTGCCTTTCAAATTGTTTCTGACTTACAGTGACTATCACAGGGTTTTCTGGGATCATGGATTGATGTAGGTAGTCTCATCCCTTTTGGAGAAAAAAAAAGGGTTTTTTTCATATTACAGAACTCTATGCAAAACTTAGTATCTTTTTGAGTGAGGAAATATGATGCAAAAACATCCTTCAGGAAAACAAACATTGTGATTTGGGGATGTCACAAAATGTTCATAAATCACAGTCAATACTGTACAAAGATTTATAGATATAAAGATATAGATATTATTGCATGTGATAATTCATATTTTTATTGTTTAAATAAGAATGGGAACAATGAGAAGACACCACTGTGGCTCCAACTTCATCTACCACTATTATCTAGTCTGCAGATACTCACAAATAGATGATGGGTGCTTAGGCACCTCCACCCACTCCTCTTCCTTTATTATTACCCTAACTCTTATAACAATGAGCTTGCAAAATGGAAGGATTGTTTGGTTGTTTCATCTTTTTTAGGAAGGTGAATTCTGACACCAGTGAAGCTTCTTATAGTTATTTCATTTCATTTGCCCCAACACATTTTCTTAAAACCATTTAACACAAAGCATTTTGTCTGTTCTTATCTATCCTTCTGACTTCTAGATTGTTGCTTTAATTTTGTTTTTTCATTTGTCAGGGTTTTAAATGAATATGGATATGGTTTTTTATTTGATACTGCCCACCTCAGGCATTCTCAAATGGAATGAGCAAAATGAAATCCCGGAGAATGAATTTAAATAAATAGTACAACACGAATAGAAAGGTCTTGTCCCTTCTGGTGATAAGTCAGAGTCCTTTGTTGCATAATTCTGCTGAAATGGTCCCTATACAAGATGCATTGTCCTTTATCTTTCTTCTGCATGCCCTTGTGCTTCCCAGGAACATTATTCTGCCCAAGATAACAAGGTTCTAACATTTCAGAGTGAGCCTATGATTAATTTTTCTTGACATCACATAAGCAATAGTTGTAGCAAGAATTCATAGCTCATTTTTCAAGCCTTTTTCCTGTTCTGGCCCTCTAGCCATTCCTACTGCTGAACAAGATCTTCTCTAGAAACACAATTGCTCACCTTCTATTTTTTCAGGCGTGCAACTTTGCAGCTTGTGTTTTCTTGGTCCATGAGCATAGCATTAGCTATAGATCACACATAAAGAGATACAGATGCCCAACAGTTCATAAATGAAAACAGGACACATGTGGTCAAAGTATCAAAGTATGGTCAAGATGACAGAAGTTATTAAAAAGGAAGAGCACACAAGCAAGGAGAGGCTACAGATATTTGCTTTTGCCAGAGTTTACTGGAAAGGACAAAACTGTAGGTGCAACTATACTACAGAATGAATGCAGTTTGACACCACTTTACTAGCCATGGCTAAATGCTATGGAATCATCAGAGTTATAGTTTTACAAAGTCTTTAGCCTGCTCAGAGTGCTAGAGCCTCACCAAACAACTACTCCCATGATTCCATGGAACTGTTTGGGAGATTTCAACTCCCAGAAGCCCTGGTCAGCTTGTTCAATGGTTAGGAAGCCCAAAAAACACTTGGAGGGCCACAGATTGTGCGGGCCTGGTGTAGATGCACCCTATGTCACCTGTTCTCCTCTTCCACTTGCTATGGTAAGTAAGTGCAAATTACTACTGGAAAACTGTATAGCAGCCGTTAAAGACAGATCTCCCCAAATATTATTTACTGGAACACGAAGTGACTGCTTGGTATTGCCATCCCCTCCTGCGAGCAATCTTGTGTAAGACAGGTAGAAAAGGGACCCCCTTTGTGCTGGAGATGGCTCATGAAGGGGAAGGATTGAGGATGTCAGTCAGCCACTTATGGTTTGATAGTAACAATCCCACCGCTGCCAATCACTTTAAAAGGAGCACCGGTGGCGGAGTCTGTAAAATCACTGAGCTGGAGACTGAAAGGTTCCAGGTTCAAACCCCAGGAGCGGCGTGAGTGGCCGCTGTTAGCTCCAGCTTCTGCCAAACTAGCAGTTCGAAAACATGCCAATGTGAGTAGATCAATAGGTACCGCTCCGGCGGGAAGGTAATGGCGCTCCATGCAGTCATGCCGGCCACATGACCTTGGAGGTGTCTACGGACAATGCCAGCTCTTCGGCTTATCAATGGAAATGAGCACCAACCCCCAGAGTCAGACATGACTGAACTTAACGTCAGGGGAAAACCTTTACCTTAACCTAGTAACAATCTGTTACTAGTCTACTTTTCTATAAGTGGGGTTTAGGGAACGCTCATCGTCCCCATGTAGCCCCTAAATTTGTGGTTATGAATGTGTAACAGTAAGTTTATTTATTTATTTATTTATTTACAGTATTTATATTCCGCCCTTCTCACCCCGAAGGGGACTCAGGGCAGATCACAATACACATATAAGGCAAACATTCAATGCCTTAACATAGAACAAAGACAAGACAAACGTGGGGCTCTGAGCTGGCCTCGAACTCATGACCTCTTGGTCAGAGTGATTTGTTGCAGCTGGTTGCTCAACAGCCTGTGCCACAGCCCGGCCCAGTTATACATTCAAAACTACCCAACACAATTCTAGCTAATTTTTTGGATTTAGAAATCAGTTTGTAGCAAGGGAAGTAAAATTTCAATGAAAGGGGAAGAGAAACTGGTACATTTTAAGCAACTGAAAAAGTGGCACAAAAGAGAATTAATCAGGACCATCCCTGCCAAATCGATTACAAATATGTTATACGGGAAGACATTGTACATAGCGTGTAACAACATGGACTGGAAACAAGCTGACTTGCCCAATCCATCCATCCAAGTGCCATGCAAGGAGGACTGTAGACAGCATGCCATGTATTTTTAGAAAACTGCCTGGAACAAATGTCTCTAAGGAACCTCTTTGTTGGTATCATAATTCATCATCCGATAAAATATGAAATAGCCAGAACCATCTGTGAGTTTTTCAGGCTCAAGGTCACAGTAGTTAGAAAAGAGGACATGGGTTGAGATGACTAGGCATCCATCAAGTTGACCTGTATAACATCTGCGGACTGGACCATACTCGTTGATGGGACTGGGGGTTTACAAGGTAGGATGCCTCAGTTTAACCTTCTTTTCATAATTATGTCAACAGATGGGAAACAATTTTTCACATGCAAAGACATTTTAAAAATTCTCCCAGTTCACTGGAACCTTTGCACAAAGTGGAACATTTCTTTCAAAAAGTATTTTTGGACATGTTTTTAGAGACAATGTAGTATTTCCATAAAAGAAAATTATTGTAGTTTCCACTGCTAAAATTAACTTTTATGAAATGTCTGCAAGAGTTCTGAAAAAAAAAACAGATTAAGACTACCTGTGGCCAGTGGGGAAGAATGGACCAATGTAACGCATAGATGTGGCAGAAAAGCAAACAGAAGTGGAGTGTATGCATATTTCCAAAACTTGGAAAAGTTATTTGTTTTGACTCCGAACTAATTTCTCATAGGAAACCTAACTAATTTCTTTCCAATCCTGATTTTGTACCATCTGCAATGCTCATTCTGTATTCTCAGGAGATTTTTTTTAATCCTTTGCCAAACTAATTTGTCTGCTACCTCACAAAATCATCTATCACATCAGTGCCAGTCCATTTAATCTAATATTTGCTGGCAAATAAGCCCAAAATCACACCTTGTAAAATGGTTTTAATAGAACAACATTCTGTCAAATCAAGATCATTTGTTTGGTCAATGCAAATAATATAAGCTATGATGGCAACAGCAATCTTCTTTAATCCATCTTTCTTTTCTGATTTTATTACATTTCTTAGATACTTCAAATTACATGCTGCAATGTGACTTAAAGATTAGAGACACACTAAAAGGCAAATATTAAAAGCAAATAAATTTATTATTATTTGGTATTGGTATCTGTGTGTTAACCATGATGTACTCTGCTTTGAGCTGCAAGGAAAGGAGGGCAACAAATATATTATTATAATAATGATTAAATCTGCACTAAATCCTCAAGACAATAATGAACAACATAACCACCAAAGTTGTTTAGCTGATGGTTAACCAACTTTCTCATGTGAGTGGGCCACAACATCCTCCTAAGCTATGAAAGGCAAAGGTGACCAATTCAGTATCAATGCAGCTATTTCCAAATTCAATTATGACTACAGTGACTCTCTCCAGTTTACAAAGATGCAAGAGAGCCCTATGGGTTAGCAATGTAGAGGGTCTTCCTTTCTGAGGAAGTTAAAGAAGGGTTGTATGTCTTTGCTTCTTACCAATGCCATTTGTGGCAGAAATGGCAAAAGAGGGCAGTAAGAGCCACATCAATGGGTATCATGGCACTATACAACCCATGGGAGCACCTTTGTTTTAACTTAGACACACTTTAAGGTTGCCAGTTTGAATCCAAACTGGGGAGAGTGTGGATGAACTTCCACTATCAGCTCCAGCTCCATGCAGGAACATAAGAGAAGCCTCCCACAAGGATGGTAAAAACATCAAAACATCCGGGCATTCCCTGAGCAATGTCCTTGCAGATGGCCAATGCTCTCACACCAGAAGCAACTTGCAATTTCTCAAGTCGCTCCTGGCATGAAAAAAAAAACTTAGACACAGCTTACACTGTTTATTACACTGTTGGATTCATATAGTCCAAAATAAGCAAATTGCAGCCTGTGGACCTCACATAGCCATTGGGCCCCCAAGGTGTGGTACCTGAAACCTTCCAAGGACTCCAACACTCTAACATCCACACCTAAAGCACCCAAAGGCTCAAAACCACTGAAAAACACTGAGTTTTGCTACCCAACCCTCATTTATCTTCAAAATCTGCCATTTTTTAAAAAAAAATCACCCCCTCCCCCCCCCAAAAAAATCTGGAAGTAATATGTCAGTCATGCCCTATTTTAATTTTGGATGATTTTCAATCAATTGTATGTATGAGAGAATGGGGGGGAGTGAGGGCACAAAGGGTCAGGTGGAATGATATTTTGATTGAAAGTTAACAATACATTGCCATCCTATTGCCTTTCAGCTGCCTAAAGAAATGAGGGGTAAAACATCATTCAGACCCATGTTCCAGCATAAATAAAGACACTGAAACCCATACAGACATATACTGTGAAACCCATATAGACATATATACTTGCGCTAGCTCTTAACTCAAAACACTACCCATATGTCAAAGCAAAACCTGGGGCGAGTGACAGCTCAAAACACTCTTAAGTAGGGATCCTCTTACGTTGAGGTTCCACTATACATATAAAAGTAAGACCACCTCCCCACATGGAATAAAACTCTAAGCATTTTATCCCCCTTTAAGAAACTAGATATTGTCCCCATATTGGAGAGATAGGAACAGTTCTAGGAAAATATTCCCCAGAATTTTTCTTCAGACCTATCTTGAAAAGTTGTACTTCCTATTTATCTGATATCATTTTTCTATGTGAGAATGCAGTCCAGATTTACAAGTGTGTTATCATCAGATGGAAAAAAATAACAAAGAAAGGGATCAGTCTGAAGAAATTAAGAAATTAAGCATGCCAATGGCTTCCATACCCATGAAACCATAGATTTACTTTGGGTTTTAATCCAAACTTAAAAGTAAACGACCAAGATGCTAAGAATAGATTCAGCACCTTAGATAGCTCCTTCAAGATTACATGAAAACCTAAAACGAATATACCACTGCATTGGTTTAGATGCCACCAACTATCCCTAAAGAATGACAAATATATTGCAGGGGGTTAAATGCAGAGGCCCAGAAAAAAATATTCCAGTATATATGGCCAATCTATATATATAAAAGAGTGATGGCATCACGGCGATTCACAAAACAACAAAAGTACAGGCCCCCCAACCTCAAAATTTGACAACACAACCCATCATCCACGCCTCAAGGTTGATACAACAAAAAGAAAAGAAAAATAAAGTCCTAATTAGAGGGAGAGCAATATTTTTTTTATCCAATTGCTGCCAGTTTAGAGGGCTAATCTCTGCCCACTTGGTTGCCTAGCAACCAAGGGACAGCCAGGTTTCAGTTAGGGGACAGGCAGATTTAGGCCTCACTTAGACTTCTTCCACAGATTATCTAATTTGCACTGGATTATATGGCAGTGTAGACTCAAGGCCCTTCAACACAGCTATATAACCCATTTATAATCTTATATTATCTGCTTTGCACTGGATTATCTTGACTCCACACTACCATATAATCCACTTCAGTGTGCATTTTATACAGCTGTGAAGAAGGAGCCTCATATAATCCAGTTCTGAGCAGATAATATAAGATTAGAAATATACAGTAGAGTCTCACTTATCCAACGTAAACAGGCCGGCAGGATAAGTGAATAGGTTGGATAATAAGAAGGGATTCAGGAAAAGCCAATTAAACATCAAATTAGGTCATCGTTATACAAATTAAGCACCAAAACATCATATTATACAACAAATTTGACAGAAAAAGTAGTTCCATGCGCAGTAATGCTATGTAGTATTTACAGTAGAGTCTCACTTATCCAAGACCCGCTTATCCAACGTTCTGGATTATCCAACGCATTTTTGTAGTCAATGCTTTCAATATATCGTGATATTTTGGTGCCAAATTCATAAATACAGTAATTACTATATAGCATTACTGTGTAGTGAACTACTTTTTCTGACAAATTTGTTGTCTAAGATGATGTTTTGGTGCTTAATTTGTAAAATCATAACTTAATTTGATGTTTAATAGGGTTATCCTTAATTCCTCATTATCCAACATATTCGCTTATCCAACGTTCTGCCGGCCCGTTTATGTTGGACAAGTGAGACTCTACTGTACTGTATTTACAAATTTACCACTAAAATATCACAATGAATTTAAAACACTGACTACAAAAACATTGATTATGAAAAGGCAGACTGCGTTGGATAATCCAGAACATTGTATAAGCGAATGTTGGATAAGTGAGATTCTTCTTTAATATGAAATAATTACTGGGATAGAATAATGCAGAACAATATAATCTCTAAAACCAGGATAGTAAATAAACAGAGGAATTCCACACAGGAAACAATCAGGGCCAGCTAACACCTCCCAACAAAGTATTCCCATCATCAAAGTCTGGCAAATCCTGTTTTCTCAGGGCCACAGACAGTAGAAGCACATAAAATATCGCAAACAACACCACTCTGAAAACAAGGGAATTCCAGACAGGAAACAATCAGGGCCAGCTAACACCTCCCAACAAAGTATTCCCATCATCAAAGTCTGGAAAATCCTCTGTTTTCTCAGGGCCACAGACAGTAGAAGCACATAAAATATCGCAAACAACACCACTCTGAAAACAAGGGAAATCCAGACAGGAAACAATCAGGGACAGCTAACACCTCCCAACAAAAAATTCACTCAGGGAGGAAACAGCCAGGCTTTAAAGCTGCAAGGCCATTACATCCTAATCATTTTTCCTAATTGCAGCATTCATACTTGCCTCCAACAAACAAACAAAAACCAATCAGAAATATTGGTTCACAACCTTTAGGAAATAATATCCCCTGATGGCGCAGCGTGTTAAAACTCTGGGCTGCTGAACTTCTGGACCGAAAGGCCACAGGTTTGAATTGGGGGAGCGGAGAGAGCCCCCACTGTTAGCCCCAGCTTCTGCCAACCCAGAAGTTCGAAAACATGCAAATGTGAGTGCATCAATAGGTACTGCTCCGGTGGGAAGGTAACGCCGCTCCATGTAGTCATCCCACATGACCTTGGAGGAGTCTACGGACAACGCCGGCTCTTCGGCTTAGAAATGGAGATGAGCACCAACCTCCAGAGTAAGACACGACTGGACTTAATGTCTGGGGAAAACCTTTACCCTTGACCTTAACTACCACCAATTCCTCAATACTTTATTTCCCATACCACCATACTTCGCCACAGCAACTCGTGGCCGGGCACAGCTAGTATATTATATATCCAAGATGGCATATGAGAAAGTGGCAGAGAAAGAGGCAAATAATCCAGAAGAAACTGCAATATTTTGGAAGCGTAAGTTAAAATAATAAAAGGTGGCAAAGGTGCATATATTAAACCTCAGAATTTTCATTACTTTCCCTTGGTTTGTAAATGTTTCTCTCCCATGGCAATTCTCACTTTTAATATTATGAGTTTACAATGCATTATTTACGAGAGAGTGCTAAATAATAGACAAAAAACTATAAGGATATTTAAATATTTCATTAGATTTTAATAATTATGTGAAGCTTTGCTGGAGTGTTTTTGATTCTGGAAGCTTTAATTAAAGAGGTAATGATGAGAAGAAGAAAAATAAGAACTTCAGTGATGGCTGTTCTTTATGATTTAAATGTGAATACTGTTGAAAGTTCAAGACTGCAATTTTTATATGTGTTTGGTATTCTAGACACAGACCACATGTTACCCATAATAACCTTCATTTCCTTTTGACCTTCTATCAGAACTTTTAATTTGTAAAATACACAATGTAACAACAGCACCAGTTTGGGACTAGGAGTATATACCTATATACATACACACATATATAGTGCATGCAATCTCTTGTGCACATACTCAGGAATGCATCCCTAGGGAAGAAATGCTGGCAAAACAATTCATAATGCAGCATTGTTTGCTAAGAGAATGCAGGTTTCACTGATATATCTACTAATTAGCTAAATGTCTTCACTAATGACTTCTGGCTAATTCTCTGATCACTCCAATCTCTTTGATATTTTAAATGTTTGAACAGTTGTTCTTGTCAAAAGAACTATTCCAAACCAGGCAGAAACATTTGTTATTTGATGACTACCATTTATGACTGTATCTTTTAATTTTGTGGAGAGGAATACTATTATAAAATTATACTATGTTAACCAGGATACATAGGCAGCTGCCTTATAACAATACTACTTTTTTCAGCTATTTCAGATTTTGGCATTCCATTGGACTGCTGTTGAAGATGGGGACTATGCTAGAAAAAAATAATTTGAGGTAGCCATTAAGTGGCTAAGGACCTCATCATACCCAGCTTCATTTCGTGGGCAATCACTGGCAAAATGGAAGAAACAGAAGGTTCACATAGTAATTTGAGACAACCCATGTGCCTTCCCTCCTTCCTCATCACATGGGGACATCGGGAAAAGGTGCACTGCCTCATTGCCCTTTTCCCCATCAGATGAGGGGAAAGGGCCAAAATGGCAGGTAGCTCTGTCAGAGGTACACAAAAGACAATTTACCTAATGTTGTTGGTGACAAAGCGTCTTGTGATGCTTCTATGGGCTATCAATGGAGTAGGGCCAGGCTGTGCCACAGGCTGGTGAGCAGCCTGCTGCAATAAATCACTCTGACCATGAGGTCATGAGTTCGAAGCCAGCCTGTGGCGGGGTGAGCACCCATCAATTAAAAAATAAAAAATAGCCCCTGCTCGTTGCTGACCTAGCAACCTGAAAGATAGTTGCATCTATCAAGTAGGAAATAAGGTACCACTTATAAAGTGGGGAGGCAAATTTAACTAATTTACGACATTGGAATGAGGAAGTGCCGCCACAGTGGATGATGAAGCAGCTGCTCCCCCCTGTGGCCAGAATCAACCATCCCCTCAGGAGAAGCTTAAATTGCCTCTGTGTCTGTCTCTGTCTTGGTTCTATGTGTATATGGGCATTGAATGTTTGCCCTATATGTATATAATGTGATCCGCCCTGAGTCCCCTTCGGGGTGAGAAGGGCGGAATATAAATACTGTAAATAAATAAATAGGGCCATAGCCTGCATCATGTGATGGCGCTCAGTAGGCTTCACACCCAAAAAAGAGCAAGGGGATAAAAGCCCCTTGTGTGATGAGGTGGTAAGACCATCAATCAGCTAACATGTGTCCACAATGCACAATTATTGTAGTTTGATGCCTGGTATGGCTCTGTCCAATAGAATCATTAGGAATCAATGAGGAATAGATTCAAACTGATAGAAAATAAATTATTATGAAGAATTTCCTGATGCATTTATATTCCGCCCTTCTTACCCCAAAGGGGACTCAGGGCGGAGGACAACATATATATGGAAAATATTCAATGACGGAGCATAAAATGAACCATAAATATACATATTTATGATAGCGCAACATGCTGCCTTGGAGACTGGTGGAATCTCTTTCTCTGGAGGTTTTTAAATGGAAGTTGGATGGCCATCTGTCAAGAGTTCTTTGATTGAGTATTCCTGTATGGCAGGGGGTTGGAGTGTATGGCTTTTTGAGTCTCTTCCAACTATGATTCTGTGTAGTTTGGGGTGGACCTCTAATACACATTCCTGAAGAATACCAAATTACAGATCTCAAGGTTACACAGAATGGAGCCATGACAGTTAAAGTGATCTCAAAGTGCCATACCTGTGCAGTGTAAATACATCTATATATGATCTTAAAATACTTTAAACTGTAAGTAAATGGAGCAGAAGGAAATTAATTGGGGAGATTGTCACCTCCGCTGTGCTGCTCTTTGGAGTCACTTCTGATTGGACAATAGCAGTGACTGAACAAAGCCATCAGCCTCTAATTGCCCCTTTCCTCATCAGCAGCACTGGGAATCTGAGGACACTTTTCTCATCTATTTTACTGCGTTGTCTGCAGGCATGAGGCCAATTACAAATTGTAGTGGAACCACTCTGGTTGGCCTGGCGCCTTTACTAAGCCCCTGAGCAAACTACTATCTGTGTTTTATTTACTAAATGTCGCATTATTGTCATAGCTGCCAATGTGCCACATTATCTTCAACACTTGTTTGGAATTGCTGTCCAGATGGTACCTATTCCTGATATAACCTGCTGTAAGAAACAGATTTGCGTAGTAATCTATATCTGTTTTTAAATTGAGGTTTGTATGTTTCATGAATGTCCTTTTTGAAAGCTGCTTTACCTTATTTTATAAAGTAAACCAAGATATTACTTCTGAAATCTAACTGCCACAAGCTACATCCCCCTATTTGTTTTATTCTGTAATGTTTCATGCTGCAAATTCTGTTTTATTACAGCATGAAAATAACAGCTAGTGTAGCATAGTTGTTTGAACATTGGACCATGACTCTGGAGACCATGGAAACCCACTGGGTGGTCTTGGGTCAGTCACACATTCTCAGCCACAAAAAAACCTTCATGATACATGTGCTATAGGGTTGCCATAAATTGGAAACAACTTGAAGATACACAACATCAACAGCAGCACTGACTTGGAGACTCACTCTGGATTAATGCCTCTGCCATCAGGTGACACTGTCTATATATAAACAATCTGGCCATGATATAAACATTTTCAAAAGTGGGCACCATAATTCAGACCAGGTCAGGTGCCCTCTGCCAACATCTGTTTATAAATATCTTGTTAACAATAATTACAGATGAGTTATTAGAGTCTGTGCACTTAATAAAAGTAACAAGATACTAATAAAATAAAAAACTATGATAAACAGCACAAGGGAATGTTCTAACTCTAATTTAAAGTGGGAATGGCATAGAGGAATTGATGGCTTCCTCCTGCCTCCCCATTAACACTGGCTTCCTGCCCTGGTTAAGACAAAAACAATATAAAAGTAGATGAAAACTGAGTTATAATGCAAATAAGAAGAATGGAAGCAACAACTCCCCTCCTCTCCCCTTTTTCTCTCTTCATCCCTTCCACCAAAACCCTATTATTCCTTCCCTCATTCCACACCCCATCCATCCCCTTTTCCATATTTCTTATATCCTTCTTTTAATCATATGTGTTTTATGAAAACTTTTAATAAATATGTTTTTAAAAAACCCTGGCTTCCTTGTGGCAGGGAGATAGTTATGGAAGGAGTTAATAGATACCTCCTTCCACTCCATTCATTAAGTCGTATTTATAGGTTATACTAGTGTATGTCACCAATAGGTTTTCTAGCCTTTATTTAAAAGGATCTGCCTTATGCAAAAGATATAAAAGATCAAGAATACATAAAGTGGATCCTTGGTATCAGCTGGGACTTGATTCCAGGACCTGCTGTAGTGTCTATACCAAAATCCATGGATGTTCAATGGCATGGTGAAATGGTGTCCCTTACACAAAACCGTGAAGAACTTATAAAAATGCCAGAGAGAGCTTGAGGATCTGTTATATAGCAGGAAGCTACAGCAGGGTAAGTCTACACATCAATATTGCAAAATCAAGATTTGTTTTGGATGTTATTTTAATAATTCCAAGCCGTGGTTGGTTGAATCCATGGATGCAGCATCCCTGGATACAGAGGTCCGACTATACATCTGTACATACTTGCATATCCATTGCATTCTTTTTCTAACTGGTGCATCTTGGCAAATTCTTCCCACAGTGGCAGCAACTGCAGGAGAAACAGCAACTTTCTCATTTGTATTGCTGGCACTGTCAACAATAGATGCATTATTTACAAAATGGGTTTCAAACAGAGTCAGTTATTTTGAGATCCATTAAACTGAACCACATCTAAATCCTCGATGACAGGTAATGCATCGAGCTGGGATAGGTACGAGCTCACCACAGCAGTTAACGGTAATCAGACTCTTTGTGTTATTTACTGTGCACCTGTTAAAAGTCTTCCAAGAGAGTGCTTTTGGTAACAAGCAAACAGAGAAAGCGAATGCGTAGCCCCATAGGAGTTAGGTTATGATCACTGGGCATGATGACTATACTATTTACAGTCAGTACTGAAGAACCAGGGACACAATTGAGCCTCAGAAAAATCTGTCATCATCTCTTTTATACTTAAAAAAAACTCAAATTCTTTACATTCAAATTATGAAAAAACATTTCAATATTCAGATCAAAAATTAACCAAATAAAATAACTGCTATTTCCAACTTGGAAAGACCACAGTTTTCTTCTTGGCTGCATAACTGTTAAAGAAGATGATCATGATTTTATAGCTACAAGTATTGTTGAAATCCCAGGGACATAACACTCAGCATTCAAGCTCTTCTGCCTATTATATTAATTAAAAATACCAAATTACCACCAACCGTATATCCTGAAACCATTCCAATTCATTTTCTGTCATCCTGCTTTTTCAGTTTTTCTCCTTTTTCAACTTTCCCCCTTGTCCTCAGATTATCTGAATGGTTGCAAACACAGTTCAAAGTGTAAAAGAAGGTTTGCACCCAATTAATTCAGCAAACAGGAGAAAGTTGTCCTTCCCTAGAATAAGGGAAGGCAAGAATAAGATGCATCATTTGGCTTTTGCTTAATCGACTCAGGCAAAAGCAAATTGATGCATCTTATTTTAGCTATCTTCTTCATCATTAACTATGGCCATTTTGATCACACTGATATTTCTTGGTCACATATGTACCAGTCTTCATCGATTAAATGTTGGAGACTATACAATCATAGAATCATAGAGTTGGAAGAGACCTCACGGGCCATCCAGTCCAACCTCCTGCCAAGAAGCAGGAAAATGACATTCAAAGCACCCCTGACAGATGGCCATCCAGCCTCTGCTTAAAAGCCTCCAAAGAAGCAGCCTCAACCACACTCTGGGGCAGAGAGTTCCAGTACTGAACAGCTCTCACAGTGAGGAAGTTCTTCCTAATGTTCATGGTAAGTTACAGTTACTAAATTGTGTGAGCTAGTTTTAAAATTGCATATGTACTTTTCCATTTCAGAAAAGCTGGTTATCAAGGAGAGAAAAGAAAAGAATGACAGCTTTTTTCAGGAGCCAGCACTGAAGTATTGGGCTATCACTCTGGATACCAGGGCTTGAATCCTCCCTTAGCCATGAAAACCCAAATGAAAGTCAGATCCACTTAGCCTCAGAAAACTTTGTGATAAGTTGCCATACATCAGAAACAACTTGAAGGACCACAACAACACAACTCCTCCTCTGCTAATAACTGAAAGGCAGACTTAAAAACATTAAGTAATCGGAAGCCCAGAGACAAAAGCAACATAGGAGAATTAGGTGGCAAAATGGGAAATGACGTAACAGTTTTCAATGATGAATCTCTACATATAACAGCTTGTCTTGTTATTTTCATTCCATGTCTCACTCATTTTCTTGTCAGTAAAAGTAATTTGAAAAGAAATAACTATTACATCACAGCGCTTTAGAGGGAAAGGGCTTTGTTTGTGCACATTTATTTGCTGTTGTGACCTTTTGCTGTTCTGATTCTCAGCATCCAACCTGTTTCTTGTTCCAAACGGAAGCACTCAGACTTCGTAAGCCATTCATGGAATGGAACAGACAGCTTTAAAAAGCTGAGGGCTGTAGCCTTTTTCTAAGTGCCTTAATGGACAGGAGGACAAAAATGCAAGTAATTTCCGTGCAGTCCCTAGAGGGCATTGCATTACATCATAGTCCCTCACTCAGAGAGAAATGCAACAAAGGAAAGCAGCGCCCATTGAGCTGCATAAATAAAACATGCTGAGGATGATGGGAACATTATAGCAAATCAACCCTGATACAAACTGGTGAATTTTACTTCAATTATGGTTGTATGAAAGACAGAGCAGACAGATACTAAAGCTGGCATTCTGTTGGTGAAATAAGCATGTGTAAGGCGCTTTTCACACGTGGAGCAAATTATCTGGCACAGTGCAACAGGCCTATTCCATGCACAATGCATTGTAATTGTGCACTGCACACAATATTGAACATGGTGATTAGGTATTGTGCTTTCACAATCCACATTGATCATGTTTCCCTGCACAATGCAATAGTGCATTATAAAATGTCACTCAGCCATTACCATCTGTTACACAATGTTGCTGTTCCACATAATGCTGCAATATATCTCCATCTGCCTGCACAGTCCACCCTCCATACCTATGGATTCTGTATGCATGAAAATATAACCACCAAAAAAAAATCCAAAAAGCAAAGCATGACTTTGCCATTTTATAAAGGGGCTATAATTTTATTACTTCATTGTACATAATGGTACTTGAACTTTCACCGATTTTGGTATCCACAATGTGTGTGTGTCCTGGAACAAAAACCCAGTGGATAACAAGGATCCACTGCATTTATACTACACTGAGGGGAACACTGGATGCCAGCCTAAAAGTGCTTGTCAGAGTTCCTAGAATATCACTTCTCTTTCATTTTGTTTATTAATCTGGCTCTGTTTCCTAGGCTTATTTTTTTAAATATTGTGCCTGATTTTATATAGGCTTGCCTGTCTTCTTCTTGGTGAAAAAAAGGGGGTGAGTGACAGATAAGTCAATCAACTAGGTTTTTTTTTTTAACCCTGAAAATATAAAGTGTGAATGTGACAAACGGGTTTTCAAAATTGGGATACCAGTTCATACACCGAGAAGGCAGGATTAGCTATGGCTCCATGTCGAATATACACTCACTTCATTGCTGCAGAGCTTATAAAAAGGGCCTTAAAGTCCCCGTTTTACTTTCTCCTGCATTCAGACTTTTTAAAGCCTCAAGTTCTTTCCATCTCAATTGTTAAGAAAGGGGTGGTTTTTTGGAAACTTGCTAAAATGCATAGAAGGAAAAGTGCAATATTCCTACACCAGTTACTTAGTTAAGTACAAAACAACTAATGAATTACTCTTGGCCTGACCCCTCCCCAAACCAGACAGAAATACCATCTACCTATACTCTGTTGGAACAATTAATCTATTTCTCTCCATGCACTTGATGCCTGGTAAACTGGGGGAGTTAGAATCGTGGCAATCATATCACAATGATGAATAAAAGGAATTGTGGATACAGAACAGTCACCTAGATTTACTCATCTGTAACCTTTCAATTTTCATGATTGTGACATCACACCTAGTATGATTGTGGCGATACATATCATCCCTATATCTATGGAACTGGTATCTATGGTTTCATTTATTCACATCTAGTAAAATATGTCATCTCTAGGCATTTTCTAGGTCATCCAGAGTGGCTCTATTATATTCTTGGACCAGAAGTATTTTATTTCAGTATAATTCACTATTATCTGTGGTTTCATAAATTACAAATATAGTCCACGAGCATATTCCCTGGGCATATGTAAGTCTTATTTTAATCAGTCTATCAAATGATACTATCACATAACAAAATGCAGACAGTTTTTTCAGTGCCTCTGCATTGCATCGAGTCTTCTTTCCTGCTGCTTAGAAATGGTATCCAGCTGTTGAAAAAGCAATGCTGTATTCTTTTTGTCATAGAAAGTGTACCTTTACCTTCTTGCATTCCTGCAGAAGAACTAATTTAAATGGATTAGCTTGTAATGTCATCCACTCAGCGCATATTTGCATTGCATTCCAAATGACACACAGAGGGGAGGGGAAAACAGGTGAAGACAAACAGTAAGCAAATGTCCTTTCTTTTTTAAATGGCTGAACTTTGCCAAAGAGACTAGAATCATTCTTCCTCCAACTCCTTGCTGCTAAAGGGACTTCAGCCACCTCATTAGCATCGCCAGCCCGGGAAACCTGTTCAACAGAAAGAGCTGCTTTTGCCCCAGGTGACTGCTAATAAATGCCAAACATAACAGGGAAGGCAGTTAGGGGCTCCTAATAATCTCAGCTATCAACAAATCCTCATTAACTTAGTGGTGGTTCATTATGGTGAAACACTCAACCAGGAGCTGATACTTCTCAGTCTCTGCATGCTGTCAGTTTAAACATAATCCTGCCTGAATGAGACAGAAAGAAAGATAAAGTGATACCAAAATGCAAAGGAAAATTTCACAGCCATGTTCCAGTGATGGCCGTCTGCAGAGAGAACAAAATGCAAATGACAGCTTGATTGTGGGGTTATTTCCTTCTATTTAGTAAGCATCAAACTGCTGCCAGCTATAATCTGATGGGACTCTATTAATTGTTTCTGCTTGTCTGCCCTCATGCTTTACGCACTACCTTCACATGACTAGTAGGGATTTTTTAAAAGTATGTTGACAGTTTAATACCCAGATCTTAAAGATACTAGACCTATAACACACTTCAAACATAAATCAATTAAAAATGAATGCAGTTAAAATATTGTTTGTTTGGGTTTTTTTTTACATTGTTGGTCCAGTTCCTTGAGGGCACTGGATTCAAGGATGAGCTAAGTGGATATGACCAAGAATAATGCCTTGAATAAAGGGCTGACACTGAAAAGGTGCAGGTGATTTCCCCTCTCCATGGAATGACCCTTGACTTATCCATAGGTCATATCAAAACCCATAATTTAGGTCTCAAACCTGCCCTCAACCTTTACATTAAGTCCATTTATATAGGACTATATATGGTACACATCTGCAGAGAGGTGTGAGCTTTGGTGAGTACTCAAGACTGTTAGATCGTGGGGCTGAGACTCAAAGATCTGAAATCCTGAAAGGAATTAGGCCTTCAACAGGATCATCAGGACTAAATGTCTAACAGAAATAAAATCTTCTTTGCTGTGTGATATGGAGGGCAACCTGCCAACCAAGCTACGAATTCAAGGTGACGGATTGCAGCACATGTCTCCAAAATGGATAAGCAGCCAGTACAGTCAGTACAGACTGTCAGGCAGGGTGCCAGGGTTTCACGAGATGCTTGTTGAATGCTCCTAATAGCAAACTGAACTGCAGCTGGGTCATAAGAGGTGCCTCATCCTCTAAACCAGAAAAGGCCAGAATGATCAGCTCATCCAGAAAATGGCTTGGAGGACAAGTAAATATATTTCCTGTTTCAAATTTGTTTTTAAAAGCAGAGGATCTGTATGGAGAAGGTGTGACAATTACTCACTATCCCCCCAAGCTTTTCTTTTTGTCTAATTGGAAAGCCCACTTTGCATTTTGCAGAAAACAAACCATGTCTCCTGAACTGGTCCAGGAGCTACTAATGTATATGACTGGAATAGCAATAGGGGATCAAGCAGATGGTGCATAAAACACCATGTATGTATGTATTGTCGAAGGCTTTCATGGCCGGAATCACTGGGTTGCTGTGAGTCTTTTGGGCTGTATGGCCATGTTCCAGAAGCTTTCCCTCCTGATGTTTTGCCCACATCTGTGGCAGGCATCCTCAGAAGTTGTGAGATATCTGACAACTGCTAAGGATGCCTGCCACAGACGTGAGTGAAAAATCCAGAGAGAAAGCTTCTGGAACATGGCCATACAACCCAAAAGACTCACAGCAACCCACAATGTATGTAGATTAATACACATATGGGGTGGGAGTGTAATGCATATATACAAATACAAACACAAACAAGATCCTGATACCTCTGTAGTTGTTTGCAACAGAAAGCAATCCAATTTGCTCAGCCAAAAGGGCTGGCAGATTTAGATAGGCAGAATGCAATTACCCAAGACACAATTTGTCTGGAGACGCAACAGTCACTGTCCTCCCCATTGTGAAAGGTGACATGAGAGCCTTAGTAGCCAAGACTGCAATCATGGGCTGTCTTAGAAGCTTTACTTGATTTCATCAAATTGGTGGTTTAGTTCAGTCAGCTCTGACTCAAGCTGAGTTGCAAATGAGACTTACATAGCAGTTGCCTGTGGCTTTGAACTCCTCCTCAGGTCAAGACTGTGAGAATTTGATTCTTCAGGCCTTCCTTGAATGGAAATCCACAAAGTTACTGTCCCAGGCAAATTCTAAAGTACTCATCTGCCCACGTGTAATAGTTACTCGTCTATGGAAGGCCAACATTCTAATAGAGACAAATGAATAATTTTTTTCTCATTTTACTAAGTTCTCTCCTGGTGATAATTTGAAGCATGCCATGGCTGACCAGGGTCTACTCACAAACCTGTCTTGGCTCACACTTTTCCTAACAGCAAAAGGTAATTGACAGTCCAAGTGGATGAAAGATTGGAATTGGACTCTGAAAATCAGAAATGAGCAACAGCATTACATTTGGAACTAAATATGACTTAATGCAGCCTTTCTCAATCTTTATACCCTGTAGGAAAACTTGAAATGATGTTCAATCTAAGGGTGGCCATCATAAAAATGATCATATCCACTTCTTTAAAAAAGGTTATTATTTCTCCAGTCATGATCCCCTGTAGAAACCCTAGCAATATTTCAAGGAACCTTATAGTTCTAAGCTGAGAAACCTTTATTTAATGTGGTGACGGTAGTTAGGAGCATCCATGTTAACTCTACACCAATGTACTCAAAAGGAAAGGACCAATCCTGCATAGTATAAGTTCTCAGGAAGACCTCAAATTCTCCAGGATACTGTTGTAGAAAGGATGGATTGCACTGCTTCATAGCAATCTGGTCTAGATGAGAATTCTATATAATATTTAGTTCTGCAGTGCAAATGTTGTATAAATAATGCTATCCTGCTTACCCCATTTGTCAAAGTGGTAGAATACATGCAGGAACAGATCTGGCTTTCTCTTGGGAGAAAAAAAAACTGATGGAGGCACATCTTAAACACTTCAACAAACAACCAAATCTACTGTTTCCACATCAGAAAGCCAGTTAGCACCCATAAATGGTGTCACCTTTCAGACTCCCAAACCAGCTGTTTCATTTCTTTGAGTACTTCACTCAAAATGCTATTTCCTGATGTTTCTCTTTTACATACTGATGACTGGTACATAGGCTGAAGAGATCTGTTTTTATGCATTTCAAAAGAATAAGGCAAACCTAGCTATTCAGAATAATTGCATAACAATTAGGTCCGACTCCATACAGGTTATCTTTTTCCTCTATTTTAAATGTTCTGCAATTTAATTGACTATATTTTATATTTTACTATTTAGAACCTTGGGGCTGTGGTGGTGCAGCAGGTTAAATCACTAAACTGCAGAACTTGCTGACCGGAAGGTCAGTGGTTCGAATCTGCAGGACAGAGTAAGCTCCCATTGTTAGCCCCAGCTTCTGACAACCAAGCAGTTCAAAAACATGCAAATGTGAGTTGATCAATAGGTACTGCTTCAACAGGAAGGTAATGACGCTCCATGCCATCATGCTGGCCACATGACCTAGGAGTTGTCTACGGAAAATGCTAGCTCTTCAACTTAGAAATGGAGATGAGCACCAACTCCCAGAGTCGGACATGACTGGACTCAATATCAAGGGGAAACCTTTATTGTTACTATTTAGTGTCTTAATTTATGAGGCATGTAAGCACTATAGAAATATTTAGAGAATATTTTTGCTTCGATTTGCTTTGAAACAAACAGATTTTTGGAAAATATGGGGAAAATTTATTGAGTATATTTTTAATGAGTGAAAGGGGTGCAAGCCAGCAACAGAGGCAATGAAATTTTGGACTTGAGAAACAATATGAGTTGGTTGGTCTTGGTGAAGGGGGCACAAAGTAAGGGGAGGGGGGATATATAATAATAATAATTATTATTATTAATAATAATAATAATAATAAAAAAACATGTATAAGTAGATAAAAAAGTGTGTAGTAGAGCGATATGTAGTAAAGTTGTAATGGAAAAGTCCAAAACTGATAAGAAATATGTTTTAAAATGTTTTTGGATTTGATTTTTCTTTATTGTCGGATTGTATACAATATGATATGTTTAAGATTCTGTAAAATGAGAAGAATATATACTTATACATTTTGACTGATAAATAATAATAATATTAATTATAAAACATGTATAAGTAGATAAAAAAGTGTGTAGTAGAGAGATATGTAGTAAAGTTGTAATGGAAAAGTTAAAAACTGATAAGAAATATGCTTAAAGATGTTCTTGATTTTTTTTACTGTCGAATTGTATACAATATGATATGTTTAAGATATTGTAAAATGAGGAATGTAAACTTATACATTTTGACTGATAAATTAATAAAAAAACCAGAAAAAAGAGAATATTTTTGCCTCAAGAAAGTCTAGAAATCTTTCTGTCTATCTAGCTTTCTATCTATCATCTCACAATTACACAAATACACCCCTGAACTTCTTTTTCTTTTTTCCCTTGATGTTTGTTTGGACTGCATCTCTCTGATGTCCCAGTCTAAGTTCTCTGTTATGCAAATAGCTCACTTTGAGAATGTCTTTATTTTTAATCTCAAGAAATAATACACATAGGTTTGGACAACTAGAGTTCATGCACCAACAAGCATGTCTCTCTTAGTTAAGTCTACATGGCTGCTGACTTCTATTTGATGTTACAGGTAAATACGCTCCTTAAGAAAACAGAGCCTGTTTTTTTTTTTGGTTTTTTTTTACTGCCAGTTAAGGAATGCCCCACATAACACCACTGTATTAACTTGACTCACATAAAAGAGCAGAGAGGAATATTTGTAACAAAATTCCTACCCACCAAGTGTTGCAGATTTAAAAACAAGTGTGTGGGAACTACTTGGGAAGTCTGTAGGAATGTCAAGTATGAATAGGAGTATTTGTGTGAGAACCCAGAACTGAGATAAATGTTTTCCAAACCTTTTCAAGACTTCTTGAGATTAAGTAGACCCTTGATCTTTTTATTTTCTTTCCTGCCTTAGCCTGAATTGAAATTCAAAGTTAATATCCATGTTAACAAACAGTAGTTTGGGTTTAAAACTATCTAACAAACTGTATGTTTTATAGCAGCATTCACAATTGTCACTTTCTAGGAAAACAGGTGTTTATTTTTATATCTCTATATTGAATATGAGATTTGGGGTTTTTTTTTTGTCTCTTAATGAAAATGGAAAATAAGTGGAAACAAATAACAGCAATAGCTGGAGCAAGAATGTCCATTTTTCCCTATGAAAAGTACCGTCATACAAAATCATTCCACAGAAATTCCCAGAAAACCCTTAAAAGGCAATCTCTTCACTGAACTCTTTTGAGTGTATTAATTCCTATTTCAATGGCTCCTTCCACAACTAGCAGAACAGTTGGAACTGCATTATATGGTCAATGTAGATGCAGTCTGTATGTGTTTATATATAATCTGATTTTTCTCCTGTTTTGTTGCCTACTGTGTATCCTTTGCATTTCCTGGAATTTGGTTCCAGGACTCCCTGTGGATATGAAAATCCATGGATGCTCCTATAATGACATATAAATGTGTGTCCAATATATAAAATGGAAAAATCAATGTTTGCTTTTTGAATTAAAAAAAACCATTTCAACCATAGATTATGGAATCTATGGATGCAGAATCCATGAACACATCTGTGTAACGTAAAAGATTTCAAGTTGCTATCTCTAACCCAAACACACCAAAAAGGATCCTGTAAAAGATATTAGCTGGCATCATGCTAGAATAGTATGATAGCACAAGTCCAACTTACACTATTTTGACTTTATTGGTTACTGTGGAGGTCAGAATTCTGTGCAATGACCCAAATTCTTCCCAAATTGATGCAGTATCCACCTCTCCGTAATATTGAGACATTAGGGAGTAGGAGAATCAGCAGTGATTTGTCCAGCTATTTTCCTCTAGACTGATGTCTTTCAAGAATATTCTCTGCAGATCCCTCTTTAGGACCTCTAGAAGTTCCTGGAGAACCCAGTTGCAGTGCTGGCTGTAGGAATATAGCTGGATGTATCTACACTGATCCTCTCCACCCTTTAATACCACAGAAACAGTAGTGTTAGTGTAGGCTGTTTGCGTGAAAGGTTACTTAAAATATGGATTTAGGAAGATAACATCAGTAAATACAGCTATGGAAACATAAGTCTCAAGATACAGAACTCCAGCCACTGTTTTTCCAGTTCTGTTGTTATGGCATCATGAACAGCTGAGACCTACAGACCTCCTCTCCTGCCCGAGTCCTTTAAAAGGTGTTGCAAGTTATCCATCGCTCTTTAGATGCAATGAAATTAGTAAGAACAGCAGGGAGAAATTCGCCAATAGCAACTAATTCAGAAAAGTTAGACAGTGCCCTTGGTGATGGCAATTTGTCTGAGCTTTGTTTCTTTTTTTAGGAGCCAGATGATGTGAAAAACGATCACTCAGTGACAAAGTTAATCAGCAACTGCCTGAAACACTGACAGTGTATTAACTCGCAAGATCACATTCAGCAAACATGCCAAAGCAGCAGAATGACCCCATCTGCCCTGTACACAACCATTAACCCTCTCAACATTTAACCTGAGAAACAACTGGAAATGTTGAAAGAAATTTAAAAACGAGAGTCCAAGGGTCACATAAACAGAAAGCTCCTTTTTTTACCCAGTGGCTCCAAGCAACCCCCTGTGGACATTGGACAACGATATGACAAATTGCATTGGAAAATGCAGACGTACATTAACATCTACAGCTCTAAGGAAAGTCGTGTTTTGGACTACAGCTCCTGGAATCCTGTCTGCAAGATTCCTCATGAATGTGTCATTCTACATAGATGTGACAGTCTCTACATTCTGCATCTATATCAAAAAGTGGCATCATTGATGCCTTCATGAATGTTATTAACCTATACGTAAGTTGATGTCCACTTATAATTAATAACACCATGCTGCCTGCAATGACAATTAACAAAAAGGATGCTCAGAGTGACTATCAAAAGCAGACTATGAATTAAATGCATGAACTTGATAAAAACATACACATATAAAATGCATGCACAGTGAAAAGTATGACCATGAATTAAAACAAAGAAAATTTAAAAGTACATGAATAAAATGGAAAAATCCATGCATATAATATAGAATTAGTGCCCCATCTACTAGCCTCATCTTTAACAGCAAGATGGCCAAAGTCCTGTCATCTGGCAGAAGCACAATGGAGAGGGAACAAACTATTCCCTTTTATCATGAAGTCCTAAAGTTTGGAAGCAGCATCAATAATTTTCTTACTGAAACCTACCGAGCTCCAGTTCAGGCTTAGACTGAGTTTTGTGTCAAAAGACATGAACAAATTGGCAAATTATTTGCTTGTTTTTCTGAACAATGTTGGTACATCAAACTAACAAAATGGAATAGCCTAATCAAAATAAATATGTGCATACACAAAACAATCTAATTGTGTAGCTCAAATCAGCAGAAACCTATACCTTTAATAAATAGAAAACTGAAATGAACAAAAATGCGAAACTAACACAGATGGACCCATATAGACTTTCTTTGAGAGAGATTTCTAGGAATATAGGGCCACGAACATAAAGGCACTAAATGCTCTTCTCGACAATCTGATGGAGCTTGAAAACACTTCCCTATGCAAGGTTAATCTATGGGTGCAACCATTCCTTGAAATAACCAGCATTAATTCCTTGCCCCTTTATCTAACTGTGTGGCTTTCTTTCTAAGTCTGCCTCACATATGAACAGAGTTCAAATAATCTCTTCCTCCCAACTTGTTTTGTGTATGACTCTAAATTTTGCTCAGTTCACCTCTGTCCTTGGATGGACTGTTTTTGTGAGATTCCTTGCTTGATGTCTAGACATAAGAAGCTGCCGACACAGTGTAGATAAGGAAATGCTTGATCCTTATCCAGCAGAAATCTCTGAACTCTACCCAAGACTCTCACAAAGTGGCAGGAAGATGTGAGGGTAGAAGAACGACAGTGGAAAGTGCTCCACTGTGAAATCAAGCAAGGAATGTGCAAAGACACAGAAATTCTTGGGAACAGAAGTTTACAGCAACTAACAAACAGTAACTGCTCCTGATGTATCATTAACCTTCTGGCAGAGATTTCCTTCTCTCTAATTAAGTTCTCCAAAAGCTTGGTTTCCCTTGAACTTTCTCAGCTGTGCTTTAACATGTTGCCAACTGGACATTTTGTTCATTTTGGGCATTACCTAGGTAATGGCCACAGCCATTCAAGTTGTTCAGCCCTTCAACCCACTATTACTGACCAGTGATTCCCACCCCAAGTTCCCCTTTGACTACAAATCCCATTTCCCACTGATAGCATGAACAGCAGGCAAAAATGATGAGATATGCAATACAAATTGGGTAGGCTAGGGCTAAAATGAGGAACTAACATTATTCTGGCAATGGCTTTCCATCGTCTGAAGCAGTTTATACAGAAGTGGATGGACTGGTTCAGTTGTATACATGACAGGGTTTGGATTAAATGGTCCTTGCAGTCCTTTCTACCTCTAAGGTTCTAGGAAGACACATTATCTATTTAAATGTATATGCTCCAGTCAACATTTAGAAATAGTGGACTGAAACATATACATTGGGCTAGGCAATTTTAAGCAAATCCATTCCTCTTTTGCCACGTTTCAATGGTGTAGCATCTCTGCCTTTTCAGTAAGATGAACATTTGTACCATATTCAGCAGCAGCTCTTCCAGTCCAATCTCTGAGACATGAAAATTGAGTCTTAAATCTGTTATGTAATACTGTGCATAATGTACACATTATTGACCATATATTATTCCTTGTTGTTTTTATGTGCCTTCAACTCATTTTTAACTTAAGGAAAACCCCATTATAAGGCAACTCTATAATGGGGGATGGGGATGATGATGATGATGATTATTATTATTATTATTATTATTTCATTGAGGGGTTTGCCTTTGTCTCCCTCCGAGACTCAGAGAGTGTTGCTTGCCTAAGGTTACCCAATGGGTTTTCATGGCCAAACAGGGATTTGAAACTTGGTCTCCAAAGCTGTAATGCCAGTCAAGGATGTTCAATGATTCTTCTTAGGTCCATGTTTTTAACACAAACTGACCTGATTCATACTACCGGGACATGAGAATACACTTCTCATATTTTTTACTTTTGTAACAGTTCTTAAATCAAGACTGTGTGTTACCTAGAAGACAAGAAGTTTAAATTTAAGCTGCCATACTCATTAGAAAAGACAATGATGCCTGGCGAAGTAGAAGGCAGCAGGGAAAGAGGAAGAACACATTATTGGATATACAAAGTCAAGGAAACCATGGCCCTGAGTTTGCGAGACCTAAGCAGGACTTCTTATAAGAAGGTGACTTGGAGGTCTCTGGTTCATATCCTCACTATACGTTTATGTTGATTTGATAGCAATTAATGACAACAGACTCACAGAGTGCTTGCCAGCATTCAAACACCATACCACAAAAGGCTCTCAAAAATGACTGTTATAAGTAGTGACCTTATTTATGCAAATTATTGTGTGCAAAAGAGTAAATACTCATAAGAGTGCCGCTGTAACACTATGGGAAAGAAACCTTAACAGGCATCCAATATGAAACATAAACTCAAGATCATAAAGTAAAGAAAGGATAACCTTTTACACAGGACAGATTGAAGCATGCAATTATCCACTGGGAATAGCCATTCATCTTGCCAGCTCCTCAGTCAGCCAACAAACAATAAAGGCTGAGCAACCAGTCAGTCAACAGTCCATGTTAACTTCAAATGTCAGCTCCTAAGAGCAAAATCATGGCACATAGCAAATCTTGATGATGGTAGTACAACAGAAATAAAAAAAAGAATGGCTAGGAAAATACTATATATATTTGTGCATAAGCTGACCCGAATATAAGCCAAGGCACCTAATTTTACCACAAAAACTGAGAAAGCTTATTGACTTGAGTATAAGGGAAATGCAGCCGCTACTGGTTAAGTTCAAAAATAAAAAAATCAATAAAATTACATTAATTGAAGCATCTGTAGGTTAAATGTTTTTAAATGTCCAACTCTGATTACCTATATACTTGAGTATAAGCCAACTTGAATGTAAGCTGGCCAGGACCCTCACTTGAGTATAAGCTGAGGGCTGAAAAACTTGGCTTATACTCGAGTATATACAGTATCTTGTGGCTGTGAATTACATTATGTAACAAAATTTGAAAGTGTTATTTGAAAGATATTTCCTGTTTAATTGTGCAGTACTTACTTTGAAAGAAATTATTATACTCCAGAAACATGGTTTTTGTAGCTGCCACAAACTATGGGACTCTATTAGATATTTATGGAAAAACTATAGCAAACCAGCTAAAATGGGGGAAAGGGGTTTCCTCCTTCAACTCCTCACTATAGGAAACAATTTTCAGAAGGATGGCTGGGATGTTGCTTCTTATATCCCTCAGCACTGACTCACCTTAGATGGTGGCTTCCCTCTGCCTAACAGTAGGGCCAGCTTTAACTGTCAGAATGCAAAACTGTGTGTATCTTACAAAAGATATACCAGGTGTTGTTTTGTACCTTCAAGTCATTTCCAACTTATAATGACTGTAAGGTTTCCTGGAGTTGAGATTTTTAACTGTCGCACCTCAGATAAGCTTCACCTTGCTAAAGACACCAAGCCACACACAGAACGTAGTTTTTTGTAGTTTATTTAGAAAATAGGCAAAAGATAGTTCATAAAAGGGAAAAGTTCAGTTCCAAAAGATAGGTACAAAACAAGGTTGTAAGCAATAAGTCCATAGAAACATAGAGCATGAAACAAGGTCCCTTTCATAGAAGCCACAGGTCCCAGCAACCAGAATATATCCACATGAGAATCTAGGAAAGCAAACTTGGCACAGGAAAGCAGACTTGCTTCTTGATCAAGCAATGAAGTTGCATTGACAGAGATCTCCCTTTCAGCAGAGTGTTTTAAAAGCATGACATAAAGGCATTCCTTTGCCCTTTGACCTCCCGTTTATTAGCTCTTTGAAGACTTCTACACAGCCCTCTAAATTCCAGTCTCGAAGTCGATTGAGAGACGCAGCCTCAGAGTCAAGGCCACTGAACTTGTTAGTGTTATCAGGCAAAGATCTACCCTCCCTTTCTGCTTCTTGCACCTGAAATCCCTCATCAGAAATAACCTCCTCATTTCTTCCCATGGGAACAACTCCCTGCTCTTCATTTTGTTGTGGTAATCTCTGAGCGGTTAGACTCAATTTAACCCTCTCTGGGGGAGATTCCACCAAAATCAGCAGAGTAGCAAAAGCAAAGCTTTCAAATGCGACAGTTACTTACACTGGGTGAGCAAGAGAAGCCTTTAGGATTGCAATGGACTGCAGAGTCTCAATAAAAGTTCAAAAAGTATTTATTCAGGTAAAAAGAACTCCATTGTAGATAGAAAGGCTTGGGAGCTGTCTAGACTACTATAGACTGGTTTCTAAGGAAAAATAAGAAAGGAAAAATAACAAACATCTACATAGTTACATCTTGCCAGGAGAGATGGCAGGATGCTTCTTGTTAGCTTGAAGAACAAAGGGAGAAGAGAGAACCAAAATGGTTCTGACCTCATGGTCCATTTTATTGGGGCCATAAAAGACATTCTGACCAATAGGAAGTTAGTGTCCCTAAAGATTCACATTTCTACTAACTTCAAAGTAAGGGATGTGACGTAAACAGGATAGAGTGAAACACAGTAAAGCCTGTCTAGGCATGCTTTGGAAACAGGGAAAGGATTCCCTCAATCTAAATCTATCATCTATCTAACTACATTTAGACTTGAGTAGTCCAGGATGATTTCCCAACACATTTCTCACAGCATCAGAGACATCTTCAAATTCATCCTGAATCTGCTGAATCCCATCATTATGCACATACAACCCAGAATCCTCATTATGCACATACAACCCAGAATCCTCATCAAAATCACACAAAGGCACATCAGAGTCACACAAAGGCAAAGGCTGAGTCACAACATTAACTTAGCCAAAGTCAGCAATGGGTTTTCATGGCTGAGTAGGTATTTGAACCCTGGTCTCCAGAGTCATAGCCAAATATGCAAACCGCCATGCCATGTTTGTGCTACAGCCTATTAATATGTTAAATATACAGTGTTCCCTCATTTATCGCAGGGTTAGGTTCCAGAACTACCCACGAAAACTGAAAATCCGCAAAGTAGGGATGTTATATCTGTGGGCTGTGGCGCAGGCTGTTGAGCAGCTGCAATAAATCACTCGAGGCCAGCCCGTGGTGGGGTGAGCACCCATCAATTAAAAATAAAAAATAGCCCCTGCTCGTTGCTGACCTAGCAACCCAAAAGATAGTTGCATCTATCAAGTAGGAAATAAGGTACCACTTATAAAAGTGGGGAGGCAAGTTTAACTAATTTACAACCTGGAATGAGGAAGTGCCGTTAGAGTGGATGATGAAGCAGCTGCTCCCCCCGAACATCCCCTCAGAAGAAGGTTAAATTGCCTCTGCGTCAGTCTGTCTCGGGCTTTGTTTGATATGTTTATGGGCATTGAATGTTTGCCCTATGTGTGTATAATGTGGTCCGCCCTGAGTCCCCTTCAGGGTGAGAAGGGCAGAATATAAATACTGTAAGTAAATAAATAAATAATATTTGTGTTGTTTGCAAGTAGCGCCCTGTCCCTTCCTCACCTCTCAGGCACACCCATGCGCCCTCCTGCTGCTGCTGTTGCCACTACCTTGTGAGGTGAAAACAAAGCTGCTTCAACCTCCTTTTCTCTCCCTTCCTTAGGCTTCTTCTTAGGAAGGAAGTAGAAAGAGGGATTTATAATATTATTTTATGATTTATACTATTATTTTAGTGTTTATTAAAAACCCGTGGAACAGCGAGGGGGCGAAAAGCAAACCGTGAAGTAGCGAGGGAACACTGTCAAAGGGGTTGGCAAAATCAATTTCTTTCCTGCTAGACAATTTGCCTGCATAGGGCTTCTTGTTGCCAATCATGAGTTGAGAAATGTCAGGCCACCCTACATAATAGCATAACACATGAATGCAATACTGTACAATAATATTAACACTGCAATGCCTTAAAAAACTTTCAGTACATGACAGCATATAGAGAGAAAATTAAAAGGAACACAGATTGAATATAATGCCAGTACCTCTGCCCAAAATATTACAAAACAAGTTTCAGTTCAAAAATAACTCAACCCAAATGAATTCACACTACTAGTGCATTGTAAGCAGAATGTCACAAAGATTAAAAATTACCTGCACCTAACAGGAATACCAAGAAAGTGCAACAGAAAGAACAGTAATTAGCTTCCAGGTGTTCACTTTAAGCGTCTAAGCTGGTTTATAAAAAGCCACAGGAGAATGCACAGGATGGTCTTCCAAAAATATGAGGTTATACTATTTCTATTAGTCCATGCCAAGTCTGCCTCTTGATCTCTTAGCAACACTTAACAGACTGCAAGATGGACAAAATATTTACCAGATTTCCTTTTCACTGGAAAAAAATCCACTCTTACTCAGGATTATTGGTTCTGTTAGTGGAAAAAGATTTGGAATAGGGAGTTAGGAAATAGATTCTTGGTAGATCTGGATAGAGAAACCATATACCATAAGTACATTAAGTCCACCACAGGCTTAATGAAGATAATGAGAAACAGTTATTAATAACCTCCTATCATGAAAACAGAGGGTTGATCATGCCAGGTTTAACCACATGGATGGAGTCTACAGATATAGGTATGAATACTATGTAGTAAATGATAAAATAGTTCAACCACATGGCTCTTTATCATCTACAGTCAAGCTTCAGGATATGAAGCCAGAATCTTGTTGGTGTCATTTTGAACTGCTATCAAGTCAACTTTCATTTATGACAACTATAGGAATGAGATACCTATAAGTCATCCAATCCTCAACAGCTGTGTTCAGGTCTTGCAGGCCAAGGACCATTGCTTCCTTGACTAGGTCTATCCAGCTGAAATGCAGTCTTCCTCTTTTTATATCCCCCCCCCCCAATCTTTCCAAGCATTATCATCTTTTCTGGTGAGCCTTGTCATGTTATGACCAAGGCACAGTAGCCCAGGTTAGACATCTTGGCTTATAGGGAGAGTTTAGGTCTGATTTGTTCTATGACACATTTATTTGTCTTTCTAGCAGTCCATGGTATCCTCAAAAAACTCCAGCACCATATTTCTAATAATATTTTCTTCCTATCAGCTTACTTCATTTTCCAGTTTTCATAACCATACATACAAATAGGAAATACAATATCATGGCCAATTCTAATGTTTGTATTCAGTGATAATCAGATTCTTAACAGGATGTCTTGGGGGCCTTTCATTCATAGGGTCACCATAAGTTGACTTTACAGCAAGTAACAGCTAATGATACTAACAGAATATCAGCTCCTAACTTTAAAATTCTTTCTGCTGCAGCAAAGAAACTGGTTAACAGTATCTGGTCTCTAAATCTTGTCTGAAATTCAAAACAGCTTGTTCTCCCTCTTATGGTAAGCCATGGAGGAGAGGAGAATCTTCTATCTTAACAGTTAAAAGACAGCACTCTGGCTAAAGCACTTTTCTTGATGTACCACCCAGACCAATTCCTGTTTAAATATATATTTCAAAAATGGTCTGAAGGCAGAGGAAGGAACTTGTCACTGTCCATCAAAATTAGCTGGATAGTAACATACAGTAAGCACAGAGTTTACTTAGCCTTTCCCACTACTAGAAATGTATTATGTTTTTACAGAGGTTCTCATATTTATTTTTAAGGGTGCAATGAGAAGTATCAACCAGTACATGCAACTTTTATGCAGATCTGTGCTCTCTTTTGTTCTCTTTTTGAGGGTTGATGCAGTTCTTTGTTACTGGTGAAGCAAAAGTAATTGCCCTTTCCCATTAGGAGCTATGCTGGCTTGCAATATTCCTTCTCCACACAAATCCTTGTGGCCAAAGCTTTGCAAATTTCCAAAGAGAGTATCTTGCTTTGTCTGGAGGAGTCATTTTCTGAAATGTGAACAGCTGACTCAGCTTACCATAAAGGAGAAACCCAGCTTCATGTCAGCAAAATGCTAGACCGTAAGAAATGAAACAGATGGCTTTTAAAAATTCAGCATATAGACTAAGTACTTCATTTCAATGCATAGCCATGGGACCAAGGATTTGGACAGCTAAACTGATAGGCTAATGGTTGTGTTGTGTTACTTAATGACATTTTAAAAGTGTTGCCACATTAATAAATGTAAAGAGCAATTTTAACAGGTATTGAAGACTGAGAAATTAATTTGGTACTAGCAAAATTGTGTCTCCTGTTTTTGCACCCAGCATTTCTGGCATTTGTTCATTTTGGGGGAACATTTAGTTTGGCACTTGGCTAGCAAATGCCACAAGGACAAATCTTGAAAAGGTTATTATTTTTTGGATTACAATAGTATCAAGGAATCTCAGTTAGAACAACTAGACTGCAGGATCAATATTAGAAATTATTTGCAACAATGTGATCTTTATGTATTGCAAAATTAATTTCTGGATTTTTTTTAAAAAAGAAGACTGGAATAATTGATGAGTGACAATCATGTCATCTGCTAGTAGCCGTGAGAGCCAAACAGAAAGTATATATACTGTATTCAGTGGAAACAATCTGGAATATAAGAGGGGAGAGATGAGCATGGAATCTTGTCTTTCCCAGAAAACTCAGGCAAAAGCAAACTTCTGCCTCTCCTAGTTCATGTATTCTTCCTCATTAACAATGTTTGCCATCTTAACTTCACTCCGATGTTGCTTGGCCAGTTTTCAAAATGTTGGCTGGCATGTAGTTCAATATCACTGTTAAGAGTTTTTAAAAAGAATCCCTCTCTCAAAATTTAAACATTTTATATCATTATTCCTAATGGTCTGCTTTTGCTGCTTAAAATTTTTTCAAGACAAATGTGAATGACTTTCTTTCCAATACACAAGTGAATAACAAGCACATTTGTGCATATGGTCTAGAAACAGGGTGCAAATAATCAATTTAAAACAAGGATATCAGCAGCTCTGCCTTCTCAAGCCAATGCAAACAGTAGGTTTAACCTTGGAAGAAGTCAAAGAACATTCCTTATCTAATTCCCAGGATGGGTACCTGATTAGTCAGAAGGTCATTTAGTTATTTTAAAATAGAAATGCCTTTGTCGATAAAGAAAAGGCTATCTCAGGCAGGAAAGGGAACAGTAGTAAATTCACTTCTGTTAAATATACAAAGAAGTCTGTCTGGGGGGCTGGTTCAGCTGACCAAATACTACAATGCCAGATATAAGTAACTCATTAGAGACAAGCCATTTGTTTGCAACATCTGGCCTTTGCAGTGTAGAGAATTCATGACCTACTAAACAGCAGCTCTGGGGATGGAAGCTGAGCAAATCTGTGCAGAATTCAACACTCAGTGCAGCAATTCTGTAGTTGTTCACCTCACGTGCAACCTAGGGCTTAGTCCACATTTACTGTATCCCACAAAAATCTTCAAAGTGGCTTAGCAACAAGAAAATCACAACTCCATGGGAAGCACCCCTCACTCAAAATATTCTCCTCTTACTGAAACTCTTGTTGGCTCCCCTTGAAATTCCTTCACTAGTTTCATTTGAGAATAAACACTGAAATTACACTTGAATCTCATTTGAAATAAAATCTGATAACCACCTGGAGATGAGGGAACCCACTTAAGAATACTCCACATCCTTATTAACTCTATTTTGATTCAATCTGGACATTTAGCTGAATGTGATGGACCCTTGACATGCTACTGACTTGTCAAATATACAATAGGTGCAGTATGGTTAAATGTTCTCATTTTCTATTCTTGCAGAATTCAGGTACATAGGTTTACCTCCATCTCCTATATGAAGAAAATTTGGAAAGTAAAACAGAACTAAATGATTTCTGATTCTGGTTGCTTAGATCAGTGTTTCCCAAACTCTGTTCCACCAGATGTTTTGGACTTGAGCACCCAGAATTCCTGATTACTGGCCAAAGCAGCTAAGCTTCTGGGAAGTGGAGTTCAAAACACTTGGAAGGCTAGAGTTTTAGGAATCATTGGCACAGGTTATTGAAAATCATAATCTCTCAGTTAATACATCCTGCCACATCCCAGTTCAGCATCCCAATAATCAGTCCTTGACTATTTTGTCATCTCATGCTCTTCAATATTTTATGGGTGGAGACTAATCTGTTTTTACTCTTTAATGTTAATTGTTTTCATGTGAACTGTTGTTTTAGTGTATTGTTTTCAGGCTTTGAATTTTTGCCTATTTATTGTAAGCTGCCTTGAGTCCCCTCAGGTGAGAAAGGCGGGGTAAAAATGCTGTAAATAAATAAATAAATACAACACCTGTAGTTTAGTTGCATCAGAATGTGATCAAGGATGACAAAATATATTGAAGAGTAAGAAACACACAATTTAGCTATTTGTTTCTGTTCAGGTCTTCAAGGTAAGGCCAAAATCCTATTCTCCTGAGTGCAGACAACTCTTCCACTTTGAACCAGTCTGCAGCAATTGAAGTAAGATGAGGAAAAGGAAGAAATTGGGAGGAAGGTAAATAACTGAGTAACTTGTAAACTGAGAAAATGGGACAACAGATGATTCATGTTGGGACTGTTCCTGCCAACATGAAACATTTGGAAGGTAGATTTGTAATGGAATGATACATCCATGTATCCAAGTTGCTTGATAAAAATGGCTTAAATTCAACTGTCATATCCAAATAGAATAGACTCATTTAACCATAAGGACCTTCCTAATCCAGCAGTTATTTCAATTCTGTTGATTCAATTGATCTATTGTACTTGGGACCAACAACTGGACAGACTTGCTGCCTAAATTATGCACTTGAGTGTGAGTTTAATTAATGTAATTTAATCGTATGTTATCTACAGCTACTTCTTCTTCTTTGCCTTCATCATGGTCCAATTGCATGTTATATTATATCTACACCAACTTCTCCTTCAGAGATTCTCCTTGCTAGTTCAAATGTATCTACAAATCACCTAGTTTGGTAAAGTGTAAACATTGTGGATCCAGCACAATTGACAAAGAAGAGAAGTGGAAGGGAAATAACTATAATCTGAAAATGTTTGGTTGGCCCTTTACCAGTTTTAACCAAGTATTTCAGTTATCTGGATCTGCTTGAGCCTGATGATTATTATTATGGTCCATCTCCTATTAAAATCTTAAGCCAGAGGATATATTTTCAACAGAAGGCTAAAGCTCTTGACTCAGCATTGTTTATTTAGTAACACTGCTAAAAATCTTCTTCAGCAGAAAACCTTCCTTTCATTTTTGCCTTTTAAAACAGTTTTATGACAATGACTAATGGTTCTATTATTATAAAACTGTTTTTATTGATGTATGTTGGATGTTTTAAACACTCTTTTATAGGAAAGATGGAATACCAATAATTAAATGCAAGAAATTAAATGATTTTAATTAATCAAGCAATTAATTAATTGTTTGTGTGTTATGAGACATAACATCAAAGGTAAATGAAGCAAAGATGGCAGAGGAAAAGAACCAACTGAGACACCAGCTCAAACTGCCGATGTATTTTAATATGTGTTTTGCAGAAATATGTTTTAATATGTTTATTTTATAGAAAGTTTTTAGATGAGTGTGGGTTTTTAGCAATGTTGTAACCCACCTCGAGCCACACGGAGAGGTGGGTAAGAAATACAATTATTATTATACTGTTCATTCTGTTGTTTTTTTAACACTGTGCCACTAAGTGTTAAAGTTTTATGTTAGATTATGAAAAAAGGGGATACCCTATGTAAGGAACGGTGCATTCGAAAAATTATTGGCTAGGTCTCAAATGTTATGGCTCATTAAGGAAAACACATTGGAGCTTTTCGTTTTTGAAAGCAATAGACAATCTCTAACAAAAATGTTAGCTTCCTTTTTAAAAGGACAGTAGCTCGTAAGACTGTTTTAAACAATGAAACATGAAACTACGAAATTACTCTAATATTCCCTATCTTATGTTATAATACATATTACAAGTGTTACCTTGCATTCAAAAATCTACTGCATGCATTAGCACATTCCAGCAAATTCTGAGTAGAGTTGAAAGGTAAAGTCAGATTATATTCAAATATTATATTCAAAGAAAAAGGTTAAAATTATGCATGCTAAAAAGGAAAAGAAGAAAGTTCAAGGCTTTCACAAGAGTAAACTCTGCTGTTATGGAGCCTCCAAAACTGGACTGGCAATTGTTTGAGATGATAAGAGAGAAATGCATTGAATGTGGATGATTTTTGGGTAGGAATATACACCTCTGACTATTTTATAACATGAAGAATTAAAGCAGTTTTACTGTTCTTCAACAAATGTGGAATTGAAGCTGACGGATAATAGATCAACAAAGCTATCAGAAGAGAAAGAACATAAAGATTTGCCCAGACCATTGGCCCAACTAGCTCAAACTAACTTCTCTCTAAACTGACCACTATCAGTCCATTAGTGGCTCACCCATTAAAAATTAGAATGGAGACTGCAGTCAAGAAATTAGAAGGCTGAGACTTGGAAGAACAACTCTGAACTAGAAAAAAAAACCCTTCTGTCGCCTCCTTAATTGATTGTCTCTTTGTACAGTCTTCCTCTTTTCCTATTGCTTTCTACTTTATGAAGCATATTGACTTTTCTAGTGAGCCATATCTTCCCATGCTATGTCCAATGTACAACAGTTTCAGTTAAATCATCTTAGCTTCTAGGAAGTGTTCAAGTGTGATTTACTCACAGACTCATTGGTTTGTCCATTTTAGCTATATAGATATTACAGGAGCCCCCGATGGTGCAGTGGATTAAACCCTTGTGCCAGCTGGACTGATGACTTGAAAGTTGGGTTGCTGACCTGAAGGTTGCCAGTTGGAATCAAACCCAGAGAGAGCACGGATGAGCTCCCTCTATCGGCTCCAGCTCCATGCAGTGACATGAGATAAGTCTCCCACAAGGATGGTAAAACATCAAAAACATCTGGGTGTCCCCTGGTGTAGTAGTGGCCTCTGGAGATGAGGGTTTGAACCCTCACTCAGCCATAGAAACCCAATTAAGTCAACTCTCTCAGCCTCAGAGAAAGGCAAACTCATTCTGAGCAAATATTGCCAAGAATCTCTATCAATGAGTTTGCCTTGGGGTCACTGTAGGTCAGAAAGGACTTGAAGGTATCCAAACAACAAAACATTACCAATCAGTCAATCATCGTTTCCTCTTTCTCAATGACATCACTTTCCTATTATTAATATTTTCCTTGGCATTTTACAGTTCAAATGCCATCTGCCCTTCAAATTGTTTGGTCATGCATAATAATAGAGCAATAGAGTGGTGTGAACCATGGATTTAGCAGCAAAGGGCAGTTTACAGAATATTTGGCTTTAGAAAGAAAAGGAAGCCAGGTGGAAGATGTCTGTAACTAAGTTATTGCCTTTCTAAACCAAAGAAGCAGAAAAATGTCACTGCTGGCAATTTTTAGCTGCATTTTAAAGAGTTTTCATGAAACCTGTATAATGTCCTCCCAGAAACTTTATTTCTAATATTCCCTCATTTTTACATTTTTCCGGCTTAGGGATATTTCCCTCCATTTGTTTGACAACAGAAAATCCCTGCACATGTTTAAATGCAAAATTCAGAGAGTTCTACCTAGAATGATGCATGGAACTTAAATTAAATTAAAATGTCTCATTTTTATAATGGATCTGCTCTACCTATATCCCACTTTGGATTTAGCCTCTAACACACCTCAGGTCTAAGGATACATCAAGCTGTTGTACTTGGTAGCAAGAAACAGACAGAAGTTAATTTCTATAGTAAGAACAACCTTAAAGTTTTAGAAATTGGGGAAATAGATGTGTGTTCAAGCATTCTCTTCTTCTGACATTTTTCAACCTTCTTTCTAAAACTCTGAATAAAGACATGAAATAAGTTTTTAAATGAAAGCCAGGAAGATTTAGATTAAGTATTGGAATGAAATGGAGATGCCACAAACACCCACTGCTAACCAATTCCAATGCAAATATGGTATCCAGCAGCTGTGTGTAAAAGCATCTTAGACAGGACTCAAAATATGAGCTCTGAGAATCTGTAATCTTATTGTAACTGCACAGGTATAATTCCAGAGACTCCTATTTCTGAAAAGAGCAACCATGCAGAATATTAAAACCACATGCGGTATCGAGACTAGAAGAAATGATAGCTCACTGCTACCTCCAGGATCACAGGCAGACTGCTCCTGAATACCAATTACTGGGACATATGAGCGTGAAGGTGTATTGGCCTCATAGCTCATGCCTAAAGGCCTCTGACTGGGAAACAGGATGCTAGTTGAGATATGCTAAAGATAGAAACTTCATTCATCACACAAGGACTGGATTCAATTTCAGGAAAGTTCTTGATGACGGCATATTCCAGTTGGTAGGTTGGGTCAAAATTACAAGAAGAGTTTAGTGGAAAATGCTTCCTGTTGGTAACTAGGCAGTTCAAAATTTCAGAGTGGGAGAAATTCACTGAAAACTGTGAAGCCACAACACAGGGAAGTCCAGATGGCTGGATGGTGGTTCTTTCTGTGGTCTGAGGTTCCCAACTCATGAGCCCATAATTTTAAGATAGATTGAATATGGGCAGAACTTGAAATTACCGATTTAAATAAGTCTCTGTCTCAAATCTCAGCCTTCTATTAATTTGATTTATATCGCACATTTCTCCCAAAGTGGCTCACACCTGAATTCGTCAATAAAAAAAATAAAAAATAGCCCCTGCTCGTTGCTGACCTAGCAACCCGAAAGATAGTTGCATCTATCAAGTAGGAAATAAGGTACCACTTATAAAGTGGGGAGGCAAATTTAACTAATTTACGACGTTGGAATGAGGAAGTGCCATCACAGTGGATGATGAAGCAGCTGCTCCCCCCTGTGGCCAGAATCGAACATCCCCTCAGGAAAAGGTTAAATTGCCTCTGCGTCTGTCTCTGTCTTGGTTCTATGTGTATATGGGCATTGAATGTTTGCCTTATATGTATCTAATGTGATCCACTCTGAGTCCCCTTCGGGGTGAGAAGGGCGGAATATAAATACTGTAAATAAATAAATTAATTAAAGTACCCATTAGGTAATCTCACACTTAATTAGCATCAGAGAAAGGAAAGGCAAACAAATTCTGAACAAATCTTGCCAAGAAAACCTGGTGATAGAGTTGCCATAAGTCAAAAATTACTTAAAGACACACAACTACCACTACCACCACTACATGAATTAATAAGCTAGTAATAAATGAGTTCAATAACCCTGGACAACACACATTTTCATGCCACAAATGTTAGTCCTGTTTCTGGGTATATTTGACTATTCCAAAAATGGCACCAATTTTTCCTATCAACTCTCGTTTTTGAGTTGCAAAACATCTGCCATCTCCCAGTTGCCATCTGCTTGTCCATAGAAAATCATGATAACTATATTGAAGAAACTAGAACTGATGTGGTCTATCCAATACAATTTTCCAAATCACTGCTCCAAATAACCCGAAGAACAGTCCTTAAAACAAAGACTCTGGTTGTTTTTGTTGGGCTGTGTAATTGAAGAACCCACCATATTAAAGCAAACATATGTAATTTAAAACAAAGTAACACAATTTAAAACTATGATAAGGATGATACAAAGTAGAACATGAACCCCATAGGAGCAGCCACCAAGAAAGCTATTTTCCATGTCCCAACTACACATGCACCTGAGAGTGATGGCACATAGAGAAAACTCCTCATCTTACAATCTTGAAACTTAGGCATGTTCATAGGGGGTGAAAGGGTCTTTCAGATAGTCTGGATGTCAGTCATATAGGGCTTTTATAAAACATGTCTAGCTTTTTGAATTATTCCTCAAAGTAAAAAGTTTCAAAAAGCGGGAGGGTATCTATTTTCTCCAATCTTTGATAATGTGTATGTAACAGGTGAAGAAATACATGGATGTTAAGACTTCAAAGCAATTAAGCATCTACCAATCACCATATGCTCTTTGCGTTAGAAAATAAAGTTCTCTGCCCTCTTCAATGCTCAAATACGTTTTTTCCAATGAGTTTTTTTTAAAAATTATGTTGAGCTGGTTTGCTCTAAGCAAAAATAATGGCTCAGTTTTCAAATCCTGAAAGTATTTGGAAAACAGTAGCTTATGATAGGCTTAATTACAGTATGACCCCTGTACCTACGGAGGATATGTTCCTGGATTTTGGATGAAGATATGAAACTGCAGCTAATAGTGAATCCTCCTGAAATGAAAAAAATTTAGCCTCCCCAAAAATATAGAATTGTGCTGGAGAACAAAAAAATGCTTAGAAAAAACATCTTTTGTCAAATATGGATAAATGAAACCACAGATCCTGATTCCATGGATAAGGGGTCATAATGTATTCATCAAAAGCCATGTAAGTGGATTTAATCAAACCATTTCAGAAACAGTCATATAAATCAGTTGACTCAATTTCCTTCATACATGAAAATCAACTTAAGAGAATATAATATGAACTTCTATTAATTTAATTCACTCGTGTTCCTTCATAACACACTTGTTCAATTTATAGTATGGGCCCAGAAGCATGTTTTGGCTGGTAATTAATAATGATCAAATCTGAATACTAATTAATATATGTGTCACATTAAAATCAAACAGAGTAAATGCTATGCTGTCTCCAAATTACGTTCTCTAAGTGTCTCTCTGACCATTAAGAGGACAAGCATATCATTAATACATAGTGATTACAGCACTTATTAAAGAATAATGTAACTTCTATTGCACATATTAAATCTATAATTCAGCAGAAGAAATTCAGTGGCAAAATGCTGGTGGCACAGCTAATGCAGAATGTCAAAATAAATTTGCAGCATTAATTTAATTAAAGGAATGGGGAAATGCTGGCAATTAATTGAACTTTGCAAATGGGAGGGTGTGGCAATGAAGTTCAAGGCTAGATCAGTTCTGCATGCAAACAACTTCTGTATCAAACCCCCACATAAAATATCAATCAACATATTAAATGTTAGGATCTGACATGAACTAATTTACTTAAGTGCATATGTGGAATTTTAGGGAATGAACATGAATTTTACATGGACTTATTCAGGTTTGAGACTGAAATAAAGGAATCGATTCATTTAACAGTGAAAGAAAACAAAACCATACAAAATACGGGTTTTGGATTCATGAGGAATTAAAAACAGTTGCTCATCCCTTTCACTTCTACTTCTTCTCTATTGTTTCCTTGGTACTGTTCCATTATCTCGGCGGAGGCCACAAGGGGGCACTAGACAGACAAGGATAGTTCATTTTATGGGAGGGAGGGGAGGTTGAAGGAGTAAAACCATTTCCTCTTGATTTATTACTATTCCCCCGTTCCATGTTGCCATCATCAAAACAACAATTGTTTATGATATGAGGAGAGTGGGTTGAATAATCAGTGAAAACAGGGAAAATGGTTTTCCTCCTTCAACTCCCTCTCATAAAATGGACTATCCTTTTCTCTCTAGGCCCCATTTTGGAGTCCGCTTTCCTATGCAGCCCTGGCAGACCATGCAAAAAGAGTATGTGAACCCCACCTCCTCCAAGGTGAACTAAACCACCTAAATTGGACTCTACAGGCCAATGGATACTCCACCAGAGCCATCAAAAGAGCTGCAAGGCCAAGAACAAGCCATGAGAGTAAAGACAAAATGTTCTTACCAGACATCAAGGGAACCACTGACCGCACAGGCAAGCTGATGAAGAAACACAACCTACAAACTATCTACAGACCTACTAAGAAAATCCAACAAATGTTGCATTCAGCGAAGGATAAGAGGCATCCTCTCACCTCTGCAGGAGTCTACCATATACCATGCAGCTGTGGACAAGTCTACAAGAGGGACTACCAAACGCAGCAGCATTGTCCAAACACGAATCAAGGAACATGAAAGGCATTGCAGACTAACTCAACCAGAGAAGTCAGCCATAGCAGAGCACGTGATGAACCAACCTGGAAACAGCATATTATTTGAGAACACAGAAATGCTGGACCACTCTAACAACCACCGTGTCAGACTACACAGAGAAGCCATTGGAATCCACAAGCATGTGGACAATTTCAACAGAAAGGAGGAGACCATGAAAATGAACAAAATCTGGCTACCAGTATTAAAAAAAACTCTAAAATCAGAACAGTAAATAAAGAACACTCCGAAAACAGGAATTACAGACATGAATCAATCAGGGGCAGCTAACGCCTCCAAATAAAGAATTCCCCCAGGCAGGAATGACGCTTGCAAGGCCATTAATGCTAATCAAAGTGATGAATCACAACATTCACACTGGCTTCCAACAGACAAGACTTCTTTCTCCTGCCCTGGACCTTCCACAGATATATAAACCTCCCTTGTTTGGTTTTCCAATATACCTTGCAACCTCTGAGGATGCCTACCATAGATGTGGGAGAAACGTCAGAAGAGAATGCTTCAGGAACATGGCCATACAGCCTGGAAAATGCACAACAACCCAGCAAAGTTAACTTTTTCAAAGTGTATCCCATTTAACATAACGTAATCCCTTTACACCATGCCTGAACGTAGTGCATTTGATACAGATGTGCTACAAAAGGTGACCCAGACTCAGGGCTGCCTTTATTTAAAGTTCATTCCATGCTTCATCTAAGATGAGAAACCAATGACCTACATATAATAGTTCAAAATTCTTCTTTGAGCAAACCTTATATGACCAGACAGGACAGTAGACGATTGCAGGATAATTTTTTTGCTTAAAAAACCACACCAGCTAGTCCTCTGGTAACAAAAGACACAACACAATGGGCAGATTGAAGTGCTGGGAAGGCTGGCTTTGAACTGGAGCATTTTACTGTGTTTTACTGTCACTACTTCAGCAAAGGCCAGTGTAAACATAACATTTGGGCTCACAGCTTTTCAGGTCCCATGGAGTTGTGAGTTCAAACTTTCAGATGCAATAGGGATGCTGGATTGGCCTTTGTTCCATGGAGTTACAACTTCCCTGATAAAATGGCATACTTCTGAAGTTCAGTTTATGTAATCTGTGTCCCAAAACAAGAGAGAAGCTTTGAGAAGGCGGATACAGTTACAAATGGTGGTGACATGTGCATCTCTAAAATCAGCTCAGTCACAGCAGTGACAATAACCATGTTCCAGCACAGTTAGTCTGCTTAAATCCCACTGATCAACTGTTAACAGATCTGAACACACTTTACCAGGAAGGAAGTCTGACTCACTCAGTAGGACTTACATCTAAATAAACAGCCTTTAAATCAAACTAGCTATAGCAACTGTTGACAGGAACTGACTCAAATGATAGGTATGAAGTGAGGTTGACAGGAGACAAGATAGCCATGTTTTAATATCTGAAAGGTTGTCATAAGGAAGAGGGAGAAGGCTTGCCCTGGAAGCCAGGACTCTGAGAATAATAATAATAATAATAATAATTATTATTATTATTATTATTATTATTATTATTATTATTATTATTATTATTATTACAGTAGAGTCTCACTTATCCAACACTCGCTTATCCAATGTTCTGGATTATCCAACGCATTTTTGTAGTCAATGTTTTCAATACATCGTGATATTTTGGTGCTAAATTCGTAAATACAGCAATAGCATTAATGCGTATTGAACTACTTTTTCTGCCAAATTTGTTGTATAACCTGATGTTTTGGTGCTTAATTTGTAAAATCATAACCTAATTTGATGTTTAATAGGCTTTTCCTTAATGCCTCCTTATTATCCAACATATTCGCTTATCCAACATTCTGCCGGCCCGTTTATGTTGGATAAGTGAGACTCTACTGTATTTCATGTATATCTCGCTTTTCTCCCTTGGGTGGGATTCAAAGTGGTGTAAAACATAAAATTCATACAAATACATCCAATCACAATACATAATCAGTTAAAACATCATATCCCAATATAAAAAACCCAATTAACATATCAAATAAAACAATTTAAAAACTTACAGCAAGCACCATTTAAAGATATCCATAACCTCCAGCCACTGAAGTTATTTGTCAAGTACCATGTTTCCCCGAAAATAAGACAGTGTTTTGTATTAATTTTTGCTCCCAAAGATGCTCTAGGTCTTATTTTCAGGGGATGTCTTATTTTTCCATGAAGAAGAATTCACATTTATTGTTGAACAAAAAAATTGAACATTTATTATATACTGTACAGTAGTTGTCATCACAAACCAGCATAACCAGACAAACTGTGAGTCCTATCAAAAATGTCTTGTTACTACCATTATTTCTATGTACAACAATCTATGGTACGTACATTTACCGATCCTTCATGCTCTGGTGTTCTGTTCAGTGGGCATGCTTCCAAACAAAAACTTTGCTAGGTCTTACTTTCGGGGGAGGCCTTATATTTAGCAATTCAGCAAAACCTCTACTAGGTCTTATTTTCTGGGGATGTCTTATTTTAGGGAAAACAGGGTATTATCAAAATATTTATCAGACTGGCAGTGCCTATTATCTTTCTTCTAGCAAGGCCTGGATCCACAGAAAGGTGTTAATTTGCAAATGGGTTCAAATTACAGGAAAGGAGATTCCACTTGAACATTAGAAAGAACTTTCTGACTATAAGAGCTGTTCAACAGTGGAACTCACTGCCTTAGAGTGTGGTGGCAATTCCTTCTTTAGAGGATTACAAAGAGAATTCATAGTTAGATACCACTTATGGCTCTGTTCAATGGAAACTTGTAATGTGTAGTTTGGCAAGGCAGCTAGGACTCTATGGTAGAGAAGGCTAAAGACATTTAAAATGAAACTTCCCATAAATCCATAGCATTGATCCATAACAGTTAAAGTGGTGTTAAACTGTATTAATTCTACAGAGTAGATGCATCCAATGCCTTGGGACATTCTGCACTAAAATGAACCGCTTGGGGGCAAAATCTGATGGGATGTTTTGGTATCCTACCCCAGCAGAATTGCGGCTTATTTAAGCAACCGTCTGGGGCATCAAAAACTGTGACAGTGTGTTTCCCAGCCTTCCAAAAAGGAAAAAGCAGGAGATGGAAAGAGAAACTGGGACAGTTTTTAAGCTGTTGATAAAGTGACATACTAAAGTGAGATGACAACGAATTCATTGAAACCATCCCAGGGAAATTATTATGTGCTTCTCTGCAGCAGAAGACAAGGATGCAAACAGGGGCAATGAAAGCAGTAAGGAAATAATCTGAAACTAAAATGGGCTTTACCTTGGATGCAAATAACACAAATGCTCTTCTGTCGTCCACCTCTTTATCAAACCTGTTATTCATTTTGCCGCACTAGGTCTAGCAATTTAGGGGGTTATTTTCATTGTTGCATCCTCCTGAATTTGTGCAGAGTTGTACTTGCCTGTTTTGCTATTTTATACCATGTCTGCTAGCATGGAGAATGTGTGTGTGTGTTTGTGAGGAGCAAGAGGATAGTTTCACACATTTCATAAGTTAAGCCTGAAAGTAAGACATCTCAAAATATCCCTAAACACACTGCTTGAATAATTAATACATGAGGGAATGTTTCTGAAACTGCATACTCCTCCTCCTAACGCATTTCTGGGCAAGCCTATCACACAAATCATTCCACAGGCTGGGTTTACATAGTCAAAGGAGGTGGGAGAGAGAGACTCTGCCAGTTTAAATTGCAAACAAGGGAATCATATTGTCAAATGCTCCCTGATGTTGAAACACAATACACATATCTCTGCAAACAAAAAACCAACATTAACGTGATCTATATGGTCTACCTTGCATACATAATTAAAATCAAAGAGAGCAGAGAACAAACTTTTTAAAAACATGTCATCATTTTATTCTTACTTTTTCCCTTTGATTTTCTTTGATCCTGGCATTCAAGCCTTCTTATAAAAGGCAAGATGAACAAAATCCTGAAACTCCCTCGCAGCCAGCCCTTCAAATGTGTGGGTTTCACTTTTGCAGATGTGATTATTTGTGGATTTCATTAATAGGGCCTTTGTACAAATCTCCAGGTCCTCCAGTGCTAGAGGTTGATCACAGAGTGAACACCTACCTAGGAAGCCAACGTCCAGCAGAAGGACCTAGACATTTGATCAATTGCTATTGTTCAGCTTCAAAAATTTAAAAACGTACAAAATGAACTCTTTCGCCTCATTCTCTTGCATTTGCAGGTCAAAACTAATAACAGCATGGAGACGAAGACACCAAAAATTGTAAAGCTGATAAAATGGCACCTCAAATTTCATCTACAGTGAACAGGAACCAGGAGCTGGAACAAATTCCAATTGTGGAAGCTACTTCAAAATATACATAGTTTCCGAACTGAAGGTGAGAGGTTCTTAACTGTCATGCATCTCTGGTCTAGAGATGCCTGCAGGTTGTAGGTGGTCAATGACTGATGCAGATCCATGAGGAACAAACTGACATTGAATGATTTACTGAACCACTGATCAAGTTCACAGTATTATCTATGTACAAGGATGCAGGCTGATTACAGAGGAGCAGAAAACAATAAAAGAAAAAGTACTAACCTTTACAGACTACTTTTGATGTGAAGCCCTTTGAAAGTTACTAAGGAAATAGACTGTGAATATCACTCCTAATAATACCAAAATGAAGCATGAGTGACAACAGGACTGGGGACTGCACAGAACCACTTGGAATCTAAGGCCTCTTCTACAATGCCATACAATCCAGATTATCAAAGCAGACAATCCATATCTGCTTTGAACTGAATTATATGAGTCTACACTGCCATATAACCCAGTTCAAAGCAGATAATCTGGATTTTATATGGCCCCTACAAGTAAAAGGAAGTTTCAATCACCTGAACATATAAAGGTCTCTCTCACACTCATATATCCAACACTGGAATTTCAGAGCATAAACCTCATACCTAGCTATCAGCTGTGCCACAAAACTCTTGTGTCGATTGCCAGCAGTGCACAACTGGATTAAGACACCAAACAATTTAATGCAAACCATATGAGCAATGCACATCCGAATCAATGCACATCAAAGGAAACAGGTCTTGGTAGTAGGTGACTCCCTCCTTAGAGGAACGGAAGCCATCATTTCCAGACCGGATGGGATGGCTCGAGAAACATGCTGCCTCCCGGGGGCAAAAATACACCATATCACTCAGAGGCTCAGCAGGCTCCTAAAGCCCCATCACCCTCCCCACCTTATGTTGATTCATGTAGGTACCAATGACACCGCTAGGCATACTTTTCAAAAGATCACAAATGATTTTCGAGCTCTGGGAACAAAGCTAAAACTGTATAATGTACATGTGATCTTTTCATCCCTCCTCCCCGTTGTAGGACATGGCTCTACAAGGGCCGGAAAAATAGTACAGGTCAATAACTGGCTCAGAAAATGGTGTCAAGAGGAGCATTTTGGCTTCCTTGACCATGGTCTACTCTTCCAAGAGGATGGACTACTGGCAAGCGATGGGGTGCATCTCACACAAGTAGGAAAACATCTTTTTGCACACAGACTCACAAACCTCATCAGGCGCACTTTAAACTAAATCCACTGGGGGAGGGGAACAACAGCCTGGCGAAAACTATATTACCCACGACCACAGGGAACCGCCGTAAGGCTAAACGGAGGGCTGCACAAACACAGCAAGGACCAAGTACAGAGAGCACAATAATCCCAAATAAACAGTTCGAGGGGAGGTCACAGGGGCTTACATGTCTTTACACTAATGCTCAGAGCATGGGAAATAAGCAAGACGAACTCCAACTCCTAGCACAGCACCACACATACGATGTCATAGGCATCACTGAAACCTGGTGGGATGACTCCCATCACTGGAATTTAACCATTGAGGGCTATAACCTCTTTCACATAAATAGAACAAAGGGGAGAGGAGGGGGAGTAGCTTTATATGTCAAAAACAGTTACGTTGCAGAAGAAATGCAAGACTGTAATCCGGGAAACCAGCTTGAAAGCATCTGGATAAGAATCAAGGGAACCGGGACTCAAAAAGATCTTGTCGTGGGTGTCTACTACAGACCTCCAAGTCAGGATGAAGGACTTGATGAAGCCTTCTGTCAACAGCTGACCAAACAGGCACAAAGAAGAGATATAGTAGTCATGGGCGATTTCAATTATCCCGATATCTGCTGGAAAACAAACTCAGCCAAGAGTACAAAGTCCAACAAATTCCTCACTTGCCTTGCAGATAATTTTATGGTCCAGAAGGTAGAAGAGGCAACAAGGGGATCAGCAACTCTTGATCTAATCTTAACAAATGTGGAAGACCTGATCAATACAGTTGAAGTGGTTGGATCCTTAGGGGCAAGTGACCATGTGCTCCTGCAGTTTGCAATACAAAGGAATGCTGAAACTAAGACAAGTCAAACACGCATTCTGGACTTTAAGAGAGCTGACTTCCAAAAAATGAAGGAATTACTGAGCGGCATTCCATGGACGCCGATATTAAAAAACAAGGGAGTTAAGGATGGATGGGAGTTTTTCAAAAGTGAAATACTCAAGGCGCAAATGCAAACAGTGCCAACAAAGAAGAAAAATAAGACAAGTGCAAAGAAGCCAGAATGGATGTCCAAAGAACTTCTAACTGAGCTAAAGCTCAAAAGTGACATGCACAAGAAGTGGAAAAGGGGAGAAATCACCAAAGAAGAATTCAAGCGTATAGCCAACTCCTGTAGGGAAAAGGTTCGCAAGGCTAAAGCGCAAAATGAGCTCAGGCTTGCCAGGGACATAAAAAACAACAAAAAAGGTTTTTTTGCTTATGTTGGTAGAAAAAGGAAGAAAAAGGAGGCGATAGGGCCACTGCAAGGAGTAGATGGGGTGATGGTGACAGGGGATAGGGAAAAGGCAGAACTGCTTAATGCCTTCTTTGCCTCGGTCTTCTCACAAAAAGAAAGCCATCTTCAACCTCAGCAACATGGAATGGACGAAGGATTGGGGGAAATCCAACCCCAAATAGGGAAACAAGTTGTCCAGGAACACCTGGCCACTCTAAACGAATTCAAGTCCCCAGGGCCAGATCAGCTACATCCAAGAGTATTGAAGGAACTAGCGGAAGTTATTTCAGAACCACTGGCAATCATCTTCGAGAGTTCTTGGAGAACAGGAGAAGTCCCAGCAGATTGGAGGAGGGCGAATGTGGTCCCTATCTTCAAGAAGGGAAAAAAGAACGACCCAAACAATTACCGTCCGGTCAGCCTCACATCAATACCAGGCAAGATTCTGGAAAAGATCATTAAGGAAGTGGTCTGCAAACACTTAGAAACAAATGCGGTCATTGCTAATAGTCAACACGGATTTACCAAAAACAAGTCATGCCAGACTAATCTGATCTCTTTTTTCGATAGAGTTACGAGTTGGGTCGATACAGGGAATGCCGTGGATGTAGCATATCTAGATTTCAGTAAGGCCTTCGACAAAGTCCCCCACGACCTTCTGGCAAACAAACTAGTAAAATGTGGGCTAGACAAAACTACGGTTAGGTGGATCTGTAATTGGCTAAGCGAACGAACCCAAAGGGTGCTCACCAATGCGTCGTCTTCATCATGGAAAGAAGTGACAAGTGGAGTGCCGCAGGGCTCCGTCCTGGGCCCGGTTCTGTTCAACATCTTTATTAACGACTTAGACGAAGGGTTAGAAGGCACGATCATCAAGTTTGCAGATGACACCAAACTCGGAGGGATAGCTAACACTCCAGAAGACAGGAGCAGAATTCAAAACGATCTTGACAGACTAGAGAGATGGGCCGAAACTAACAAAATGAAGTTCAACAGGGACAAATGCAAGATACTTCACTTCGGCAGAAAAAATGGAAATCAAAGATACAGAATGGGGGACGCCTGGCTTGACAGCAGTGTGTGCGAAAAAGATCTTGGAGTCCTCGTGGACAACAAGTTAAACATGAGCCTACAATGTGATGCGGCAGCTAAAAAAGCCAATGGGATTTTGGCCTGCATCAATAGGGGAATAACGTCTAGATCCAGGGAAGTCATGCTCCCCCTCTATTCTGCCTTGGTCAGACCACACCTGGAATACTGTGTCCAGTTTTGGGCACCGCAGATGAAGGGAGATGCTGACAAGCTGGAAAGCGTCCAGAGGAGGGCAACTAAAATGATTAAGGGTCTGGAGAACAAGCCCTATGAGGAGAGGCTTAAAGAGCTGGGCATGTTTAGCCTGCAGAAGAGAAGGCTGAGAGGAGACATGATAGCCATGTACAAATATGTGAGGGGAAGTCATAGGGAGGAGGGAGCAAGCTTATTTTCTGCTGCCCTGCAGACTAGGACACGGAACAATGGCTTCAAACTACAGGAAAGGAGATTCCACCTGAACATCAGGAAGAACTTCCTCACTGTGAGGGCTGTTCGGCAGTGGAACTCTCTCCCCCGGGCCGTGGTGGAGGCTCCTTCTTTGGAGGCTTTTAAGCAGAGGCTGGATGGCCATCTGTCGGGGGTGCTTTGAGTGCGATTTCCTGCTTCTTGGCGGGGGGTTGGACTGGATGGCCCTTGAGGTCTCTTCCAACTCTACTATTCTATGATTCTATGATTCTATGAATACATCTATATAACAATGTGCATTCACAAGTGCAACGGCACAAGATGCACAAGTTTACTGCCACAACCTTATCCATATTCAGTTTAATATGTTCATATTCAGTTTTCTATAGGATGACAATGATAAACTGGCTCAACAGAGAAACATAACACATGTGAAAAGTCACCAATAGGATTCCAGCCAATGGAAACAAAGGGTAGGGATTGGAGTGCCTCATAGTTCATAATATTCTGTAGGAATATATGGGTGGTTAAAATCTTGAGATGGAACACTCCCATTACATTGGTAATGTACTGCAACAATTTATTGGAAGTCTCACTTAATAGTAAATGCAAAAAGAGAACATCATGCAAGCTGCTAAACTTGCTTCTTACTTGACAGAACTGAGACTATAGGACTCTTTCCACCTTGAAACCACCCCTCCTGCTTTGAATACAAAGAGGTGACCCTGGTTCTGTCACTCAGCTGACAAATGTATGTGATCTGCATTCCTGACTTTGGATACATCAAATTATCCATCAAACCTAACAGCTGCTCATCAATATCTATCAAACATCCAGTTAGGCACAAAAGAAAGTGACAGTCATTGCCTTACTTTAAATGCTTACATGCATTCATGTCAATGATGAAGAAAGCTTGCATATCGTGCTGTTACGGCACCAAAAGGACTGTCCCAAGTTATCCCAACTCTCCCTCTGCAGGCAAGTTCATGTTTAGTGATGCTCCTTCATCACCCACACAAAACCCCATCTATTTGGTGAAAAGAATCACAAGATTTTGTGTACAGAATCAAAAGCTTTTCACAATGTGTGGACAAATTAATCCATTCCCAGTAAAAAAGCTTAATGTGGTAGAGGAAGGATACAAAGAATTATTTGCCTTTTTAAAAATCCTTGACAAATTGTCAACAACTGCAAGATTTTTCTCAAATCATTTGAACAAAATTGGTATTTCTTTCCCCCCTCCCCCCCCCCCCCCAATATTTATGGATTTTCTGTTCAAAAATGTCTTCGGCAAAAATATGGTTTTGGAAGCAACACAAAATTTGATATCAAATAGTCCCAAAATGCAAAGGAAAATAAAATAAAATTATGAACTTCATAATCTTGGCCTGCAGGGAGATAACATTAGAAATTCTTCATTTTCGTGAGCAACAATGGAATAAAACAAAATTCTTCATCTGTACAGTGGAGAATGCAAAGGGTGAGATGGATTTTCCCACAGCATTACAATAATTTCCACAGGCAATTTTATCTGCCAAATAATAAATAAACTCAAACTCTTAACTCTACCCTGGGATAACTGAAAAGCTGTAAAAGAGAAATTGGAATGGAATTTGTAGGCAGTATAATTTATGCAAACTCAAGCAAATTTTCTTTCCCATTCTCTTATTTTGCATAATTTATTCTGCATTTGTTCCACCGTTTCCTACAATTTATTCTGCATCTGCTAGTCATGGTGAGGGGACATTATTATTCAGAGAAGCAGAGACATGTTTCTGAACTTGGCAGGCCCTATAAATCTTATTCTTCATCCCTTCAGGTTTATGAGGTCTGACCAGGCAGTGCCCCAAAAGTTTCCAAGTGCTTCTTTGTAACAATGAAAAAAGGAAGCTGAGAGCCTTAGTATGCAATCCTAATCAAATATATCTGAAAGCTAGAGTTGACATTTGGGTTCGGACCAATACAGAACTGAATCCAATTGGTTTGGACAGGTTTGGAAGATGTCCAGGTTAAAGTGATGCTCCTCCAAAATGGTTCAAATTGGACAATTCCTGAAGATTCATGAGCAATTAAGATTCCTGGGGACACAGGAACATTGACAATGCAATGAGCTTCTTGCGAAACATATGATATAAGGAAAACCAGGGTATCAAGAAGGTAACATAAAACAGAGGATTTTTTGTCCTTTTTCTGTCCTTTTGTAGACTTAGCACATCTACATCTCTGCTTTGATTCCTTGGAACATCTTGTATACCATCAGAGGCAATGAGAAAGAATGTTCAATTAATCCTGTTCTTAATTTAGAAAAGTCCTTCTATCTATATCTTCAGAGGCTCACAATGGCTAGATTTTGATATATCATCTTATAATGATAATTCTTCCAGGAGTGAATTCAAGCTGCTTCAAGTTCAGTCGGGTTTCTTTATTCTTCCTTTGATATGTAATTCCCAGGGTTTGTTGGCAAGCAGCTTGGTCCACAAAGTTAAGCTAAAGATTGAAGCCAGTTGAAGTCCCACTGGCTTCAACCCAAGTACATTGGGTTAACAGAGCAGCAAATCACTCTGAGAGTTACTTTTCCTTTCTTCTCTCAAACCTGAAGTCTATTATCAAAAACATGGTGACTCACAGACTCCAGGCTCACTCCTATGCATATTTAGGGTCAAACCAATGTGTTATGTTGAACACAGTGTGGTGCTGCATGATCCTTTTAAAAACTTTGTATAGCACCTGTACAAGGGATCAGTCAGGATTGGTCTTGTTCTGATGTTTGCAATCTAATGAAAATAGCAGCTGGACAGGGAAAATTTCAACAGGACAGTGAGGTGAGAATGAAAAGTTAAATGTTTCCTTAATACTGTGTTCACAATTTTGTAGTGCAAAATAGTGACTTGGAAGCAGTTATTTGATTCCTTTGCCAAGTGATCAATTTGCTGGTAACCCATGAGAGGCTTTAACACTGGGGTGGGGAATATGTTATTGGATTTCAATGCCCATCAGCTCTAGCTGTTATAGTCAAAAATGAAGATCTAACAGAACTGCTTTCCAATAGCATCTGGAAGTCCACCTTCATTCCTGTCCACAGCAAGAAGCAGCCTATTAAGTTACATCCTGTGAAGCAGATGTGAATATGTGTTTGTGTTATGTGTCTTCAGGTCACATGTCAACTTATAGCAATCCAATGGATTCCATAGAGCCATAGAATTAGAAGATACCATAAGAGCCATCCAGTCCAACTTGCACTCATTTCATAAGTCTTTCATAGGCCAGGAATTCTCAGAAGTCTTTTCACCAGTTCCTTTTCTGACATGTAGCCTAAACACCTAAGATTCACTGGTGATCTCCCATCCAAATACTAACCTAGATTCCCTTTCCCTTCCCCTTCCCTCTCTGTAGGGGGCCAAAAGTTTTTCCAGTTCTCAAAAGGAACAGATTTCAGGAAAACCATCATGAAAGGCACGGTGTTGTGGCACTGGGAAGGGAGGATTGAAGCAGACTGTGAAAAGTGATAGAAAGTGATGTTTTATGTATGTAAGTGTACATGGAATTTCTTGGGATATAAGCTAGATGTGAAATGTTACATACAGAAAAATCGGAAATCTTCAAATATAGCAGTAGGAGTGGCAGAGAAGTACACCAAGCCTTGGAATATGAAATATCTTGAATGAAACAAACAAGCTTATATATTGATATATCCAAAATCAATACGATGAAGGGAGAGGCATGCAGAACACTTTTGCATCAGTATGCAACCATGTACTCTTGGCCACCTAAACAGATTTTAAAAAGAAGCAATGATTGTACACATTTATAGGGTGGTAGTTTCTGTGGTTTTGTTACCAGGGTGGGCAGGGATTTGAGAGGTTCAAGTATAAGTTTCTATTAAGCTGTGAAACTCAGTGGGTGACCTGGAACCGAACTCTCAAATGTAATGGCATCTGAATCAGTCCAGTATTACTCACAACTGAGCAATCCAAGATTTGGGATACTTGTATATAACAACTTTAAAATTGTTTTTATAATAACTTTCTTTGCTTAAAGAGCCCAGAGAAACATACTAGAGGCCAGCAACCTGAAAGGTTGCTTCATTGATTCCAAATCTAAGAGAAAAATCCTTCAGAAACTGAAAGCACTGGTTTGGTGGCAGCTTTGCAAGCTGTCAAAGCAAATACATTTTAGTCTGCAAAATCCTATTTGTCTTTTTGACCCAGGTTATGCCTGCTCCAGCATAGTTTATGTCAACATGAAAGCTGAATGGATTTGAATCTGAATGTTCCCACATAATTATTTAAAAGTTACTTTACTCTGATTCCAACATGGATGGTTTTTTTGGCTTTGAAAATTCCCATTCTGACTTTTTTACAATGTGAATTGAATCAGCAGAAAGCTAAGATCCATGCAATGGAATGTTAAACCGTATGTCACTTTGTTCAAGTTACCAAGTGGAATAATCTTATGGCACTTTTGCCTTGGTGGTCTACCTTTTCAGTACATGTGTTCAATTTTCAGTCTAAAGATAATACAGCTGCTCCATTCCCCCAAGATTAACCTCTGCTCATGTGAGGGGTCAGCAAATTTGAATAAATATTACAGCCTGGCCCCATTGCATATGCAAGTCAGGACACATAGGACTAAGCAATATTAGATTGTAGTAAAGATGGCAAAAGTCATTAATGAGATTAGTAGTCAAAATTACTATATGACATCTCCAATGTATCAGTCAATCTGAAGCAAAAGTGTGAGAGAAAGCTTATTGAAAGACTTTTGAGAGGCATGTGGTTGGAAAATTAAGAAAAGCTGGGTGCTGGATAGCACATAACTATGTATTGCGATCATTTAATTTTGTTAACATATTTATGTGCTTCTAAATTGATTTTCAGATTCCCTCCCTCGCTCCTGGATGTGTGTTTAAATTGCTTTTAATCAACTGCTTTTAAAAATAAGTTGTTCAATTGTGTTGTAGTTTTATAATTATAATTATTTCTGCTTGCAAGCTTTTTTTAATTTAACTGTGTTTTAATAACATATTGTATTCAATGGTGTTTTAATGTTATGGCATTTTGAATTTTAATTTCTACCTTTTTAGTTAATATTGTGGGCTGCCAGTATGGGAAGCTGCTAGTTTGGGGGAGAGAAGTTTAATCATAATAGAATAATTTATTTTGTAGTAGACCATTGTATATTACACCTTCATCAGTCACATCTCTGTTTTCCTCTGTCTAATTGAGAGGGGACTCTATTCAGTGTTGAGGCTGTGCTTAAAAACTGAATTGTCTTGAAAAATGACAAATGATTTAATGATTGAGACTCCTTCCTGACAATTCAAAAATCTTTAAAAGAAAGAACTAGTTTTAGTGTTACCAATTCAGTACAATTTCCAGGTCATAAGTCATGAAACCTAGCGTGCATTAAGTGCCAACTACCATTGCTTTACAACTTGACATTCAAACATGCATACACATCATATGATATTATTTTGAAATTAAGATAAATCTTAGGTAAAGGAGCTAAAAAGATAAATTGAGGGGATTAGTCAGACAACATTCACAGCTGCTTCCAACAGACAAGAGTTCTTTCTCCCACCCTGGACATTATTCCACAGATATATAAACCCCACTTGCCTAGTTTCCAACAGACCCCACAACCTCTGAGGATGCCTGCCATAGATGTGGGTGAAACGTCAGGAAAGAATGCTTCTGGAACATGGCCATACAGCCTAAAAAACTCACAGCAACCCAGTCTGTCTAACTATTCAGGGAGATTGAATTAATAATATTGAATAATGTTTAATCTAATCTACTAGCCTCAAGCTAGAAGGTAGACGCAGGGCAGAATGGAGGATGAGCCCTGGAACTACAATGAAAGAGAAGGATGGAAGTTAATTAAGTAAATACACAGATCAATGGTCCTCAAACTTTTTAAACAGAGGGTCGGTTCACAGGCCCAAGACCATTGGGTGGGCAAACTGTAGTTTAAAAAAAATGGAATGAATTTCTATGCACACTGCACATATCTTATTTGTAGCGTGAAAAAATAAAAATACAATACAATATTGAAAATAAAGGACAATTTTAACCAACATGAACTTAACAGTATTTCAGTGGATTGTGGTTATTGCATGCCTTCAAGTCATTTCAGACTTAGGATGACCCTAAGTCTAACATTTAGGGTGGTGGCCATGTAAATGACCTTAGAGGGCCACATCTGGCCCATGGGCCTTATTTTGGGGACCCTTGGCATAGATCATTTAGAGATTCTTTGCAAATTGCAGCAACAAACCAATTAAGGCCTACAAATTGTAGCACCAAGCCTTTTTCTCTTACCAGAGCTCAGGCTACCAAACTCGCAAATCTGCAGCCTTATCTCTTGGCTAGAGATGGGCCCAGAACCAAGCTCTGAGATCAGACAATCCTACTGGTTTAATTGGCTATGGTGCTGAAAGTAAAATCCTGGGGACATGGATTTAGCCCTTCAAGAATCTCATTAAAATGTTGTTCTCCTGTTTATATCAACAGAAGCTAAAATAGCCCTGCAGTGATTGCAAAACGCAACTACTCTACGCAGGGTAGGAAAGAAGTAATGGAACAAAGTCCTCCCACCAGCTATGAGATTTGATTCAATGGAATTCACTTTTTGAGAAAGGTTAATCCCTTTAGTGATTTGCTGGAGTCAAGACATCACATTTCAAAGACATCCTGGAGTGTACAGTTCAAGTCTCCTACAGCCAGGATGAAAAAGGTCAACAAAGTGCCATCATGTTCACATTTCTATTAGGAAGGGGTTGAGTGTGATCTTGAGCTCAGGACTAAGCTGAGTTGGAGGCAAAAAAGATGGCTTGTTGATGAAAGGATAAGCAAGGCCGCTTTGCCATTGGTATTGTAATGGATAAAATTTTCAATATCTGGCCAAAGTTCATGTTTTCTAAACCCATTTGTATTGAATTATAAAAAGTGATGGACACAAACATTTTAGGAATAAAATGTGTTTATGAATTTATGAATCTGAAAAATTATTAGTGACAATGTTTCTTCTGGATTTCTCATGTGTGTATGTATGTATGTATGTGTGTATTCATTTTTTAAATCATATGTACATAAATGAACAAGTCAAAATGCATATAAGCACATTTTAGTCTGTGGGTAAAATACATGCACATAACTGTGTATTGCAATCATTTAATTTTGTTAACATCTTTTATGCGGTTCTAAATTGATTTTCAGATTCCCTCCCCCACTCCTGGATGTGTGTTTAAATTGCTTTTAATCATCTGCTTTTAAAAAATAAGTTGTTCAATTGTGTTGTAGTTTTATAACTATTTCTGCTTGCAAGCTGTATTTTTTAATTTAACTGTGCTTTAATAACATATTGTATTCAATGGTGTTTTAATGTTATGGCATTTTGAGTTTTTAATTTGTACTTTTTTAGTTAATATTGTGGGCTGCAAAATGTGTACATTAAGAAAAATGCATTAAAGTGCATGTAGCATAGGAAAAATTGCATGTCAAAATATTAGGCACTTTCCTTGCAATCTTCCCTACCCTCCAGAATGGCAACTTGATATGAAGTAAAGAAAATACATGTGGGATTCAAGAAATTTCAGCTGTAGATATTTCCATATCTCTGATTATGACACATAAGCAGAAGCTTTATTTACTTAATAATTTTTTCTTTCTCCTTACACTGAGACCCAAAGCAGCTTATAATAAAGATTAAAGCAAAGTTTATCTAAAACCCTTGAGAAGTAAATATTTGAAAACAATAAGCTACTAAGAAGCCACATATTTCAAATAATATAAAATTATTTTAAAAACGTAATATAAATAAAGGCATAGTGGGCTGTTACTATCCACTGTGGTTTGGTGCACTGGGATGCTGTCAATGCATATCAAAATCTACTGATACACAAGCCCCATTATATGCAATGGTGTAATAAAATGTCATCCTTTATATAAAATGGAAAAATCATGATTACCTTCTTGGATTTTCAAAAATATTTTCATGTAGTGGATAGCTGAATATGTCGGTATGTATGGCTGCCTGTATCACAAGTATCTCCTATTAAAATGTTTCTGCACAACTTGATAACCACCAAATGCCTCATTAAATAAAACATACTTTATCTACTAGTGGAAGGAAAACAGAGGAGGAGCATCCAAACCTCCTGTGGAAGATAATATGTGGGTGCAACCACTAAGGAGGCCCATTCACCAAATGGGCCTGTGAGTATGGTAGAACTGATAGATGATAAATTTTATACTCTGAAACTATATAGGGTTTTATAGCTCAGTATGAATAGGAGCCCCTGGTGGCACAGTGGGTTAAATTGCAGAGCTGCTGAATTTGCTGACTGAAAGGTCAGCAGTTTGAATCTGGGGAGCAGAGTGAGCTCCCGCTGTCAGCTCCAGCTTCTGCCAAACGATTAGTTCGAAAACAATGTAAATGTGAGTAGAACAATAAGTACTTCTTCAGCAGGAAGGTCTCATGACCTTGGAGGTGTCTACGGACAACCTCGGTTCTTCGACTTAGAAATGGAGATAAGCACCAACCCCCAACATTGGACACAACTAGACTTAACGTCAGGGGAAAACCTTTACCTAAGCTATGGATTGGTTACAGATGGATAAATGCCATCTATTGCTCACACCTGCACTAGGAACTTCCAAACAGAATTTAAAAAGTTTGCAAAAGATTAATCCTTCCCAGAAGTTGGACTAATAAAGCATCCATCCCATGATCTCAAGTGTACAGGAAAGCCTGGGTAAGTCACAGTACAGTGGTGCTATTGATATGGAAATCCTATCCTCACCCATGAATTTGCTTTGGGAGCTTGCAGAGCTTATATGGTAAAAGGCTAAAGATACATTTGTCCAGTGGTTGCCACAGATCATAGGAATATAAGGAACTCTCTTCTACGATATCGGACCAGAGGCCCCAAACTAAGGCCATCTAAGGTCATTTGCCTGCCCCCGCCCTAAACCTTAGACTTAGTGTCGCACTAAATCTGAAATGACTTGAAGACACACAACAACAACAGCAATCCTAATTAACTAAACTATCCCATCAGCTAAAAGCAGGCCCACACTTCCCAATGAAATACCAGTAAAATCATGTTAGTTAAAATTGTTCTTCATTTTAAATAGTGCATTGCTATTTCAATTTTTTTTCTACACTACAAATAAGACATGTGTATGGCGCAAAGGAATTCATTCATATTGTATTCAACATGGCTATTCATAAACTCTGGCATAAGCCATGAGGTCACAAAGAGTCGGAAGCGACTGAATGAATAAACAACAAAAATTCAGATGCTCCAGGTTTTCCATTAAATAGAGGTTTCCTAAAAGGCTTTTTGGGGTATACTTACTACTAGTGAGCCATGGTTCATGTTTACATTGCACATTTTCAAACTCATGCAAGTTCTACTCAGTCAACAGTCCACCAGTGACCTTTATGCTCCTGAGATCATTGCATGGGACTACCTTGATGCCCGAATCAGTCTTAACATTATGTGGACATGAATAAAACCTACTGCTAATGTTCTGGTTATTACTGCTTCAACCTGAATACATTTGGAGCAATGTTCTTCCGTTCCAAGAATTCTGCAAGGTAGGCTGAGAAAGTTATAGGACTCCTCCCAATTTGTTCATGGGACTTCATAAGTAACCAGAATAGGGAGAAGCGCTTCTCGATTGTCACGGTAAGAAGACAAATACATCCAATTGCCTGTTTCAAGTCATTCATAAGGCAATTTGCCAGCAAACTACTATGGATTGGATATTGATTCTACCCCAAGACTAACTATTAAAACAATGCCTGATGGTCAGTCACTGAAAATTCATTGACAGTTTTTAAACCCATGAATGCTTGTCACTTCTAATATCAATGGTGTTTGATCAAATGATTCACCTCCTTAAATAAAGTCATCAATATTCTGTGCAATTCTGGTGATTGCCAACAAGCTTCTGCAATATAAATGTAAATATGGCTTCTGGCTTTTGAGTAAATTCTTTTTAACTTAATTGACCAACAAGCTGTTAAAGATGTTTTCCTTAGATAAAACAGTAGACAATTAAAGCGTTATGCTATGATAGAGATTTGTCGCAAAAAAACAAACCTTCCAGGAAATAATTAGTTCCTTTTGGAGAAATGATGATTGAAAATTGTAGATGTTGTTTTTCTTTATAATTTGCTTGTAGGTTCACCTTCCACTTTTAATCTGGTTTTCATATTTCCTGAATGAACCCCTGTATTTTACATTACCCCTAACACTCTCCTCCACTTTACCTAAATACTACATTGTCTTCCAATTTAGCTTTTGAATCTTGTTCATGTAAAAGTCGAGTAAGTAATTTCCCATCATGTTTGGCTGCGTTAACCTGTCTGCCAGGCCCGGTTTGTACCTTTTCTTTAAAAAAATATTCAGTTTTTACATTTCACATAGGACTGCACATTTCTGCAATTTTTCTTCCCCATCTAGCACAATACGTATCTCATCATAGGCACTAGCATTAAAAATTAAAGCCCATCTTTAGATTCTCATCTCATGGTTAAGTTTCATCGTGTTCTTCAGACATCATGATCCTTGAAAAGGTTTTATAATGTGATCACTGAAGCCTAAAAATACCAGGAGCTGGTCTTTCTGAATAAATGCCTGGCAGGTTTTGCGCCAATGGTAAAAAGGCTTGATATGATTCTAAATTAAATGGGCATGGTCTGGAAATTTGCTTTTAAAAGGTATACCGATACAATTTTGTGAAAATAGTTAACAGTTTAAAATAACTCCTTACTTTCTTTTCATTTACCAGAAATTCATTAAAAAATACCATAAACCACTAAATTGTGGTATAAACAATCCTAAGGAAAAAGGTAATCAGAAAAATAACTAAACAGTAACCTCACAAAAAGAGTGGAGTTTTATCTATTTATGTTAGAACTGGAATGACACATAATTGTATACTTTACTTATTGCAGAAAATCACTAAAAGTAATGTGTTTTCCATGGCTAGTTTATAATTAGTTCAATACATCAATAACGACTCATATCACACGGTCTTTCCCATTCTGCAAGCCCCAGAAATCCTAACATACATGTAGATTAACTATATGATACATTTTACTTTGTGCAATAAATGGAAAATGAAGGGTTAACTTTTCTCCAGATTTTTTTAAAGCTTAGCCTTGCCAGAAATCAATAAAACTCCTTCTAACTTTGAATATATTTTAGCTGAATGGATGAATGGACTATAGCTAGTTACTAATTTAAATAACATATAGGGGATTTTAGAACTCAACTATACATTTCTTCATCAATAATACTTCTTGCATACATTTTCCTTTATGTGATCTATAAAGTACAGTAGAGTCTCACTTATCCAAGCCTCGCTTTTCCAAGTTTCTGGATTATCCAAGCCATTTTTGTAGTCAATGTTTTCAATATATTGTGATATTTTGGTGCTAAATTCGTAAATACAGTAATTACAACATAACATTACTGCGTATTGAACTACTTTTTCTGTCAAATTTGTTGTATAACATGATGTTTTGGTGCTTAATTTGTAAAATCATAACTTAATTTGATGTTTAATAGGCTTTTCCTTAATCCCTCCTTATTATCCAAGATATTCGCTTATCCAAGCTTCTGCCAGCCCATTTAGCTTGGATAAGTGAGACTCTACTGTACATGAGTTTTTTTCTTTCGTGAAGAAAAAAAAAGGAAAATTTTATTCTCTGATTGGTTCTTACATTTCAGAACAGAGGTGAGTTGGATTCAGCCTGATGCTACTGAATGCTTTTAAATGTGAATTCCAATTATCTGCAGTGGCATTTTGAATATGAACCCATGTACTTAACATATCTTAAACAATTAAGACATGAATGAATTCATGTGCATGGGAAGCGTATTTAAGAAATACCTTATTGGGTCACCTCATGAATTACTTGGCAGAGCTTTCAACCTCATCAGACAGGCTACTTTGCCCATCATACTCCACTTGTTCTCCCCTTTAATCATGGAGCCCATTGCACGATGCATGTGTACTTCCAGCCAGGCTCCATCATGAAAGGGGAAAGCAAGCAGTACATTCTGCTGCTAAGGCAATGCAGGAGGTTTCCTGTGTTGCCTTCAGAACAATAGGGAGAAGCCAGGTGGATGCAGGACATGGGGTGACGGGTTCCCCATGCCCCCCGATGGGACCTCATGGATTTGCCACGATCTATGGTGAATCTCGAAGATAATGGGATGAGGTATTGATCTGTGAAAAACAAACAAAGCACCATCAACCAGCTGGTGCTAGATGATAGGATGCCTATTTCAAAGCATGGTGGGATCAATTATCTCATCACAAATAGTCTGGTCTCCGTTTCCATGTACTTCAGAAATGGAGTCCCACAGGGGCCATCACATGATGTTAGGCACACATCCTATGGGACTCCATTTCAAAAGAGCATGCAAATGGAGCCGTGAATGTGTCTTCAAGAAATGGGGAAAATGAGAGGAAAGGATGGTTGGCCATCCCAGAAGACAGACCTCAGCTTTTCCCTGTTTCCCCCCCACTCATGGGATGAGGTCCTGGGATCAAGATCAGTAGTATTTATTCTAGAGTGTATGTTCACTGTAGATATCTGATGCCAACCCTTTCTCAACAATTCTAAGAATTTTGCCCTAATTGTCACAACTGCTGCTTTTTCCTTTAAATTTCCAGGAATACTTTTTTTTTTAAAAAAGTGAACTTGGTCTACCTGCAGTTTTGTTTCACATGCATAGGTAAAGGTAAGGGTTTCCCCTGACGTTAAGTCCAGTCATGACCGACTCTGGGGGTTGGTGCTCATCTCCATTTCTAAGCCGAAGAGCCGGCGTTGTCCATAGACACCTCCAAGGTTATGTGGCCGGGATGACTGCATGGAGTGCCATTACCTTCCTGCCAGAGCGGTATCTATTGATCTACTCACATTGGCATGTTTTCGAACTGCTAGGTTGGCAGGAGCTGGGGCTAACAGCGGGCGCTCATTCCGCTCCCGGGATTTGAATCTGGGACCTTTTGGTCCGCAAGGTCAGCAGCTCAGCACTTTAACACACTGTGCCACCAGGGGCCCCTTCACATGCACAGTAAAAGGTAAAGGTTTTCCCCGATTCTGGGAGTTGGTGCTCATCTCCATTTCTAAGCCGAAGAGCCGGCTTTGTCCGTAGACACCTCCAAGGTCATGTGGCCAGCATGACTGCATGGAGTGCAGTTACCTTCTTGCCAGATCGGTACCTATTGATCTACTCACATTGACATGTTTTCAAACTGCTAGGTTGGCAGGAGCTGAAGCTAATAGCGGCCACTCACGCCGCTCCCGGAATTTGAACCTGGGACCTTTCGGTCTCCAGCTCAATGCTTTAACGCACTTCGCCACCGGGGCTCCTTTTCACATGCATGGATATACACAAATGCTGTAAGTCTGTTAGTAACTTTGTCGCTTCTCAGTTGTCTCCTGAGAACTGAAAATCTAACTAGACTTGAAGAGGAAAACAATTTCCCAATTCAGATCTTTAAACACCTAGGTCTCTCGAATTGGCTGTCTCTTATATAATTTGCATAAATATAGTCTCTGAGATAGTCCCAGATTGAATGTGATACTTCGACTTTATTTAAAGTGATAGAAAGCTGTGAGCAAAAGATTATTCAATTGGAAGTGTGACCATTCTCATGGGAGAAAAAGACAGAGAAAAATATATGACGGAACAAGTCTCTTAATGTGTTAGGAATTCATAATGTTTTTCCCCTATTCAGTGGCACAACCATCTTCCACAGAACAGGGAGTCAGACCAGTCTGAGCTCTTATAGCCGGCAGCAAACTAGTATTGAACAGAGAGTATTTGAAGCAGGGGAAGGGAATTTCATGCTTCTTCTTCTTGAAACCTTTTTATTAAAAATGTTCAGTTGTGAATTGCATCTATCCCCCAGCCTTATTTGTGCAGTTTTGCTCACTGCTTGATTTGACAGCTCACCATAAGGGAATCCTTTTTCTGGCATAAGTTCACGTGACGTCATATGGTAATTCAGATTTAATTATGTGGAGGTATAATTTTTTTAAGCCGGTTATGATTTTGAAAAAAAAATAGGTATGCCTGAAACTGAAGGATGATATGAATTAATTTAGAAGGTAAAATACTGTGTAATCTCCACATTTGCAACTTTAACTTTTTAAGATTTGATTATTACAGATTTGATTAATATGTTCTCTTTGGGGATCTTTAGGTTCTCCAGGATGATTCTATTATCAACTTCTGGCAGAGTCACCCTAGAAGACCTAGAGAATCAAACAGGCGTTCTTTCAAGTAAAAGAAAAGTATTTTTATCCATGGGTATCCCACTTTTGCAGGGATCCTGTGCCCCAACCACCATGAAAGTGGAAGGCTTACTGTAATATCATTTTGCTGAAGAAGATTGAACAAAATTCCCATGCATCCCTATTTAAAAGCTGCTTGTAGTTACAAAAACCATGATATTTTTTAGATGATACTATGTGAGCATGTGTGTTAAAAGGATGGATGCTACTAGTGATTAGCACATGGAATTAATTCAATAGGAGTTGAAATATCTTTGACTTTCCAAAGAAATAATCATGTTAGTCTCCTGCTGCATACAAAAGGACAGGTGAGAGAGTTTTCATGGATATATAGACCCAGTTCTTTGGATGTAGCACAGAGTGAAAATAAATGCTCGGGTATATAGCATATTTACTACACAGGTGTAGAGCAGGATGGAATGTAATAAGATTCAGAAAGATCTTATTATGACCCTTGTCCTAAATTTCCAAAGGGCTGCACAATGTGATACAGGCCTTCCAGATCTTTAAAGTGATCAATTAGTGTTGGAATGTGCAACCTGCTCAACAAATGTCAGTTCTCTAGGTTCAAAACCCTTGTCTAAGATCTGTTTTGTTGTATGTGTAGTAGCAAGAACTCTCATATTTATACATGTAAAGTGCTATGAAGTCATTGCCTCTGTTCATACCTTGCTAATGGATTCAAATTTGTGATTATAATTCAGTTCATCAGGTTCCTTTCTGGTCTTCCTTTGTAATTTTCTTTAATTTCAATGTACTGTATATACTCAAGTATAAGCCTAGTTTTTCAGCCCCTTTTTGAGGACTGAAAAAAAAACCTCCTCGGCTTATACTCGGGTGAGGGTCCTGGTGGGCTTATATTCAGGTCGGCTTATACTCAAGTATATATGGTATATTTATTATTTTTCTCTATTATTATTGGTATTGTTACATTTATTATTTTTCTCTATTAATTACTATTATTACATTTACTATTTTACTCTATTATTGTTGTTACTTTTACATTTATTTTATGCTATTTTTATTATTATTAATACATTTATTATTTTACTCTATTTATTATTACATTTATTATTTTCCTGCATTTATTATTATTATTACATGTATTATTTCACTCTATTATTATTAAAAGGATACATAAGCACATTTACATTGAAAAAGATGAAAATAATGATTTAATCAGAGTTGAGCAGTCATATCTTAAATTACAGTTTGATGTAAAAATTCAAAAACATCTAAACTACTGATGCCTCAATTAATGCAATTTTATTGGTATCTCAGCTTATATTGGAGTCAATGTTTTCCCAGTTTTTTTGTGGTGAAATTAGGTGCCTCGGCTTATATTCGGGTCGGCTTATACTCGAGTATATACGGTACTCTAGCCATGATTAGGGTGAGTGAATGATTACATCTTAAGTCCAAACATTTGGAATACCAAAGTTCCCCCATTTTGGATTAGATGTTTTCAATAAAGACAAATCCAGAAGGTTTTAGAGGTTGAATATCCCTTATCCAGAATTCCAAAATTGTCCACAGTTGTGGCTGAGATAGTGAAACCTTTGCTCTCTGATAGCTCAGTGTATTTTGTTGCATTCACAAAAATTATTAAATACATTGAATATAAAATTACCTACAAGCTCTTGCATAAAGTGTATATGAAACTAAATGAATTTCATGTTTGGATTTGTGCCCCAACTCTAAGAGCTCATTACATTATGCAAGAATTCCAAAACCTGATAAAAATCTGAAATATAGAACACCAGGTTCGAGGCATTTCAGATAAGTAGTAATCAACCAATGTTGAGACAACTCAAAGGTTTTGAAAAAAAACCTGGGTTGCTTGATCCTTGTGTTTTAATTTTATTCCATAATTGAATTGGTGGGGAGGAGGAATCTCATTTTCGTATTTCCGAAATAACTGATGAGTGTTTCATTTGAAATTTAAAAAGCAATTTAGACAATAGCTGCCTAACAGCGACTCAATCAAAATAGTCTCCTTCTTGGATTCCTCTGCTAAATTATAATGACGGTTCGCCTAGAGGCAGACTAGCGTTTAGCACAACATGTAGACACACAAAAAGCTGTAGCCTGTTGGGCGAAAGACAGCACACTTAATATATGTCTCATTGTAATAGCTGTAATTTAGGAGGCTGAAAATTAATCTCTTAACTATCGAACAACTATGCCCAGTAATATATTTAGTGCTTATCTAGCAGGATACCCAATAGCTTCACCCCATATTTTCCAAAGCTTTCATTTATCTTTATGGCAATAATTTTCTTTCTTGGTATATATCACACAGAGCATTACATTCTTGTCAGTGGTTAAGAGCCGGGTCTCCTCCATATTGTTGTAGGTTGAAGTGTGTGAGAGAGAAACAGGCAGAAAGAGAGAAATGTTATATATTGATGTTTTCTGCATAATCTGTCCTCCACAGTGCTATCAGGGTCAAGATATAGGATTTAAGATGCCAAGACTAGCCCTACCAGTAAGTCTGAAACTGTAGTTAATAGCTATGAAATCTTGAGATGGCACATTCGGTTCAATGGCTGAAACTCCAGATATGTCGAATTTGGAAAGAAGAACATGCTCTCGGGAGTAGTAGTATTGTTCAACTAACATAAATATATGTAAATTTTAAAAATGCATACAAGAGATTTAATCAACTGGGAAAAACTGTACATTTTTAAAATGTGTGTTAAATGTGAACATTAAAAATTCACATGGGAATATGTATAGTCAGCCCTCTATAACCACAGATTCAACCATTGATTTTACCACATTGTATAAGAGAGACCATTTTACTATGTCAGTGTATATAATGGGATGTAAGCAACCATGGGGTTGCATATCCATGGGGGTAGTGATGGTCCTGGAACCAAACCCCATCAGATAGCAAGAGCCTACTGTATGCATTTCTAGGGAAGGGGAAAATGCCACAATCCAAGAGACACCTAAGTCAGAATGAATTCTGATCCAAATTGAGAAGGAAAAAAACATGGATGTGGTTCACGAATGGAACTTTGAAAAAGGAGACTGGGGGCTGATCCTTGCAGCTAAAGAACAAGCAATTAGAACAAATTGCCAGAATTGAAAAGTCAGCTACAGATTCCAAGTATAGACTCTGCAAGGACGCAGATGAAATAATGGATCACATCCTCAACAGTTGCAAGAAGATCACAAAGACAGACTACAAGCAGAGGCATAATACCATTGCTCAGATGATCCATTGGAACTTGTGCCACAAATACCGAATAAGGTGGTGGGGTCACAAGCCTGAAAGGGTTACAGAAAATGAACACATAAAACTACCCTAGGACTTCTGAATTCAGACTGACAGAGTTTTGGTGCACGATTGTGGGGAAAAAACAAAGTATGGATCGTCGATGTTGCAATCCCAGGTGACAGCAGGACTGACGAGAATCAACTGGAAAAGCTGACATGATACGAGGATTTAAAGATCGAACTGCAAAGACTCTGGCACAAGCCAGTAAAGGTGGTCCCAGTGGTGATTAGCACACTGGGTGCAATGCCTAAAGATCTTGGCCTGCACTTAAAACACAATTGGTGCTGACAAAATTACCATCTATCAAATGCAAAAGGCCACCCTACTTGGATCTGCAGACATTATTCGCCGATACATCACATAGTCCTAGACACTTGGGAAATGTCAGACGTGTGATCCAATACAAAAGCCAGCATAGTGATCTTGTTTGTTGTGTACTAATCTTGTTGTGCATCAAATAATAATAAAACCTTATTCGTATTCTGCTCTATCTCCCTGAGGGGACATTCAATGCCTGGGACAACAAGGAATAACACATACAAATAATAAAACTAGCATCCTTCTTGAATTGTGGTGCCCAGAACTGGACACAGTACCCCAGATAACAATAGTAGATCAGTACTATTATTTCCCTTGGTCTACTCTATACTGCTGTTGATGTTGCATTGGTTTTAGTATCGAGGATATTCTGCCTGTAAACACAGTGGCTTTTTTAAGACATCCTGGCTGACAGGCAGTCATGCTTATCACAGTTGATAAACAAAACAAAACACTCTGTCATGGTTACACACAAATAGAACTCTGAAAAATTCATTCTTCTGGTTTACGGTTCTTAGAAAATCCCATCCATCTGAGACAGTCCAAGAGTTGCAATCCTCCCCTTTTTCGAGATCTGCCACTCAGTCAAAGCACTCCTGATCAATACAGGTTGGGAGCAATGTAACCTGTGTTTGTAAAGCTATAGGAGAAAGGATCCATGCTGTAAAGAAAAGCCTTCACTCAGAAATGTCCACATAGTTAATGCCGGCAAACAGAACAACTTTATAAATTTCTGCCATATTGAAATTGTGCTTTTTTGCTACCCAAATATAGATGATTATTTCTTTGAATGTTCTTCGAGAGCAATATAACTCCTTCCTATTTGGTCTGCCATCTAGTGGCTAACATTAAATATATAACAAGAATATTTAGATTCAACATCATATTAAAAATGGGGGTTGTACCTTCCACATTTCCACTTAAATGCATACAGAAATGGTAATAATATAAGTCAATAATAGTGATCTGAGAAATTAGTGTCACAGTCCTTTTTATTGTTGTAGTGTACCTTCTTTCTCATATTCACTGAAATGCATACAGAAATGGCTACAGTGGCTTGGTAAGATAAGTCATTAATAGTGATCTGCAGAATTAGTGCACATAATCCTTTTTATCATTGTAGTGTACCTTCAAGTCATTTCTGACCTATAGTGACCCTATCATGGAGTTTCCTGGGACTAAGAGTGTATATATCAAACCCTATTTTTTAATAATAATAATAATAATAATAATAATAATAATAATAATAATAATAATAATCCCGTCTGGACACATACAAGGCCTTGGTCCTAAACATTTCAGGTTCAGGCAGTCTCTTCCTCCCCAGTTCTGTTTTTTCTGAAAATGCCTGGAATGTCATCCGATCATACAAAGCATGGCCAATAATATGTACTTGTTTGAATTGCACCTTCAGAATCCTTTAGTGGCCATGCTGATTGGGAACCGTCCTCAAATAAGTAATTATCCCAGCAGTGATTCAATCTATGCATTCTGCCTTTGACCGAGACTAATAGGAATCAGAAGGACACTGATCAAGTAGGTCAGTTGATTGTTATGTGAAAGTTCTACAAGAAAAGAACAATATTGAAACTCCCTGGTATAGCTGAATATGCAAACAGGATTAGCAAGCATGAAAACCAAGGAAAAATTAAACATAAATCCAATACAGTAGAGTCTCACTAATCCAAGCCTCGCTTATCCAAGCCTCTGGATAATCCAAGCTATTTTTGTAGTCAATATTTTCAATATATCGTGCTAAATTCGTAAATACAGTAATTACAACATAACATTACTGCGTATTGAATTACTTTTTCTGTCCAGTTTGTTGTATAAGATGATGTTTTGGTGCTTAATTTGTAAAATCATAACCTAATTTGATGTTTAATAGGCTTTTCCTTAGTCCCTCCTTATTATCCAAGATATTCACTTATCCAAGCTTCTGCCGGCCCGTTTAGCTTGGATAAGTGAGACTCTACTGTACTTGAAAGAAATAATATACTGAGTATCAGTAAAATCATCTCAAGTTCAATTCAGATTAAAATTGTCCTTGGATGAGGCGAAATGTGTGTGAGATATATATATAGTGTTGTGTATTTCTGTTAAAAGGCTTAAATAACCAAAATGTTTTAGATCCTGCCTGATTTTTGAAGCTAAGCAATGTCGGCTTTGATTAGTACTTGGATGAGGGACTGCCAACAAATACCATATGCTGCAGGCTATATTTCAAAGGAAGAAACTGCCTTTTGAATATTTCTTTTTTCTTTAAAAACCCCATTATATTCATGGGGATGTCATAAGTAGGCAGGACATGTGAAGACAGATATAAACACATTTTTGTTAAAGCTCCACAACTATACACCTTGTTTATCACATATGCAGTCAATTGATCCTATAGAAGGTTTTGGTCTACAAACAGCTTTAGCTACCACAGTCAATGGTGAAGGATTGCTTTGTTGTTAAAAACATTTGGAAAGCCACAGTTGTCCACATCAATGTGTTGTCAAAGGCATTCATGGCTGGAATCACTGGGTTGCTGTGAGTTTTCAGGGCTATATAGCCTTGTTCAAGAAGCAACCTTTCCTGACGTTTCACCTGCATTTATAGCGGGCATCCCCCCAGGCAGTAAGCAGCGAGACCTTGAAGCTGAAAGACTATTCAGTGCTAATGAAGGTGGCCAATTACAACAGTCACACCTGCTTCAAACAGACAAGAGTTCTTTCTCCCACCCTGAACATTCCACAGATATATAAACCCTACTTGCCTATTTTCCAGCAGACCTCTCAGCCTCTGAGGATCCCTACTATAGATGCAGGTGAAATGTCAGGAAAGAATGCTCCTGGAACATGGCCATACAGCCTGGAAAACCACATCAAATTAGGATTATAGTGTATTTATTGTTCTTACAAGAAATAGGAAGATACACACTCACAAATGCACACACACATACTAAGCTGTCATGCATTTCACTTGAAATATGGCAATGTAGAGCCTTTCTGAAAGAGAGGTAGACAGATGATAGATAGATGGATGTTCTGGTTCTGAAGAAAAAATATCTCTAAAGACATTCACTTCTTTTCCTAGAAATCTGTTTTCTCAAATAGTCACAGCTGCAGAACTATGTCCTTTCTCATTTCCAACAGTATCTTTTTATTCAGCTTTGTCCACTGTCTCTCAATATCTGTTTGTTTTGATTTCTAAAAATTAAATCTAGACATCAGATTCTGTCCAATCTTGGAACCTAAGCAGCATCAATCCTGGTTACTACTTAGAATGGTAGGCTATCAATGAATACTAGGTAATGTGAGTTGTACTTCAGAGGAAGAAACTGGCAAAACCACCTCTAAGTATTATTTCCAAAGAAAACTCTATGAAATTCATAATGTTGCCATAAGGCAGTGAGTTTTCTTCATGTCAGGACTGACTTGAGAAACTGCAAGTCGCTTCTGGTGTGAGGACGTTGCCCAGGGGACGCCCAGAGGTTGATGTTTTACTATCCTTATGGGGAGCTTCTCTCATGTCCCAAAGCAATGGGTGACTTCAAGACACATATACAAAGAATATTAGCTTTACCTCATGGTCTCACAATATGAAACATAAATACTAGAAATGACAAGTGTGCAAACATGTCCCAGTGATAGGTCTTACGATTTTTTTTCACAAGTGAGTAGGAAAATTTCATTGCCAAGTTTGCTTTGCTTTTCCTGAGTTCCATTCAGACAGATCTATGATCAAATCCTTTGATAAAAAGCCAGCAGCTGACTGTTCCTTTGGCGCTGCTACTTTATTTGGCACTTAAAATGCTTGAGCTTACTCTCTAAACAACAACAAGAGTTCACAATCCAAAGTCAACCTCTGTGGATGCCCTAAAATTCATTCAGCATAACAAGGTGGCACAAAACCAGAGCAGAACTGTGACAAATGGCAGAATAGCCTTTCTTGCTTTCCAAACAAAGATACGAGCAGCAGAGCTGTAACGGCTCTTATAAGTGGAAAGTGGGCAAACGTGCCCTTTGAGGTTAATATATCTTAAACTAAGGACCAAGCATCATTCGCACACATAAATAAGGCCAAAACATTTACAGTAACCAGGCAATGGATAATGGGAATGGACACTTGGACCATAGCAATTCTAATTAACCTTTTCAGCTCATTACTGGGTTTTGTTTCCTGAAGTACTTTGGTTATGTTTGTGTTGCAATATCTATTCAATAGAAATGGTTTTTAAACATTCTCATCATTTGCCAAAGAAGTGGATATATTATTTTAGTGATACAGATAATAAGGTAAAGTAAAGCTTCACAGATCTAAGCTGTTCTGTTTTGGAGCCTTCTTTTGTGGATAAAGCCAGCTGGCACAAGCAATGGGTAGACTTAATGAGATGCAGCCCAAGTTTATTTTAGAACTAGGTCTAGACAAAAAGCTTGACAAGGTTTGTTCTAGGGGGATGAATCATAGGAATTATGGGATGGCAGGAGTATAAATTGGGTTAATAAAGAATAAAGTCATTACTGAAATTCATTAGGTAGATGGTTTGAACTGACAATTCCAGCAGTGAGAGATCATTGAAGTTCAAATCCAAGGCATCCAGAGGGCACCCATGTCTCCCCAAACACAACAACAAAGAAGAAAAGCCACATCTTCTATGGCCTGAATAAATACCACACATTGGAAATATATCTTCTCAAACACACTCTGTATTTGTGCCCAAGCACTGGGGCACTGGGGATACAAATCACATAAACCAGTGGTTCTCAACCTGTGGGTCCCCAGGTGTTTTGGCCTACAACTCCCAGAAATCGCAGCCAGTTTACCAGCTCTTAGGATTTCTGGGAGTAAAAAGTCAAAACATCTGGGGACCCACAGGTTGAGAACCACTGATATAAACAATCAATTTCTCTATTGCACACAAGAGTGAAACATTTCAAAAGTTTTCTTCCTGGTGGCCGAGACTATGAGACATTTAGCACATATTCCAGTGATTTTGTGCACTTGAGACCATGCAAAACAAATCCAAAATTTTTGCCTCCTAGTTTTGGCACACAAGTTGTTTTTGTTGTTGATGTTGCTTTTTCTGATGAATGGAGCACCAAAACCTTTTTCAAACAAAGAAATCAACAAAACAAAACAAAAAAATCTTCACCGTGGTTTGCAGGTTTTTCTGCTGATGTGTTAAAACACCCTTTCTTACCAAACATGAGGAAATTTGTCAATGTTGTTTACACCCCTATTAGACACACATCAAAACCCTGGAATCCCCCTTTGACAAGTAACTACAATGCTTATGCTATGACTTGGAGTGGAGAGAGGCATTTTTCATTCTCCCTTAGATGGAATACCTGGTACCAGCTGATCCAGAGGTACTAAGTGATTTGCTTCCACTTGGCAGCACACTATCTCTATTCTTTTCAAACATATTATCTGCTATCTTAACCATTCTTTTTACCGACTTGCTCAATCTCCTGAATGCATGTTGTCCTGAAAGGTAAAATATAATCATAATCAATGGTAGCTGGAAGATTCCATATTGGTGGGGCAGTTAATCTACTCTGGGTTTTAAGGTGGCCATCCAATGTTCTGAATCCTTACCCGAAATAGATTCACCAGTCTAGAAGACTCTTTTAAGTTCAGACTAAAATCTAGAGCACATTCATTGTTTCCTTGATATAGATGCCATTAACCACCACTGGTGTTAAAAAAAGAAGTCCCTTAGAGCAGCTGTTTAAGTGGCTGAGAGGGAAAAGGAAGGGGCCTGAGGCTGTTAGGAATTGTGGGAGTTGAACACCTCGAGGGCCGAAGTTTGCCCTTGCCTGCTTTAGAGCATCCTATCTCCACATTCCCTTTTGATGCCGACATTAACAGGTTTTAGCATCTTCGTGATTATAGTCCTTTCTCTTTCTAAGTCCTCCAGTAAAACATAACATATTATTGTTGTTGTTGTTGTTGTTATTTCTACTCCACTTTCTCTCTCTATAAAACTGGCTCACAGTAAAACCAATGCAATACAATTTAAAAACTAAAACTATACAAACATTAAAATAGAATTAGATATTAATATTAAAAATGACTTAGTTTCAATACCTGAAAGAAAATAATCAAATCACAAAGGTATATATCTTCGACCAATGTGTAAGGAATTATCTTTTGCTTCATTGGATAGAGGGACCTAGAAAATTGGGACAAGTCCAGAAGAGGCAAAAAAAATTAACCCCAGCTTGGGCAACTTGGTCCTGAGAATTTTGAAATGTGTGGTCTAAATATTAACTTTTCCCCAGCTCTTGAACAGTCAGTTATGGCAGTCATCAACAAGGAATGGAAAACATATGAAACATGTTTTTAAGTACCAAGACAATATGATGAGAAATACCCTGGACTGATGAGATTTGTCACCATTCAGGAATTACGTATTCTACGCAAAATTCACACTTGATTGATTTACACTGAAAACAACTTTTTCTGCACAAAAAATAATAGCTCAACAGGGAAATATTTTATTCATCGAAAAAGCTGTTCACTGTGCAAAAAATGCTATTTTCTGTTAGAAATGACCCTGTGTGAATAAATCCTGAATTCAAGTAGGCTTCAAAAACAGTGTGGTTTGAAAGTCTTTCTTGTTGTGGGAGGAAAATTACTAAAGGGACTAACTGTGTTCTTTAAGAAGAAACAGTGAATACTACATATTTAAAGTCAACTGATGTACATAGTTTGTTTTAACCATCCATTGACACTTTTCCAATACCCTCCAATGGTTTTAAAACCCAACATAGAGCACAAGGCAAGGCAATAAGCTAGCTGCTCAATTGCAGTAGTAGTCAATGCATTTAACTCAACCCTCAGTGGTATACCAGCCAGAATCCTTTATGTTGTCCCATACAAGTCAATAGCTGCCGTTTATTCTGGGCTCAACATGCAAAGATATATTGAAAGGTGTCTTTGTTTTATGCAGACTTTCCTTCCACACATTTTGTCCAGCATGCATGAACTTGTTCTGCTACTTTAAAATACAAACATAAAATATGTATGCATTTATTAAAATCTTTTTCTTCCACCAATTTATCATGAAATCTCAGGCAGCAGACCAATAAAACAATTTAGACTATCCCAGATTAAAATCAACGAATAATTTGAACAAGTTAAAACAGTTGTAAAGGATTTAAAGTATTTTTGTTAAATGTACATTCTTGGGAGTAAATTAGACCCCAAAGGCTATAATAATAAAAACCCACGTCTTGACTTGGTGCTGAAAAGAAAGCAGCATTGATGCAGGTCCAGCTTTCAGGGAAGGAGAGCATTCCACCAGTGTGGCACCAAGCCCAAAGGCCCTTCTTGTGTCCTCCTCCCATTAGAATGGATACACTAGTGGGATCTGGCAGATCTAAGTCTTTGGGCAGGGATATACAGTATATGGAGAATCACCCTTTAAGAGTATTGAGGCCTCAAGCCATTAAATGTTAGTATCAAGACACTGAATTCAGACTGGTAATGAACTGGCAGCCAATGCAACCTTACTGTGATATTTTACATGAGCTGTAGCTTTCAAGTCATCTTCAAGGGCAATTCCACATAATCTAATTAGAAAGTTACCAGTGTGTGGACTACTGCGACTAAGTTACCCTTTACCCTAAATTAGTGGCAAGTTTGTTGTTGTTGTTGTCTGGGTCTGGAGAGAAAAAGGAAATGGCTTTCATCAGGAAAAGTTTCTCATCAAACTTTGATTTCTCCGTCACTCTATATCTGCATCTTTATACACTTGGACACTTTTACCAACTTATGTGTCTCACCCATCCTCATGTGTATTATGACAGGAGACGTTTGAAACAACACCATGGAGGAAATACTTCTACAAATAAAACACAGCAGCTCATACAATTATATGCAAAGTATGCTAAATTTATACATTTCATTGCCGGTATAAAGTCTGGAATTTCTGCTTTCAGAATTCAAAAAATTTGCTTGCACCTAAAGCATTTCAGGCCTATTGTTTTTGGTAAAACATATGCCATACAAATCTCAAATGCTGCTTGCTCGATGATACCACACATTTAAAAAGGAGACCTCAAGTAGGCAATTCCAGACCTATTATTAACTGCAATTTAAAAAGGCATACTGAACAAGACTTTTATCAGATTGTTTTCCATCTCTGCATATAAAACCACAGCAAGTGACAGCAAGATGAGTTTATGGAGGCACAGAGCCTCAAACAAAGGGTATGTTATTTGGATTACGAAATGCCTACCGTGACCCCGGTGTCAGAGTTACTGGTAATTTGCAGGAGTCTGTTTCGCCATGAATCAAGTTGAACTCCTCTAATCCATTCTGAATCCACTCAAAGCAGAAACACAATCCTAGGAGTTTCTCTGTAAAGTTTGAGCCTTTGCCTGAAACATGAATTGACAATGTCCAAGGCTACAAACTAAATATTCCCAAAGTGAGAAGTATAATACAGGTGGTGCATACTATCGGCCAAGTTTCCTACAAGTAAACTGTCAAAAACACTTTATAGTTAGTCACACGTGAAATTCTCTCCACTTAACAAAAACAGAACAAGAAACTAAATCCATCAGCACAGGTCCTTTGATTCTCCAAGTCCTCACCGTAAGAACTGGTGCTTTAGAAAGAACTAGGACACACTAAAGACTTTTCACCAGAAAAAAATCACACTGAATGCTTTCTCGGGTCTTGGCAATGTTAGGAATACATTAGACATAGGCAGGTCTGAGAGAGCAGCCCTCCCTCCAGCCCAGTGGCTGGAAACAAGCAAGAAATCTAAAGCAAGACGGAGCTCTCACCTTCCTCCAGCGAGTTCTCCACAGGAACAAGAGCCAGCTGCGAATGTAGTCACCTCCAGCTCTGCCAACTAAAGCTGCTGCTGCTGTTGCTGCTCTCAGCTGCTCCCAGCTCCAGCCAGCTTTGCTGCTCGCACTCCCACTATCTGTGTGCTAGCTGCAATTTCTCCCATGACTCCATCATGCAGGAATGGCAACAACTTCTTCGAGCACCGGTGCTACACCGGCTGGTGAGCATGAGCGTGTGCACACACTGTTGTTACAAGTCAGGTAGGGGAGCACAGAGGACCAGAGTAAGGTGAACAGTTGGAGCTCAGAGAGGGAAGGGACAGCCTCCCTCTCCAACTCCTTTGGAGAGTGACTTGCTTTGGAAAGTAGCACTGAGCGACATAAATCACAGCTGGAGACAAACAGGAGGTCAGAAGAGCAATGAATCAGAGAATCTAAAAGGGATACTGAATCAGAGCCAAGCTGCACACATCAGAACCCTCTGGCTGCCTCCCGGTTGTAAACAAAACACAGAAGTATATTTTAGGTGGCAGAGTTTGCCATTACCCCACAGGGCAATCCCGGTTAGAGTCATTCAGTCTTTAATGGAGGAGTGTGTGTGGGAAAGAGGAATGGATTGGGCAGAAGAAAGAATGGAGAATATTTCAGCTAAGACGAGAAGGAAGACCAAGATCAGCCCATGTCTCAGAAACAATTTTTAAACCCTCTCCTTTTCACTCTCCCAGCAACATCATCCCAAAGCCTAACTCTCCCTCCCCCCAAAAAACTTATTTTGGGCTCCTTTCTTGTGTTCCTCTATTTTTAAAAGCATGTCTTTATTCCTGCTTGGTGTTTTGACTCAGTTCCTAAAAAAGGAAAGATCCTGCAAAAGGAAGTTGGAAGTAAGTTTTAAAATATGTTTTAATAGCTGATGCTTGTGAAAGGAATTTGTGGAATGAAACCATAAAGTCTTAATCAGATAGCTGCTGTTGCTCTGTACTATTCTTACTCATACTTTTTCTTTAGACACAGGATACAGGGTTGGTTAATTTCACCAAGGATTGCCTAGGAAAGCAATTCACTTGACTGGATTCCTCATATTACTTATTTAGAGGGGGGGGGAGTTAAAACATAAAACATTTGTGTGAGCATTAAAAATTAGATTGAAGAAAGTAAAGTTTAGAAAGTAATGGCGCATTGAATGAGCATTAGAAATGCACAGTATATATTTTAAATGACTTCTACTACTTTTCTGCAGCCAAGATGGTTTACTTGTTGATATTGTTTGCCAATAGTTGACTGATTTATTTCGAAAGACCTGCTGTTACATTCAACACAGAAGTAGCCTCTCTTTCTTCCCTCCCCCTGCTCCAAAACTAAGTGGCTTGTTGGGTAGGAACTAAAAATAGTGTTGGGCTTTTTTGTTCAAGCACTTGCCCAAGTCACCCTTGGGCTGAATGCCATGTGACTAGGCAGCCAGTTAACTCTCCGCAAGCAACAAGAAAGGCTAAAGTACTGTTTGTGCCTTTATTGAAAATGAATCCGCAGCAGCTTTATTGTTTTTAACATAGAGCTTCAGGCAAAAAATGGACTGGAGATTAAAGGAAGAGTAAAAGAACTGGCTGCCATCTAGGGAAGTACAGCATAGCAATTAACTGGTGAGGGAGCATAGGGGATTCACTGGACCGCAACCCCAAGAATGTGGAATTGTAGTACAAAAGGGTGAAAGATGTTGGAGTTTGGAGCTGTAGTTCCAAAGTATAAAAAGGTTACCCATCATAGATTGGAAACGTCCCAACTCTCACTGCCTTTTTTCACACTTCAGACCCAAGATACCCAACATGTGGCTCCTCAAAGGTCACTGGCTAGCACAGGCAATGGGAAATAATCATGGGAATCGCTATATAGAAACTTCTGGAGGGTCATACATTCTCTCTTCATCCTTTAGGCTTATTTTCAGAAGAGAAACCACTCCTCCCCCACCACATAAACACACCTCCAATCAAAATAGAACATGAAAACATTAGTTTCCCAAGATCTGAACCAAAACATCTTTAAAACTTTGTGAGGTCATGGCAAATATTTTTGAGATTTTATAGTGCAGTGCGATCTATTACTTTGAACACTGGACTATGATTCTGGAGCCCAAGGTTCAACTCCCACTCAAACATGGAAACTCACCAGGTGACTTTTGGCAAGTTTCACTCTCTCAGGTTTGGAATACAGCAAAGCCAACTACCTACTGAACAAATCTTGCTAAGAAAACCCTATGATAGGGTCACCTTAGTGTCACTGTAAGTCGGAAATGACTTGAAGGCAAAAAATAGCAACTATTACTGATCTTAGTGGTTGAAATTTCCCAGTTTGAAATTTCTGAGCCAAAGCTTGATACTTAGGGATGGCACAGGAGGTGGGCCCAGGTAATATTATCTGGGACATCATCCCTAGTTATGTCAATAACACTTTCCTATTGTCCTGATTTGGTAAGGATAGACCTGATAAATCCTCTCTTGTCCCACATTTCAACTGCTTTCCAAATATCCTAGTTCTCCCTCTTCCTCCCATTTCTTCCCTTTGTCATCAGTTTCTGCATGAGTTCAAAGTGTGATATAGTACTATGCACTCAAATAGCACAGCAAGGGGGAGAGGAGAAGGTAGCTTGCTATTTCCCAGTAGGTTCAGGGAAAAGCAAACTGCTGCAGCCTCTCCTAGCATGCGTGTACTTCCTCATTAATACTGTTTGCCATGTTGATCACACTATGATATTTCTTGGCCACACATTTTGTGGTTTTTATCTGTGAAATAATCTGGTTTTCATCTGTGTGTGTATTGAGGGTATGAATGGCTTAAGCACCAAACACAGTTGCACAAAGTATGCTATTCAAAAGCAACCCTAAAATTGGGGAACACCCACACATCCTTCATCCTCAATACCAGAAGAAAAACCGAAGCTCAATATTGTCTTTTCTGTTTGGAAGGAGCTTTAGTCATTGCAGACAGGGTGGAATTTGCCTTCACCTGCTATCAGATTCATTAAAATAGAGAAGCCAGGTCTTGAAACGTCTGTATGCAATGCGTGTTCTCTACATTTGAGCTTCTGACCCTCCCCTTAAACCATAAGATCCAAGGTCTCATCATCAAGAACCATGAAAGTTAATTAGGGCTGAAATTGGTTCAAGCATACCTTCTGGATATGCTGTTGTTCCACAGAGGGATACCATATTGGATATCACAGCACTTGAATAATAAATGTTCTCCAAACCACTTAGGGGCTATCCAAAAAGGAAGAGAGTCTCTGTAAGTACCAAGACTTCCTATATAATTCTTTTTGTTTGGATTCTACCTATATGTTTTGAAATTTGAATCCTAACTCTTTCTTGAAAGGTTTCCTGGCCACTTTGTTGTTCCCAATCTCTCTCATGATGCATTACATCTTCTCATGTAACATTTCAGAAACTGATTTTAACAATTTCCATAGAGCCTTCTTTATCAATATTCAGGAGCTATAGTTATAATGTTATAGTACTTTAGCAATGTTAAACTAGCTAAGCTTTAGAATCATTTTGTTTCAGAGATGATATTCTTTTCCTCCAGTAGCAATTCAGTTTATACAAGAACAAACTGTGGAACTTTTGGGGTTTTTCTTCCATCTTGAGAGCTTTCTGATTTATAACAACAGTTTACTTACAATCTATGAGGTATGACACAAATGCAACTGTAATGTTTTGGGTGGCTGACTCTCATGTTCGGTAATGCTAGGGCTTTGTCATCAAATGAATCTAAGTTCCATGGCTTGACATTTTCCCCACAAAGAAGAAACATATCCTGTTTTCATTAGCCATGGCAGTGCCAGAGCTAAAGCAACTTCATAGATGCAGATGATGAATCGAGATCAGCTCTTCCAAAGCTGTTGGGTTTTGTTTTGCATTTGTTTTGTTTGCTCCAAATCCTTCCAACTCTATAAGCAGTTTTTTCTGTTCTTCCCAAACTGCAGAAACCTTCAGAAGTGGGAATTCACCTTTATGTAGGTTTCAACATTTAAAGACATTGTCTTTCTAAAACAGAAGTGGACTGTTGACTACTTTTGGATTTTTTTTTTCTTTTGTGTGTTTACATTTTTGGCAGTGCATGTGACCCCAAAGAATAGTGGTATCTGCATCCAGATTGTACATTAATGCTTTGTTTGTAAAATGAGCATTGTGAGTAAAGTAGGTATTGTGAAGATACCCTGGCTACAAATGTATCTTCTCTTTTAGGGTTCTCAGGTGTGTGTGCCAATTGCTAGAGCATGCAACTTCCTAACAAAAGAAGAAACATAATCTCACCTTTCGTCTCTTTTGTTCTTTCACATCAATTGCCTACCTCTATGCCATGCTACATTGGATAGATGGTTGCCTGGTTTTGGTGTCATGTGTGACCAAGCTGAGTCACACAGTTTTTTATTAGTTTCAACACCTGTTGGCTCTTCGAAGCCAACAGATGGTGGGAAATGAGAGCCAAGGTCCAACCCAGTTTGTGCACAAATGGAAGGAGGAGCAGAATGTTACAGACAAGAGTTGAAGTAACATATTGGATCAAAGAATCAATTGTGAAAATAGATGTTGCCAAATCCAGCAAAGCAACAGTATCTATATACTATTTAAACCAGGAGGCAGCCCAGTTCTACCCATGCTTGTCTAGAAATAGATTTATTCAACAACTGGGAGCAGTTATGGGAATGCAACTTCAGATATTACTCATTCTTAGCTGAGCTGGCTGGGGATACTGGGAGCTGTAGTCCAGCAACATCTGGACAGCTACATAATTTCAAGGCCTGGTTTACAGGGTTAAATCAGAGTTATTCATAGAAATACATTTGGTGTGGAAGTATAGAGTAAAAGATAAAGGTTTTCCCCTGACATTAAGTCTGGGAGTTGGCACTCATCTCAATTTCTGAGCCGAAGAGCCAGTGTTGTCCATAGGAACTGCCAAGGTAATGTGGCCGGCATGACTGCATGAAGCACCATTGCCTTCCCGCCAGAGAAGTAGACCTATTGATCTACTCACATTTGCATGTTTTTGAACTTCTGGGTTGGCAGAAGCTGGGGCTAACAGCAGGAGCTCACCCCACTCCCCGGATTAACACTGCCAACCTTTTGGTCAGCAAGTTAGCCACTCAGTGGTTTAACCTGCTGCGCCACCGGGGTTAGGCATTCAAATACAAGAATAACCAGGAAATAAGCCTGAAAATGCTTCAAAACACCATTCAACAAAACTGAATGTCCAAAATCTTCTGAGTTATATAAAAATAAATTATCTTTATTCTCTGTGTCTCTTTAATTGTGTGCAGCTTTTGGTTAGTTCAGAACAAACTGCTAAAAAGAACAATTAATGTGCTTAGAAGTATGGAGCACAATCCTTACATTTGGAAAAATCTGGTACATTTTAGATGTGGGAAGGAAATTAGGGATACTTGATAAAAATTTATAAAGTGATGAATGGTGGTGAAAAATTAACTACAAAGAAAGATCTCTCCTCTTTCTTTCATAGTAATAAAGGCTGGGTGGAATCAATCTGTCCAAAGGAATTCTGGCATTTAAGATCTCCAAAACACAACCCACCATCTGACACCATCACCAGAGATGCCAAAATGGGTTTACCTGCTGTTGGTTGCCAAGTAAAGACTCAGTTCCTATCAGTCCCAAACGGCTGCCATATTTTGACTCCCATTCTTGGAGTTTTTACTCAACAGTCTTCCTAAAGACATGAATAAACCCAGTCTACAACACACAGAGCAGATTCTCTGCCCAATTGACATAGCAGAATGATAGAATCAAAGTTGGAAGAGGCTACATGGGCAATCTAGTTCTGCCATGCACAAAGTACCCTCAACAGATGGCCATCCAGCCTTTGTTTAAAAGCCTTCAAAGAAGGAGCTTCTGGTAGTCAACAACTCTCAGACATCCAAATACCACAAATACAACATGTCACTGTATATATAATGGAAGATATCAGATACTGTGTTAAACTTCCATTTAATTTTGAAAACAAGTATCAAATACAAATAACAGAAATGCAAGCATCATGAATAGTACTAACAGGCAAATACTACTGTCTCCAAATGTATCTAATAAAGATACTAAAATTCTTAGCAGTTGGTGGTATGGTAAATCTGATCTGGGTTTTAGCATGACCTTGAAAAAAGTTATCTAAGATGTCCAGTCAATTTTGCAGATAGAGTTTGAACTGTGAATAGACTATAACACAGAGCAAATTCTCTGCCCAACTGACACAGCAGAATGATAGAATCAAAGTTGGAAGAGGCTACATGGGCCATCCAGTTCTGCCATGTACAAAGTACCCTCAACAGATGGCCATCCAGCCTTTGTTTAAAAGCCTTCAAAGAATGAGCTTCCACCACACTCAGAAGCAGAGAGTTCTACTGTTGAATAACTCTTATGGGAATCACCTTTCCTATAATTTGAACCCATTGCTCTGCGTCCCAGCCTCCAGAGCAGCAGAAAACAATCCTACTCCCTTTTTCTTATAACATGCTTTCACATATTTATACATGGCGATCATGTCTCTTCTCAACCTGATCTACTGCAGGCTAAACATACCCAGCTCTTTAAGATGCTCCTCATAGGGCATGGTCTCCAGACCTTTGATCAGTTTAGTCACCCTCCTCTGGATGTGTTCCAGTTTGTCAATATCTCTCTTAAATTGTGTTGCCCAGAACTAGACACAGTATTCCAGGTGAATTCTAACTAAAGCCCAATAGAAGGGCAAACCATGACCTCCCTTGATCTAGACACTATACTCTCTTTGATGCAGCCCAAAATCCCACTGGCTTTTAAGGTGTTGCACCACATTTTTGGCTCATGTTTAACTTGTTGTCCATGAAGACTCCAATATCTCTTTCACATGGACTGTTGAGCCAGAACAGGTGTTATCCATCCTGAATCTGTGCATTTCATTTTTTTTTCTGTCTAAGTGCAGTATCCTACATTTGTCCTTGTTGAAATTCATTTTGTTAGTTTTGGCCCAGCTAGCAGTCCTTCAGCAGATGGAGGTATAAGAAAGGACAAAACTGTTTCTCTGTGGAAACTGCTCCTATTGACTTAAAAAGCAACTACATCTAAGTCAATTAGGATTGCTGGACTGGAAACTGGATACAACTCTTGTAACTTTAATAGTTATGTATAAGAGGGAATATCAACACAGGTTGCTTATCACGTAACCAGATAACAAGTAACACCTGCTGAAATCCCTTCTTTTATGCAATTAAAGGTACAGGAGCCAGCTGCAGTTTTTACTCTGGCAAATCTGGGGCTGGCAATTGTGAAGAAGGCTTTATGATAGGTGGGGCAAACAGGTTTAAATATAGTTCCATTTTTTTCTGGAAAGACAGGAAGAGAAGAAATACTATTTATAATTACAGTTTTGTTTACTATTACCTCTGAGAGCCAAACAGTGTAGGAAGTCATGATTTATTCATTCAAGTTGCTAAAAGCAGGATAGGTTCCCTACAACATATTTGTGTTCTCAGTCCTGTGGGTGAGTGTGTTTCATTGTTAGGGCTCTTGCAGACACAGTATCCCCTTGGCACGGGGCCTTAAAACCTCTGCTTGGCCTATCACATTTTTGATGATTGAACATAGTCAAAAACAGCATGTAATAATCTACATTTAAGGATCTCTGTGAGATAGTTTACTGTTTTGCCTTTGCTCCCTCAGCAGAGAGAGGGCAATAACACCACACCAGTTTATTTCTGCATTTACTGGGACTGGAGCCGAGTCTCTGTTTTGGTTTGTGAAACCATCTGTTGTTGTTGCCCTGTGTGAGACGAAAACTAGATGCTATTAATGAGAGAGCATTTAAAAGATATTTTAAGAGCGATGTGTGCCTTCTGTTGGTCCCTTCGAGTCTTAAACTTCATTTTTTAATTTGAAGCCATTTGTGGATTGTTACCACTGATTTTGCAGAACAAGGCAGCTGTCCCTCAAGGGCTGGCTCTTTTTAATCCATTGGCTCAAATACTCCAGTTGTTTCATTCTGAAAAGTCCCTAACCTATAGACTAAGAGCAGAATCATTCCATGAATTCCAGTCATTCTGCAACCAAAACAGCACCATCCACGTACAAGAGGGAGGCATTAGAGTAGGAGATGCTTCCAGATTTGCAAGTATAATGTGACACTCCATACCTATGGGATCGATATCTATGCATCTCATACCCACTTCTGATAAAACATGATCTCTTTAGGAATTTCCTAGATAACACCAGGAGATTCTATGACATACTTCAGCTGAAGTTACTATAGAGCTGCCCTGGAGGACATAGCAAGTTTCTAGAGAGGATACTTTTCTAGCAATTTTAAGGTCTTCTGGGGCAACTCCATGGTACCTTCTAGGGCTGTGCATCATATGTCGGCTCTATTTTGTAAGATTTGTGCATACGATGCAATATTAAGAAATGTGGGCAGCGCCCACGCCAAAAACCTTACGAATTGAAACTTTCACCCAGTACTTTTGCTTAAGTTGTATAAACATGGTAACTCTCTCTGTGCCACAGTTTTAATTTCCAGAGGAAGCAAACTGTACCGGGAAGTGAAGCCAAACTTGTTATGCCTCTCAGCTTATCAGGGCATGGGGAAAGACAGGAGATGTGGACCTGTGGCCATTCCTCTGTAAATTAAGGAGCACTGCAAGGCTGCCTTCATTGTGAGCTGGGATAGGAGAGGAGAGCGAGTGAACAAACAAGCAAGCAGAGTACGCAGAGCATGCAGCAGGTTAGGCTAGGAAGACAAATAGTAATGAAAATTTTGTTATATTGCTGTTGTTACAATATGGACTCCTTACAATATGTTTGAAAGTCTTTAAGAATGATTCCCCCCTCCCAATTTAGTAATGAGTATTGAAACATTTTTTTATTGATTGCACACCCCTAGTAAGGTAAAGCTTTCCCCTGACGTTAAGTCCAGTCATGTCTGACTCTGGGGATTGGTGCTCATCTCCATTTCTAAGCCAAAGAGCCAGCGTTGTCCGTAGACACCTCCAAGGTCATGTGGCTGGCATGACTGCATGGAGCGCCGTTACCTTCCCGCCGGAGCGGTACCTATTGATCTACTCACATTGGCATGTTTTCGAACTGCCAGGTTGGCAGAAGCTGGAGCTAACAGCGGATGCTCACTCCACTCCTGGGATTTGAACCTGTGACATAAATCCTCCAAGGCATTATGGTATCTTCCAGCAGAAGTCATTCAGAGGGTTAGCTATTATCCTTGGTTTGTTTTCATGGTAAATTCAAGAATGTATCCCCATGGGATATAGGGTCGTACTGTATACCAAAAATTGTAATTGGTTTCTTTTGATGCAGAGATTATAACTTTGTATTTTGTCCTGTATTTTCTTGTTGCTAGCCCTTCATTCCCATTGATAATGTAAAATTGGAGTATAAGTAAAATAAATGAAAGAAATGTTTTCAGATTGCTAACAACACATTGCTAAGTACGGCTGGCCACAAGGAGTAGAGAACAACCTTGTTGCAAAAGTTCCATTATCTGAGGGTCCATTTCCAGGCCCAATTCAAGGTGTTGATTTATACCGTTCTATAGAGCTCGGATCCAGCTCACTTGAAAGATCACATTCTCTTGCATGAAACCTGTGCATGTTTGGAGATCTTCTGGGAAGGCCCTTCTCTCCACCCTACAATCCCCACAGACACATCTGGAGGGAACAAGAGACAGGGACTTCTCAGTGGCTGCCCCCAGGGTCTAGAACCCTTTTCCAGGGATGTTACATTGACACTCTCCCTTGTCTCTTTCCTTTTTTTAATATTTTTATTTGTAAGTTTTTGAAATGCATAAAAGAAAAACACAACATACATTACACAATGACAAAGACAATAACAAAGACAACAACCTAACATGACTATAACGGACAAGACAACACATAACCCAACCAATTCTCTCTTTCCTTATAGAGGCGAGGCCTTTCTGCTTTGAGTGCTGTTTGGTTAAATGGGAAATAAACCTTTCTCTATGGAAGTACATTATGAAATCACTTTTCTAGAGAAGCTCCAGGCTTAGTTCCCACAGATGACAAAAGAGACCTACTTGTTTCAAAAGGTCTTCCCCCAGTTTCTGATCTTTCACTTTGTTTAAGAGGAGACTTTTTAACCAGGATTTCTGTAGAGCCACATTTAAGTACAAACTTGGCTTTAGGGCAATGGTGTGCTTTCTCTTTTGAAGCAGGAGTCTCAGCGGCACAAGACCGCTTACCGCTCTGACGTAAACAGGCAAGAAGATCCACTGTTGTGGCTGGTGTCATGAGAAAGGAAGTAGACACCAACTTATTTCTTTCATGGAGAATGTAAGTTTCTCATACACAAATATTTTCACAAACTCAAAGCACATCACACAGTGTTACAGCTTTTAGACACACACATGACTAAAGTTCTGTGTAGCCTTTGCTTACCGGTTCACATTTCCGGGCTCTAAAAACAGTCCCAGGCTTTCTTCATGTGCCGGTTGAATGTCTGCTTGAAACAGCATTGGACAAAATTGGTTTTACATCTGTCAGCAGCCTGACAGCCTGATTTACAAGAGTTGCTGGTGCGATGCTGTCACACACCAGCCTTGCAATGGCAGGGGAGAATATATGTGATTCTAAGCCTATTCCAAGGCTTTGCACTTTTGTTTTTACAGCCAGTCAACTAATTGCTCTTGATAGCTGCTCTTGGTGACCCACATCAGACAAGTCAAAGGTAATACCATCTCAGCACTATTGCCTCTGGCATATTGGGTAGACAAAGATTAATTGGTCAAAGAAAACGAGTTCAGAGATGTAAATAACTCAGAACCTGCACTGTCACTTTTATGCATGAGTGATGTCCATCCTAGAGATGAATTCCCAAGAAGTCAAAACATACATCAATGAATGCTGACAAGCAGTTAAATACGATTGCCAACACTCACATGTCCAATGCTGGGAAATGGAAACCTTTTGTATCATTTGTTCTCTTTTTACCATATTTATTTACTCATGGATGAGTTGACCTCATGTATAAGTTGAAAGCAGGTTTGGGGGCCAAAATTATGGATTTTGATATGATCTGTGGATAAATTGATGGCCATTCCAAAGACAGGGGAAAGATCCAATGATGCCTTGGAGGCTCAGTTCCTCCTGGTTCCAACTATTGCCCAGATTTTCTGGGTCAATTTTTAAACTAACATTTCTAAATTTGTCCATAAATATGTACAGTATGTCTATTTGAGCATTCACATATATGTTCTCAGATGCTCACCCTCCCTGAATGTTGCAGATCAACACATTTGCAGTATTTGTTGTAATAAATACATAAAGCCTGTAAATTAAGAGTCACCAATAAAGTTTTAAGAGATCTTTCTTAAACACAGAGCACAAATGACTAAAATTTAGTGAATGTTGACATTCAAATGGAAATGCTAACTATCATCGTTTGATTTGCAGCTTCTCTCAAATGAAGAGATAAATGAAAATAGAAATATTTTGTGTCAGAAGTAAGGAAGGAATCCAGTATATATCCTATCTTCACAGCATTCCATCTTTGTTGATCTTCCAGAGATAGCTGAACGAAGTCACTCAACTCTCTCCTTAAATAACCTCATCGTTTTTCCTGCTTTCAAAGCACTCTGGTGGAAACTCTACTTCATGAAAGTTGCACCCGATTGTAATCAATAAACCATTTGTGCAATGGCCCTCCAGGGCTTGATCACGATGACCCTGCTTCAATATCTAACAAAACATGCTTTGTAGTGGAGCAGGCAAATATCAGGGAGGGGATGCAGGACACAATCATCTTGAGTTCCCAGCCTACTGTGAGAATACGATGCCCCTCAAAACACACACTTTCCAATTGCCACTCTGTCTCTTCCTTGGCAAACACAGAGAGATCCGTCAGCAATGAGCAATATTTTTAGAAGATGGAGTGATGTGTCTGAGTGAGTGGCTTTTTTCACAGGCTACATTTAGGAGAAGAGAAATGGCACATTAGCCATGGGATCAAGGCTGAGGATGCATTTAAGTAGCTACATGACTCACTAAACACATTGAGATATGAATCAACTAATTCAATAAGGGAGGAGAAACATATACGAGAAATTAGCCCATGTAATAGTTTAGGAACATGATTAGTTTTCGGGTTGTGACATCCTGGATTCAGTCCCCATTCAATCCCCTGCTCTAGAGAAGATGAGGTATATCGTCTTTAGAGCAAAGGATTGTATAGGAACTGAATCCAGGATGTATTGTTTACCATGACAAAAGGGCAGTAAATCCAGTCTGAATTGTAAAATGTAAACTTTAAAGGATCTATTCAATCTGCTGAACATTATTTCCAAACAGGTTTATCACTCTAGATAGTTCCATTAAACTACGGACTAAAACCCAAAGTTGAGATTTGAGCCTACAGCTATTTCTTTCCCTCTTTCTATTTTTCCCAACATCTGATTATTTGTAAAACATCATCCTTAGCGTAGTTCATTTTTAAGTTGCTTTGAGTCATCAACTGGAAAGAAAGAGGGTTGGAAATAGCAAAAACCTTAGGGACAGATCCCTAGTCTCTATGAGATTTATGGGCTCTTAACTATGACAAGGTTGTTGGGCACAAAATGTGACACAGCACTTAAATGTCATCTGCTGCACATAATCTCTAGCTTTTGCTCACCTGAATGGGAGCACTTGACATATAGCTCTGCCTCTTCCTTTGGGAAAGGAAAACAAACAAACCATAAATTCATAAATCCAGTAAAAAGATTTGAGAATAGGTTTTGCAGCAGACATTGCCTTACAGAAAATTACCTGGGAATAAGGGGAAAATCATTTAGTTCCCATTTGAAAAGAGGATGCCATTCAGCAACATTATGCAAAAATAGCTGTCCAATGAGCTGGGTAGACCTGCTCATTTATGTTAGAATCAGGCCCTAAAGGCCCTAATCTGGGGATGGAAGTGTGTCAGTCCTGGATGGGGTTACATCCCCCCCTCCCCCGAAAGATTGTGTTCACAGCTTAAAATTCTCCCGGATCCATCCCTCCAAATGTCAGTCCAGGTAGGTGTAATGGTCAGGAATGCTTATTATCAGCTTTGGCTGATACATCAGCTGTGCCACTTCCCAGATTTAGAAGACCTGACGAAGGTAGTGCACACACTGGTAACCTCAAGGTTGGGCTTCTGCAATGCACTCTACATTGGGCTACCTTTGTACCAAGTTTGGAAACTCCAGCTGGTTCAAAATATGGTAGCCAGACTAGTTACAGGAACATTCAGGAGTGAACATATTACACTCATGTTAAAGTGACTCCACTGCCTACCAATTAGTTTCCTGGCAAAGTACAAGGTGTTGGTTTTGACCTTTAAAGCCCTACATGGTTTGGGTCCAGGATACCTACAGGATCGCCTTCTCCCATACAATTCACCCCGAACACTGAGGTCCTCTGGGGGTTGGCTACTCCAATCAGCCAGAACCCGACTGGCAACCATCACCCAGAGGACATTTTCATCATCTGCCCCAAGACTCTGGAATGATTTTTTGGGGGGTAGGTATGCCATAATGCGATACCTGAACCTAACTAGATGCCTAACATTTTAAACTGCATCTGGTAGCAATCTTGCTCTGAAACAAGTGCTCCTCTAAAGCTAATTTTAATAATTGCCAGGATTGTCATTAAAATGCCAAGCAAGCTTAATTTCTCCTTGGGAATATGGCATATTGGAGGAGGGACCCCCTCCCCAAGTAGGAACGTAAATCATTAGGATACCAGCCCATCACATTTTCTGAGAAACAGATGCTTCTTAAGAAGCTGCATCAGCACATTTGATAAAGATAATCCCAATTGATTTTGCATTAAAATTACCAATTGATTTCCCTCTTGGCCTTCCAGGGGATTGAACCTGTCTAGGCAATTAAAATGTGTAAAGATTTCCTCTGAATCTGTTAGAGGTGCTTATTTACAGACCTGTATCTCAGTCCTAAACAACTAGGTCTAACCCAGCAGAGAATTGATAAAGTGCCTTGTATTAATGTACCATGTACATAAGATCAATGTATGAGATTGTTTTAAAAAAAGAACACTGAAATTGTAGACAAAAAAAAAATCACATTCAAAATTTAAATAGATGCAATTGATTCCCCTCTTCAAGTTTTCTGCTCTACCAGAAAGGTGAATGGGACCAATTTTGAAGAAGACAATAATAAGGATAATTGTTTTAGCTCTTGGACTAAAAATGCCTTTCTTTAATTAGACCTGTCAGTACTAGAAACAAGAGATTGCATTGAATTTTTCTTCATAAACTGCATATCTTCAGTAATGCAAAAACAACTGGTCACTTAAAAATTCGCATTGCACTTATAAGCAGAGAAAATGTGCAGACCATCTCAATTAACACAGGAGGGAGAAATTCTCCAACCATTTCTCAAAGGTGAAATCATTAGCAGAGCTTTGTTAGAACAGCTTTGTTCTTTCTGCTAAGGATTTTTTTTTTATGTTAGAGCCAGCATGCCTATACATTTCTAGTTTGAGTATTTTCAGACTTCCTATTCATCTCCCTTTCCATATCCACTCTATTCCTGCATCACTCAACCTTCGACTATTTTCTCTCTCCTTCATTACACCATATATTTGAGTATGAACAAGTAATTGATAAGTAAAACCCGGGCTGTGGTGCAAGCTGGTGAGCAGCTAGCTGCAGCCAGCTGAGACCAATCACTCTGAGGTCATGAGTTCGAGGCCAGCTCGGAGCCTGCGTTTGTCTTTGTCTTTGTTCTATGTCAAGGCATTGAATGTTTACCTTATATGTATATAATATGATCTGCCCTGAGTCCCCTTCGGGGTGAGAAGGGCGGAATATAAATACTGTAAATAAATAAATAAACAAACAAATAAACAAATAAAACTACTTTTATATGTTTTCCAAATAAAACAAAGCTTTTCCCCCTCTGCTCTAACATGTGTGCAGAGGTTGGACTAGTTTTTGTTCAGCATTTGCTTTGCCAATTACTCTTTAGAGGTCCAGCACTATATCCATTTTGGCATTTTGTGCTGGTTGGAAATATGGACACCATTCCACACTTTCTCTCCCTTGCTGTGGTGAGGCGGCTTGCATGTTCCAATGAACCTGTGGGCAAAACCACTGGAGTCATGCACACCTGGGAAGGGGGGGCGCAGGTGAGGTTCTGGACCACGCACAATCCGAAGACCTCAACGGCAGATCAGGTGGAAGATAACATGGTGATGTTACAACAACTGTGAAGGCAGAAGAAGGCTGCAACAGATTGAGAAGCTACTGTCATCACGTTAACCACGGCACTGGTTGGGACCCTCACTCTGTGAAGACTGTGTGTTGATCGGTGGTGCACCAACCTCTACACATTAAAATAAATTTACGCACAGGCATCTTCCAAGAACTTGGAAGTCCATCACACTCAGACAATGAATGTGTTCTTCCTAACATAATTCTGAGGCATTATTAGGTAGTAGTGGGGAAATGCTGGCCAAGTCTGGATACGTCCAACCAATCACAGCCTTTGGAAATTTGTGAAAGTGGGACCTATGAGAGATATAGCTAATAGACTTAACTATTAAGTTGATAGATAAGAGCAGGATGTCAAAATGAGTCAATCAGAGGGAAGGCCAGTTAGGATGACAAGAACTGATACGATCAGAATAAGATTCTCTGACTTGGTAATGTGGAAACAGTTCAGAGAGTCCTTGTTTAATGTGTTGTTGAAGGCTTTCATGGCCAGAATCACAGGGTTGTCATATGTGTTTCAGGCTGTATGGCCATGTTCCAGAAATATTCTCACCTGACATTTCACCCACATCTATGGCAGACATCCTCAGAGGTGTGAGGTACCTTAGAAGTTGTGAGGTACCTCATAACCTCTGAGGATGCCTGTCATAGATGTGGGTGAAACGTCATAGAATCATAGAATCATAGAATAATAGAGTTGGAAGAGACCACATGGGCCATCTAGTCCAACCCCCTGCTAAGAAGCAGGAAATCGCATTCAAAGCACCCCCGACAGATGGCCATCCAGCCTCTGCTTAAAAGCCTCCAAGGAAGGAGCCTCCACCACGGCCCCAGAATACTTCTGGAACATGGCCATACAGCCCAAAAAACACACAACAACCCAGTTCTTGTTTATCTTAACTGATCTTTTAAAAACATTGTATGATCTAATATTCTATAACTGCCTGACTATTTCTGCTTAAGAAGTGAAAGGGAGAACTGGTCCCACTTTATCACATTGAACCCACTGATCAAAAGTTACTTATTCAGCCTAGAGGACACCTTGAGACTGAAGCACGGGATCCAGGGAGGAATCCTAAAGGAAAAAGGGAAAAGTGAGTGACCACGGTTTAAACGGTGGTGCCAGTATGGATAGAAATTTTATCACACTGGGCAAAGAATCTATATCAAGAAGAAAATTAAATTGATACTAGAAGAATTAGGGGTGTGCAAATATTCATTTTAATTAGCTTTTTGTATCAAATTCATTAAATTTGTGCATATGAATTGATATTAGAAACATACAGGAAAGGTTGGGGGAATTTAAGAATTGAAACACCAAATTTTTTCGTTAAGATTCTGTAGCATACGGATGCCTCCCAAGGTCAGTTTAATTTTCAGTATAAGCATTAAGCAACTTTGGTAAAGCCATGAGAACATAAAGTGCTTTAAAAACCAATCCTTTTTCTTTGGCACAATTGCCATAAGGAAGGCACTGTGTGTGTGACTAGCAAAGTTAGACTAGCAAAGGCAGGAGACTGAGAACACAGCATCTTAAAATGTAGTTTGGGAAGGCACCCTGTGGCAAATAATGCAAAAGGCCCTGCCCTAAACTACGTTTCCCAGAATGCAGTGCTCAGCATCTGAAAGCCCCAATCAGGGCTGCAGCAGCCAGCCATTTAGAGTCAGTCTAATAATAATAAATAAAATTATTGAATCTGCAAAGAGGACTAAAATAAATAACAGTATAAATCTGTGCTAAGTTTAACTTATGTGGTTGTGTGCCATAAAGACAGACAGACGTTCAGGGGGATTACTGTTGTCGCTTTAAATTGTTTTTGCCTAAACTTTTAAATCTGTAGATGTATGAATCTTTCTGAAACTTTTGGGGATTGATGCCCTGATTATCTTGTGCATTGTATATAAAATTCAAGTAGATAGCTCTTGTAGTTTTTTAAAATGTTTATAAAAACTTTGAAAATTCCCCAAAACTGCATGGATAAGTGAAACATTCTGAAATTTGGTGGGCTAATATTGGTAAATGTATTCTACCATTGTAGCAAGTTTCACTCCAATAGGTTTTGAAATTAGGGAGAAATGAGCCACTGAAGTTTCCCCAATTATAGTAATTATGCGCAATTACTATAATGAAATAGTAACAAAATTTTGTTACTCTTGTAATAGTAATGAATGTTTTACTAACTATACGTTAGAAACACTTTGGAAATGAAATGCCAGCATCCCCCAGTTTTATAATGACTTCTGAACTATTTTTAATTAATCACACATCCCTAAAAAGAATCTCTCAGGAAAGGAAATTCATGCAACACCCCATGCCACACTTCAGATAGAGATGCACAGACTCCAAAAACTCTTTTCCCTAAAAAATAACCAAAAGGCAGCTGGCATCTGAATATTTAAGACATTTTTAGCAGTTAATGCCAAAATGTATTTTATCTTCAGGCAGGGTCTTGAACTTTTTAAAGACCTTTCATGAGAGATAAATAGGTTTCCTTAATTGAAGACAAAAGAGATTCCAAGAGCAAATTTCTTTCTCCTTTAAAGTAATGGGAATGACCTTCTGTCACTAATTTTAAAGTGGCCATTGTAGTCCCACGAAACTTCATAGTGAGCTTGGGGTGGGGAAAACTTCTGAATTATAGTTCATCAGGAAGTTTCAGTCTATCACCAGCAATTTGAATCAAAATAAAATGTTTTAATCTCCTTGTATATGTTAATTTGCTCAACACCTTCCAGAATGCTTGTGGTATCAGTGGGTTTTATGAATGTCCAAGTGTATATAATTTAATGGACATTTTATAAATTTAAAATGTAATATCAATTCAATTTACCTCACAACCTCTGAGGATGCCTGCCATAGGTGTGGGAGAAATGTCAGGAGAGAATATTTCTGGAACATGGCCATACTGCCCGGAAAACACACAACAACCTTGTGATCCCGGCCATGAAAGCCTTCGACAACACATTCAATTCAATTTTCCTCTGAGTACAATAACTATAATACCAACTCTACATATACGTACTCTCTATGTACCTGAAATTCTGGATACCAATTCATGCACCTTGTGAAGTGTGCTATTATTAATAAAAGCTTATAGAATAATGCATAAATAATGCTGGTTCTACACTGTTTGAACGGCATTATATGTTTCTACACTAACTATAAATGCAGTTCCAACTTCATTATATGGCAATGCAGAATCAACTTCAGTCTTCAAGGTGACTCTTGATTCCAACATAGATTTTTTTTAGTCCAATAAATTTTAATATAGTTGCCCTTTTGTCCTGTATAAGAACTGTATACTGGTGTCATCCTATTGAACATCTATGTTCCATAATTAGTAGTACCATTTACAAGTGAGGACAACAACTTGCTACTTGATGTCTACAACTTTCATCACAAACGTAAACCAATCAACACATAGCACCATGTAGCCCTTATTTAGCCTCCAAATGGAAGCCCATTGACCTGATCGCATGATAAGGATTTCAGCTGCAGACTTCCTGTTCTAGTACAGGCTTTTATGATACTATTGGTGTCTGCCCTATTTTACTTTAATTGGGTTTTGTTGATGTTGTTGAAATTGTTGAAATTGTATAAACCACTATGAGATATTGGCAGCATAATAATAATTTGTGGCATATATAGATGGAATATGATTCCCCAATGTAGAAAACACATAATAGCCACTAATCTATAAATATGTTCATACTTCCAATTTTCTGTTACTTCTTATTACTCCTAATTATCTAAGCATAGGTGGCACTTTAACACTTTTGAAACCAATCAGGTGTTCAAGGCATCAAATTCAAGGCAATCCCCTACATTATCCAATTTCCGTAAGGAACTGAAGACCTGGTGGTGTCGGCAGGTTTTTCAGTAATTGCATTGGAATACCGCCGGTTTCTGGGCCTGAATATATTGCACAAGATTTCTCTAACTTAAAATGATACATTTTAATATATTGGGTTTATGGTTCCCATCCCCTTGATCAGTTCATGTAAGTGTTATTTATTTCTATAATTGTATTTTTACTTTGCTTAATAATGTGTTATTATGTTTGTTATGTAATGTTTGTGTTGTTTTTATAACTGGAAACCGCTCTGAGTCCCATCCGGGAGATAGGGCAGTATATAAATAAAGTTTTATTATTATTATTATTATTATTATTATTATTATTAAATTGTGCCTTTGTTGTTAGCCGCCCTGAGTCCCCTTCAAGGTGGGAATGCTGGGATATACATAAATTAAATAAATAAATACATGTAAATCTGATCATTAGATCAGACTCAAAATATTTTGTTGTCTTAAGCAAAGGACAAGATGACATCTTTACCCTATTCCATGTATTGAAGATGCCTGAACTAACAGTTGTCTTTTATTTGCACTCTGGAGATAAATGTGTCCTCCACTACATTTATATTTAGGGTGTGTCAAGGAGACTGTATGGAACACACCACTCAATTTTCCAGGACTTTTCCACCTGAGGGGGATGCTTCCTTCTGTCTAATGGTCAAACTGATCCTGTAAACCAGAGGTAGATTAGAGACTACAGTTGGCCTTTGGCAAGCTATCTTCAGCTTTCCATGGAAAGGTGAGGATTAGTGATATAGTGGATCCAATGAACACAAGGTCAAAGCTCCTGGCCTTTTTCGTTAGGAGGGACTATAGCATCATCTGACACTGTCTCCCCATCCAATAAATTTGTCCCCTCTGCATTTAGCTGCAATCTTCACAATACCTAGCGGGATAATGGAGTTCCTCAGCAACAAAGTACATTACTACCCCCATATCTATGGTGGATATGTTACTGAACTTCATGTGGATATGCCAAACCATGAATAGGATCAAATTCTACTGAAATGAAAGACTTTTGGCCCAAGAATACCATTGTGTCATGCTGGAGGGTCTAGAAAATATCTTGAGAAAACACCTCTCTAGCATCCCTAGATCTTCTACCATGATCTATGGTTAAGTTCTGGTGGAAACATACCACACAACTGCACTGGGGAATGTAGAAAATGCTTTGTCAGATATGGGTTAAATAAAAACCATGGACACAGGTATTGCATTAATTATTTTGAACTCTCCTTGTAAGCCAAAGAATTTGCGGATAGCTTGGTCTTATGTGTGAAATATCCATTAGCTTTATGGCCGATTTGTTTTCGAGTGAGAAGAACATTGCTGGAAATTGTTTGTTTTCTACTTTAAAAATAGATTAACCCAGCCACCCACATTTTTGGACTCTCCTTGGGGGTATCATAAGACCTGTCATACGGAGGGCCTCAACTGTAGAATTTATCTCGGCACCATGGAGAAATAAATCAATTGTCCAAGGTATACTTTTTCACATAGTCATGCCTACTGAGGCCTATTCCTTTCCTGCCTGTGACAATTTAAGACTGTTGTGGTAACAGCAGTAAATTGTTAACATGGAAAAGAAACATGTGATATTTTTAGACCCTTTGGCATTATTTTATTAACTGGAAAGGAGAAAAAGCAGCAACCCTTGACCGTCTTTTTCCACATGGCCCATAGCTTGACAACCAGCATTTTAAGTTATTGCATGTCAATTATTCAAACTGTGTTCAGCTTCCAGAAGTTTATCACGCTCCATCTTTATCTGCAAATCATTTCAATAAAAGTCATAACCAATCAGAAACAACAGTCTTCTTATAAAAACTGTCTTTCTGAAATGGTTAACACCTAAGAAACTTTTAAGAATAAGATGGTTTATCGCCATATATTATGTCATTTGTTCTTTAGGACTTATTTGCTGTCAGGATGCTTTATTACTAGATGATTTGACTCCAGGCCTATAAAATCTGTGTTAACTTATTTCTTGCCACCCCTAGTAGACTTCAATTTACTAACCTTGAAGGAAGACTGCCCTTGAAGACAGGTATTACAATTGTTACCCCATAATGCCTGATCTTGGAAATAGCGATTAAAGATGTGCCAGAGAATCTATATTAAAAATGGCATGGCAAGAACAAGGCAATTGTGCAACAAATCTTTAAAATGTGCCCTGTAGCAGAGGTGGAAAACTGCTGGGTCTTTAGATGTTGTGAGACTTCAACTCATATCAACTCAAGCCATCATGATTCACCATTCTGGGATGCTGAGAATCATATCCAACAACAACAACCAGTATCCAACAACAACACAAATCCCCCAGCATTGCTTTATTGTTACATTTTTCCCCAGAACCTAGAAAGGTTACTTTTTGGACTACAACTCCTGAAGCCAGTATGAAGAATTTCCATGTTAGCTGGAGAATTGTAAGAGCCGTCATCCCAAAATGTAACTTGTTCAATCTGGAATATTTGTTTACACAGATGTGGCAGCTAGATGCTGCCACATTCAAGAAGGAGGCTGTGCAAAGGAAGATGAATGAATGTGTCAGTCAATAAGGAAAGCATATCTGACCTTCCATTTCACTTGTATTTTTATTAGCTGGTTGCATGAATGGCTTGAAACAGTGCTTCTAACTGAGAGGGAAAACAATCTGAGATATTTTGGCACTGGGCCAGACATATAACATTTGATATGGGAACTGTCTCATGCTGGTGCTTTTAATTTAATCATCAAAGTAAAGAGATGGATGGTCAGTGTATCAGTTGCTCAGTTATGCCATTTTTTATTCAAAGATCAGGAGTCCTTTTGTGAAGAAATCCTCCTCACTGAGCAATATTGTACAGTGATTTCTTCGGGCAACATATGCAATATAATCAAAAAGTAATTAAAGCTGATGTGAATTAAGGGAACCATATGCTCCAATGTTGCCTTGACTAAAGCCCATTTCTTCTATCCTGCTGTGATAACAATCTCATCCATTTTATCTTGTTTCATGAAGTAAACTTTTTTAAAAACCAGGGGAAGTTGCTTAAAAACTTAACCACTAGGCTTTTCCCTCTCACACGCATTAATGCCATTTTGAAGAGAGCCCATCATCTCGCATCACTTCCTCTAATAATGTACCCAGAAAATGAGTACAGCCTGAAACACTACCATCAACCAAGGAAAAAGAGAGAGCAGTATTAGCATGCTTGGAGGGACCCTGAATGTTGCAAAAGTTTAATTATAAAGGAAAAAGCTCTTGTGGGTGAGTAACCTTCACCAGATAATCCAACAAGTAAACATGCTCAATGGGCATGGAGGATTGACTCTCCATCAACGAGAAAGCCAAAGTACTGGAGAAAAGAGTTGCTTTGAGCACCACAGTTCCAGAATGATACTGACAAGCTGAAATACGTTCAACAAAGGGTGACCAAAACTACCAAACATCTGAAAATGTTATGAGAAAGGACTTAAAGAGCTAGTTATGCTTAGCTTAGAAGATGGAGATGTGACATATCTGAAGCAATGCCATGTAGAAGATGGAGTGTTTGTTCTGCTGCTCCAGAGACAAGTACATGAACCAATGTATTTAAAATACAAGTAAACAAGTTCCATCAGAACATTAGGAAGAACTTCTTGATGGCAACGTTTGGACTCAGAGGATGATGGAATCTCCATCTTTGGACAGAGGTTGGATGGACAAGGGTGCTTCTGCTGAACAGTCCTGCATGGCAAGGGTTTGGATGAGGTGGCTCTTAGGATCTTTTCCAGCTCCTGTTTTCTGTTGACTATATCAAGTCCAAAGTTTTTGGGTTGTTGTATGTCTTTCGGGCTGTGTGGCCATGTTCCAGAAGCATTCTCTCCTGACGTTTCGCCCACATCTATGGCAGGCATCCTCAGAGGTTGTGAGGTGAAGACAACCTCTGAGGATGCCTGCCATAGATGTGGGCGAAACGTCAGGAGAGAATGCTTCTGGAACATGGCCACACAGCCCGAAAGACATACAACAACCCTGTGATCCTGGCCATGAAAGCCTTCGACAACACATCCAAAGTTTTTGTTTCCTAGATTGAAATGTTGACACCTTGGCTCCACTAACATTGCAATAGCATATATATGCAATACAACCCCTGTATCTCAAGGAAATCTCATGGCATTCCGTTTTCTCACCTTTACCTTTTCATTCTATCTATAATGGATCTATTCCAAAATATGGAATATGTGTGGATATGCAACACTATAGATAACAGAGGCTTCTGGCCCAAGAGTTGCACTGTAGGAGCTAGATAATGCCTAGAGAGGGCATATTTGGTTGGACATGGATAAATGAAACTGCAAGACGTCAACACTGTAAATATAAAGGTCATACAGCCTGCCATGAAGTAACCAGTGGGCTTATTCCCATGTAAATGGGTATAGGATCTTAGAATAAGCCCTTTATTTCACCACTATTTGATCTAGAAAAGCAAAGTAAGATTGCAAGAGGCAGACAAATAAAGATTAGACAAATAAATATTAGATGGATTAATTGGGACTCTCCCTGCCAAATTGAAAGTCTGTCCATGGTAGCTGGGTCTGATAGGAATCACTCATCAATACCCTCCCTAAATAAAAGTTTTGGGAAGCAAAATGTGAAAAGGTTTTGGCAGCTAAAGTTATTGTAAGAAAGGGGGGAAAGCACAAATTGAAACTGTCCATAGATCTGACATATGCAACCATTACTTAAAAATTTAAATAAATGTTAGGGAGTGCCTCCTTCTGTGGAGCACATTCTATTAATATGTATAGAATGTGTTATTTCCTGGACAAGAACTTTAGTTGGAGATAATTCACTCTGATAAACTGAAGTTTCAGTTTAATAAATCCTGAGATTTATTTTACAGATGGGTCTGAGATCGGAGTGCGCATTTTTTTATGCGGCTTCTGGCAAACTCAACACTTCTGTGTGAAAAAAGGGCAACTTTGCTCCATCAGGGAAAGGGCTATGTATGAGAGAATTTGATTTATGTGCCACATAGGGTTTCTGACTCAAGTACTGAGCATATGTATGAAAAACAGATATATTTCTCCTCATCGTAACCCATAAACTAACCTAGAAACAAAACTACAGCACACTGAGGAATGCTAATAGGTTCATGTGAAGTAGGTAGAAAAATGCACTCCTGTGAAACTTAACACCCACTTTAACCTGGCAAAACCTGCTGGTAGCAAAAGTTTCTTCCAAGTAGCCTTTAGCTGGGTGGCTGACCATTTCTTTTCACTACATTTTTATTGAATAGTTGCACAATTCCTCATACTGGAGATTTTCAAAACATGTGAATTTAAAAACATGGAAGAAACCAAAACTGGCAGATTTGTCTATGCACATTTTCCAGTAAAGTCAAATTGAAGGGTTAAGTCATAAACCTTTACAGTTGAATTCCTGTGTAGTCCATCATGCTAGTGTTGAATTGTGTTTGCACTGACATGTTAGCAGTGGGGAGGAGGGAGTTTCCTCATCTTTGATTACTATATAACAGGCAGGTACAATGTAGTACTATGGCTGCATTCACACTGTAGAATGAATGCAGTTTGACACCACTTTAACTGCTATGGCTCAATTATGTGAAATCTTGAGATTTGTAATTTGGTGAGGCACTAGCACTCTTTGGCAGGGAAAACTACAATTCCCATGATTCCATATCATTGAGTCATAGCTGTGAAAGTCGTGTCAAACTGCATTAATTCTAGATGAACCCTATGTATAGACAGCATCTGTGTAAATTTGACTACAAATAAGGATTGTGGTTTTAGATTAGTTTTGAAAGATTTACCAAAATGTGCATTTTTCCACATTTGAAACAAAAAGAAATTGAACAAGTCCAAGACAAAAAGAAAAGAATTGTTTGAGTTACTATATCCCTAGACTTAGCAAGTTAGTGGTCACAATGGATTCTCCAAAATGATACTGGATAAGTAATAAAGGGGGAAATCCCGTGGCAGTTTCTAAAATAAAGAGGATACACAAAGCTTCCCTATGATAAGAAATCATTCAATATGATTCACTGTAACTCATAGCATTTCCCCGCCTGTTGAAAAAAAGATGAGTGAATGCAATTGTTTTGGTTTTGGAATTTGCTGTCCTACCCTTCATGCCATTGCATGCCCTGCTAGGATTAGATGAATGAGTAAATTCAACATCCTATTTGTTTTGGCAGGAGTATATATTTATTTCTACCCTCTCCCCATTTACATTCACCATTAAGGCTGCATTTCCTACATTCCTCTGGCCACTGAGCTATGAGCATGATACATATGTTGTGAAGCACTGCTTAATCCCTGAGGCCAAACACTAATTTAACCTGTATGGAAATACAGTTAAGAATCCGTTAGTATTTCCCAGCACTGAGATCCATTTTCTTATGCTTGGCTTCCCTCTACTCTTAGATCTCCCACCAGACGTTCCAAGCAATTGGTATTCCTCTGTATACTTCAGGTTCCAAGGATGCCTCTGAACATAAAAGTAGGGTGGAAATGAAGAGAAACTGCCATAGGGGAAAGTAGCGGGGGTTTCATTTTTTTACAAAACTGTAGAATGTGCTCTCTCTGCTTTCTAAAAATAGGGGTGTGCCTGTCTCTTGATCTGTGGGAGGTGGCGAAAGTAGTCCCTTTTGCTAGATTGGAGAGCTCAGAGAGCTAAACATCCTGTTGTCTTAATGAAAAGATTTCCATATTTGTTTGTGTGCTTTCTTGTTTCAGTTGGTAACAGAACTTGCAGCCTGCTTTCCTCTCTCTATCACATACACACCATCTTACATTTCAGCTCATAATATAATTCCTCCTAATAGCAAGCTCTGCAGGGGAATGCTGAACAAGGCTGTATGCAAAATAGGACTGCTGAGAAACAAAAGCATATTCAGGGGAACTCCAAGGTTAGAAGTAATACCATTTTTAAAAAACAGGAATACAATAGATACCAAACTCTCATTACCCGAGGTGGAACAGAAATACCATACCCCATTGTATGACCAGCAGGTATGCAAGAAAGGAACAGGAAAACAACTGCAGCTGGATCCCTGCACCTGCTTGCTTGCCAGCCTTTTCAGCATTGACCCGATGCCCAAGCAACCCCCTACCTATTCCTAAAGGAAGAGTACAGTGAAAGGAGGCTGGAGCCATTTGCAAAGAGCACATCTACACTGACCCTTTGTCCCAGTACTGATCTGGAGTGATGGAGGAGGGTGGAGGATGAGGAATCACCTGGGAAATTGCCAAACTGCAAAATTCAAATCATGAATTGCTCCAGATTCTCAGGTAGAAATAACCCACAAGTTTTGTTAAAGCAGTTCAAGGCTGCATTAAACTGAATCGGCTTTGTGCATTGTGAAGTCACCATGGAGCTGGTCCGATTCAGGATAATGAATCAGTATAGATGTGTCCAAGGTAGTTCGGTGTGGCAGTGGCAAAGCTTACTTGTGCAAATGTGAGCTTTGGAGGCCACAATGGATAAAGCCACCGTGAACCTCCTGAATCCTTGGCACTAGGTCTTAAAACAACTTTGGGAGAAAAGTAAGACATTATATAGATACATAGATAGTGCCGGGGATAACAGAGATGAGGAAGAGGCATCTGAGAAAATTACAAGTTATTGGTCTAGACCAGTGGTTCTCAACTCGGGGTCCCCAGATGCTTTTGGCCTTCAACTCTCAGAAATCCTAACAGCAGGTAAACTGGCTGGAATTTCTGGGAGTTGTAGGCAAAAACATCTGGGGAGCCCAGGTTGAGAACCACCACTTTAGACACCTCAACCTTCCTCTCAATACAACTGGACTGTGTTTTTAATACAGCGGTTCAGGAAACCACCAGTTCTGGAGAACATCATGTAGCAGTGGCAGATATCCAGAGGGCAGGGAGTGGCTCATTTGTTGAACATGGCTTTGCCTGAGATGACCGCTTCATCACAAGCCTGCAATACACCCCAAAAGCTTAAGAATTGGAAATGCTTCATTTGGTATTTGTGTCCATGATTCTAATGGTTGGGAACATCATTCTTCCATAGAGGAAGTGGGAGCTGAGTAACAGAAATGGAAAGCACTGTTTGAATGACATGCCTGGAGATATTCTGAGCAGGAACATACTTTTTACAAGTGAGAATGCATTTTGTTTCAAGTCTTGAAAGTGAGCTCACTCTTTGGCTTTCAATGCACTCCACTAAGACAAAGGTCAATAGAAGATTTCTGGCCTGGGAATATCTGTGGAATCTGCCCTTTGGTCAATTCTGTGGCTAGATCTGGAATCTGCTCTGTGACCCATCCATTGGTCAATGCTCTGCCTTGGCCTGCATGATATTCTGGAAGGTTATCCATCCAAACCACCCATTTTCTGAGAAACGATAATGTTGCAGGATATCCTTGATTCCCCTCTAGCACACATTGTGCTTTTTCACTCAGAACATGCTATAGTCAGGTTTCCAGTAGGGCTATATTTCAACCCATAGCCTCATTCAAATATAATCTCCGAAATTTCTATTCCTTCCACATTTGATATGCGGATCATTTATGTTGGAAAAGAACCGGAGAAGATCGGGATTGGAGTGTAGCAGTACAATCACAATCATTTGGCACTTAGGGCAGAGAACAAAATGCTTCTTTGCCGTTTTCATGTACAGAAATCAACTAGAGTGGCAATAGAATCTTATTCCCTTTGGACAATTTCACAATTTTACCCGCTGCATCTGCTTCTGCTCACTTTTTTAGTGTGAAAAGCTAAAAGAAAGCATTTCCAAGCATTCATGTCTACTGTGTTGTCGAAAGCTTTCATGGCTGGAATCACTGGGTTGCTGTGAGTTTTCCAGGCTTATGGCCATGTTCCAGAAACATTCTCTCCTGACATTTCACCCACATCTATGGCAGGCATCCTCAGAGGTTGTGAGGTCTGTGGGAAATTAGGCAAGTATGGTTTATATAGCTGTGGAATATATATACTCTGACAACCAACACATCAGACTACAGAGAAGTCATTGGAATCCACAAACATGTGGACAATTTCAACAGAAAAGAGGAAACCATGAAAATAAACAAAACCTGGCTACCAGTATTTAAACACCCTAAAATCAGGACAGTAAATAAAGAACAACACTCAAAAACAGGGGAATTCCAGACAAGAAACAATCAGGGCCAGCTAATCACCTCCCAACAAAGGATTCCCTCAGGCAGGAAGCAGCCAGGCCTTGAGGCTGCAAGGCTATTTAGTGCTAATCAAGGTAGTCAATTGCAACATTCACACCTGCCTCAAACAGACAAGAGTTCTTTCCTTCACACTGGACATTCCACAGATATAGAAACCTCACTTGCCTAGTTTCCAACAGACCTCACAACCTCTGGCCATACAGCCTGGAAAATTCACAGCAACCCATTCATGTCTACTGTTTGGAGCTAGGAAACACTAAGAAAATCTAAAAGTGGGTAATATAAGGGAACATCTGGCCCTCCAGATGTTCCAGACTGCAACTGCCATAATCACTCATGATTGGACATGATGGCTATGCTTACAGAAGCTAAAGCTCCAAATATTGAACCTACCATGGTTCCCCGAAAATAAGAGAGTGTCTTATATTAATTTTTGCTCCCAAAGATGCTCTAGGTCTTATTTTCAGGGGATGTCTTAATTTTCCATGAAGAAGAATTCACATTTATTGTTGAACAAAAAAATGAACATTTGTTATATACTGTGCAGTAGTTGTCATCATAACCAGACAAACTATGAATCCTACCAAGAATTTCTTATTACTACCAATTTTTCTATGTACAACACTCTATGGTGGGTACATTTACCGATCCTGCATGCTCTGGTGTTCTGTTCATTGGGCATGCTTCCAAACAAATACTTTGCTAGGTCTTACTTTCGGGGGAGGTCTTATATTTAGCAATTCAACAAAACCTCTACTAGGTCTTATTTTCTGAGGATGTCTTATTTTAGGGGAAACAGGGTATTAAAAATATTAAAACTGTCAAATTATACCCACCCCTGTTCTGTAGGAAAGCAGCAAGTAAGAAAAAAATGAGTGCTGGTCTAGTGGAGAAGGGTTACTGTGATATTTCTCACTAGTTCTGATGGAAACTAGCTGTCCTAACAACTGGTCTCTTCAACTTTGATTTCGGCACTATGCTTAATCAGTGTTCCTACAGCTACTTTGATTTATTATTTGCCTCCTGGTCCATGAACCTACAATTTGTTCTGGTCCTGCATGACCCTGAATGTCCTCCTTACCCCCCACTCCCTTTATTCAGCTGCTAAGTAAGACCACCCAGGTCCTCTGTCTTTTGATTCTTGTTATTTGAGGTTTGAAAAAGACACACAGAAGAATAATTGTTGTTCATATCACAAGCAATCAGCAGATCTTGAGTGCTATTTTTCATCTGGCCAATGGACAACATAAAGCACAGGAAGTAACAAAAGGAGCTGTCCTTCGGCTGCCTAGTTTCTGAAGTGTCTTTTTACTGTTTAAAATTTACACCAGGGTAAGCTTTAATTGGAAAGGTCTTTGGCTCTCCTCCCAGACATAAATTTTTAATGCAATGGAACACCAGACAACAACAACAAAATAAGTGCAACATAAAGTATCCAGTCACAACTCTTTAAAACTGGGGGAATGGCCAGATATAAAGCAAGAGGCATTGACATATAGCTTTTGCCCCCAGAGAGAGAAAGACCAAACAGTAGGACACTAATAAAATTTGGAGGCAAATGTGATATATCTTTCGACTGTCTATGAATGGCCAATTAGCCTTAAGGGCAACAAGCAACCTGACTTCTCTCTGGAATTGACACCCAATTTAAGCAGAATGCAAACATGAACAAAGGCCAACAAAACATCCATCGGTGGAAGCAATGGACCCAGGAAGACACAAACATTCGGATTTCCATAGTTGTTATTTACAGACAATGGAACTGGTCAACTAGAAAATGGGATTAGGTTAATATCAAGCATAGAAACGCACTAGAAAGAAAAAGCTTGCTCTTCCCACAGTAAAAAAAGGAACTCTCCCAACACATCTTTCAAAGGACACAAACATAAGAGCTGTGCTAGGTTTGTCTAGAGCAGTTTATGGACAGAGTTTGGACAGTTACTTCTAAGTAGAAGGCATATAAATGACAAACCATTCATAACTAAACAGTAGTAGGATGATGGTTAGGGCATATCATCATATCACTGACCCAATATGGATGGACTCAGTATGTCAATTTAGGCATATCTCAGTGAAGGAAATCACTGAGGCAAGATGTTATCTCTTATGGTGACTTTTGGGCACATATGACCACCATCAATGGGATTGAAGACTAACTCTTTAGATTACTAACAATAGTTTACCAGAATTGAAACTTACATAGGCTCACATAATAGCATAGGACATTTTATCTCTGTTCATAGAGAAAGAAAGAAGCAGGAATGGTTGCAAGGGATTCTCAAAGCCCCCACCCAACTTAATAGAGTACAGGTTTGTGTTCTGTTTTTGCATTCAGCTTTTTATTGACTGAGCCTGAGTCCTTCAGCTGAAACATCTGAGATCTATGCTCAGACAGATTGCTAAGCAAGATGCATGTGATGAAAGCAAGAGTACAAGGCACATGTCCTTACATTTCAGAGGAAACCTGAAATGGTTCAAAATGGTATTTTATAACAGACTCATAAAGATGGAAAAGACCACAAGGGCTATTCAGCCCAACCCCCTGCTGTGAAGGAACTTATGCAAGATGTATGAGATCTGGAGAAATAACCAAATAGTGTTCTTCCTCCACCACCCTATGGCTGAAGACAGCCCCTCTCCTCACTTCCAGACCTATAAAAGCAACTGAACTGAATTGTACAAACGTTGGGAAATGTTCTCTCAATACATCACACATAGAGAATAATGCAGAATAACCGAAGAACTAATGCAATTTGACACCACTTTAATTGCCATGGCTTAATGCCATGGTATCCTGGGAGGTGTAGTTTTACAAGGCCTTTTGCCTTCTCTGCCAAAGAGTTCTGGGCTTCACCCAACTTCAGGACTTCATAGAACCGAGCCATTGATATTGAAGTGGCATCAAACTGCATTAATTTTACAGTGTAGATGCACTTTTAATTATGTCATTATTATTGGGAAAATGAATAGTTATAACTAATGCTGGATCTACACTGCCATATAATCCAGTATCTGATTCCTGATTATCTGATTTGGATTTGGATTATATGAGTCCACACTGACATATAATCCAGTTCAAAGCACATAATCTGGGCTCAGATACTAGATTATATGGCAGTGTAGAAGAAACCAAAGTAGTGATGTGTAACAAATTACTTCCAAGTTCTGATTGGATTCAGTGTGAGAACTGGAAAGCTGGGGGCACATTAAACAAGCTGGCATGGGCATCCAAATTTATCAAATTGTCACCAGGGCAAAATTGATCATCTAATATGTACAGAGATTGCACAAAGTTCTGTAGCTCTCAAATGATTCAGTTTGTGTTCCAACACAAAGAACACCTTCCAGCCTTGGAAACGGTGGGAATTATTACCATGTGTGAAAATTTCATTTTACACTACCATTAGTTCTCAATCTACTCAGACCATTTCAATTCTTCCCATATGGAGTGCCAGTTGCTAGCCAACCTGCAAACCCAGACAAAGCAGCAATCAGAAATATGTTTCCCGTTAACTGTTCTTCAAACTTCACAGCTGTCTTTCTGTGTGCAAGTGGACTTCATAATGGGATGAGAAAGGCAGGGCAGCCAATGAGGAGGAAAAGTAGCTAATGTGGAGGAATGAAAGCCAAGCTCCAGATGGTCTCAGGATGCTGTTCCAAGTGAAAATGCCAGGTTCCAAATCATGTCCCTAACTACATTACATAACCATTACTTTGACATTGTATGGAAGCAATTTAAATGAGTTTCAACTGGATATGCTCTCGGAAAAAGCAACATTCTACAAGATGGGAAGGGGGGATATTTCCAAAAATGCCTGAGATTTCACCCAATGGTGAAAATGAAGGTTTATTTAAGCTGACAAAAACATTCTCAGGGTTGTTGTATGTCTTTCGGGCTGTGTGGCCATGTTCCAGAAGCATTCTCTCCTGACGTTTCGCCCACATCTATGGCAGGCATCCTCAGAGGTTGTGAGGTATAGATACCTCACAACCTCTGAGGATGCCTGCCATAGATGTGGGTGAAACGTCAGGAGAGAATGCTTCCGGAACATGGCCACACAGCCCGAAAGACATACAACAACCCTGTGATCCCAGCCATGAAAGCCTTCGACAACACAAAAACATTCTCATCCCATAACTGTAGTGATCTGTACAGGTGATGTTCTTGGTGCTTTATTTGGAAAGCAATTATTTTTGACACCTAGGGGCTTTAATCAGATGCAAAGGAAGCCCTTCCTTTTTACCTTGCAAACGCCTGGAAAATTTAGGGATTTTTTTTTTTTGGTGTGTAGCAGACTCTGAAGTAGCATTACTGTGGAGCTGGCATGAAGACAGGGCCGGTTGTTACTAGGCGGCCGCGGACGCGGCCGCCTCGGGCGCTGGCTGCTAGGGGCGCCATTCGGGCCTGACTTCCTGGTCGCGGCCGGCGATCGCCCGGGCGGTCGCCGGCCGCGACCAGGAAGTCAGGCCCGAATGCCCTAGCTGTGCTGTGCGCGTGCGCACAGCACAGCTAGGCCATTTTGCCCTTAGTAACAAACTAAGGGCAAAAATGGCTTCTCTGGCTGTGCGCATGCCAGAGAAGCCATTTTTGCCCTTAGTTTGTTACTAAGGGCAAAATGGCCTAGCTGTGCTGTGCGCACGCGCACAGCACAGCTAGGGCATTCGGGCCTGACTTCCTGGTCGCGGCCGGCGACCGCCCGGGCGATCGCCGGCCGCGACCAGGAAGTCAGGCCCGAATGGGCTATCTGCGCTGTGCCCGTGCGCACAGCGCAGATAGCCCATTCGGGCCTGACTTCCTGGTCGCGGCCGGCGATCGCCCGGGCGGTCGCCGGCCGCGACCAGGAAGTCAGGCCCGAATGCCCTAGCTGTGCTGTGCGCGTGCGCACAGCACAGCTAGGCCATTTTGCCCTTAGTAACAAACTAAGGGCAAAAATGGCTTCTCTGGCTGTGCGCATGCGCACAGCCAGAGAAGCCATTTTTGCCCTTAGTTTGTTACTAAGGGCAAAATGGCCTAGCTGTGCTGTGCGCACGCGCACAGCACAGCTAGGGCATTCGGGCCTGACTTCCTGGTCGCGGCCGGCGACCGCCCGGGCGATCGCCGGCCGCGACCAGGAAGTCAGGCCCGAATGGGCTATCTGCGCTGTGCGCACGGGCACAGCGCAGATAGCCCATTCGGGCCTGACTTCCTGGTCGCGGCCGGCGATCGCCCGGGCGGTCGCCGGCCGCGACCAGGAAGTCAGGCCCGAATGGCCTAGGTGTGCTGTGCGCGTGCGCACAGCACACCTAGGCCATTTTGCCCTTAGTAACAAACTAAGGGCAAAAATGGCTTATCTGGCTGTGCGCATGCGCACAGCCAGATAAGCCATTTTTGCCCTTAGTTTGTTACTAAGGGCAAAATGGCCACGCTGGGCGGGGGCGGGGCCAACTGTGGCCCCGCCCCCCCTCACTAATCGCCCTGGCCCCGCCTCCCACGCAGCGTGGGAGGCGGGGCCAGGGCACGCTGGGCGGGGCCAGGGCGCGGGTGGCGGGGGCGCTTTTCAGCACCCCCGCTTCCCATTAAAAAATATCTCCGGCCGGCCCTGCATGAAGAGTTAGTGATGATCCTGTCCTATGGGAATGTAAATGTAAGAAACAAGAAAGGTGATTGGCCTCTTACACTTAACATGGAAATACATATATCTGTATGCATGACTGGGGAAAAAGGGGGGGAGTGGCCATGACAGTGTGACCAAAATAATGTGAATGATTGGAGATGTGGGTAACCCCTTACACTTAACATGGAAATACATATACAGTAAAGTCTCACTCATCCAACATAAACGGGCTGGCAGAACACTGGATAAGTGAAAATGTTGGATAATAAGGAAGGATTAAGGAAAAGCCTATTAAACATCAAATTATGTTATGATTTTACAAATTAATCACCAAAACATCATGCTTTACAACAAATGGATAGAAAAAGCAGTTCAGTACACAATAAGGTTATGTAATAATTACTCTATTTATGAATTTAGCACCAAAATTTTGCAATTTATTGAAAAATTGACTACAAAAACATTGACTACTAAAAGGCAAACTGCGTTGGATAATACAGAATGTTGGATAAGCGGAGCTTGGATAAACGAGACTCTACTGTATCTGATGCAAGCCTCCTTGCATCCAAGTGAGTTTGCTAGGGAAAATGCATGGCTCACTATGAACAGGGAATATGTGATGCCAGACAAAATTGTTTTAATTAGTGTGGACAAGATTTAAGTAGATTAATAGTAATCTACTTGAAGGTAGACTTCCATTGGGAGACACTTTGGGACAGTCAGCTGAAGCAGTAACTAACTTGCAAACAGGGTTTAAATGACCCTTTATACCCAATCAGCCTTCAAATAGGGATTTAATTCTTAACTAAATTTATTTTGAAAGGAAGACAGGAGTAATTGTAGCAATTTTATTCAAGATGAGTACAAGCCTTCAAAAACGGCACCACTTTCAAAGACTATTAACAGTTCAAAACATATCATGATGGGGAAAATGCATATGGTTGTTTCAGTAAGATTCCCATAACCATGGAACCCAAATCCGCTTTTTCACTTACCCAGCTTGGGGAAAAATTATCTCCCTCGAAATTTACCATGGAGTTGTTCTAAAGGACCTGGCAAATTCTTAGAGAGGATACCTCTTTAGGAATCTCTAGATCAGTGGTTCCCAACCTTCTTTTGACCAGGGCCCACTTGACCAGGGACCACTTGATCAGGGATCACTCTCCAACATTAGTACCAAAAGGGTTACGAATCAGTTTTTGATCAATTTTAGATTTGGTTTAGTTATTTGTGGTGCTAATTTAGAAAATTGCATTGGATAGACCACATCAGCTCTAGCTTCTGAAACAGAACAAATGCCATCCAGTAGTTGCCATCTGCTCACCCACAGAAAATTATATTTAATAATCTAAAGCTGATGTGGTCTATCCAATGCAATGCTCAGCTCTGCGGAAAAGAGCAGAAGTAAAATTAATAAAATAAAATAAAATAAATAAAGAGGAAAGATGTTCACAGACCGCAGCCCACAGATTGAGAACTATGGCTCTAGATCCTTGAACTCAACCCTATGGTATTCTGGAACCACAATTCATTTAATGCTGTTCAGTTGTATCCGTGGTTCCAGGGAATTGTGGTCCTGCTGGGAACGTACTTCTTGCAGATGTGAGGAATCTTACTGTACTCATTTCTGAGCTGTCTGCCAGAGAATGCTTATACCTATTTCATTGGTGGAACCAGCAGAAATTTTACTCTCAGACACAAATGCTGTTTAACTGTATCAGGAATTTATCTTTACTCCCAAAGAAGAAGTGGAGTGGGGATTTTCACTGAGAATAAAGCAGTGGGAATAGTTAGATTCTCCCTCTCCAGATCTATCCAGCAAAGATGCTCCTCAAATTTCAATTGGATTTCTATTTACAAGTTTTCATACACATTAATTGCTTTGAGAAACAATCACAAATGCAACTAGCAGTGCCCTCTCTCTGCCCTAAAATCATACCGGTTTTCTTCAATGCTTGTATTTGCCACTGAACAGCCTCTTCAGAGCTTAGTCTGACAAGGACATGACTCTGCCGTCGGCTTGTTCGGGCTCCCTTTCGTTGCTGAAAGGGTAGGTGAAGCTTTACCTTCTGCAAAAGAAGAAGTAGGGATGCCAATCCACCTGCCTGCTTTTCAAGAGGACAGAAGTGAGGTTGGCAAATTCTGATGAGTAAATCTTCACCTTCAACATTTTGAAGAAGAGATGGCAGAAGAGGAACGCTGGAGAAAACAGAATTGTTAATTACTGCTTTGCCTCTAGCTCAGCAAAGTGTGGCTGCCATAAGAGCTTGTTTCACTGGTTGCTGGTTGATCTGGAGGCACCAGCTTCCCCCATTTTCAGATCTGATCGTGCTAAAAAATAGATGGGAGAAAACAGACAGCTCGCTCCACCTTTTCGGCGGAGGTCAGAAATAAGCAGAGTCAATCGAGATTATTAATAATAAAACAAGCTCATCTTTATTGGTGGTTCCATGAGCTCAGGTAGAGATGGGAAGGGGGAGCAAATTCTTGAATGAGATACAAAATTAGGACAGCTATACGCATTATTGTTGCAGGATGTACCCTGGGATTGCTTAGGTCGAGCCAAGTATAGTATGTATATGTATCTTTAAATACATCGGTATATATCTGAGTGTGGGAGCCTCCGGTGGCACAGTGTGTTAAAGCGCTGAGCTGCTGAACTTGCAAACCGAAAGGCCCCAGGTTCAAATCCGGGGAACGGAGTGAGCGCCCGCTGTAAGCTTCAGCTTCTGCCAACCTAGCAGTTCAAAAACATGCAAATTTGAGTAGATCAATAGGTACCGCTCTGGTGGGAAGGTAATGGCGCTCCATGGAGTCATGCCAGCCACATGACCTTGGAGGTGTCTATGGACAATGCTGGCTCTTTGGCTTAGAAATGGAGATGAGCACCAACCCAGAGTCGGACACAACTGGACTTAACGCCAGGGGAAACCTTTACCTTTACTATATGTGAGTGCAGACATGTCTATAGTCTATATAGTTGCAAGAGACATTATTGGTCTCATGCTGAATGTACATAGAAGAACTAGTGGCCTTATGGTTCTCCAATACTGAACTCTAAATGCCCATCAGTCCTAATAGTGAGGGATAATGAATGCCAAAGTTCCCCATATATGCCTGAAAGACTTGAAAGGGATTTGAATCCCCTTCAACATACTTGAAAACTTGGATGTTGGATGAAATGTTTTGCATTGTTGCCCTAGGGAGAATAATTCTGGGTAATACTGGAACTCTAAAATGATTCTGTCATGCAGCTGAACCAAATATAGCTAATATTTACTTCTACTAGCAAACCTGCTGCATCTATTTTATGAATCCATTTCTCTGGGCAACTAGGTGTGCTCAAGGGTAGCTGGCTGCCATATTATCTTACAGGCAGGTTAATGAAACATTGTCACCTATAGATGACTCAGGCCAAGGAAGGACATCTAATGAGGCATGTGCTATTAATTTAAGTGGTGCCCTGCCTGTACCAGGCATCCCCTCAGGTTAGCTGCTGCCTGGCACGCACATTTAAAAACAAATGAAAGCTTCCCCTCCCTCTATCCTACTCTCTGCCCTGACTTTAAATGAGAAAACATTACATATCTTCAAATCCATTGGAGATTGTTCATTTGTGTGGGGGGGAGGGGGGGTATGGCAACAAACAGGAAGGTAAATTGCCAGGAGGAGCCTTGTCAACAAGTTCAGGAAGCATGTATAATGGTGTGTAATGGAGTTACAGGTGCATAATGGCTTACTGGCCAAATCTACCCAGCCAAATTGATATTAGATGCTGGGCAGGTCCCACTGTAGGCCTTTCTGGAAGGCTCACAAACTAAGCAGAAAGGCAAGTTCATCTTGAAATGGTGTGATGAGGTATTCATCCTACTCAGTCTTAGGGCTATTCAATATATGTATCAATTACTTAGATGATGAGATAGATGGAATCCTTATCAATGTTGCCAATAATACCTGGGAGTCATGGCTAACACATTGAAGGATAATTCAAAAGGACCTGGACAAACTAGAAAATACAACTGACATTAATAAAATGAAATTCAACAGGGACAAATGAACTGTTCTATATTTAGGGCACATAAACTAACTACACACTTAAAAGATGGGGCAATATATGGCTCGGTGGTGCTATATACAAACAGGACTTTGGTATTATTGTTGATCATAGGTTTCATATGAATATTGGAGTCTTCTCTGACCAATTCTATGTCATTGGGAGCACACTTGGAAAGTTTAGTCTGAAGTGACCTCATCATTGTGAAACACTATTTGAGACACATTTGCTTCAACAAAAGCATGCCCATGACACTTCCATGGGATCTTCACACAGAACATGATCAGTAGCACCCCATAATCAAGTTTTTTTTTGTCCCCTTACATTTACACACACACACGCACACATATATTTCCCAATGTGTTTATGTCTCTGGAGACAGCCCCAATTCCTTATATCAACTCCAAAGATGAATGACAAGACATTTTTAAAAAGTTCAGGAAAGAGGTTTAAAATGAGCTATCTTTCATATATATTTGAACCCTCATTATGTAAACAGATCTGGTGCTGCTGCTTCAGGAAGAAGGAAGTGTTGTATGCCCAGGTAAAGGTAAAGGTTTTCCCCTGACATTAAGTCCAGTCGTGTCCGACTCTGGGGGTTGGTGCTCATTTCTAAGCCAAAGAGCCGGCATTGTCCATAGACTCCTCCAAGGTCATGCGGCCAACATGACTGCATGAAGCGCCATTACCTTCCTGCCGGACTGGTACCTATTGATCTACTCACATTTGCATGTTTTCAAACTGCTAGGTTGGCAGAAGCTGGGGCTAACAGCAGGTGCTCACTCTGCTTCCCACATTCAAACCTGTGACCTTTCAGTCTGCAAGTTCAGTAGCTCAGCACTTTAACATGCTGCGCCACTGGGGGCTCCTTGTTTTGTGCCCAGTGAGTTTTGAAATCAGGGCTAAGCTGCATTTTCTGCTCCATGTAGATTCAGCTAGAGAGAGCAAAGTATGTCATCACAGCTTAATAAACACTGCACATTTTTCCTAGTTCTTATACAATCAACACTGGAAAGAGCACATACCCAATTGGTAAGCCTAATTCTTCCCTTATTCAAAGGCTTTTGCAAAATATACAGTATAATCCAACTATATATGTGTGTGTATGTGTGTTAAATGGGAAGGTTTATAAACTCCAAATATCATTTTAAAGGATGTTGATACAATTAGTGATGTTCCATGTATTAGTTGGATTTCATTTTAATGCACATTGTAACTCTCCTGAGAGATAAGTGGATTATTAAATATATACATGTGACCAAATCAATCTCTGCATCTAAAGTTACTCTTTGCACACTAAACAAGTATCTCTGCTAAATAAATTCTTTTTGCATCTTTTCTTTTTTAGCACCAGCAATGAAAAAAACTGTATGTCCCACCATATTTTTTCCATATCCTGTAACAAGAAAAGTCTCCCAATTGACTTGTTAAAGAAAAGTTTGTAACTTGGCAGGGTATTCTTATATGAAAACCTGCACTTACGCTGAATTGGCTCTTGGCTGTCCTCATGACATTCCTGTACTTCCTGTGAGTATTGTAGGTCACCCTGTGTTAAATCAACTTCAGGGAAACTCTAGAATTTGACTGAAACTCCAGAATATACCACAGCTTCAGAGCCATCTGAATTGAGTTTGATTTGGATTGGTCAAGTGTTCACATCACCCTTTCCTTGTGTTCATCAATGCAGGGAAAAGGGGACAGATCACACGGAGCTCTGTGATTGGCTGTGAGTGGCAATGTCAACATGGAAGTTGAGCTGATGGTCCAACAAGATCGATGTGGTCTTCACTCAACATGACCATGTGGGCATTTCCAGGGCCAGTCTGGAGGATTTCTATCCCAGAGTGGTTGTGGATTTACTGACCATTGTAGATGATCAACTAAAGATGGCTACAGGCTGAAAATGATAAAACCACATAGTGGTTCCCCAATAAAGAGCACACTGCAATGACATTCTTCTTCTTTGCAAATCTAGAAAGCAGTTGGCCTTGGCAGGGCCTAAAACAATTGTTTTGGGGACTCAAACTTCTAGAACTCCCCATCCAACCTCACCAACATAGCCACTAGTGTTCCCAAAAGTAAGTATTCCATCTTCTCCTGGGCCTATAATGGAAATGTTTTATTAGAAACTGGGATAAGAACCCAGGTTTAGCAAGGATGGCATTCAACCTGGTTCTTATCATGTCTACTGATATTGTGGTTAGTGAAGCTGACCTCCCTCTAACTCAGGGATTCTTTTTTGTTCCATATACCTCTTTTCCAATCAGGTGAAAACCATGGACCCTTTCTCAGAATGTAGCAGCAGATTGTTTTGCTGCACTCAACATCAGCATGTCTTTAAATTAAATTTTTAGGATTGTTCAAAATTACATATTACAGCTTTCCCATGATATGAATACCTGATCTCCTTCTGTTTGTTACCTATTCTCTTTTGCTAAGTCATGCAGTTGATTGTACATAACTGGACTGGGAACATGTGTGATCTAGCATCGGGTCTTACAACTATCTTAATTTCAATGTAAGCAAATTTTTGAGTTATTCAACAACTGTAATGTATTTTAAAATTAATACTACAGTAATTTATTGCTTAGATTCATAAGTGAAGGAAATGCTAGATTTCAGTTAGAGGACAGAGAAAATAAAGATTTGTTTTCAGTTCAAGCTCATGTGAACTCCTGGTTACGAACCTCTGCTCTATCATGATGTGGCTTTGTTTCAGGAGGTGACATAAGAATAATTCTCTGCTGCCTCTTGCAACATTGGCAAAATGAAAGGGTTTATTTTTAAAGGAGGGAGAATATAATTTCCACCATGTTCCTAATAATCTCCACTACGATGGGGAAAAAAGGCATTTTCCTCATCTACCACGCTCACTTGAAATTTCTATTTTCAACTCCCCCTTTTCCTCTACTCAGTTGTAATTAGGGAGACAGTTTATTAGGAAGAAACATCTCCTCAAGACTATTAAGGGAAACTACATTCTTTGGAAGAGGGGGGAAAGCTGTAAAAAGATATTGCTTCTATCTGACATCCCTTGTAAAATGTCAGCAGGTAAAAATGAGTTGATTGCAAGGGCGAAACAATTTGGATGATAGAAATTTCAGAAATCCATTGGAACTCATTCCCACACCGGGCAGCCACCACCGCCAATGTGCCTCCTTCACTTACATTAATTTATTCAAATGTATGCAATATTAAAATACCTTAACACCAGGAGAAGGGCCACAAAGGTAACCCTCCCAGGTGTTGAAAAGCTGTAGTGAGGTCCAAGCTTGCCAAATTAGCATTCCCGTATCTTCATCCCTTGAGCACATCTCTTTAGCAGAATCTCAGGCTATGCCTGACATAGAGGGCAGCTGTAATGCATACTCTTAAGGAATTAACATAGCAAGTAGTTCATACATCTGCTTAACCATTCTGCATTCACAGTAGTTCTTCTACAGATCCAGTTCTTAACAACTATGAACTTTGCTTTCCCTAGATAAAGCAACACCACAGAAACAATAGTCTTGCAGCAACTTTAAGCTGACAGCTCTTTTTTCCTCCCATGTTTGAAATCTCCCGCATCTGTTTCCTTCACTAGCATCTCTTAGAGATTAGCACCGATTCTAGTTTCTGTCTGTCCCCAGCTTTGTCCAGCAGTAAAGTATGCACATATTTAGCACAATGACATAACTACACTAAACAGTCTGTTTCATAAAACGGAGCTAAAATAGCCAACATATCCTCTGGGGAAAAAATGAAAAAGTCAGAAGAAGCAGCACAAAAATGCAACCCAACCCCAGCATTATGAACAGTCAATAAAGAAATAAAATGAAGATACCTTGGCTTTGACAATCTTTTTGCAGATCTTTCCTCAGCAAAGGCTTCTTGCTTACCCAAACATTCTCAACTCAGCTCAAATGGCTGGATTTGCTCAGCTGACAAGCTGGGGCACAACAATCCTTTTCCCCCTTTTTAGAAAAAAAAAACCAGTAGTTGGATCTAAGCCACTGTAGTTACTATTTATTTTAAACACTGTAAGGGCCGTTGGGGAAATAACCCATTTCTTCCTCCTCTTATGGCTCAGCCAACATCTACTCTCCCATGACTTCAAGGCAGAAAGAAATCTGAAAGAATTTTATGCTATAAATAAATGAGTGGAAGGCAAGAGAGCTGCAAATACAGCTAATTTGGAAATGGACTTTATCAAGCTTTTAGAGGGGTTCTTGGTCCGCCCAAAGTCCAATTAAGCAGTGGCAGTTTAACCCCTTCTGCTTTTGCTGAAACCGTTTAGTCTTTCCTCATGCTGGGACCCACAGCGATCCTTAAAACCAGCTCTCACCCCTCTTATAGCATCAACAGTCCTGTTTCAAGTTCTGCCTCCCCATCACACTCACTCATGGAAGCTTGAGAGCTGGCAATACATTCATTTTACATTCATCATTCAAGTTTTTTTTTAATCAGGAGAGAAAACAATATCCAAAAAGCAAGAGATCCCTTGCCCTGCCCAAAGCCCCTGACATTAAAGGAGACTGACACCAGTTTAAAACCCCATCTTCCCATAGGAAAAATTGTACTGCCCCAAACCCCAGTGGATACAAGAAACAGTGATCCAAGTTAAAACCATTGCTTTCCATAGGATCCTATTGATCTGCATTCAACCCCATCTATATATATAAAAGAGTGATGGCATCAGGGTAGCGGACAAAACAACAAAACTACAGGCCCCCCAACCTCGAAATTTGACAACACAACCCATCATCCACGGCTCTAGGTTGATACAACAAAAAGAAAAGAAAAATAAAGTCCTAACTAGAGGGAGAGGAATAATTGTTTTTATCCAATTGCTGCCAGTTAGAAGTCTAAGCTCTGCCCACTTGGTCTCCTAGCAACTGACTCAGCCCAGGGGACAGGCAGAGTTAGGCTTCACTTAGGCCTCTTCCACAGATTATCTAAAGCCCCAGCTTCTGCCAACCCAGAAGTTCGAAAACATGCAAATGAGAGTAGATGAATAAGTACTGCTCTGGCGGGAAGGTAACAGTGCTCCATGCAGTCATGCCGGCCACATGACCTTGGAGGAGTCTACGGACAACGCCGGCTCTTCGGCTTAGAAATGGAGATGAGCACCAACCCCCAGAGTCAGACACGACTGGACTTAATGTCAGGGGAAAACCTTTACCCTTTACCTTAACTACCACCAATTCCTCAATACTTTATTTCCCATACCACCATACTTCGCCATAGCAACGCGTGGCCGGGAACAGCTAGTAGGATATAAGAGACTGCTGACGGTTGAGCAATGAAACAGGACAGAAAACTTTGATGGTTTCAGTTGTAAAGATGAGAGTAAAGTGTGATAAGAGGTAGGAGCTCTGAACACTATTGCTGCCCATGTTCAGAGTTCCCTCCTTTCAAGACATTTCAGCCTCTTTTCAACCCTGGAATATGTGGTGAGCTCCATGCCTCTCCATGCTAGAAACGAGGCTTAAGTGTCCTATGAGGGGGAATATTCTCAATATGATGAAGTTGATTGTCAGAGTTCTCTCCTTTCAGGACACTTCTGCTTCTTTTCAACCATACAGAGCTATGCATGACTGCCAGAAGTAGTTTAACTCATGTGATGAGCTCAATACCTCTCCATGCTTGAATAGAGGCTGAAGTGTTCTACGAATGGGAAATTTCTCAATGTGATAAGGTGGTTACTTCAGTTTCTGCAAGCTAAGTTCAATGTGCAAGTATAGTATGTATCAAACTAATTCAGCAGGAGAGATATGAGGAGGAAAAGCATGACCCTTCCAGTAGACTTAGGCAAGACCAAACTGCTGCTAATTCTCTTACCATGTGTGTGTTCTTCCTCATGAATAACTTCTGTTATCTTGATGGCATTCTACCTTAATGCTTGTCCAGATATGCCCTGATTTTCTTCTGTGAAATGTTGGGATATAGGCATATTTTTCAGGTATACAAACCTCATTAGCCTCTCTTTCCACAGAGTAGTGGGCGGAAGTATCCATTCGTTTTCACATTCTTAAAACAAAAAGGGACACAATGACCCTGATAAGGAAATTAGATTTGGGTGCTGGTGTGGCAGTGGTGAAAGAAATTTATTTGCACAAAAATACTCAGAAAATGTGTCTGCTGGTCAGCTAGGAAATAATGAGATCATACAAAGAGAGAAGATCGAAGAAGAGTCTAAGGACATGCATTAAATTTTGTAGCTGAGTGAAGACATGAACCCGTCTCTCCCAGATCTTACCCCACTATTGTAATCACTTTTACGTAAGACTGTCCCCAATTGCAATATTCATTTATAGGATGAGGGAGCCTACTAGCTGTTTACTTCTAGACACAATGAGAAATGACATTTATTTCAATGTTTGGTGCTGCATTTGCACCTACATGGTCAGTATTCTGGCCCAGCAGCTGAAGCCACAACCAATTTCAAGGCAAGCTAAGAAGTTACAGTAATTACACTCCACTGGTCTCAGTGAAGCTGTTTCAGTTGCTGCAAATGACTTCATTGTCTTGTAAATTGGAGTTACATGAAGCATGGTATAGTGACTCACAACATCCACAGAATGAAAGGCAATGTTGCACAGTTAGCCAGACAACAATCCCCAAGGAGTCATGCAGAAACATACATGGCCAAAAATTTTGTGAACCAATTTAGAATTCTCTGAATAGAAAAGTCTCTCCTCTCTTTGACTGTTTGGTAATGGTGTTTGTGACTGCATCCCTACTTATTTCTTCATCTTCAAGGAATTTAATCTTCAGCTGTTTCTGCTAAAATTTCAGTCATTTAATGGACATCTTTAATAGTAATCTTTTATGGACCTGTTGTCAATCCCATTTCTTTTTCAATGACCATCAATTGAATTTAAGTAACACGTGTGTCTTTTTAAAAGGTCTAATATAACACTCAACTGAAAATGACTTTGCATTTTAAGGTTTCTCCCTGCCACCATAAAGAATAGATACACGAGCCATGATCCCACATCACAACTTGTGTTTTATAACTTCACACATCTGTAACTCCATACAATAAAATCCGGTTAGCGAATTGTGAACCAGCAAGAGTCCTAATGTACCTCAGGCACTTCTGATATACATTGGCCACCTCAGATGTATCAAAATGTGATTTTGAAAATAAATATTCATGACAATGCATATAATGCATTTATTTGCAAACCTTAAGTTTTAAAGCTATGTGGGAACTGGAATCCTCGAGTTGCAAGAGAAGATAAAGGCCATCTTGCCCAACCCTTTGCCATACAGGACTATGCAGATGCCCATCCAATCTCTGATTAAATACTTCCAAAGAAGGAGAGTCCACTAGTCTCTCAGGCAATACATTCCATTATTGAACAGCTCTTACATCAGGAACTTCTTACTCATTTCTGGAAATTTAAATACGCCCACTAGCCACTGGATCAGCATAGGACTAGTTTGTTCCATCTTCTGCATGACATCCATTCAAATACTAATTCAAATAATAATGGCTGAAATATCACCTCTCAATCTTCTCATCTCCAAGATCAATGCAACAACAGTAACTAGGATAGCTTGGTTTCAAGATCTTCTTATGTCATGGCCACCCTCCTCTGGATACATTCCATCTTACCAATATCCTTCTTGAGCTGTGTTATCCCAAAGTGAGGTCTGACCAAACCAGAACTGAGAAGCAATATTACATTCCTTGATCTGGATGATATACGTCTGTTGATGCTGCCTAAAATTCCATTTGTTTTTGTGGGGGGCTGTTTAGACTGTGTCTATTGAGACCCCTAGATCATTCTTATACATACTGTTGTGGAGCCAACTATCACCCATTCTATATTAACATATTTCATTTTGTCTGCCTAATTGAAGTATGTACCATTTATTCCCATTGAAAGTAATGTTGTTAATTCGGGGCCAGCTCTGCAATCTGTCAAGATAATTTGTAATTCCAATTCTGTTCTCTGGGGCATCAACTATCCCTTCTAGTTTGGATTTCAGATGTGATTTCAGTAAGCTTGCCTTCCATTCCTCATCCAAAAGATTTATAAACATGTCGAATAATTCCAGGCCTAGGAAAAGAATGCTGAAGCACCCCACTGGACACTAATCTCCAGTACAAAGAGAAACCATTAGAAAAGAATGAACACAAATATAGTAGAGAAAGAGAGAAATAAAACTGACAGCTCTGTCCATCCTTAAGTATACATATCTGCTGTGAGACCTACATGTGATGGGCAGTAAGATCTTGTCATCATGTGATGGGCAGGGAGATCATTTCCCACCACATTCAGGTTGAAGATTTAAAGAAGATATCATCAATTCCAGTTTATTTTGGCTGTGCATCCAGCTTTAACTTTTTTTTTTGGATCACAGCCTCTGCAACTGCTATAATAGCCATTATAAACTTGAGTGTTCATTGACAAAGACATCAGATCATCAGCACCAGGTTGCAAAAACAGCATCAATATAGATTTTCCCCATCCAGCTATTTACTGGAAGGAAGCCATGCTCCCAAATTCCAGCCAAACACAGTGGTGAGCATATCCAAGTTCTCAACTGTAAAAGCAATCCGGCTGCTTCCTACACATTTTCACATCTGAATACTGGTCCAAACATCTGTTATACATGTAGAACCAGAACCTGGTTTTGTAGAAATAGAGCACTCCTGGGAACTATGCAAAACCAGGAATTCTGCAAAAGGTCCCTACAGTTAATGCCTTATACACACCTGTTCTCACCAAGTTAATCAACATCTGTAGAGTTTTGGGACAGGAAGGGGAACCTGCCCTCTCCAGAGAGAAGTAATGGAAGTATTGGATCACACTGCAGCTCTCAAATCCACATCAAAAACTCACACTATAGTCACTAGAATTTAAAATAAATACAGACATGATATTGTAGTTTATACACTAGTGTGAAAGGATTTGCTGAATGTTCTAAAATCAACATACGTTTCATTATTATGTGTCTTTTATTTCACTTATATCCAAAACACCATATCAGGTAGAAAACATCTGCCTCCATTTTGCACAGGCTTTCTTGAGATACGTATCCCTGCCATTTATAATTTGAGTGTTAATTATATTATTGTATATTATTTTCACATGTTAGCATTGGAAATCTTATTGAGTTTGCTGCATTGATACTTTTGGTGGGAAGTTACATCAAATGTGTGAAGGAAACACACAAACAAACCAGTGACAAATGTACTTGGCCAGCCACTATTAGCCGATGAACACTTATGAAGCTATGTCCACATGCCCAATGCACATGTCCAGTGTTTGACACACAACATTAAAGTCAATATTTTCGTGACGATTTTGGCATTCTTGGGGGGCTACAATGAGGACTACAAGTCATGTCTGCTAGTCATGATGTATATACTGGTATATTCTCTCTAGCACCAAAGGTTATTTGCCCTGAAATTTCTCTAAAGTAAGTAAGGAAATAATATCTCTAGCTATTCATTTTGCAGCCAAGAAAAGAGCTTCCTACTGTATTTCTGCATGGCAAAATGGGGTTGGATTGAATGACCCCCTAGATTCTAGGATTTTATGTTTTTAGATTTGTCACTCAAACATAGTAAAGCTCTGATCACTGATGTAAATTTCTAGTACTTTTCAATGCCCAAAAGGGTGTGTAGTTCCATTCTATAATGAGGATTCAAAGAACAACAGTCTTATCCAATTGGAATGCTGATCAGACAGAAACAGAAAATAACCGTGCACATTCCCACAGATTGCACAGTTTACTTGTTAGGTAATCATTTTTTAAGTTGACACACAAAGAATCTTTATTATCTTTCAGTTAGGAAGCATTATCAAGGGGACGGGCAGCAATATTTTAGCTAACAGCTAATACTATGAAGTCCTGAATTATCTTTGTCAGCAACCGCTGGGAAAGATGTCATGAGTGCCCACAATCGCTGCTGCTTATCGTAGCCAGAGTTAATTAAGCAAAATAAAAACATGCAATAATTGCCTGGCAACATTTTCTAAACAGACCATCCCTAGAGTCTGGGATGAAATATCTTAGCCTCAAATCTTTGTTTCCCTCTCCCTTTAAACCCATCTCCAGCATTCACTGCCCATGATTTAACACTAGAATGACATTTTCTGAAATGTGAGAAGGAAAGTGAGTGAGGCATTTCAGATACAGCAGAGGGTTTATTTTTCTCTTTTCTTTTACTTCTTGGAAGGCTTCCTAATGTTTATTTGACTTTTCACAGCTCTGGTGACTTGGCACAGATAACCTCAATTTGTCATTTTCTGTTGATCATAATGACTGATGGTGCCATCAGTAGCTCTGAGCTGTGTGGGTATAGATGGGGAATAGAAGGAAGGACAGGAGAGAACAGGGACAGATATTGGGGAGGGGTCAGATTCAACTTCTAGTAATACCCAATTAAACTTCGGAAAGTCAGTGCCAAGAAACTGTGCATACGTGGCCCGACAGTTTACATGGACTCAAAGTAGAATTTCTCCAAATTCTGGTGGACAATGTGAAGTAACCCACAACTTTGGTTGATGTGGTTCAAGGTTGCATTAAGTAGCTTTGACCTGCATTCACCTGGATCAGCTCCATGCCTCATTTAGCTGCCACAGGGCTGATTCTCTGGCCCTTTGCACTAAGTGGTCAGCATAGATGTGCCCAAGGATTCACATCCCTGCTCAGCCATGGAAACCCACTGAGTTGCCTTAGATAAGACACACTTTCTCAGCCTCAGAGGAAAACAAAGGCAAACTGCCTCTATACAAATCTTGCCCTGTGATATATTTTTTTCAGGATCACCGTAAATCAGAAAGGACTAGCACACAAGAAGAACAACAATGTTTTTACAGCAATGCGCACCAACTAAAATAGAAAATGTACACATTTTTAGCAAGATCAGCTCCACAGAAAGCCTGAAGTCTTGTGGCAGCTCACATCAAGGAGAGTATTATTTTTTAATTCTCTTGTTTACTGTACAAGTGCAAAATAAGCCAGGATTTACCTCTCTCAAGGAGACACAAAGTAGAAAGGGAGCAATCATGTACGCACAGAGGCCGTGTTTAAAACAGGAAGGGGACACTACTTTGTTTTTATTCCATTATCTGGTATGTATTAATGCTATAGCTTTGTGGCACATGCATAAACTCAGAAATTAGGCTTGAGAGCTTATTAGTGACTGAAGATTTTCATTATTATTATTATTTTAAAAAAGCTTTGATGATATAAACAGTTTGATGCTAACAGCTTTGCTCTCTGTTCTAAATCAATAGAACGCCAGCTGTTAAAAGGCTCGCTCCAACTCACTGTTACTTCTGGTTAATGGTATTGGTATGTGTGATCTCAGTGCAGGATGAAAAAGGTCAAAATCAAATTACTTTGGATCAATCCCAACATCATTGCTTGGGAAAGCATTCTATTGATTGTGTACATTTTCCTTTTATGAGTTTCTGTATATCTTTTTAATGCTGGGAGTACATCACGTAATATAACAACAGCAGAAGACACCATAGTACTTAATGGAGCTGTACAGTCTGCTACTCCTCAGGCTTTATATACACAGAGACACACACCAGACTTATGAGTGAACAAAACATACTTATGTTTTAAAAGGTTACATATTGGCAAAAGATATCATTTGTTGCTGTGTGCCTTCAATTAACTTTCAAGTTATGGTGTATAGAAGGTGCAAGGATGATAGGCTTTTCTTGGCCACATGCTAAGAGGGGGTTTGCTTGCTTTATTTCCCTCTAAAGATATAAAAGTGTGACTTGCCCAAAATCACCCAGTTGGTTTCCACAACCGTTCACAGCAGGACATCTATTAGACCTAGATGATGGGTGAGGAAATAAGGCAGGCCCAAGGATTCATCTTATATTCCTTGTAATCTTTATTGATTCACAGGATGCCCAATGCTTCCTCCAGTGTCCTGAATTCCCTCTCTTTGGAACAAAAGGGTTTTAAAATATATTAAAATGGTATTGAGGAACTCTGCAACCAACTGAAAAGTTGAATTTCCTTTCCTGAATACTTTGCTAAAAAGTAGGACAATCTGGAGGGTTAGTACTTCCCACATTTTCTCCAGATAGGAATATATATATATATATTTACTATTTTGTTCATCCCTGCAAGCATGAATAATGGTTGTAGATTTCTCTTGAGCTGCTTTCCATATTTGAATGGCCCAAAATGACATGGATATAACTGAGTGGATAACACAAATGTCCATCCCTCCCAATGTATGTACACAAAATACATTTTTGCAACAACCCCACCCCTGACATTTTCTGAATAATAACTTCCCAAAAATATTTTTTAAATATTCAAATACTATGGAAAAAATTAGCAAAAGTCATGCTGCTCTCGTTGTCCTTGAAAAATCTGTTTTTCTATCTTTAACCAAATACTTATAAATATTCTTTGCATCCTTTACTTCAGACATTGCACCAACATTGTGCAGCTCTGTGTCTACAACAGTCAGGAGTTAAAGGAAATCCAACTGCTAAGTTTCTAACAGATAGACTAAAGTTTGCTATTTTTATTTCTTATTTATTTTGCTTCCCAGGATAAGAATAACCTCCAATCATTTTTCCTGAGCTACAACCTCCAATTCACCTTTAGGTTTAACTGCAGGTGGCAACTCTAAGTAACACTGAAAGAAAACCACTAAACCATGTATAAATCTTCTGCTCTATTTGCCATGGTCAACAGAACAGTTGCTGGTACCTCTGCAGGCTTTTGTATGTGTTGTCCAGGTTGTTTTGCTCACCCAATTCTTTCCTGGAGCCAGATACTACATGTTTGGTATCATTTATTTCTTTTTCTGATAAAACTGGGGTTGCAACAGTAGCTAGAGGGAGATTTATATATATATATATATATATATATATATATATATATATATATATATACACACACACACACACACACACACACACACACACACACACACACATACATACACACACACACACACACACACTTTGCTCTCATATTTTGTGCAATTAATCAATATCAGCACCCATCTCCAAACCCAGTATTAACTCAGATTAAATGTTTTGCTCCATGTTTATGTGTCCGTTCCACATTCAAGCCACCTGTTGATTTATGACAATCCCATACATTTCATAGGGCTTTCATAATCAAGGAATATTCAGACTTAATTTTTTCCAGTTTTTTACTCTGACAGCACCTAGTAATTGTTGCTGGTCTTCCATCCAAGTACTAATCCAGATTGACCCTGCTTCAACAGGATCAGACAGGATCTGGTGCATGTAGGGTATCTATCTTCACTAAGGCCCCTTCTACACTACCATATAAAATCCAGATTATCTGCTTTGAACTGGGTTTATGGCAGTGCGGACTCAAATAATCCAGTTCAAAGCAGAAAATGTGGATGATCTGCTTTGATAATCTGGATTATATGGCCTAAAAGAAAGAAAACGTTTGCCCTTTTATTGAAAACGTTTAATAATCATAGGGTTGTTGTATGTCTTTTGGGCTGTGTGGCCATGTTCCAGAAGTATTCTCTCCTGACGTTTCGCCCACATCTATGGCAGACATCCTCAGAGGTTGTGAGGTATGGATAAACTAAGTAAGGAAAGGAAAGAATATATATCTGTGTAGAGTTTAATAATCATGTTTGCAAATGCTGAAATGTGTTCCCTAAAGCACGGCTTCATAAACTGTGGGTTCTGACCCAAAATGGGGGCCCTTTAGTTCCATGTTAGGGTTGGGAACAATTTAGCAACAGGTTTCTGAACCCCACCTAATGTCTGTTTTAGACATTTCTGTCAATGTTAGCAACAATCTATTTATTTATTTATTTTTACAGTATTTATATTCCACTCTTCTAACCACGAAGGGGAATAGGGGCGGATCACAATGTACATATACATGAAAACATTCATTGCCATATGACATACAGACAGAGACAGAGACGAAGACACAGAGGTAACCAAGAGGGTCTTCCTCCAGGGGCAAACCAGGAATGGGCAACTTGGAAGTCCCTGAACAGACTCAGAAGTGGAGTGGGCAGATCAAAAGACAACTTGGCAAGGTGGCACTACCTGGAGGAATCCTCCACCTTGTGTGACTGTGGAGCTGAACAAACAACTCAGCATATGTATGCTTGCCCACAATGCCCTGCCTCATGCACGGAGGAGGAGTTGTTTAAAGCTACAGACAATGCGGTTGCTGTTGCCCGCTTTTGGTCCAAAACTATTTAGTTGCTTGTGATTTCTTTTCTTTTCTATTTATTTCCATTATTTGAAATGTATTTGCTGTACCAATGCTTTTGACACGAAATAAAATAAAATAAGCACTAAAGAAATTTCCAACATTTCCTTGTGAGTGATTTTAATCGCTACCAAGATTCTGCAATCATCAGAGTTTAGCATACCTTTTAAATGCTGATATACTACCAGGAAATTTTTATATCTATTTTATAAATTTGTATACCCGGTGCTGCAAACATTTCTCAGACAGAAAGGGGGCACAAGTGGGAAAAGTATAAGAAGCCTGGCCCTGGAGTATACTCAGCAATCTTTACAGATTATGCCCCAAACACTGTGGAGAATACTTTTTATCATATCAAATTTATGCAGTCTTTTGAGATTCACAGAGCTCTTCCAGGACCAAAAGAGTCACTAGCACAAATTCCCAGCTCATCCATGGTTCTGTAGCATGACATACTTCCTAGCAAGTGTTGACCGGAGACTATTATAAAAAATAATAATAAAAAAGCCATCTCCTCATCTTAATTTCCACCTGCTTGGGTCAATGCACAACTCTTGTCAGTCTGTTGTTTCCCAGTTATTCCATTAGTACTCAAGTGCATCTAATCACTTTACCATGAGTCGTTGAGCTAATAGGCTTTATTGCCTAGGATGCACTGGGAGCAGCTGTTTATTTTAGTGGTATTCGACATCCTTAAACCACTACTACTTAATCATTTTGCTTTAAAAATGATAAAAGGTCTGAACTTTCATAGAACGAAATGTGGGATACAGAAATTGCTCACTTTCAGCCATTAAGGGGATGCTCTAATTTAATCACTGGATGTGTTTAGCAGAAAACAAGGTTGGTCAGCACATAAGAAAGCTTTAGGAACTCCATTGCCTTCCAAGGTGAATAAGAACTGAGTTACATTTTCTTCTTGTATATTTTGATGATATGTCCTTATTAGTTTGCCTTATATTGTACTGTGTTTATTGTGTTATCTGAATAATTTGTTTTATAGTTATATAGTTATATATGTTTCTTATTCCTTCCCTCCCTTTGTGTGTGTATGTGTAATTGTGTTCGTGTACATATATTTCACATTGTATGTCTTTATCAGGATTACTATTTCTGATTGTTTTATTTGTAAAATATCATGTACATTGATGGGGCTATATTTGTTTTGTTTTATTTATTTGTTGCCTTTATAGTAGTAGTATACTACTACTACTACAGCAGCTATTTTTGACAATCAGTTACTTGAGTACATATATGTGAATGGCAGAGTCCATAGAACTGCTTCCTACTAGAATTTTGTCCCAGAGTTCTTTCTAGTTATGGAAATCTCTCATGTGGTTTAAAGCTCCAGGGGTTCCATAGCATTTTTCCAGCTTTAATTTGATTTTCCTATCCTAAAAAATAAGCCCCTGGTGGCACAGCGGGTTAAACTGCTGAGCTGCTGAACTTGCTGACTGAAAGGTTGGTGGTACAAATCCGGGGAGTGGGGTAGGCTCCCGCTGTTAGCCCCAGCTTCTGCCAACCTTGCAATTTGAAAACATGCAAATGCGAGTAGATCAATAGGTACAGCTCTGGTGGGTAGGTAATGGCACTCAATGCAGTCATGTCAGCCACATGGCCTTGGTGGCGTCTATGGACAATGCCGGTTCTTCAGCTTAGAAATGGAAATTAGTACCACTCCCCAGAGTCGGACACAACTAGACTTAATGTCAAGGGAAAACCTTTACCTACCATGCCTATCCTAAAAAATTGCAATAATTTTCCCGAGGCTTTGTTATTATCAACCACAACATGTTATCTTTTTGGTTCTATTATTTTGCCATTGATTTCTCATGTCATTTGAATGTGGTCTCCAAGAATCTGACTGAATTTGATCTTGATCCTTCAGATGAAAAAGTCTCTCCATCTTTGATAAAACCAGACCTCTATTTTCAATACACCTCTCACTGTCAACCAAACTTTCCAAGTTTTCCAAGCAAGCAAGTAGACGAAAGACCTTATGATATGAAACTACCCTCCTGCAGCATTCATGCAATTGCAGATCTCCAGCACTTTACTGTCTGCAACTTACAATTGCGGATTTCCAGCAACTTACTGGAATGATCACACCTGATATCATAGATGTTCTGGTTTCATGATAGCAATACTTTGTCACTCTGTGATCCTGTGGTCAGACTTCCTGTTAGGAACTTTTATTCTTCAAACATTGGGAGAGGGGAGAGAGAAGAACAATCCAGTCCTCTGGCATCACTTCTGTGCCAGCTTGCTTCTATGCCGGTTTGCTACCTTTGTGCGATAAAGTGCTTAATCCAAGGGGGCTAATATACTTCCAGATGGCATATAATTTCAGCAAAAGCTTGTTCAGTTTACCATGTGATCATTGCTGGAGAGAAAGAACATTTTATGTACTTATGTGGGTACATTTCTAACCATTCCTACTCCCTAAGGTTCTAGTTATAAACGAATAATACCTTCAATGTGGGTCCCATGTGCTTATAAATGAAGTCCTGTTTACAGAGTTCGAACAGCCACAGCCATCCACAGATCCATTATCCTTACATGCACCCTCACTCCCTATCTGCTGCTCAAAGCTGTGCCTTTCATCAGCACAAACCGCCAAGTAGGTCAACAATCCCAGTTGAGATTTCATTAGTTAAAAACTAAAGACCTTAAATCAAAGACAAAAGCACCTCTAAGACTTATTATCCTTTACTCTTTTCTATCCCTATTTTCAAAAGAGAGCATCTTTCAGAGCTGGTTTCTGAACAAGACACATGCCGTGTGGCCTGATGACATGCAGATATTCTACAAAAATGAAAAAAGTTTTGCCAGTTCAGAAATTGAGATGTGCTAAGCTGAGGTTACTCCAACTTCAAGTCAGCATGAAATGAATATTTTTTTAAATGGTGAAAATATTGTCGAAAAATTCGGATGAGATAAATAACAGACTGATGAGAATCTTCACAGCTCAGGGCTTATTCTATGAAAAATATGCACATGATTGCTTTGCATAGAAAACAATACTGTCTATACAAGCAGGCTTTTATGGAGATATATGGTCTGCCAGATAGTCTGGATCTAGTCCATAGTGGGACCAATCTCTAAGTGTTTGTTTAGAACAGATTTCCGGGGACAAGGAACCCTGAAAACATTGCCCAAGGCCCTTTGCCCCTAATATGGTCCTATTACAAAATACTGTTTGAATGAGAGGGAAAGGGATAGAGACAGAGACACATCCCTGTGCCAGCAATGATGTGTTGTTGCCAGGTAGGTTTAAAGGAAAGGTAACAGTTGGCTGGGAGAGGGCCATTCACGCTTTTGAAAAGCATTTCATTAACCTTGGTCCACCACAGAAAAAGGCCTGCCTCATTGGGCCTCCCAAACTCCTATAACTTACTAATGGCAGACCACTGAAAGGGCATGAACATGTTCCAATAACTAACATTGCCATTGCTGTAAATATAACTGATGTTACATTTAATAGTACTGGTTTTGTAACCCAATTTCTACTTCAGGAAAAACATCTTTTCTAGTGAGTCAACTTTTCTCATGCTATACATGACTCAATAGAAAAGATAATAATGCTTGGTAAGGTGGAATGCAGTAGGAAGATAGGTAGACTGTATTACAGATGGATAGTCTCAATCACTGAAGCCATGGTACTGCAAGACCTGAGCAGGGCAATTAATGATGATTTGGAAGTTGCTCATTCATAAGGTCACCACGAATTGAAATCAACTTGTGGGCTGTTAAAAACAACCAACTCATGCAAATGCAACTCATATGGGGATGCCTTTCTTCCTCAGTAACCATCAGCTGTTCAAGCAACATAGCAAAGATGAAAAAAGTGAAAGAACTTAAGTGTTGCAATATTATGGATTTGGAAGGATTTTTTCATAGTTCGCTTGACATCAGCGGATTGGATTCTGAGTGGTCTCTATGGCTGATATTATAAAGGTAACGGTTTCCCCTTGACATTAAGTCTAGTCGAGTCTGACTCTGGGGGGTGGTGCTCATCTCCATTTCTAAGCTGAAGAGCCGGTGTTGTCCGTAGATGCCTCCTAGGTCATGTGGTCAGCATGACTGCATGTAACACAGTTAACTTCCTGCCAAAGTGTTACCTATTGATCTACTCACATTTGCATGTTTTCAAACTGCTAGGTTGGCAGAAGCTGGGGCTAACAGTGGGAGCTCACCCCATCCCATACATTCAAACTGCTGACCTTCTGGTCAGCAAGTCCTGCAGCTCAGCAGTTTAATCCACTGAGCCACTGCGGGTGGCCTCAGCGGCTAATATTATATCTCTACACTAATATTCATTCAAATTAGAAATTGCAGTGCACCAATGTTCATTTTGAACTTTTATCAATCCTCAATTTCTTATGGCACATCATGAGACAAGCGTTCCAAAGCCATTGTTAATTGCCAATAAGTCACCTTCAACTTACAGCGATACTCTGAATGAGAAATCTTCCATGATGAGTGTTCCCATATAAAACTTGTCCATTGCCTCACTCTGAAAAATGAATCTTTAGAAAGGGACAGACAACTTCAGAGAATGCAATACTTCACCCAGCCTAAAATATGCATAAACAAAAATATAACTAAAGGGAAATCAATTTCCTAATTCTGGGGATTTGGCATGACCTCTGCTTTGGAGATGGGGGTTGAATTGTTTAAAAACATCTTGCACCTGATACTATTATCACAGCTGTAAAGAATTGAGCCTGGGGATTTTTCAGTGTGGAATAAGACGCCTTCTACTGAAATATTTTGTGGCTTCACTGTACTTCTTCACTTGGATTTTGTGACTCTTTAAGATATGATTTACCTGGAAAACTTACCTTTTGAAAAAGAACAAGAAATCCCTGTGGACCAAAGGAGTAAATGCTCACTATGATTTGCATTTAAATGAGAAGCATTATTTTGAAATCAAGAATCGCTGATCTGTGCAGACTCATGGACATTATAAAAATGCCAAAGCTTAAAATTAGGTCTCATTATGGTGATGACTTTTCCCAATTTAAATTACTTATGAAAATATTTCCTATTAATTTATAGGTATCCATTAAAAGCCACTTATTTGTAACAATTGCCATGCATCTTTTCTTCAGAATCAAAAAGTGTGGCTTAGCGGCAATGATATTTCAGGGCCTATTATAGCTCAGAGGAAGCCTCTTAGTCAAAGCGTTTGAACGGGGTGCTGTAATCAGCTCTTCAGGAAAATAAGTCAAGCGAAGCTTCACAGCAATTATACAATTTAAGTGGTCAAGCGAGGGCTCAGGGGAAATGCCTTGCAATGAAACACTTCAGCAACCTTCACAGCAGCCATTGTGTCAGACAAAGCATTCGTTCAAGTAACTTTTTCTTCTTGGTTTCAGACAGTGATGGAGAGCCTGATTTGCAAAATCACATGGGTTGTGTGCTGCAAAGGGAAGCCATGTGATGGACAGCAAGTATCCTGAGGCTGCCATTTCCCCTTATTCCATTTTCCCTTCTCCTGTCACATAGCCAATACTGCTGACTTGGATCTTCCTCTAAGGCAGTGGTCTCAAACTGTGGGTCTCCAGATGTTTTGGCCTTCAACTCCCAGACATCCTAACAGTTTGTAAACTGGCTGGGATTTCTGGGAGTTGTAGGCCAAAACACTTGGGGACACACAGGTTGAGAACCACTGGTGTAGATGCACTTGGCTTCCAACAAGTTTCTGGGTTCAATTCAAGGTGCAGGTTATTGTCTATAAAGCCCTAAACGCTTCAGGACCAACCTATCTTCATGACCGCATCTCTTTCTATAAACCAGTGCGGGCTTTAAGATTGGCAGGCGAGGCCCTTCTCTCGATCCCACCGCCGCCTCAAGTATAGTTGGTGCAGATGAGAGAAAGGGCCTTCTCTGTGGTGGCTCCCCGGCTCTGGAATACCTTCCCAAAGGAGATTAGATTAGCCCTCACTCTTCAATCTTCTTGATCCAGCTTAAAAACATGGATGCTTAAATAGGCTTTTGAGGTTGACACTCTGGCACTTTAATTGCAAATTGATGGCATCCTCAGATGTTCTGTGTTTTGTTTTATTTTGATTTTATGTTATATGTGTCGATTGTGCTTGTTATTATAATTTTATATGAAATTGTTTTATATTCATGTAACATTTTATATTGTATGCTGCACCTTGTGGTGTTGTTGTAAGCTGTCCGGAGTCCCTTTGGGAAGATGGTGGCGGGATATAAATGATGATGATGACGATGAAGACAATGATGATGATTATTATTATGTACATTTTCAGAGCTGGGAAAAGTTCATCTTTGGACTGTAGTCCCAATAATTCAGCAGACAAAGTTATTGTTGACCAAGGAGTTGAAATTCAATGACAAATTTCTCAAGTTTGGTTGAAATTTATACTAAACCTTGACATCAAAATTATCAAGATGGTAATCTCCAATATGATATGGCTGTTTAGACTGATAAACCTTCACACCATAGATTCTATTGTATCCAGTTTTGTTTATCACATCAGCACCTGTCAATAAAATGGCAAGCATAATTTAATATAAGCTTCTACATGAGCCAACAATTCTGAATTGGCAGTAATCAATGACCAAGGGGGAAAAATTGAACTTGGTGGAATTATTGACCCATTATGCTGCAGCCAGCTGTAACTATAAAATATAGGAAGAGAATGGAAGGGAGGGATGAAAGACTCCAACAGCACTTTTGAAACTAATTTATGTTAGTATGATCTTCCATGGCTATTAATCCACTTATTCAGATGCAGGAACAGAGTTGAAAATACAGCCACTGGTATACCGCTGGTATATTACTAGAATAAATATATATTATTACACTCACATCTATATATATATAACTGCCAATACTCTAATGCCTTTATGCAAGTCTGTGGTGTGACTGCTTTAGAAACACTGTGTAAAGATCTACTTGATACTACATAGGGCTAGAAAAAATCCAGAAGAGGCCAAGAACTTTATTGGGCAGAAAGGGTTCAATTGTTGTTTTCTATAAGGTGAATAAGCTGGAAGGCAGGATGGGACAGATGTTTATAAAATTATATATGGTGTGGAGAAACAAGATAAACAGCGAGCCTTCCTTCTTTTAAAGTGAGATAACATGAGGTCATTCAACAGAGATGGGAAAACAACTAGTACACCTTCACCAAGGACACAACTATACTATAGAAACTACTTCAATAGTATTGGAAAGATAGTAATAAACTTGAGCGGATTTCGAAGAGGATTAGTCAAATTCAATTAGGCTGCAAATAGCCTGGGTGGCTATAAACTAACTCCAGGATCAGAGGCAAGGTGAGAAAGAAAAGCAAGATACACCTGCTGATTTTGCACCCTTCTTGAGGCTGCCTTCAAGCTTCTTGGTAGCCACCACTGTGAAAAAGATAAATACTAAATATGCCTTTAGTCTTCTGATCTAACATCCTTATCAATAGACCACAGCTGCAGTGGAGTATGGTGGCTCCATGGCATGAGGGCAATTAATGTGCCCCCAGCTTTAGTCTGACCTTCAGAAGAGCTGCCCAAGGTGTTGAAGCCAATCTCCAAAATAGGTCCTCAATATTTTGCAGTTTCTTTAAAGTTTGGAGTGAAACCAAGAGATGATTCATCATCCCTGGCTTTGGACCCATCATCTCCACTGCACAGATGAATTCATCAAACAAATTTGTATCAGCCATACTTAATGTATCTGTTTAAAGAAAACAAGGACAAAATAATGACGCTGTGGTGGACTACCTTTCCATGAAAGTGGGACTGCATGTTTCTCTGAGGAAAGAGGCTATCTTGGTGATAGCAGGGCTGTTATTTATTTGTACTGACAAAAGTGGGGGGAAGTGCCCAAAATAGCATACTTAGCTGGGGGCCTAGTTATCTCAACTTGAGTAAGTTGGTGGTGTCAGTTTGCCACCCCATCTCAAAAAACACAAAGTTTTGATTCTGCTAGTATTGCTTATTCAGTACTAATCAAATCAACCTGATGCTAATTTCAGAAATATGATTTCAATAGATGCTGTCATTTCAGAAACAGTAACCTATTAAGCTCAGTTGGACATACAGTAGAGTCTCACTTATCCAACATAAACGGGCCGGCAGAATGTTGGATAAGCGAATATGTTGGATAATAAGGAAGCATTAAGAAAAAGCCAAGTAAATATCAAATTAGGTTATGATTTTACAAATTCAGCACCAAAACATAATGTTAGACAACAAATTTGACAGAAAAAGTAGTTCAATACGCAGTAATGTTATGTTGTAATTACTGTATTTACGAATTTAGCACCAAAATATCACAATATATTGAAAACATTGACTACAAAAATGCGTTGGATAATCCAGAACGTTGGATAAGCGAGTGTTGGATAAGTGAGACTCTACTGTACTTCCAAGTAGACCTTGATAGGATTGCACTGTAGGAGGGATAGTTGGTGGCACTTATCTAAACAAAGCAGTGAACTCACACTGGATTTTAGTCTGAACTTTAAAAGAGCTATCTATTGTGATCAACTTGTTTTGGGGCAAAGTTTTAGATAGCTACTTTAAAATGGATACATTGTCCCACTCACATGAGAGCCAGCAGCTGCTATTGCATTGTATGTGTCGTCTTGAATTTCATTATTGGTATGAGGAAAAGAAGAGTTAAGTCTATATTCAGATCTTCTCTCCTCATTACCACTTATTTGAATGCTCCAGGTTAAAACAATAATAACACTTGGTGTGCATAAAGCAGTGAAAATTACTGACAAATGTATTTGGGCTGGCACTGTATAACTGGAAACAGAAGTCTCAAGATGTGTGAGGCTCTTTCATGTGGAAAATGACTTTTGCAGTTTTAACCCTCCTTCCTATACGAGTGGACAAAACAGCATTTGGTACATGGTAAATCAACCAATTTCACTGTAGTAGCTCTCTTCCACACTGCCATATAAAATCCAGATTTTCTGCTTTGAACTGGATTATGTTGCAGTGTAGACTCATATAATCCAGTTCAAAGCAGATAATGTGGAAAATCTGCTTTGATATTCTGGATTATATGGCTGTATAGAAGGGGCTGTAGATGATGGCTTCTTTGTTAATACAGCACTGGATCTGCTTTGAGTTTTCATCTGAACTTTAAAAGAACTCTCAGAGTTATATTGCGAAGTTGAGACTAAAACCTGGAGCAGCTTCATTGCCCCATTGACTGAAGATGGGGAAAGGAAGGATCCACAGGCCTTGTCTGAGTAGAGCTCAAAGCAAGAGAGGAATCATCTTTGGCCTTCCAGAAGGTTTGTGATAAGTCCTGTGCATGTGAGAAATTCTGATTTTCTTCTGATGCTGAGGATGAAAGGAGAGAAAGGGGAGACTCCTGCCCATTTCTCACAGTCTCCTTCCATCCTCTCCTATCTCTTCTTGAAGGCGGCAGACTTGCAGGCTCTGAGCCAGTTTCTCCTGCCAAGGTCGAGGACAATAGCATCCTCTGTTCTCCTGTGGGGAAGTCAAGCCAGGCAGCGGCAGATGGCTCCGTCCAGTCCTGTAGACCTTGCGCAGCAGTTGGCAATCTGAAAAGTTCAGCCTCCTGGGGTACTTTCCTTCCCCATCTCTCCTCATTTAGGCAGGCAACACCTGAGCTGAAGAGCCTGTGGCATTTTTCATAGTTACCTCCAGAGAGAAGCTTTTAAAGAGCAGACTCTCTCCCTTTGGGCACAAACGGAGGATGGTCTGGCAAATGAGAACCACATCTCTACATATGTCACACTTACAATTATGGATCATGGGAGCAGCAGACATCTGCCTAGAATCAATAGCTCCTTTGCTATTCTTGAGGAGTAAATCATTCCTTTTAAAGGAGGACTTATCAGTTTTGCAGGTCCTCCAAGACTGGTAGGGCTCCAATTACCATGAAATGCGTTCAATATATGCCTTCTATTCCATGCTTATAGTTGTTAAATGTTGCCCTCTTTCATTTTCAAAGGCAGCAGGTATTACTAAATTGTTAAAACTCAAGGGGAGGAGGAGATAAATTGACCACGGTCCAATGTAGACTTGACTGCAATGGGTTTCAAAACACAGCAATGTCTATGTTAGATTGTGGAATACACCACTTGTGTGGTCCTAAAATTTTATTTTCCTATATAAAATCTTAAATGAACATAAATCCTGAAATGGTTCATCCTATCAAGATAAATAAGGGGGGAAATTGCCCCCCGTGGAACAAGACAGACAGATTTTCTCTCCTTTATGTGTGGGTCATAGAGAGATTTTCAAGACTGACATTTGAAAGTTTCTGTTGCCTTGTTCAATAGGCGATTTTAAAAGGAGTAGCACTAGATGGAATGTTTATGTCTTTCTGTCCTTTTAATGATTTCTTTATGTGTTGGCCAAACATCAGGTCATCTGATCTTGAAAGCTAAGCAGTTTTAATTCTGATTACTACTTGTATGGGAAACCATCAAGGAATAACAGTTGCTGTGGGCTATATTTCATGGGAAGAAAATGGCAAAACTACCTTTGCCTCAGGAAACCCTATGAAATTGATAGAGTTACTATAAGCCAAGCATGGGCAAACTTCAGCCCTCCAGGTGTTTTGGACTTCAACTCCCACAATTCCTAACAGCCTACCAGCTGTTAGGAATTATGGGAGTTGAAGTCCAAAACACCCGGAGGGCCAAAGTTTGCCCATGCCGGCTATAAGCCGACAGACTCAGATATTCTACAAATACAACCTAAGCTATGATCAGATTCCCACTTGTTGAGTCCCAGGTTCCTGGTGCTAATCTAAAAGGTGATGTAGGGGAAATTTCAGGGCAAGAGTAATTCCTTAAAAAGTTGGTGCATGTAAATATTCTCCTCATTTGTTAAACTTATTCTTGCTGTTCATTTTAATTTGAACTGTATGCTCTGTGAAACTAGGACTGCCAGATCTTAGGGCCCAGCCCCTCTTCTTCAGTCCTCAGAAAAGACTGTGAAATTAATGGGGTACATACACACATACATGCTTAGCTACATGAAACTAGGCACAGTTGCAGCTGGTGGCCTTTATGTCATTGAGGTGGTGACTCTGATCTGTTTTTAAGACTGAATTTACAAATTGCTATCTAGGTTTAACCCGGTGGGGCAGTGGGTTAAACTGCTGAACTGCTGAACTTACTGACCAAAAGGTTGGTGGTTTGAATCCAGGGAGTGGAGTGAGCTTCTCCTGTTAGCCTCAACTTCTGCTAACCTAGCAGTTTGAAAACATGCAATTGTGAGTAGATCAATAGGTACTGCTTTGGTGGGAAGGTAATGGCGCTCCATGCAGTCATGCCGGCCACATGGCCTTGGAGACGTCTACGGACAACACCGGCTCTTCACCTTAGAAATGGAGATGAGCACCAACCCCCAGACACTACTAGACTTAATGTCAGGGGAAAACCTTTACCTTTACCTATCCCGGTTGATGAACTCTATCCCCAAAATATTTCCAGCAATTTTAATAGCTCCATGAATGTTCAGACTAAAGCTGAGAGAGAGCTATCCAATGAATTGATCACCTTTCTTTTTTGCACAAATGATGGAAAATGCAATGGGAGAAAGTGTCTCACTCTTGCATTGCAGCCAGAAACTCTTATGGAACTTGGAGAGTCCTCAACAATTGTCTCCATTTGTTGATATGGATGGTCTCTCTTAATATAAATCTAACTAATTAAATAGGCTTTTCACCACATCCACAGTCCTATAACTTTTTTGATTAATCGGTATATTGAGATAAGAGTGCTCAAGTGCTAGATTCACTAATTTTTCTTATAGCACACAGAACCAATCTTAAATAGAAATGTTACTGCCTCTGTTCCTTTCACATGCATTACTGGGGAAATTGCTGAGATAATGTACTTAATCAGTTAGGGCTACAAAATTCAATTGATTAATGGATCTAAAACTTTTTGACAGATTAAGGAGCTATCTTCCTGATTAATCTACTGCCATTCTTTTTTTTTAAAGGATATCAGGATTTTGGATGTAATTACCTATAAATTTGCAGATGATAATAAAAAATGATCTACTGTTATTTCTAATTCGGGAGCAACAGTATTTCTAGTAATGCTTGTTATGATCCACATATACTACTATCACTATCTAAATCAAAAAGAGGGGGGTTTTTTTCTTTAAGAATGACTGACTCAAATGCACATTTAGTTTAATTTACACAAATGATTTTCTACATCAGATACATTTGTATAAGTGGCAGTCCTAAAACAAATGCTGCTCATTATTACTATTATCATAGTAACCAAGCAAAGTGGGTCACAGAAATAGCCCCTCAGATTCCACAAGTGCAGCAAAAACTTTATCAAAAATAAGTGAATATCTACAAGACACACAAGAAGGAACCTTGCCATTAAAAAGCGAGACTAACTTTTTTGCATTGCTTTTTTCATTGAGCAAGGGCAAATCAAGGCCGAATTTACATCCTTAGAGTGTGGTTGGAGGAGGGAGGAAAAAGAGAGAAAGCCTTCATCAACACAGGTGAGCAGCCCTACAGGTTCCATGAACATTAAACCTGTCACAATATTAGGAACTTTACATTAGTTTCAGTTAATGAAGGCTGAAATATTCCATCTTAGCCCTTCGAGATCGTATGTGACATACAGAGAAAACCACCTGATCTATGTGCATTTGCTCGGCACGTCGCCTGACATTAGTTGCTCCATGCGGTGATGAGAGCTTTCAGTTGCATCAGAGACCGGTTCTTTGCATTGGTTTCCCAAGCGACAGCTGGAAGGGAGGGGAAAGAGCCAAGGAAAGAAAACCAGGTGTTTGCTTGCCAATGAATGGCAACACAGCAGGCCTGTTAACAGCCATCCTTCAAATAACAGTGGGGGATTCAAAAATAATAAAATTAGGAGAGCACTCCCTTTCCAAGGAATTCTGTAGCAAAAAAAAAAAAAAAACAGGATCCATTTTACCTAGAGATAATAGGTAACATCTCAATTTCTCTGTATTTCTGCCCTTCGTTTGCCTTCTCCCTTTTTCAAAAATACAACTTTTTGTGAACAAATACATAAACCTCCAATCTGTTTTAAGTTAAAACCAGGGGGAATTACACACCTAATTCTTCACACAAACTTTAAATCTGTGCCACGCTGAGATGCAGTCAAGGTTTCTTCCATTCGCAGTGGGGATAATTCGTAGTAGAGGTGAAATTGCTCAGAAGGAGCCCCCCGTGGCGCAGTGGGTTAAACCCTTGTTCCGGCAGGACTGCTGACTTGAAGGTTGGGTTGCTGACCTGAAGGATGCTGGTTCGAATCCAACCCAGGGAGAGCATGATGAGCTCCCTCTCTCAGCTCCTGCTCCATGTGGGGACATTTATTTATTTGCTACATCTATATGCTACATTTATATGCCGCCCTTCTCACCCCGAAGGGGACTCAGAGCGGCTTACAAATTAAATTTACATACAATATTATATTAGCATAGTACAATACTGGTAATAAATTACTATATTGTACTGTATCAATATATTGTAATATTATTAGTAATATTACATGTAAAATATAATATATAATTAATATTATATTGTATTATTAGTATATCGTATTACAATATAATATTATGAATATTATATGTATATACAATATGTTATAATTATTATATATTATTGTAATAATTGACATGAGAGAAGCCTCCCACAAGGATGGTAAAAACATCAAAACATCCGGGCATCCCCTGATGCAAAACATCCTTGCAGACAGCCAATTCTCTCATGCCAGAAGTAACTTGCAGTTTCTCAAGTCACTCCTGACATGAAATGAAATTGCTCAGAAAACCGTTTTTTTCCTGAGAAAATATTTTTGCGATTCCTTTTTTTATTTCTTCACCTCTGTCTTACTAAAAAGCCACTTTACAGAATTTTCTCTAAAAGCCCTGGAAAAACGCAAAGTCTAGGGCAATGTGAAGTAGGCCAATTGGTGACCAATTTAGAAACACACAAAACACACCAAAGAAAATTACTGTAATTAATTACTAGTAATGACAAAACTGTTGGAGAACTTCCTTCCCCCACACTCTTGAAACTGTGAGAGATTCTCTCCTTCTACCAAGAAAGTTGGTAGCATGATGCTCCATCCTTCTGTCCACACATAAGACAAATATTTAAGCACCTATTTGTACATAGCTCTGAAAGGAGCAGAGCTTGCCAGCGATAGTGAGGGATGTGTTGAAAACTGGAAACCAGTACATAGCTTCTGTTTATAATATGGAAGAGCAAGTTCAGGGGGTGAAAATTTTATGCAGGCATTCAGCCACCTAACTATCACATCAGATCAATTAAGGCAAATGTGGGAGAATCTAGCTGAACGAGAGAGAGGAAATCTGAAAAGGTGTACTTCATTGGTACAATAGTCCTTAATCATGCTGGATCATACAATGTGCAATTAAACTGATGGCAGATAGCCAGAATAACAGTCATATATGATTAGTTTAATAGTGGCCTTGAAGGAAAGGTCAGCCAAATCTCATTTCCATTTGTATGATGGATAACCTTCATCAAGCTGAGTATTACAACAAATCTTGTCAGTTTAGTTGAAAACAAAAGTTTGGTTAAAACTTATCTGGTCAAAAGTGATATCCTATCTCCACATATGTCTGCATTATTCCCATTGGGTGGAAAGTTGGTGTAAACAGAGAGAAGATGCCTCTGTTTGGGGCAGATCTCTAGCCACAATAATAAAATATATGATCAGTTTATGACACAAGGTATTACAAAACTGAAAAGACTCGCTCTTTACTTCTTTCCAGAACCAGTAAGATTACATGTGGATTTGAAATGCTACTATAACATTTTACAGTTAAAGTACCTGCCATGCAAATGGACCTCGACTATTTGTACTTTTGGCTAAAATGCCAGAGTTGTGTTTTTATGTGTATAGAGATGCCTCTTAACCAGGGCCAGCCCTAGGTATTTTTCAAGTGAACAGATTTTTGCCCCCCCCCCCCCCAAAACCAATCACTGAAAAATAAAAGCGTTGGATAAGCGGAAATGTTGGATAATAAGGAGGGATTAAGGAAATGCCTATTAAACATCAAATTACATTATGATTTTACAAATTAAGCACCAAAACACCATGTTTTACAACAAGTCAACAGAAAAAGCAGTTCAATACATGGTAATGCTTAGTAGGAATAACTATACAGTAGAGTCTCACTTATCCAACATAAACGGGCCGGCAGAATGTTGGATAAGTGAATATGTTGGATAATAAGGAGGGATTAAGGAAAAGCCTATTAAACATCAAATTAGGTTATGATTTTACAAATTAAGCACCAAAACATCATGTTATACAACAAATTTGACAGAAAAAGTAGTTCAATACACAGTAATGTTATGTAGTAATTACTGTATTTATGAATTTAGCGCCAAAATATCACGATGTATTGAAAACACTGACTACAAAAATGCGTTGGATAATCCAGAACGTTGGATAAGCGAGTGTTGGATAAATGAGACTCTACTGTATTTGCAAATTTAGCACCAAACATTGAACTGGGATATAGGGCAGTGTGGACACAGATAATCCAGTTCAAAGCAGATATTGTGGGTTATTCTGCTTTGATATTCTGGGTTATATAGCTGTGTGGAAGAGCCCTGAGGGTCCTTCCAGAATATCAAGACAGACAATTAAAAGGCCACCAAAAGGGAATCTGGCCCCTGGTATTTTAAAAAAAAACCCTCTAAAATCAGGACAGTAAATAAAGAACAACACTCTGAAAACAGGGAAAATCCAGACAGGAAACAATCAGGGCCAGCTAACACCTCCCAACCAAGGATGCCCCCAGGGAGGAAGCAGCCAGGCTTTGAATCTGCAAGGCCATTAAATGCTAATCAAGCTGGCCAATTGCAACATTCCAACAGACCTCACAACCTCTGAGGATGCCTACCATAGGGGTGGGTTAAGGCGGGCCTGGCCCCGAAGGCGGGCCCAGGCCCAATGGCGGGCCCAGGCCAGAGCAACCGTGAGAGAAGGAGGCAGAGGTGCGCATGCAGGAGTGCCTCAACTGCAACCCCTAGAGCAGGGGTCCTCAAACCTTTTAAGTGGAGGGCCAGTTCATGGTCCTCAGACTGTTGAGGGGCCGAATTATCATTTGGAAAAAAAATACAAACAAATTCCTATGCACACTGCATGTCTTATTTGTAGTGCAAAAACAACAACAAAAGAACAATACAATGTATTTTTTAAAAATTAACCAACATAAACCTATCAGAATTTCAATGGGAAGTGTGGGCCTGCTTCTAGCCAATGAGATAGTCAGGTTAATTAGGATTGTTGTTGTTGTGTGCCTTCAAGTCATTTCAGACTTTGGGCAAGCCTAAGTTAAAACTGAGAACGGGGGCCAGGTAAATGACCTTGGAGGGCCACATCCAGCCCCCGGGCCTTAGTTTGGGGACCCCTGCCCTAGAGGATGGCACCACAGGCAAGTGCCTAAATTGCCTCGCGGTTGAACCACCCCTGCTCTTAACAAAGGCTAATAGAAATACAGTTGTAAAATACACCCACTTTTCAATGCAGCATTTCTACCCTGAGATTCCTCCCTCTCACTATAAGATTTAGGGAGAAAGGTCCATACCCTGAGATCCAGGAACACCTCATAAAATCCTTGTGAGCTTTTGAGAAATATGAAAACAAGAACAATAAATGTTGATAGACTTTTTGAAGTGGAAGTGGGAATTCCCCACTATATTTTGGAATTTCACTACATGGTTTCAAATGCTGCTTTGGATCCTGACACATTTGTAGAAATAAGCTGCAATAAGTAGAGAATACTTCTTTATATTTCAATATTTGGGGGAAGAGAACAACTGTGAAACAAGTGATCCCACATGAGACAAAAACCTGGTGGCACAATTAAGGCAACAAAAGTTTAACTTTTCTTGAGGCTCTAATACGACTAAACGTTCCATTGGCATGCAATAAATAACCTGTCTGCTCACTATATGAGACATCACTGGCAAAATTAGCTCAACCGAAGTTATCACCAGTGCCCTTGAGGTTTTGTGCTCCTGATGCCTAATGAAGAGGCACTGCTGACTGTCAGGGAGCTGGGTGGGAGGCATTCATCTTTGTGGCAGAAGCAATTAAACCGACTAGGTTCTCTGCACATGACGCCCTGGGAAGGAGTGAAAGCCCCTGCCTTTGTTTTCCTTTGAAGCTCAGTGACACGTGAAGATAAGCATCTATGATGTGTCGAATGTGCTCTGATACCCCATATCTCCTTGAAGGGGTGGAGCAGGAAGCATACTATACATCGTATAATGAAACCGTCAATCCCCAGGGAGCATTGCTGGGATAACAGACTTTTCAGACAACTGTTTCTGTCGGATGCTTGGTTGTTCTGCTTTTGAATCAATGACATCATGGTGGCTACCAATGCTGACATGCTTGCGTTCAGACAGCTAATGTCTCTGCAACAGGCAAAACAACAGTGCCATTATCTGGCTTTGGGTAACGAATCCTCAGTGCATCACTGACTCAGAGTTTAACCATCACAGTGATGTTTCTATTATTTTGTACCATCCTAAAATGTTATGATTTTCATAAAAGCCCGTATGCTGTATTCTGCTGGTGCTATCTACCCTTGCAACCTGGGCCAAATATATTGCTCAAGCAGGTCCTACTACTGTTCCTTATTTTTTTATTTTTAATGCAATTCCAACATTTAAAAAACACCAAAATGGCAAATATAAAGCTGTGGTCCAACATATCTAGAAGACATCAAGTTTCATACATCTGCATTAAAGGCACATGATATTCCAACAGCAGGACCATATTTATTTCAAGAAATAAGACTTTCAGCATGAGCCAAGAGAAAAATCATCCAGCCTTGCTTGTCATGCCGAAACACTCTAAGGAGTATTTTAGCTTAAAAACTAACAGACCATCACATCTGACATGGTAATTACTCATTAAACTCTTTGTGCCAAGAATGGGCAATCTTTCTGTTTCTCACATTCTGAGCTCAGCAAAATGAAAAGACTTTGTGCCTGGAAAACCTCTCCAAAATAATCCAACACATTTTATCCATATTCCAACAGGACAGATTGCAGTGTTTTGCATATCCTGCAATTAACCTATATTTTCCAACCATATGTTTTTCTCAGCCACATAACCTTCTGCTCTGATTCTTAACCTGGCATATCACATTCCTAAACAGACTGGGTATGCAATCTAGGCAAAATTAATTTTTAAAGTTTCTCTTAAATAAATAAAGAACACAAACAAATGACCATGTTTGGTCATAAACAAGCCCAATGTGTCTAGCATTAAAAACCAAAAAGATGCTTAAACAGAATTTAAATATCCCCTATGTTCCCTAGGCTGTGCTTACTCTGTAGTAGATCCTTTGATTCTGAGAAAACCTACAGCAAATAAAGATGTATAGTAGGAGTGGACAAATGTGGTTCTCAGTAGCAAAGAGTGAGAGATTATAAGAAATTACATCCTGTAAAGTTGCCTATTCTTGGCATATAAGATCCAAATGTTATCATACATGGGCAGTATATTTAATATATGGTAGTCCATCTCTAGCCAATTTTTCTTAGAAGTAGGGATGGCTCAAGATGTTATGTGCTAAAGGACATATAGCAGTGTTGCACCTGGTTATAAAATGTAAACAAATTAATAAATCATTTCCTTCCATTTAATGATACCTTTCAAAGGACCATCTAAACTTGCGAAGTGGTGGACTAGCCTTCATAAAAAACACTGAAGGCACCATCTCCAAACTCTAATTGGCATCTAAGGACCTTATGGCAGATCAGAAATGCCTTGTTGAAATGCCTCATCAAATACACCAACCTACATAATTCCCACGAGATTGTAACCAGGTAACGTCTGAGCCTACTTTTCTAATTGCAGTGCAGATATCAGCCACTATTGAGGGCTAACTTTAAGAAGTTGTTGTATGCCTTCAAGTATTTCTGACTTGCAGGTAAGATTGTAACAAGGTTTTTTGAGGCTAAGAATGTGTGACTTGCTTAAGGTCATCCAGTGGGTTTTCAAATCTTGTCCTCCAGAATTGTAGTCCAACGTTCAAACCACTATACACACAAGCATACAAAGAAAAAGCAACCTGGTTGGCTTCTTTCTTTTTTACCCTGCGAAATGAGTTTCTCAGGAGTATACTCTTTCCAATGAAATTGAAATTTCAAAGATAGATGTAACAGCTTGGAGGAAATATGTTGCTAAAGAACGGAAATGAAAAGATGCAGCTCTAATGGGAAAAGCACAATTTGGCATATAAACCTGTAAGCAGAAGAGCTGGAGAGATATTAAGTGGGTGGGGGTGGGGGGGGGGGGGAGAAAAAACAATCACTGAACCTCACCTGACAATTGCTCTAGGGCAGGCATGGGCAAACTTTGGCCCTCCAGGTATTTTGGATTTCAACTTCCACAGTTACTAACAGTTTGCCCATGCCTGCTCTAGGGAATTCTTAAACATTGGATGGTGTCAATATTTTTAAATGTGTGTGTGTGTGCATGGTGGGAAGAACTCAATTCATCTACCATAATAAAAAATATTTTGGTGAATCTCAGAATACTTAGAAAGGGTTGCTTTTATAGCAATTGATGATTTAACAGCAAGCTACAGATAACATTTTATTTCTAAATTATGGAACCCAGGGATTGTACCAAATGCCAAAATAAAATAAGCAAGCATTGGGTTGTTTTGTTTTTTCAGCAGAAAAGTAATTCCATGGAGCAAGGTCTCACTAGAAATGCAACTGCAGCACAAAGTTTATTTAGTACAGTTGGTGCTATACAAAAAGCAAAGGAATTGAGAGAGGGAGGGTAGCCATAGCTCAGTGGTAAAGTACAAGCTCATCATGCAGATTTCCCCAGTCCCAGTTGTAGAAACATGTTCCTCGCTTGACATATCATCTTCCTCTTTATCCATTCAGCAAGGAAGTCTCTGGGATGGAGCCACTCACAGGACTAAACAAAAAGATTGCCAACCTTTGCACTCTTATCTAACAAAATATACAATGGAGCTCACTACAGAATATAGGATAATGATGCCAATAGGACTGGATCCAGACAAACTTAGGCTACATCTACTACACTGTAGAATGAATGCAGTTTGATATGACTTTAAAGCACCATGGCTCAAGGATATGGGATCTGGGGATCGGTAATTGGGCAAGGCATTACCACCCTTTGGCAAATAAGGATAAAGACATTGTAATCCCAGAATTACATGACATTGAATCATGGGATTAAAGTGCTGTCGAGTTGCATTCATTTTACAGTGTAATTGCATTCCCAGTCATATTCTCATCCCATTGAAACTGATTTGTTGGATTTGAATTTCCAAAGAATTTCCTGAATTTCCAGGACAAATAGCTTGGCAAGTGTAGTGGAGAGAGCAGAGCTGTACATTAGGAAAACCATTCCCCTGGCATCTGGCTCTTCGCTGTATTGTTACCACCAAGGGACCCACCATCTTCTTATTCAGCTTGAAGAACCACCAGGTTGCTTGTTGGCCTTCATCCATGGCTATCATACTCCTTCAGCTGCCCTTCACTCTCCCATCTCACCCAGTCTACCCTTCTCTCTCCCTCTTATCATCATTGTCCCAGTTTTTGGCATTTATCAAAACAATACAGATTCTTACAGTGCAATGTATGGGAATAATGGAACACTGAAACATTGATTTTCTTGTTATACATACAATTAAGGATATGATTTCCTTCATTGTATTAAAGGACAGTCTTGCATCTGTGTGTCAACTCTAAGGCCCTCTGTCCTTTCTTGATTCTTTGTTGCCAATACATGCAAATTATTCTGAAAATGCAAGTGGGAGTTAGCTGTTGCGTAGCACTAGAATTCCACATCGGATGGAGCAAAAGAGAAATATGTTGGCAGAGATTAATATGGTCATTCTGTTGGATGGAAATTTGCATTGTTAAATATACATTTGTATTATTCTGGATATATTTCCTCTTTTCATGTAGGAACTCTGCTGGTCCCAAATAAGAAAATATGCTGATATAACAAGTGCTTGTAACCCTAAACTGGTCTACTCAGAAGCAAGCACCATCACAAGAATCAGGGCTTAGTCCTCCATAAAGAGATATAGGGATGCTTCATAACTTCTCAATGCAATTTATCCAATATGGTCTTATTGGGATTTCAAAGCATTGATTTGTTCAAAAATATTTTAAACTTTGTTCATTTATTTATTTCATTATAGAAGTTGCAACTAGGGTGCAAGCCACTTTGGTTCCAAATTGAGAGAAAAGTGGGATATAAATAAAATAAAATAAAGCCTTTAAAAAAAATTCATGTCAGGAGAGACTTGAGAAACTGCAAGTCGCTTCTGGTGTGAGAGAATTGGCTGTCTGAAAGGATATTGCCCAGGGCACGCCCAGATGTTTTTGATGTTTTAACATCCTTGTGGGAGGCTTCTCTCATGTTCTCTCATGGGAGCTGGAGCTGACAGAGGGAGCTCATCCATGCTCTCCCCGGTTTATCTTCAGGTCAGCAACCCAACCTTCAAGTCAGCAGTCCTGCTGGCACAAAGGTTTAACCTATTGCATCACCGTGGCAATGGTAAGTAAGTAAGTAAGTAAGTAAAGAATTTTCTACTAATACATCAGAAATTCAAGAGCAAACAACTCTGCAATTTCATATCATCTTCAGTGTGTTCTGAAACCCACTTGTCTTTAATTAAAGTCAGTCCTAATTAAAGCTCTGCCATCCCACTTTTCCAGCAACCTCTGAATGTGATCAGAATGGCAAAAGTTATTAATGAGAAAGAACACACAGCCAGAAGGTGCTGCAACAGTTTGCTTTTGTCTGATCCTACAGGGAACAACACTATCCCTTCCCCTTCCTTCTGACTTAATTTACTCTTGTGCTTTGAATTCAGTTCAACGGAAGTAAGGAAAAGTGGAAGGAGGATAAAGAAACTGGGACAGTTAAGATATAGCTGAAAAAGTGGAATGAAAAAGAATTAGTCAGGTCTGTCCCTGCCAAATCAGAGCATGGGGGGCATGGGGGGGAAAGGCAGATATTCTACCTCAGGCATGGGCAAATTTCAGCCCTCCAAGTGTTTTGGACTTCAGCTCCCACAATTCCTAACAGCCTATCAAAACACCAGGAGGGCTGAAGTTTGCCCATGCCTGTTCTACCTTCATGATAAGGTCATCCTATGCATCTTTATCCAGAACTAAGGACCATTTTGTTCAAAGAGATTTATTTCCAGACAAAGATGTACAAGTTTGCAATCTATAAGAGATAATATTTCTCAGTCAGATGGTGGCATGTGGTCCATATTTATGCATCTTAACTGTTTTAGTCAGACACTGACAGGGAGAGAGAAAGAAGCAGGTATAGCACCACTATCCAAGTATAAAAGCTGATCAAATGCCCTCCTTCCATCGTAACTGCCACTGCCTGGGCCACAAAGGAAGAGAAGAAGCAGCAGACACAGCTGACAAATGTCTGGACCCAGACGTGGATGAAAGGCTCTCCATGCATCCCAACTGCCATGGAGAAAGAGAAAAAAAAAAAGGCTATATCTGCTAGACTTATTCCCCTTCCATACTGTCATTCCTTTTTCCTTCTATGTTGTATCTTATTTAGATTGTAAACTTTTAACAATTTTCAAACCACCCTGAGAGGCTTTGTTGCTGAATAGCAGGGTATACAATGCCAAATAGATAAATAAAATATATAAGGTTAACAGATTTAGGAAGACTGGGCCATTTGTTACACAGTATGGCCGTATAGAGAAAACACACTATTGCTTTGTGAAGTTATGTGATGTATATTGTTTTTATACCAGTGTTTCCTGCTTGCAAAATACTGCCACAACTCCATTATTCTGAAGTTTATAACAAGCCATGCTACTTCTGTGCTATGTTAAATCCAAGCATTAAAGCTAGGTGTGTGAATATTTTATATGTGTAATATTCCTTGGCTGCTATAGCTGCACAAAACAAATGCCAAGACTCATTTCTACTCTGTATACCTGAGAGGTTCTGCCTGAAACAGAAATGGGTTGATACTGATTGATGCACTAGTCCGACAACACAGAACATGATAAAGTGTGCATTAGAAATGCTGCAGCGGCTGAAGCTATAACTTCAATTCTGGATGGAAAAAGAAAAGGCTGGCGCCTCTGTGAGATGCAAGCTGAACAAAGAAAACTCCCAAGTGTTTGTTCCCCTTTATTAAAGAAAGAATGGAGATGACTGCTTTCGGTATGCTGACAGATAGATTTGAGACTCACCTCAAACAGTCATGATGTTGCTAACCAAGGATGGAAAACGTCTTCAGGAGTTCTGAGAGTCTCATTAAATTTATCCATTTTGATCATCAGATTTAGGATCCTGAGATTTGACACTCAGGACAAAATACATTTTTAACTGAAAAATTCACATATTGGAGAGGTGGGATGATTTTGACATCCAATCTCAATTTTGTAGTCCCAAAGGCCCTATACCCTCAATTATTTTTTGATGCAGAGTCCTCCTCTCCCAGTGTTCGAAAGTGCCAGGAAATGCCATTTTTTTTCTCCCACCATCTTCTTGATGTTCCCAACTCTGACACACACACAAAAGCAAGGAAGTTGGAAGAAAATTCATCCAGAGCTAAAGTTATATCTTTTTGTATTTTAGCATGGTATCAGGAGAGGCATTTCCAGACTTCACTTGAATATGCAAAATGATAGAAAATAGCAAATCTTATTGAAATGAAAGACATTTGGCTGAAGAATATCATACAGTAACACTGGAGAACCAAGAAAATGCTGGGAGAGGACGTATTGGGCTTATTTTGTTTTGTAATTTTGTACCCCCAGACCACTCAAGTTTGGTTCCATTGGCCCCCAAATTTCACCAAAAGAAAAAAGATCAGCCAAAACCTGGACAAAATAACATCCAGAACTCATGTTGCATCATTTCAGGCATGTTAAAATGCCAGATGGATCAGGGTAGGAAAAATGTCCTTGTGCTGCTGCCCATCTTGCTGTAAATAGTCAGCATAATAGTCATGCTATAATCTTGCACAAATAATATATAATCCCAGATGAAGAATCTGTGCTAAGCAATCCCAGCTATTATGTATCAACATTCAACCCATTAAAAAAGGACTATTGCTTCCTTTAGTAGTTCAAAGTATCCTAACCTATAATGTAGTTCCCACATGGGAAGTTCTCTAATCATTCATCAACATGGATGAGTGTGGGAAAAGCAGAATAAAGAAAACTGGATACTGTTTAGATCTTCCCCTGAATTATTCTCCAGGGAAATAATAATCAAATGCTTCTGAACAACATCTCTGTTCGCCTTCAGCTGCATCAATTAACATTTAGCCATGGATTCCACTATCGGCCAGCCTCCATTTGTCCATTTAGTTTTGCCAAAATATTTCCAGCCTGGAACTTCAAGCCTTTTCAATGAGGGAGGAGAAAGCCTCTTCAGTCTTGTGTGTGTCCATTGCCTGTGCATCTTTGGGCCAAAACTGCAATAGCTACTTTGCACACAAACAAAGCAACAACCAAGCAGTGTGGGTGGTGGGATTTAAATGGCACAGAAGTCTGGTATTCCTCTCTTCCAGAGAAGAACAGAGATTGTTATTCAAGAGGCAGAATACTTTTCCCCCTTGTCCTAGTTTGAAATCTGTGAACTCATAGGTACCTTTAGCAAGAATTTCCAGTGACACACTCAGCATATGTTTCCTAAATCTATGTAATATTCTAGGCCATAGCTGATAATGACATTGAACAAACTGAGCATTTGTCTATTTGAGGATGCAACATAGCTGGTCACCAAATTAGAACTCCTCCAAGGCCAGCCTAACATTAGATGGAGTGAAGTGATTGCCTTGGACATCAGATTTGGATTATCATGTGGTGGCGGAAATAATGGTTATTTACTTTGTTATTGTATTTTTTCCGTTAACGTGACTTCAATGTCTCATGGGCCAAAACAGCCATATGGCCTGGAGTATTATGCATCCATTTCCAAAGCTTCCAAAGGATCATTTTCATTTTGAAGGGCATACTCTAGAATGTGGCCATACTGGCAAGAAGGATTCTTGGTGTTGAAGTCCAATAAAGTGATGCTGGTAATTCTGCACATGCTCTCATTTCTCCTACTGCTTTATATTATTAAAAGGAAGCAGTAACAGCAAGTTTTGTAATAGCATTGTTGCTCAAATTGAATTGCTTTTCATTATTATGTTTACATAGTTAACACTGTATGGGAGAAAAGGGGCTGGCACCAGGATTTCTGAGCACAGAGCATTCAGACTACAATTTCTAGCATCCTTTGTCCAACTGACTATCCTTCAGCTGCATCAATTAATATTTAGCCATGGACTCCACTAATCTTTTCCAGACTAACTTTTACTGTTCTGGGTGAATCAGCAAAATGACTTGGACTTGACCTGACTGCTTCTCAAGTTATACTACTATTTGTAATTGAGAGTAAATACAGCTTTTATTTGCTTATAAACTGAAGGGCACAATACCGAGCTTCTTCTGCATCAGATCAAATGGGTCTTCCGTTATCATTAAAAATGGAACATTTGGTACATTTTACCGATTAAATTATTATTTGTTAGCACATAATTGTAACTCAAACTCACTTCTCCTTTGTTCAAAGCCAAATCATTTTGCCCATTTTATATCTTGCCAGCAATTGCAGTGAAAATTAAAGTGGTGTCAAACTGCATTAATTCTACAGTATAGATGCACCCTGTTTAAAATTGTTCTATAGGTTTAGATTTAAATATCTGTAACTCTAGGTTATCTCTACAAAGGAGGGAACTGCAGTGGACATCTCCCTTTCTCTCAATGGCATTTCAGTACCACAACTGTTGATGGCCAAGAGATGGCTCCACAGCTCTCAGTTTTATAGATATCAGTTTTATAGACATCAGTTCTAATCCCTGGCTGACTCTGGTGTGAAGGAGCCTCTCAAGGATAGAGAAAAATATCTGAAACTCATGGGTTTTGTTCCTGTACCACCAATTTTATTTTGGAGATCCACTTGAGATTGTCTCCATCGCTAAGTATTTCCTGGCAAGTCCCAGCATTGCCAAGGACTTTTCATTCCTTGTTCCCAAATCAATTTACATTAACTCAGCATCTTCCAAAATAAAGTGTATCTCTACTTGGCTACCTATTTGTATTATTCCAGAACCTGCATACAGGGCTGTTGCAAAGAGGGGGAAACTGTGGTTGTTTCCAAAGCACAGATTCAACATAGATCAAGTGAGGGAAAAGGGAATGCTTGAACCAAAACAAAATGATCCTATTGTAAATATTGCAAATACACTTTGGGACTTTGATTATAACACTTTGGATAATAAAGAAGCCTGTAAGGAGCTGAGGTGGCAGAGGATGGAATCCCTCTTTGAATCCCCTCAGCTTTGCCACCAATATGTACAGAGGTGAGGTGTCTGACAGGAATGTGTGGCTGAGATGGAATCCCCTTCGAATCCCACACACGCACACACAGATACCACCACTAATTAAAGATGTTTTATGAGAGATGATGTTAAATAATTATTAGTTTGACTATCTTCTTCTTCGCTGCCACCAATGGAGAGACGTCAGGCAGATGGTACTGGTTCCTTTAAGCTTTTTCTATTTGTTCCACTACAGGTGTTGATGTTACTTAACTTAATATGAGAGTATGACAGAGGCTTAGTTGGAATAAAATCAAAACAAGTTTATTGCAGGTACAGAGCTTGATGGTTTCAGATAACTTGGTAAAGGCACTTCGCTTAATGGTTACAAACGGTTATAAGGTGGTTAAACTTTCAAAAATACTTCTTTCTCTGGATTACACTAAACCCTGATCCTACTGGATCCCCTGGGATTAATGTTCCCTAATCCACAGACTCTACAACTGACCCTAGACAAATCACCTAACTTGCCTAGTCTGGTCTATCCTAAATCTGACTCAAATCTCTCTATTTAAGCCAGCCTGATTCTCCACACAAGAATCAGATCCTTCCCTGTGACTAGGAAATCACAGACTCCTAAAATAAATCCTTTTATTTTAGGCCTGACTCAAATTCTTCTGAGTCACCCTGATTCTCTACCTGAGAATCAGTTCCTTCACTGTGAATGGAAATCACAGACTCCTAAAATAAATCCTTTTATTTTAGGCCTGACTCAAATTCTTCTGAGTCACCCTGATTCTCCACCTGAGAATCAGTTCCTTCACTGTGGATGGAAATCACAGACTGCTGGGTTTTAAAATATTCCCCCTTTTCTTTCCAGGCGGCGGTTGGCTCCGCCCCTGTTGCTATGGTAACCTGCTCTAGCATTCTAAGATGGCTACCTTCCCCCATACATATTGTCAATTCAAATACTCACCATTTTAACTTAGCCAAACCTGGCTGTTTAAACAAAATCAAATATACATATCATCTATAAACAAAATATAATTATACACTTCTTCACAAAGCCTCAATGAAAATTGGTGAAAATATACAGTATAGTTTTGAAATGTGACACGGATCCAGATGTGACACATGATCAGAGGAATGGAAAGAACACAGTAGAGGGATGAAGGAAATATGGCATATTTCGAGAAAGATTTTGCTGGCAAACTTGGGACTATGCAGACAAAAGTAAAACAAAAAGAATTGGAAACTCTCAGTACTTTCAGAGAACTTTTACCTTCAGGATGCACCCAGCTCTACTGTGAAAGTAATAACGGAGATAGAAAAGAAGATACGTTTGAGGTTACTTGGAAGCCATGTTACTCAAGGAAATATTGAATTTTAGCCTCCTTTGGATCAAGTGATGTTTTGAAAAAGCATGTATTAAAAGGAATTATTAGTATATAAACAACAAGTAATTATTTTGAAGACAATTCATATATATGGTGACTGAGAAGGAAAATATTCATGAATGTTAAGACATCAAAACCTTTCAATGTTGCATTTTCTTCAATATAAAGACCACACCAAGGCATAAAACAACTTGTGCCATTACATTAAAAAAAATACTAGAAATAAACCAAAAATAATACTCCATGATCTTCTTTTAGAAGCCCAAGATAAATATAAAGGGGGCAAAGTGGTCAGATACCACTTTACCATTAGCAAAAAATAATACTGGGGTTTTTTTCCTTCCTCTCAGATTAAACCATTAATCATTTCCAACATCTGTTAAGGCAGAATAAAATTGGCTATTAGTCAGTCAGTACAATTCAGACACAGATTAGTAGTGAATAAAATAACCTACCTGGAATAACTTCAAAGAGAAACTTCCCTGGACTTTCATCATTGCAAGGATGTTCTATCACTCTATTTCCAGGCAAGCATATGGTCCCCTAAATAATAAGAGATACAAATGTCAGTGAAACCAATCAAAATATTATTTTCCAAGATTAAAACCATAGATCACATTTAAAATATTTTCACTATCACACAGGTCTGGCTGCCAAAGTCAACCCTAGAAGCCGTCTGGAAGCTGTTTAAATGGTAGGTTTGATGAGTTTAGAGGTGGAAACATATTTGAAAAAAAAAGTGTTAGAAACATGTTTTCTAAGAATTAGAAGAATGTGCAAAATGTGCATATGGTTCTGCAGAAAAAAACAGTATTTTCGCCATGTAAAATAGTATTACAGTGCAGAAATATTAAATGTGCAGAAAATGTTGTAATTGGGGATTTATTCTGTGTAAAATACATAAGGCTGATATATTGGGGCAGGGATGCCAAAGTACAATTTTCTGCAGAGAGAAGATTTTCTGCATTGCATTAATATTTCTGCACTGAAATGTTATTTTCTATAAAACCATTTTTCTATGCCAAACAAGCATGTATGAATTTTGTGCAGAATAAAACCTGAATTACGGGTAACTTTCAAAGCTGTGTGGTTTTAAAAAAATTCTTGCAGCAGAAAAAAAATGTTGAGATTACTCCTTGCTACCTTTTAGAAGAAATGTAATGAAGAATTACATCCCTCTTGGTGACTCTCCAGGTAGAAGGTGCTTCACAGGTAATGAATAGCTATCTTTATCTCTGTGTGCTTGAAATGCAGCAGGGACACACAAGAATTAATAACACAACAGACACACATATAGGCATTACTCTTCCAATGCACTGAGAGCTCCAATCCCTAAGATCTGGAAACCCTTAGACTCCAGGCAAAGCCTAAGATCTGCTAATCCTAAACTCAAACCTATTTCCCAAAGAAGGTCAGTACCTTGGATAGTTTGGTTTAGTTTAACACTCAGGGCAGATTCACTGCTCCATCAACATGAGATCTATCACCTCCTAAGTAGTAGTAGTAAATTTATTGATTAGCCCTTAGGCCATATCACAGTATCAAAAAGGATTGATAAAACATGCTTACACACCATAGAGTAAATTAAATAAAACGTATAACAATACAGTAAATAAATATGATAAAACTGAATATATACATCTCATTTCTGTAACACCCCTACAATCTACCCCAATCAGCCCCACATAGGTGGTTCTCAAACATATTGCTTTGCTTAAAAACAGAGCTGTGTTATGTTATTTTTGGGTCTTGGCCACACATAAAATATGTTGTTCTGATGTGAGATTCCCAATTTACTATATGGTGTATAAGCATGTTTTATCAATCCTTTTTGATACTGTCTAGATTCATCCTAAGTAACTAAAAGGGAAATACACAGTCTAAGGACAGCCCTTTGCGAAGTCACTGGAGAATATCCTTGTTATATCACATTGGTAGGTCCTCCACTAACAATGATCAAAAAGCATGGAGCAATGTTCCACTCCATTCTTTTCTGTTTAATAAGGGAGAGAATAATACCTGCTCTATTCAATTAAATGCAATTGCTACCTTTGTGGATTTGGACATATATAAAGCTTTCGTCTGATACTGAAATGGAACAAAGTATCAAATAGACATTGATTGTGTTGTGTGTGTATTTTGTAAAAGCAAGCCAAACTAGAAGTACATTTAAGTAGCAGGGTTTTGGGGCACCCGAACAGAGAAATATTTCATCTGGGCTGTTAAATGCATCTTTCAAAACCAAGACTGCTGAGGGCCTGCCAGGTTGCTCAATGTTCAATGGGACAACGAGGCTATTAGAGACACCCAAATGAGTTTCTGTATTCTGTGGGCTCCAGGGCTGCAGGTGGCAGAGGAAACAAGAGTCTCACATCGATCTGCTCCAGCAAGATGGATCATCCGCTTCAATTTCAGATGTATTTACAGTGAAACATAACAGTGGTGTATGTTAACCTACTAAGTTATAATGTCAACCCATGCGTAACTAAAAAAAATCTGTCTCATTGTGTTTCATTGCTGTGGTTACTAGTCCTGGGCAACCATAATTCTGAACCAATCCTTGTTTTTTCTTTACCAGGGTTATGTTATACTCAATATGATACCGTGACAGTATCATATTGAATATAACATAACCCTGGTGAAGAAAAAACAAGGATTGGTTCAGAATTATGGTTGCCCTAAATGGTTGCATGGAAGGCTGAAGGTCTTATCTTGAGGTTTAGACTATCTGAAAGTCCGTATCTCTCTATACAAATCTGCCAGAATCTTAAGACCTATAAGAGAAGGCTTCTCTCAAGATGCATCTACACTGTAGAATTAATCACTACTTTAACTGCCATGGCTCAATGGCATGGAATGATGGGAGCTGTAGTTGTTGGTGAGGCACCCATATTCTTTCACAAAGAAGGCTAAAGATCTTGTAAAACACTGGGCCTTGTCAATTAAAGTGATGTCAAACTGTACTAATTCTGCAATGTAGATGCAACATCAGTTCTGCCACCATCACAGATTCACTTGCTCCCACCTTCCCTTCCATGGAAAACCAAGCTGCCCCCACCCCCACTGTTTTTCTTTCACTGGCAGACATTCCTATTCATTCCTATTCAAGCAGGCTGTTACCCAGGAAGCAGTAGAAGTTTTCATGGGTACAGTTTATTCCTTCTAAACTTGTGCAGGTTTTTTAACAATTCGTTTCCACTCTTTTAGCTACTTTTAATTTAAAAATAATAATATTGTGAATCTTTTCAATTGTTTTGGAAGCCTGGGAGAAAGGCGGTATACAAATGCAGCAACGGCAACAATGGTGGTGGTGGTGGGGGGGGGGGGGGTTAATGAACTGTTCAAAAATGGTTTCTGCACTGTTCAGAAATGGATAAAGTCAAATTTGAAATGAGCTCGAGCTGTTAGATGAACAACACAATAGAAAATGTGGAAGGTTATTGCAACATACAGGAAACAATCAAATCCCCCTATTACACCAACTCCACTGGCTGCCAGTTTGCTACCGAGCACAATTCAGAGTACTGGCCTTAGCCTATAGAGCCCTAAATAGTTCCAGCCCAACTTACCTGTCTGAACGTATCTCTCCCTATGAACCAGTCAGAGAATTAAGATCTGCCGGGGAGGCCTTGCTCTCAGTCCTACCCGCTTCAGAAGCATGACTGGTGGGGACGAGAGACAGGGCCATCTCAGTGGTGGCCCCTTGTCTATGGAACTCCCTCCCCGATTATATCAGATTGCCCCCCTCACTCCTGGTCTTCAGGAAAAAGTTAAGTCCTGGCTCTGGAACCAGGCGTTTGGGAAATAGGGCAATATGGAACAGACATGAATGCAGCAGCATAAAGAATGGCGATGAGTCTAGGATTATGTTTTTTTTAAAAATTAACAGATTTATTGCATTTATATGTCTATTTTATATTATTTATATTTTTATATGATGTTTTATACACTGTGTTGCTATGTGGCACTGAAGTGACCAAATTGTAAGCCGCTCTGAGTCCCCTTCAGGGTGAGAAGCATGGGTATAAGTACAGTGAATAAATAAATAATTGCCCCCGGTGGTGAAGTGTGTTAAAGCACTGAGCTGCTGAACTTGCAGACCGAAAGGTCCCAGGTTCAAATCCCGGGAGCGGAGTGAGCGGCCGCTGTTAGCTCCAGCTTCTGCCAACCTAGCAGTTCGAAAACATGCCAATGTGAGTAGATCAATAGGTACCATTCCAGCGAGAAGGTAATGGCACTCCATGCAATCATGCCAGCTCCATGAGCTTGGAGGTGTCTATGGACAACGCCGGCTCTTCGGCTTAGAAATGGAGATGAGCACCAACCCCCAGAGTCAGACATGACTGGACTTAACGTCAGGGGAAACCTTTACCTTTACCTATACATGTTAACAGCAGCAAGAATCACCTACGCCCAAATATGGAAAGAACTCAATGATTCTGTGACAAGATGGTTGACTTATGAAAATCAGCAAACTTGCAGGAATGAATAAACTCACTACACCTATTAAGGAAAAACATCTAACTAACTTTAAGAAAGACTGGGGTCCATTTTTATGTTCCTCCAGCAAAGATGGGGCCAAATCTCCATCACTGTTTTTTGGAGTAGAAGTGTGTTATTATATGGGGAAAGGATGTACCAATGGTTCCTTTTCACTCAATACGTGTAGAAAACAGAGAACATAACCACCAGACAGAGAATGTAAAGCTCTTTGATTAGAAAACATACATTGTTTGAAGTTAATAGTTATTGGGTTGTTTAGGATTGTGGGCCCCTGGTCGTGGCAAAGTGTGTTAAAGCGCTGAGCCGCTGAACTTGCAGACCGAAAGGTTCCAGGTTCAAATCCCGGGAGCGGAATGAGTGCCCGCTGTTAGCCCCAGCTCCTGCCAACCTAGCAGTTCGAAAACATGCAAATGTGAGTAGATAAATAGGTACCGCTCCGGTGGGAAGGTAATGGTGCTCCATGCAGTCATGCCGGTCACATGACCTTGGAGGTGTCTATGGGCAACGCCGGCTCTTCGGCTTAGAAGTGAAGATGAGCACCAACCCCCAGAGTCGGTCATGACTGGACTTAATGTCAGGGGAAAACCTTTACCTTTACTATGTTTAGGATGTAGTAGTATTATTCTAGAAAAAAGTATTTTTAATATTGTATTGCTGTTTACATTATTTTGTTTTTGTATGTTTGTATGTAGGTTTTGTTTTAATCTGTCTTAATAAAAATGTAATCAAAAATGGTTTCCATTTCTAATGAGCATCTTTCTTTATCTCTCCTCCTGCCCCTGCTCTGAGAAGCATACAGTTACTTTAATGAAATTAGACAGACATCTTGATAAATGTATTATATATATTATACCTAACTATCAGCTATTACAGCTACATTCCTGCAATTACTGATCCTTAATTAATTAAGAGCCTCCTGATTTTTGAAATATCTTAGATGCATTGTTTTGACTTCTGCCTTTTAACATCCATCTAAAATTGATTGCCAGTGGATCTTTCCTTTTTTTCAATTCCATTGCAATCGCTCTTGACAACCAGTGAATACTTACAGTATGTTTTTCCAGGAGTATCTTAGACTCACATCTCCAAAAGCCTTTCTTTTTAAAAGAAAATCTTTGTGTTTCTGCAGCTTGACAGCTTCCATTTCCACTGTATGTTTTGCATGATAAACAAATATAATTAAAAATATTGAACTACTGCTAGTAAAACAGGATATGGCATTTTGCATGCAAGTTGTAGAACAACTCGCACAAAAGCTGAAGGTTGGGAATGAAGAAAAAGAATGTTAGAGTGTAAACTATCATCTGCCTTTTGGGGAAACAAGAAAGAGGAATAGGGCTGAGTGATAATGTATTTGCATTGTAAGAAATGACCCAAAGTTAGAAATTGACATGATAGGTCACCCCAGCATCAAAAGAAGTTTTGATCTTGCATTTGCATTCCTGGTTCTAATTTCCAGGAAGTTATTCAAGTTGTTGTTGTTGTCATTTTCATGTTGTTAGCCACATTCCTTCAGTAATAGTCTGTAGGAGCTACAAACCATATTCGTGGACGAAATGGCATGTAAACATCATGCCAAATTCCCCTGCTAAATTCAGGGGATAAAGTATTCTCAGCAGGTAGCTGTCCAGATCTTTTGAAAACATCCAAAGAAGTGGACTCCATCAGCTCTCTAGGCAATTGGTTCTGACTGCTCTCACTGCCATGAAGTTCCTTCTAATGTTCAATCAAAATCGACCCTCTTATAACTTAAAATCATTAGACCTGGTCCTAACCTCTGAGCAACAGAGACGTATCTGCCTGCTTCCCTATGGCAGCCATTTCGATATTTAAAAAGTGCAATCTATGCATTTTTTTTCTTATGTTGCTGGTGGGGAGCTAAGAGGAAATGAGGCTGTTTCTTGTCTGGATTTTTCTTCAAGAATTCACATTTCTGCCACTTTTTTATTTCTCCCATCCACAGCAGGTTTCAGGGAAGGAGATCATTCATGTAGTCTTGCAAAATAACTTCAGGAGATCCCTTTTAGAAGGTTTTTGAATGAGGCTGTATGATATCAGGCTTGCCTTATGGGTGTAGTTTGCCCTCCCTGGTGTAGAAGAAGCAAAGGCTTCTCCAAAGTAATGGATATTTTCTTATGGAGAAACAGCCGACCAAATGAGCCCCCTGTTTTGGTCTGGAGTGGTACAAGCCCAACAGGAGTTCATAAAGTTGTAATCAAGAAGAAGAAGAAGAAGAAGAAGAAGAAGAAGAAGAAGAAGGAGGAGGAGGAGGAGGAGGAGGAGGAGAAGGAGAAGGAGAGGGAGAGGGAGAGGGAGAGGGAGGGGGAGGGGGAGGGGGAGGGGGAGGGGGAGGAGGAGGAGAAGGAGAAGGAGAAGGAGAAGGAGAAGGAGAGGGAGAGGGAGAGGGAGAGGGAGAGGGAGAGGGAGAGGGAGAGGGAGGAGGAGGAGGAGGAGGAGAAGGAGAAGGAGAAGGAGAAGGAGAGGGAGAGGGAGAGGGAGAGGGAGAGGGAGAGGGAGAGGGAGGGGGAGGGGGAGGGGGAGGGGGAGGGGGAGGAGGAGGAGAAGGAGAAGGAGAAGGAGAAGGAGAAGGAGAGGGAGAGGGAGAGGGAGAGGGAGAGGGAGAGGGAGAGGGAGGAGGAGGAGGAGGAGGAGAAGGAGAAGGAGAAGGAGAAGGAGAGGGAGAGGGAGAGGGAGAGGGAGAGGGAGAGGGAGAGGGAGAGGGAGAGGGAGGGGGAGGAGGAGGAGGAGGAGGAGGAGGAGGAGAAGGAGAGGGAGAGGGAGAGGGAGAGGGAGAGGGAGAGGGAGAGGGAGAAGGAGAAGGAGAAGGAGAGGGAGAGGGAGAGGGAGAGGGAGAGGGAGAGGGAGAGGGAGAGGGAGGGGGAGGGGGAGGAGGAGGAGGAGGAGGAGGAGGAGGAGGAGAGGGAGAGGGAGAGGGAGAGGGAGAGGGAGAGGGAGAGGGAGAGGGAGAGGGAGGAGGAGGAGGAGGAGGAGGAGGAGGAGGAGAAGGAGAGGGAGAGGGAGAGGGAGAGGGAGAGGGAGAGGGAGAGGGAGAAGGAGAAGGAGAGGGAGAGGGAGAGGGAGAGGGAGAGGGAGAGGGAGAGGGAGAGGGAGAAGGAGAAGGAGAAGGAGAAGGAGAAGGAGAAGGAGAAGGAGAAGGAGAAGGAGGAGGAGGAGGAGGAGAAGGAGAAGGAGAAGGAGAAGGAGAAGAAAATACTCAAGACTCAAGGCAGGTTACAACATGAAGATACTCACTAAGAAGTGAATCCAACAAACCTGATGGCCAACAAACCTAATGGCCTATTTTTGAATGAACACACTTGGGTTTGTGGTTCAAGAAAAATAAAATGACAGCTGTTGTGTCAAACCTTTTCCCGTTCTCTCCAGGACATTTCCACTTCATTCTCCTAATTTAAAAAATAATGCCATTGATGTATTTCATGCATAGTTAGCATCTGAAGTAGTGTAGCTTCGTGGGAAATATTATTATGAGCTATGCTTGTAAAAGAACATTTAAGACTCTTGGCTTTTGGCAGGCAGGGTTAGAGACAATAATAATCAATTGCAGGGTAAATTACGTTACTTCTGAAATGCAGGCTGTGCCAACTATAGAGGCAGCCGCTTGAAAAGTCTCTGAAAGACAAGTCTTGGCTCAAGCCACAACTAACTCAATAGTGGGCTATTTCATGTGTAGATTATTTATAAGTCATCTGAATTTATAACTAGACCAATTCCCAAGGGCTCTAGAGGGGAGAGACTGAATCAATTAAACAAGATTAAAGGGATTATATAAAAACATGTGAGGCTATGCTAAATCCATGCTCTGCTCCAGCCACTAAGAGCCCATCTGAATGTCAATAAAAAAAGCATGTGGCCCTGTCCTTTTGGAACTACTTCAGAATGCAGGTGTGGGCACCATATGTTTGAATGCTGTTCCACATAAAAAGAAATCATATATATATATTTGAAATGGAAGCTGTTGTGGACACACAGAGCCTTCACCAACTTCCTGAAAGCTGGAGGTTTTAATGTGAGAGGAGAGAGGAATCAAACATGTGGTACACCATCAATATTCTAAAATGGCATCACCCCAGGACAGTATCACATGTTTTTTCTCTAACCATGAAAAGAGTGTTTTCCCACAAGATGAACATCTGGAAAGTCAGATTAAGAGTCGCTTGACTTCAAGCAAAAACCTAGAAGCAACACTCAAGAATCATGTGCTACAGGTTGTTGTGGGTGTCACTTATTGCCTATTGAAGATGCAATGACAGAAGGCCTTCAGGGAAGAAAAAAGAGGGGGAAACTTTAATTTTAGGACAGAAATAGCTGGGGTCTAACCCACATCCTCAGAAGCCAGACAGTCCTGATTTGGTTATATTTCTTTTTAAAAGCCAGATGTTGCTGTGTGTTCCTCAAGGCTTTAACCCATGGCAGGTACTGAAGACATCCAAGTATAATGCTGTTTCCCATATTCAAAAGTGGTTTACATTTGCTGCAAGTCAGCTTGACCATACCCTGAGGTTGCTTGGCTACAAATATCCTGGTTTTCATCAGTAAAATGTTAGGAAAATATGCTGTATGCACATTTGGTCCCTTTTCCACATTACTGTGCAATTGTTAATGCAAAAGTCTGTATGGGGGAAATTATATATACATTCCAAATTCAAATCACATTTTTCTTACAAAGATGCATTTCAGCATGATCACCCTGCCATTTTAAAATCTATTTGATACTTAAAAATGACATGTGAATTTCACTGAAGAGTGAAAGTTGTTAACTAGCTATGACTGCATTCTTATTCACCAGTGAGAGTAAATCATTTCAAGGCCAAGTGTTTCATTACATCATGGACAGTTTGCATGAAAGCCACTACTGAATAGCAGTTGAGCAAGTAACACTAATGGGCACATACTGGCATGAACACCTTCATTATCACGCCTCTCTCCATTCAGAAAATGGTACCAATTCACCAATATGTGGTTCCACAATCATGAAACACATATGGGCAAATCCACATGCTCTCATAAACCTGCTTTTCTGAACTTCTGTTGCTCCATAATGTTTAATTACCAAATAATACATTGTTTAATAATGCTAACTAGGCTTGTGTGATCCAGGTAAACTGCAATCCATTTCAATATCCCAGATTTCAGTGGGTATCTTAATCCATTTTTGGGAGCCTCCCGAATTCGGGAGGACAGAAATCCATTTTTGATCAGGGAAGCCGAAATATTCATTTTCTATCTGGCCCATTATGGAGACAGGTGCTGTAGGCACACGTGGCACTCTCTCCCTGCAGCACACAGCTTTCCAAGGCATTTTAAGGAGGCTTCCCAATCCCTATTTACCAGGGAAGGAAGGAAGAACGATCAACATGAAGCTATCCTACCCTGGGCTTCCTTTTAAAAGCCCTCTCCTTTCTCTTGATTAGCAGGCCCTGGAATGGTGTATTTTCCCCTTCACCATTTTCCTTCTAGCAACTGCCTCTTTCCCGCACTCCACTTATAACCAAAGGCAGCCAGTTTTTGACAGCCACTGTTCTGTTGTGGCCAAAAAAATATGGGGGCTGAGCCCTTACCGTTATGGCCAACTAAACAAGCCGGGCCAGCCAGATTAGCCGGAGGGAACCAGCCACCTCAAATCCGTGCACAAGCCTAATAATAATTAAACCATCACAGAGTTATAGAAGTTGTTAATTTAAAAACACTGTACATTAAAATGCTCCAAAATAGTGAAAGTAAGAGGAAAAAGAGAAGAATGCCTTCCCCTGACATCACTTCCATGGAGGCATGCCAGCACAAAAGTTGAATGGCTCCATTGCACAAGGAAGATGATGGGAACTTGGCAGGATTGGCAGCTATTGACAGGTTTCACCTGTCAATAATAGGATATAGGTTAATTATGAGGAGGAGGCAAACGGATTGTGCACAATATCATGTGATAGAGACCATCCCCAAAGGTGACAATTGTGCTTCAGTGCCAATTTGCCTCATAAAGTCTATGGGAGATCACACTGGAAATACTAGCTAGGAGAACAGCAAAGTTATAGTCTGAAAGGGGAAAAAACCAAAACCCTATTTCAAGAACATAGGCACAAACATATAGAGTCACCCATGCACACCTCTCTCTCATTCATTCCATCTTCTATACACAGAGAATGCATATGATATTAACAAAATAAGGCACATTCCTTTTGAAGGTGCAGTTTTAATATTATTTTTGTATTTTTATTAACAACTGGATTCCAATGAAAAGAGAATTTTCCCTGACACGATGCTAGCTTTCTATGCATATAAATTTATTTTGCTATGCAGGAGAGTTGAAGCATATGTCTGCCAACCACACTGTGAAAACTAGGGCTTGGTGAAGCCAAAGATCTTTAAAGTCCTAATCTTTAATGCCCTGAACCACTGGTTCTCAAAAATTTTACTCCAGTAACCCTCTTTGCATCTACTTTGGATGCCCCCCTTCCCTCAGTGAGGTATGAATAAAAATATTTAGTTTTCCATATTACGTGTATTTGCATTGCTACATTTATAGATATTCATATTTTAAAATTTTATTAGGCAAATTCGAGTTAGAAAATATTTAGATAAATCCTATACCTAATTCAACAAAAACTTATTCCAAGCACATTTTTTAAAAATGCATATTATGATACTATTTACTTTAATTTGCAATTACTCACTTACTTAATGTTTGCTTCTCAGGTAATGTTTACACTTAATGGGATGAATGTGCTTTTTTAAATTTAAGGTTTACTAAAATGAATGAATTTGATTAAAAATTGCTTTCATGAACTGATAAGGAAATAATAATGCCGAATGATTTAATATCATATCTTACCCCTGAGGTTTGCACCCCACAGTTTGAGGAACACTTTGGACATTGCTACATGGAAGGAACACACTGGGTCACATAATCCTTCTTGTACACTAAGGACTTTATCACATGAGGCTGTTCATATGCAATAATGGCAGGTTAAAAGCCCCTTTGGATGGAGTGTACTGCACAATGTTGCATTTCTCCTGTAGATGCATTGTGCTACTTATCTTCTTTGATGGGAAAATCAATGACTCCATTATCACTGCTCTTCCATCACTCTTCATTGTGTAACGATGTTTTTCCTCTGCATTACTGATATTGCAAGAGGTAAGAAGGTCTCGCGAGAATGTCAAAACTGTGTAACTGTGCAGTTGTGGCAAAATGGGTGAGGAGGCCAAATAGAAAAAATAGCATGGGTAGGGCAAAAAGGAAGTGAGACTGTGCATAAGACAGACCATAGGAATTTGCATCAAGAAAATGCCAGAATTGCACAATTGCAGCAAAGTAGGAAAGTGATAGTAGCAATAACAATGTTTTCACAACCTCTGAGGGTGCCTGCCACAAATGTGGGTGAAACATCAGGAGAGAAAGCTTCTGGAACATGGCCATACAGTTTGAAAGATTCACACCAACCCAATGATTCTGGCCATGAAAGCCTTCAACAATACTCAATATGTTTTCGTTTGCTTTAAAACAGTGTTTCTCAAACTATGCTCTTCAGGTCTTTTGAACTTCAGTTCCCAGAAATCCCAGCCAGCTTATCAACTGTTAGGAATTGTGGGAGCTGATGTCCAAAACATCTGGAGGAACACAGTTTGAGAAACTCTGCTTTAAAAACACAACTGTGATGAGAAGACAGGCTGGTGTGATAAAGTTCTAAAAACTGTGTCAGATGTCGTCTTCATTCTCATCCCCATTCACATCCGATTCCCAGCTTTATGGGAAATACACTTCCCATTAGAGAGAGCCTACTCCTTCCTGCATTGGCATTAAGTGATCAATTAACCTCTTGGCTTAAAGTTGCTTCAACTGAATTTGTATAACAGATGTGGTCATGCACGCTTCCTGATTTAGTTATTATGTCTAATATCTGCTGATGCTCTTGTTTATAATCCCACTATGAAAGCCATAGCCTTGAACGATTGGATAGATGGCTGAAAGGAAGGAAGATTATTAGACACTACTGAGTTTTTTTTCTTATGGAATCATGCATGGCAATATATAACCAAAATGTTCATGAGTCCAATGCACAAATGCTTCACCAAGAAGAAGGAGTGATTTGGGAGTTAAAACAACATATTTACTGGGAAGAGGATGGAATTTATTTTGCACCTGCCTGAGATTCTGATGAATGTTGCAATTCTACACACAATTAAAAAGTAATGATGCACCTTCTTTGAAATGAAAAACCTCAGCTGTACAAATAAGGGTGGGAAGGAGAGAGAGAGAACTGCTCTGTGATAGCCCATGTAATTTATACAGCATTCCAGATTAAGCCATTGAATTAGAAGATGAATGCCAGCACAATGTATTTTTTCTAAGCAATAACATACTCCGGTAATGATTAAAATGCACACAAAGGTAAGAACACTAAAAGACAAATAAACAGGAGATGAAGAAAATGAATTAGGATAGAGGCCCTCACAACAACCAGCCAATTTGCTAGTTTGGTAACAGTAAAGGAAACCAACCTCACTGCAGTTCTCAGTTCACTTCAATGACATTGTAGAATACAGTAGAATTCAAGGTACTGGCAATTGCACTTTATTTTCCCCATCACCAAAGATCCACTACCAAATATAAGGGAGATGATGCAACTTGACAATTATAGACATACAAGCTATAACTTATCTCTATTATACTCAATCTAATGTTAAGGGGATATGAATTGCCTCTGATTAGCCCATTTTTCTGCTACAAGCCCTGTTCACTTTCAGAAGTGAGAATACAAAGCAAAGCACACAAAATGCAAGATACATAGCTGAGGTAAATCACATGCTGCAGCAGACAGATGTCTTTCATCACTTCAGAGACCTCTTCTTCAACAAAATATGTTAAATGTAAAGTGCACTTGGAGCTTTAGGGACTTGTTTCTTGCAGCATTATTTGCACTTACCTACATTAAGAAATGGATAGGCGAGTGGATGGCTACATCCAAATATATCTCGGTATAATAACGGATTGCCACAGATGTGCCCCTAGCAATACCCTAAGATCAACTGATTTTGTGTGTACATCAAACAATTCTTGGGGTGAAGTCACCAGACTTTGTTCATGTGGAATGATACATTTAAAATTACAGTATCCTCTACTTTTTCACATGGTAGTGTATGACATGAGTGTTATTCATTTCTACCATTACATTAACACTATTGGGTCTAGATAGAATGAGGAATCCACGGACCTCTGTGATGGCCCACTGAGGCTAAATCTGGGATACAACTCAACCTATGCAACTAAAGAGGAAGGCAAAAAACTTTAGACCACAGAGGGTCCAAATCCATTTCAAAGGCCATGCTTGGTGTCATCCAGCTTTTGGAGCTACTGGTGGTGTATCCCCCATGCAGATATAGTTCTCCATTGGAGAAGTTATGGATTTTTGGACTTTGAATGACTTCTCCCACCAAAGCCATTAACTTCCTCAACTGGGAGAGATTATAAAAAATTCCAGATTGGTCTGAGGCTTTGCAAAAGTAACAACAGTGTCAGGTCCCATCTAAAGGAGAGTGAAAAGCTATTGCTTTCATGCCCTATTGGTGCCTATCCAGAGGGAATAAACAGACCTGCATTAGTTTGATCCTCCTAATGGCCTGGATTCACACAATGATATAGAAAAAGGTTAAACCCAAATGTAACTGGGGAAAGCCTGATGCTTTGTCCATTTACCAGACTACTTTCTCTAGCCTTCAAGCCGCTTTCAGTCCCCTTTCTCACTCATCTCTTTCCTTCTTCATCTTGCAGTTTCACTGAGTTCTCCAAATCCCATATGTATTTGCTCCCAAGCCTTGTTGCATATCAGGTGGTGAGATTCAGGTGTTTTCTTCCCACACCGAACATGCCATATTTTAAAGCATTTGCTTAAATCTACTTATTTATCTAATGTATGAAACTTTCTCCTGCTGACTAATGTGTCTGCATCCTTCTTCCATAACAACCACTTAATGTCTTGCAGTAAAAAAAGTATGTTCATTGCTTTGTTAATGCCTCATTTTTTAGAAACATCAAGATCTTGCAAATGTCCACTTAACATGAGGTGCTCATTCTCTCACAAGTTTCAGGAGGTGCTAAAACACTACTTTGATCAAGGTTGCTGAGTCCAATGAAATTTCTCCTCCTCCTAAGTCAATAGCAACACTCCACAGAAGCTTATGCAATAATATCTTGAATAGTTTTGAATCACTTTGTTCTTTTTGCTGCAGCAGGCTAATAAGGCTGTCTTTCTGGAAATGGTGAGAAGGAACAAAGAAATCCCACCTAATGTTATCTTTCATTTCACTATCCTATCTCACAAAGTTTTGCTGGGTTATTGATGAGACCTACAACCTTAGTAACTGTCTGACAAAGTTCTCAGAAGGTCATTGAAGTCTGAAAAGGAAACTCCACCATCCCTTCTATCTTCTGCTTGCACGTAGTCCACCATGTAAGCAGAAGACAGCAAATACCTCCCAGAGTCTAAACAACTGAAATTATAAGGTCAGAGATTTTCCGCATATATCAAATTTGAGGTAAAACCATTTCTCAAAAACCTCCTTAGAGATGCAGCAAAGAAAAATTATGGGGATTTCCCCCTCCTTCCCAATCTGGAGCAGTTCATTAAAATCCAAACAGGTGGCATTTTTGGCAGCCCAACTGTGTATAAACACCAGACAGATTTATTATGTCTTTCATTTTTTAGGAAATATTTATGCAAAGATAGATATGGGGAGGCAAAATACCTTGCCTTGTCAGAGCATCCTGTTCAAGGCTGCTGTGAAAACTGTCACATCCATCAAAGTGGGTCATAAAGGCATCATTGCCCATTTCCAAATTATCATTAATTAAATGCAAACTTTGAAGCTCTTTCTTTTTTGATGGGTTAGTCTCTTATTTTCTTTCCACAAAGTCAACCCCAGACTTCAACACTGACAGAGAAAGGAGATCCGATTAAAAAAACCAATTTACAAGAGCAGTGATTTGAAAGTATTGGCTATAAACAAGTTGACTAGATATATAGAACAAGTATTCACAGAATATCTATGAGTTGAAAATTAGGCAGGATGATAGTATCCCCTCTGTCAGGATTTGGTATGGGCAGGCCCAATCAATTTTCTGTCGTTCCACTTTTATGCTGCTTCTATACTATCTCAGTTCCTATAGGTATAGGTTAACATTTCATTTTGATAGGAATACAGGAAAATGCAAATTTCTTCATATCATGAAATTTTAAAAATTCCAATGTTAGAAGAAAATAGACCAGCAGATTTGCCAGTCCTGGGGGGTCTGGATGATCAATGCTTCCTAAACTATATCTACAGCTACATCTAAACTGTAGAATTAATGCATTTTGAGACCACTTTAAATGGGTCAATGCTATGGAATCATGCGGATTGTTGTATTTCAAGGTCTTTAGTTTTCTCTGCCAAAAAGTGCTGTTGCCTCACCAAACTATAAATCCCAGGTTTCCGTAGCATAAATCCACGGCAGTTAAAAGTGATGTCAAACTGCATTAACTGTACAGTGTAGATGCACCCTGAGTTACTGTACAGTCAACCATGTTGGCAATGAATCACAGTCCCCATTTCCTTTAATCTGAGATCTGCTCAAATTTAACACCTGTATGATAAGCAGATGTCATTACCCTATGTTATATGAACCCAAGTAATTTGGCTAGTGCACATGGGAAAGTATTTCAATTTCAGTTCATTTATTTAAAAATCTGCAAGCACATATTTGGAGACAGAAAGATTTTGACATGTTAAACATTCAAATTTGAGGAAAAAAATATATGAAAGTGACAGATTTTCAAAGCCCTTGTTGCAACCAAAAGTACCTTGAGACCACACCAGACATCTTGAGAATAGGGATAGGTCAACCACGATCAACAATCCTTAGTAGGCTTGTTTCATCTTCTGTTTAAATGAAAATCTCCAGGCATTTATGTTTTTGCTTTTAGAAAATGAAAATCAATCAACATGCTGCTGCAATTTGATGAGTTATGGAGCTAAAAGCCAATGTCTTCGACAATTCCAACAAGTATTAGATATTAAGGCAAATATAGAGGTGAAATTGATGACTTTATAGAACTAAAAACATTCATCATAGCTGAGAATCAATACATGTAGGTGTGTTTCAAAGATGTCTAGAACTTGTTTACTTTTTTGTTTGGTAGATTCTATTTGCTTTACATTCCACCAGCTTTCCAGGAGTCGAGTCCCTGAACCGATATTATGACAGTTTTTTTTCACTTCTACGAAGTCAAAATAGAGGACATAAATAACCCAAAGAAACCAACTCCTGTCTGATTCTAGATGCTAAACAGGGTCACCTTTGGTTAATAGTTGAATAGGAGACCAACAATGAATTCCAGGCTATATTTCAGAGGATGGAAATGGCAACACCATCCTGAATATTTTTTTGACTAAGCAAACTGTATGAAATTCAGGGGGGTGGACATGAGCTGATAGGCAACTTAAAGGCATGTGTACACACACACACACACAAACACACAATTAGAGATCAAACTACTCTTTAGTTTAAATTGAGTAGCCTTTCAGAGACATAATACCTTCCATTTTCCAGGGGATACATTAGGACTGTCAGGGTAAAAAAGTGTTGCTTACAGAAATCCATTTCTGTTCAGATAACAGTTTCTTAACCAAAAAATCATGTGTGTTTCCCAAAGAATAACCATGACCAACACACATTTTGATGCCTCAAATATTAGCCTTGCTTTTGAGTCTATTGACCTGCCGATTCCAAAAATACCACCAATTCTTCCCTATCAGCTCTAGTTTTGTAACAGAACATATGCCATCTATCATTCACCATCTGCTCACCAATAGAAAATCATGATAACCATAAGAAGAGAAAACTGTAAAAACAATATTGTTCTGTCATTATTCCTAGCCTGAGAACAATTTTTGATCATGTCAGAAGCGACTTCAGAACATACTGCATGTCACTTTTGGTGTGAGAGAATTGGCCACCTACAGAGACATTGCTTAGGGGACACCCCCATGTGTTACCTTCCTGCTGGAGGCTTCTCTCATGTCCGTGCAAGCTAGAGCTGACAGATAGGAGCTCACCCTGTCTCGCGGATTTGAACCAGCAAACTTCAGGTAGGCAACCCAACCTTCAGGTCAGCAGTCCAGCTGGCACAAGGGTTCAACCCATTGACCCCGGCTCTCTTTTTGGGAACAAATAACCACAAACAGTATTTCCATCCATACATCCCAATATATGATGTGATGTTAAACTGACCCCCTTCCCCCAAATAAATGGTATGATCCAGGTAAAGTTAAATACTGGAACTAAGATGGAACTATAACATCCTAATAAGCTCCATGGAACACTATTACAAAAAACAAAACAAAAAACCGTGTTGGATTTTACTGCGGAGTAAATAGCACTAGATTAAGTTGAAGGATTCACTGATTTCATTGCAAAAGTTCAGGATATGCCTAATTCTTTTCTGTTAAATTTAGAGGAGTTTAAAATCTCTGGGAACTGTCTGGATTATGATTATGGAGCTTAAAGGACAAGCTTTTATGACCATCTCAAGTTAATGGATAACCATTATATAAAATTCTGTTACTATCCTTCTAAAACTTCTTTATACATTTCTATAAAGACTGTGAGAAAAGGAGGGAGGAGAGAGAGGATTAATGTAATTTACCAATCTATATCCAGTTCAAACAAGTGTGTTAAGGCTTCCAGATTAAATGCTAGAGGATATTGTTTTAAAGCTCATTTTTCGGTTCATTCAATTTTTCTTTTCCTCACAAACCAGTGCATCTGGCAGGAAACAACTAATAAAATCTCTACCCATAGCAACAGGTTGTGTTGCTCTTCTAGAGCTGCTTATTCAGCTGAAAACAATACTTTTATCTCCAATGTAATGGACAGAGGAAGATTCTCTTGTGCGGTAATAGAATAAAAGAATTTGACTTTTTTTCTCCCCTTCCTCAGTCACAGATTAATGAAAACCTTCTCAGCTATTTTGCTTCGCTTCTTGAATCAACATGCAGGACTTGTACAGAATCCAAGAAAGGTTCCTACTGATACCGAGGTGCTTTTAAAAAGGGAATATAAAGCCTGCGTTTAGATGAATAGTACAATTTCCTTGTTCTAAAGATAATTGGGTCAGGGGAGGAAGTGTCAGAAAAATCCTTCTTTGTTATTGCCTCTCATATGTATCTTAAAATGTCGTTTGCAATGAAAGGATTTACATCAAAACCATCTGCTTGGTGTAGCAGATTTATTTCAGGATACACAGGTTTACTTGCAGTGTTCAAAGCATGAACAGCTGATGTGTTCACCACCTACAGTAGACACATATCTTCACATATAATGCTCTTTTGATATCAAATACCAGAAAAGTAGACTGGGTATTTTAGATCTGTGATGGTTTAGTGCCAAAAAAAAGCAGCTGATTGTGTCCCATATTATTAAATGGTGAAACTGTGAACATGGATCCTTCACTGGGTCAACATCACAGCCATTTAATCTATAGTATGTGACAATCTGTGGCTGATGGAAATCACAGATCTAGAAGTTCATTCACATATTATACACTCAACATTATTTAATGATACCTGTTCTACTCCCCATGTAAACTCTTCTATGGTGCCCTGTACCTGGCCAGGACAGAGTAGGAAACTCTCAGGCAAAGGTGTAACAGTTAACAAAGGAATTTAATTATGCTGAAAAATCAAAACCCTAACTCCTCCTAGGATCTGACTAACAGCAACTTGTTTTGCTGGAACAGATTTAAGCTTGAAACTTCATAGAATCATAGAATAATAGAGTTGGAAGAGACCACATGGGCCATCCAATCCAACCCCCTGCCATGCAGGAAAAGTACAATCAAAGTACCCCAACAGATGGCCATCCAGCCTTTGTTTAAAAGCATCCGAGAAAGGAGATTCCACCACAATCCAAGGCAGTGAGTTCTACTGTTGAATAGCTCTTACAGTCAGGAAGTTCTTCCTAATGTTCAGGTGGAATCTCTTTTCCTATAATTTGAACACATTGCTCTGAGCCCTAGTCTCCAGGACAGCAGAAAACAAACCTGTTCCCTCTTCCCTGTGATACCCTTTCACATATGTATACATGGCTGCCTATCATGTCTCCTCTCAACCTTCTCTACTCTGTTAACTTATTTCTTCTTAACTGCTTCCAAGAAGCTTACTGACTTCCTTCTGTGTCCTCTATCTGTATTTTGTCTTCTGCATAAAACCTTGTATTTGAGTCTTTTCCTCAACACCTTAGCCATGAGAGATATTGCAGCATCCTAGGACCTTGGCACCATAAGAAAAACCAACAGCAGAGAGGGTTAGAGTGATAAAGAAGACTGTATGACTCCTCCTCTGGGGGTTTCTTAAAGAGACCAGATCTAACTAAGGTTCCCTTCCATAGAAAACTATACAAAAAATGACTGCACTAATTCTAACTAAGGGGACTACTGAGACCTGACAGAAAAAACAAGAAAAGCCTATGTGGGGGCATGATAGCACCCATGTTCACCTGGAAGCTATACTCCCCAAAATTTAAGTTTTCTCAGCTCTGGGAAGAGGGCTGAGCATGAACTTCATGAGATGTTAACAAGGAAACCTAGAGTTTGAAAGCAGGCTCCACAGTTGAATCTTTAGAGCTGTAACTGAAAAAAGGTGCCAAGACATACAAGAGGAGTTTCTTCCCCAACTCTCAAGATCAAACAGAATTTTGCAAGTCTATTATGTTAGATATAGCCTTATGCTTTTCCATCATATAAATAATTTAACCTGCATTTACACTGCAGGCTAGCCTGGATTGAAAAACCTGCAGGAAAGAAAAAAAAACTTTTAAAAAATGGTATCTTTTCTTTTTCAAATGCCAGATACATTTTGTAAGAATTTGGTGATGTGGGAGGCTATGAAATTAAAAAAAAAGTATTGATTGAAGGCTGTATAATAATTCTGAACAAGTTATGACCCACCCTGAATACTGACACAGAGAGTGTTCCTATACTTCTGATGGAAGTAAAAGTGTACAGATGGAATTCTGTATGAGGAAGGCTCACAATCTAGAATTATCTGCCATTTTGATAGAGAACGCTTACTAAAAGACCTCTGATAAAACTCATGCTTACATCTCTATAAACATGAGATGATTCTTCTGCAGGTACAGTGAGTTCCACCCCAAAGCCAAACCAGGGTGCAAAATAAATAACCAGTTTCCCTGCTGAACAAAAAATACAAAAGGCAGTCACTTTGGGTGAGAGTCCCATTCTCAAAAAATGCTTTTGCTACATGTTATGTGAGCATTGCTGTTAAGCAGATGAATCACATAACTTGTCCTTCCTGCAGATCTGAAAATCAAAACATATAGTTTAAGTGAGTTTATTTTTTTTAATACCTCATAGTTCCTGAAGGACAGGCTGAGCCATTTCCAGAGGTTGGAGAGCGTCCTTGGCCATCAAACGTTGTCAATCCATCAGTGAGGAGCTAGTACTAACATGACCAATCACACCCACAGAAGCTTCTAGACCAAGGTGGCCCTAACTGCCATTCATACTCCTGGTGACAAAATATTGACACCACCACTCTGTTTGGACCATGAGTTGTCAAGGGAATCACAACAGCCATTGACAGAAGCACAATCCCCAATATTTGAACAGCCTGAGGCACCAAGTCACATGTGATGTTTCTCAGCTACATCCATGACTACAGAACACATCAAAGTCAAGTCAGGTATACTTTCATGTCCTATTGAGAAAACAACAGTACTATTCTGGTACATGGCCAGAACTGATAACAAGCTAAAGTCCATTACTAATGCTCCAAGGAACCTACAGAAATGTGCTCCTTGAGCTCTTAAAGTCAAGGTCACCTTCTGATCTCTTTCTTCTATGAAAGAGAATAAAAAATAACAGAACTTGAGAACAGAAAACCCTGTGTGGAAAATTGTGCTTGCTTTCATTAATGGCTGAACGAAGTACATAGGAAAGAAAAGAAAACTCCAAAGGCATAGGGTGGCAATTTTGGAGCTCTACTGGGGCTCATGCTTCCAGAGATGCCCACCATGGCTCCACTTCCTAGAAAGAATGGAAAGATGTAATAGTAACAATCATGTTAGTCCCCCTGGAAAAGGTGATAATACCCCAAGAAAGAGGAAAATGCAACCAAAATGTCCCTGAATCTTTGCCAGAGGGTGGCTCTACATAGAGCCACTGATTTTCTGAAATTATTTTGTCTTGTTTGACTATGTAGTAATGCACGAGTTCTTATGGACTGAGAATCTATATGATATAAAAAGTGGCACTTGGAACATTCGCTTGAGAAGGATTGCCTTCTTAACCTTTGAGATACAGCAAGACATTAACTTGCTTCAGATTGTAATACAAATAGATTTTATTCACTTTTCTCATGTTACCTCTTTTTTTGGTCCACATTTTGTGATGCTCTTCTCCAGTTTAAAAAAGCCATCTAGTATAGGTAACTGCTTGCAAAACTGCATATATTAAAGAAAATGGGCCTTAAATTGGTACAAATTATTGTGCATATGAAAATGACCGTGAATTTTAAAATGTGGACAATTTTGCAAAGTAATACATAAATGGGACAGAAAAGATTGGTGCTTGAAATAAATGTAAATGTCATAGAAAATAAGACTGGTTCATTCATACTTCTAGTTAAGCTACACTTAGGGAAAGGGCACACGAACTGGATAGGAAGGCACCGTAAATGTTCATGTCAAGCCGTGTTTTAGGGAAATAAACACTAAATGTTAGTCCAACATGATTCACAGCCATTTACCATCAAAATGTTAATAGATGACAAAGATCCATGGCTGAATAAGAGACATGAATGTCCCAATAACCAAGAGGATTATTAGTTTGTTAAGAACCACATTGCACCTCATTTGCATACGAAAGCACAGGTTAGAATATCTCTCTTCCACATGTCCATGTGCCCACAATGTTAATAGGAGCAGTGAATTTATTCAAACTGGTAGTATAATTCATAATAATCACCTCTAATGAGATTACATTTTCTCTACAAAGAAAAGGAAGCCAGTGAGTGCATTTTACACATGAAGAAATAAGCACTGAGTGCTTTTTTATTTAAGTAATAAAGATAAAACCTGTAGCATTTCCTGGGGATTAATTGCTAGCAGTGAAAGCTGAGGGCTCAAGTAGGCCAGGCAATCCCAAAAGGTTGCTTTATAAGACTAAAATTGTGTTCACTTTCCATGGCTGTTTCCATGCTCAGGATGATGGAGATGGGGGAAAGCAGGTCTCTCACCTGTCCTACTGCTGCTGATACCTGCCATCAAGTCAATCTCAACTTATGAATGAGAGACCTCCAAGAATCCTGGTCATCAGTTACCCTACTCAAGGTTGCCCTGATTTTCTTGATTAAACAAACCACTAATAGAGTATCATTCTCCTACTACCTTTGAACTTATTGGGCACCATCATGTTCTTCTCATGAGTCAAACCATGGTATGCCCAAAGTACAGCAGCCTCCATTTATTCCTCTTGAGTTCTAGGAAGGATTCTCCTCTGGTCTGCTCATGGATCAGTTTATTTGTTGTTTTAGTGCTCTATGGGTATAGGGTAGAACTCCCCTCCAACAACACTTTTCAGATGAGTTGATTTGCTTGTTGAACTAACATAGGTGGATTGTTCTGAATTTGGTGTTTAATGATACAGTAGAGTCTCACTTATCCAAGCTAAATGGGCTGGCAGAAGCTTGGATAAGTGAATATCTTGGATAATAAGGAGGGATTAAGGAAAAGCCTATTAAACATCAAATTAGGTTATGATTTTACAAATTAAGCACTTAAACATCATGTTATACAACAAATTTGACAGAAAAAGTAGTTCAATACACAGTAATGTTATGTTGTAATTACTGTATTTACGAATTTAGCACCAAAATATCATGATATATTGAAATCATTGACTACAAAAATGGCTTGGATAATCCAGAGGCTTGGATAAGTGAGACTCTACTGTATATCTCTCTGCATTTGAGGACCTCCAACTCAAGGTTGTCCTTAAACTTCCTTAAAATATGCATCAGCGGGAGACCATTAAAACCCCTTCACTATTGTACCTCTAAACAGAACTAAGTCACAAGAGAAAGATGTATTGAGAATGCTATAGACTATTGGCTAACCTGGAGAAGCAGAGAAGTTTTGCTGATATTCTAGCTGTACTCTTGTACTGTCAGAAAAAAAATATTTCTAGCTGATTTCAGCTGATTTTCACCTGTAACACCGTCCCCATGTACCTGCCATGGGCCACTCACCTTTTTTTCCTTTTATCACAACCCTGCTTAAAATTCTGTACTATAAGGTTTCCCCTGTTCATGAAATAAATGCATCCCTTCCATCAATTCACATATGAAAGCAGGGGCTTATGTGGCTAAGCAATATTAGATGAGTGATCAAAATGGCAGAAAATATTAATGAGGAAAACACACAAGCTAGGAAAGATTGCAGCTGCTGCTTTTGTCTGAGCTTTCTGAGAGGGGTGCAATTTTGCTTCTGAATCTCCTCCCTGCTGAGTTAACTTATCACAAACTACTTTTGCCCTCTGAACTCAGTTAACTGCAACTGGTATGAGTTGAGAGGAAAGAGAGAGAATGTTCTGGGTGAAGTGTTGTAGGACACTTGCACCCCACCAGAAGTGAGTGTGTGGCATGTGATGGACAGCATGGGGCTCTCTGGATCAAGTGTGCTGCAAGTATCCTAGGATGCTTGGAAAGACATGTGTGATGAAGTCGTACAACACAATTCAACACAACAGAAAAACTTGCAGTTTTCTCATTTTCCAGTACTATACATCAATTTACAAAGTAATGTGTTTCTTGATGTTGCTCTTTAAAGTGAAAGCATGGCACCAGAGTCAGAAATAACATCAAGGCCACAAGAACAGGGATGTCATCAAAAAAAGTAGAGCATTTCAACATGATTCAACAAACTGTTTCTTCAGAACTAAAAATATGTACCTGTGAAATGAAGCAATCAGGTCAAGTTAAATCATTGCACTAGTAAACAAAAAAGATTTTAACTTTCTAGACTGCTTGAAGGCTTCTTCTAAAATTCATCTGGGAATGACTTTTTCTTTGACCAGCCCACATTTTACTTAGAGATCTGTAAGTCTGGATGCCAAAATGGAAATCATAAGTAAAGTAGAAGCTAGTGAAAAGGCACATACGCACTGTAGAATTAGTTCAGTTTGAGACCACTTTATCTATGGGATCCAAGGAGTTGTAGTTTAAGGAGCACCAACGCTCTTTGGAAGAGAAAGCTAAAAGGCTAGGATTGAACTGTGACAATTAAAGCAATGTTAAGTTGCATTATTTCTACAGCGTAGATTCACCCAAAGACAATATTATCTCTGCATGAATTTTGGAAGAAACTTTCTTAACATCAGGAAGGTAGCTGTTGAGACAGCCTTATTTATCCCCTGTTTCAAAAAGAAATGGAGTAACGTACAAAAGGATCCAAAATATCTCTACTCAGCACATAAACCACTGTAGCTTAGGTGAGCAGCCCACACTGTTTAAGAATCCAATCAAACAAAGATTGTATGTGACAGCTGTATCATATTATTCACTCAGGTATAGGCTAAGAAACAGGTGGCAGACGGCAAAAGAAAATTAGCTGTCGGGATAATTATTTCTAGGATGGCAAATAATAAATAGCAGCTGTCACCTGCTGCACACGACCAGCTCCCTAAACAATAACCTCATACGTGGACTCCTTTTAGATCACCTGCATTTCCAGGTTACTAACAATGGACAATGGACAAGAGTTGGGGAAATTATTTAGTGTGAGATCAGCAAGCAAACCAGGCACAGTGCTCATCTAAAACCAAGAGGACTTTCTCTTTTCTGCCTTAACTAATGCACTGTCAACACTAGCCTGCAGCAAATAACACTGTCTGCGAAATTGGGTGTACCTGTCTTGAGGCATTTAGGTCACAGACTGGCTCATAATTTCTCCCTGATAATCAGGCATTGTGGATAAAATTACATACAGGGGCATAAAATATATATGATCAACTGCTGCTGTTTCCTCTTCTGACTTACAATGGTCTTGTTCTGTGGTATGGTTTTCCATATTGAAGCACAGAGGTGTAGCAAAATCCAAAAATGGAGCTACCAATAAAAAAGCAGTTCCAGCAATCTTCTGCAAACCTAGGTGTTTGTTTTAAAAAGCTAACTGATATTAACTGCCACTTCAAAATCTGGCTACCTCAAAATACTTTGAACAATAACAGGGTTATTACTAGGAACACTCTAATGCTAGGATAACAACAAAACTCACAGGAATATGGAAGTTTGAGAGGATTTTGAGTTGGCTGTATGGGGACAAAAAGGTGATGTCTAACCATGAGTAGAGACAGCTAGTTCTCAAAAGGCAGATTGGGTAGGAGGGATTTAATCTATGCTGGATGGGGTTATAATTCCTCTGAAGTTTGCAAGTTGGGTGTAGCCCCCTGAAATAGGAAACTGTGGTTTTTGTGGTAGCCAGGAGTGCAAGGAAGGTTTTGTCATTTCCTACTGCAGATCCAGCTGCAATAACACATGCCTTGGTTGCATCCTTTTTGGATTACAATAATGTACACTACATGAGATGGGTTTTGGAAAGTGCTTGGAAACTTCAGCTGGCCCAAAGAACTGCAGCCAGATGGTTAACAGAGAATGGCTACATGGAGCACACAACTCCCTTGATGGAACAGTCCTGCTGTATGCCAGTCCATTTCCAACCACAATTCAAAGTTATGACCTACAAAGCCCTCCAAATGTTAGCTCCAGGATATCTGACAAACCATATCTCCAATGGGATTGGAACATGAGAGCGGATTTTCAGGGTTGCTGGTCTCCGACTCTGGAACTTTATTTCTAGACTGGTATTTTTCCTGCTATTCTTCCTTTGGCAGGTGAATACATTTTTGTTTCAGCGAATCTTTGAGGATTGCTGGTCCATGGAGAAAGAACTTCTAATAATGTGCTTTGTTTTTCATTGTTCTTTAAACTAGATTGCTTTTAATTCTATTTTAGCCTTTGTATGGTGTGGAATTTTATGTGCTTCTTTTTCAACTTTTGCAAACTGAGGGTGAAGGTAGTGAATTATTTTTATTTGAATTGATTGTTCACAGTCAGCTACAGATTGATCTGCCTGTTCTCTCCTTTTTCCATCATGCCGCAGGCCATCTTTCCATCCCATACTGTGGCCTTAGAGAGAAAGGATGGGTATGTTTAGCCTGCAGAAGAGAAGGTTAGGAGAAGACATGATAGCCATGCATAAATATGTGAAATGGTGTCATAAGGAAGAGGGAGCAGGTTTATTTTCTGCTGCCCTTGAAATTAGGACTAGGAGCAATGGGTTCAAACTACAGGATAGGAGATTCCACCTGAACATTAGGAAGAACTTCCTGATGGTACAAACTGTTCAGCAGTGGAACTCTCTGTCTCAGAGTGTGGTGGGAGCTCCTTCCTTGGAAACATTTAAACAGAGGCTAGATGGCCATCTGTCAGGGATACTTAGATTGTGCTTTTCCTGCATGGCAGGGAGTTGGACTGGAGGGCCCATGTAGTCTCTTCCAACTCTATGATTTTATGAAACATACCAACAACAACCTGATTGTGTTGTCGACCTGAACAACCTGATTTCTTGCAAGCATTTAATAGCAGCCTGAATGTCTCCTCCCCACAATAACATAATTAAGCCAAGTGCTGTGTCAAGACTTTTAAGATGAATTTTATGTCCTGGAAACTACATACTATCTCCGGAGTGCATTTTCCACAGACAGTGGCTAAACAAAGCCATTAACAATCAATTCTTAGATGGGTCTGACTGGAAACAGGAACTGTCATAAATGTTATATAGGACACAGACATTTTGAGAGGCTGGAGACAGACAATGGTTTTAAGAGAACTGAAAGTGGCAGGACTGAGGCCTGTGCGTTAAACGTGACTATTGTTGCATTTTGATTGAGCTTTTAACATCCCTGTATAATATCCCTATACAGTGGAACTATCTGCTATGGAGTGTGGTGGAAGCTCCTTCCTTGGAGGCTTTTAAACAGAGGCTGGATGCCCATCTGTCAGGGGTACTTCGATTGTGCTTTTCCTGCATGGAAGAGGATTGGACTGGATGGTCTATGTGGTCTCTTCCAACTCTATTATTCCATGATTCTATGAATTTTCAAGCTTCATTCTCTTCCAGCAGAACAAGTTGTCATTAGTTAGACCCTGGGAGGAATTCGGGTTCCGATACTTCAGCATAATTCAGTTCCTTTGTTAACTGTTACACCTTTGCCTGTGAGTTTCCTACTTTGATTCTAGAATTATTACTCCCATGATTCCATAACACTGAGCCATGGCAGTTGAAGTGATATCAAACTGCATTAATTCTGCAATGGAAAAGTATCTTCAGTATGAAGCTCTTCATATGTTCTCCTGTATCTACTGCTACTGCTATTGACTTGAACAGAAGGCTACTAGCAGAAAGAGAGAAAATCAGCTCCCACTGTGGAGTCCAGATGGCTGATGTTGATAAATCAGAGCTCCAATTTTTAATCTGCAACAGAGACATTAATCAATAAATTACACTGATGCTTTCATTTGTAAGTCATCAATTTTTCAAGCCAAAAGAACAGGGCCAAGGAAAAAAAGAAAAATGTATATCAACTTTGGAAGAAGGACATATTCTAAAATTGAACATAATATAGTCTAAATAAATGAAAACCTAACTGTGGTAATTAAAGTGGCATAACATCTGTTGCCTTGCCATAGAAAACACAATATAATTTTAGCATTCTCAAGCCTCCATATAACAACCAAGGAAGAAGCATGGCCAGGGGCAGAGAGAGCCATATGGGCGCTGGGTAATTGAAATAGCAAAGTGAAATGGAGCTGAGAGATGCAAGCATTTTGCAGGGGATGACTGTGAGATGTGTCTTTTATATTAATTAACAGTAGACATTCAGGCTGCATCTGTATTAACAAAAACAGCAAAACCACCCTCTCTCTTTTTTAAAGCACTTCAAAGCCAAAAGCTGCAGGTGGGGTATTCCTCTGGCTTCCGCTACCATCACTAGTGCTCTTTAGTGCTTACATTTAAGCAATATTAGGCTTCAAAACTAATTAGTAACAACCCCGGACTCCTGTGATGGTGAGCTGTGTGTCCAATTGTGAGCTTTGAATAGGATCCAAAAGGGAATTCTTTTGCCAACCACCCTCCAGTCTCAAGGTGCATCTACATTGTAGAATGAACACAGTTTAACACCACTTTAATTGTCATGGCTTAATGCTGGAAATGAAAATGGACGTTGAAAAAGAGCAGAGCCCACCATGGTGTCCTTTAAAAATGTTGGTACTCAGTCCCTGAGTTATATTGAGCACACTTCTGCGCTTACAGCTCCTCTGCGTTTAATCCTGTTCTGGCTTGGTTTCTCCTTGTTTGCTCTCTTGAATCACAGGTGCACCCTTGACGCCCTGAAATGGAACATTTCTAGCCAGTTTTGCTTTGCTTGGGCAACCACCCAGAATAACTTGGAACACTGACACAACACTTAACATGAGCAGTTAGTAGGACTTCACTGAAGCCTATTAAACATGGTGCCCTCACTACAACCATTGTCTCCCATCTCCCAGGTGCATCTGCACTGTAGAATTAATGCAGTTTGACACCACTTCACCTATCATGGTTCAATGCTAGGGAATCAGGCAAGAGTTTGGACTCTTTGGCAGAGAAGGCTAAAGACCTTATAAACTACATCTCTTGTGATTCCTTAATATTGGGCCATGGCAAAGTGGTATCAAACTATTCATTTTGTAGTGTAGATCAGGCATGAGCAAACTTTGGCTCTCCGGGTGTTTTGGACCTCAACTTCCAGAAATCCCAACCAGTTTACTAGCTGTTAGGAATTGTGGGAATTGAAGTCCAAAACATCTGGTGGGTCAAGGTTTACCAATGCCTTGTGTAGATGCAATACTCATCCTTCTCCTTCCTTGACCTTTACACAGCTCAGTCTCAAGGTTGTCAGTCAGAGTACAGAATGACTGCATAGAAGTTCATGAATCAAAATGGTTGCCCAAGTTGTTTTGGCCTCCTGATTTCTGTTCCATGCCATCTCATTTGAAAGGGGAACTTGTTTTGTGCTATAGGGGAGCCTAAAAGGCTTCTCTTTGCCTTGTTTTAGAAGATCATGGAGGGATATGAATGTTGATTCATATGAAAAAGGATGAAAGTGGGATATACTATCTGTCAGTCTGCTCTTTGGCCTGATTCACTTTGCAGGGAAAACTGTGAACCACTTGAAAACTTTATTCTAAGTAGAGTAGATGAACATGTTCTTCCTCTCTTTCCCTGACCATTTCCTAATCAGAGAAGAAAAAAACTACTCTACATTATCACTTTCTTCTCGGTCACCTTTATTTCACTTACAACAATCCCTAAGAAACAAACCAAAGCATGAAGCTCCATGGTGGACACTTCAACCCCCTCCTTAGAAAATGTAAAGAAGTCATAAAATCTTGGAAACAGGCAATTAAGAGAGGAGACCCATCATCTTTATGTTCTGAACGGCTAGACTTGCATTAATGAACTCCATTGTCTTCAAGGACTCCTTTTCAGGTAATAGTTGCTCTTCAGACCTGGCAATATAAAATACTCTCCCTTGAGTGTTTGCAAGACGCTGCCAAACACAAATCTTCTTTCCGAATAGATTTTTTCCCCAGCATTCCCCATACACAATAACCTTTAAGCAGGTTTTATTTTCAACTTCCAGCCGCCTTTCCCTAGCGCCACTACTAATTACTGAGAAGCAGACAGATATCTTTAATAGCTCCAAAAAGCCTTCACCCATCACCATTGGTTTTGTTTAATACCATTAGTCTAGTGTTGTATATATACGTTCCGTTTCACTTCAGCTTCACAGCAACTTATTACTAAATGAGATTCCATACTAATGAAGGGAGAACTTTCCATCTTAAGTTTCAGAGCTCCAGAGGTCCAAATGAGACTCAGAGCCTGTTTACATCTGGAGAAACCTTATTTGCACCATACTTTCTCAACACTGTGTTTGCTCATTAGCACCATACACACAGCACACACATTGTGTTGAGTTTGTCTTATGTCAGACAAAAAACTCTTCTCATTTGCAATATTAGCAGCCACACACCAGTGGCTGCTTTGCTTTTAACTTTCCTCATCATTCATACAAACATATGTATTTCCACCTTAGCTGTCATAAGCCATCTTGTTAGCGCCACTACTGATATACTAGTATACTGTTGTCCAGGTATCTACATACACATTTCTTTTTTACAAAAATAATTGGTGGAAAAAATAAAATTAAAAAATTCAGATGTGACTGAACCTACTTCCTAGTATGAATGATAACATGGTGACTTCCCACCAACCTATTCAACCCAACTGCAATACCTTCATCAGCTCCATCTGTTCAGCATGTCCACGTGCCAAAAAAAACCAGAACTCAATATGGACTTTTGGCTAGAATGTGGAGTAAAAGCCAGTTATTTTTAAAGTGGTTTACTTGCCAAAGAACCAGTTGGAATGGGCATCATCAACAACATCACATGTCAGAATAACAGTCATCACAAAGTGAGTATGATCTTTTTAGGCCATGTAGACAGGCACAAACACTTTCTTCTCTGCAACACTGATATCTCTGAGACCAGCATTCCCAGGTAGCATTAGGTATTCTGCAAATTGGCTGCCATTTAACGGAATATAACTGCCCTATAGTTTTTTTAAGGGGATATGAAAACTTTGAAGGTGAAAAACAAAGCCATGAAGAATTCATGTGTTTACCAAATGAAGTCCATGTGATGCTTCACAAGGCTTCTAATATTCCTTATTTATGACTTGTCTCAAGCTATTGTTGGCGCTTACATTGATCACTTTCTTCTTTTGTCAAAGCGCAGATCTTAAAGGTAAACACATTAATATTCTATTTGAACAAAGTCCTAGAAGTGAAATTAACTTTGAAAGGTTTCATGGCTTTGGCTTATGACGCAAGCTGAAGCAATTGCTCTAAGATTGATCTCATTTTTTTCCCAGAAACATTTTCTATTTATAAACACTCCTGTTGGAGCTTCTTAATCGCTCAGAAACTTTATGTGTCTGAGAATGCAATTAATTCCTTTTTATGGTGAAATACATTACACAATGTGATAATCCTAACATTATGGACACTCATAGTCCATAATGTCAGGGATGAACAGGTCAGGAAAAAGTCTGCAGTTTCACTGACTTGGCATACTTAATAGTACCATCTGATAATGATGAATGGACTGGATACGACGCAGAGATGATGGGACATGAGCAGAGTACCATCTTTGTCCACTTGTACTGATGGACTGTGACCCACACTGATGTGTTGATGTTAATGTCAGAATGTAAGCTAGGCCCAACTAAATCAGGTCAAAGAGCTGTCAGTCCAGCAGTTTGTTCACAAATTAGCTGATGAGAAACTGGCAAGCAGGGCCATCTTGCTTTTGTTCTTCAGTAATAGATACTCAGAAAAGAGACGAAATTTACTGCCATCTTATCAAATAATTATTTATCTGTCTATTTACCATAGATTTGCTCATTTCCACATTCATGACCAAAGCTACATCTTGAAGTGGGTAAACTCCACAGGTCAACTTCGTGAAGTAAGAAGTCTCCTTTGAATGTTTAGTTGTTTAGTTGCACTGGGTCACCCCTGGTCCAGCTGTTCCTCACAAGTGAGGATGAATAATTTCTACAGCTTTCTCCCTACTAGGGAGTAAGTGAATATTTTTCCTATATAACAAATGTAAACAAATATCTTTTACAAGAAACAATGGGTAGGAAACAATAGGGGCACACAGTTATTTTTGTGCAAGAAAGCTGGGTTTTGTCCATATTTTTATCTGGGAAATATTAGTGTAGTTAAGGAAATGCATTCAAAAAATCTAGTTCCCTTTTTAATGTATGTGTACATAGAAAACAACAATCCTAGACTAAATGCAGAAACATTTACTTTACACAAATCTCCAAAATGATAGTGCATGTAACTTCTGTGCAGAATAATTTCTCAAAACACTCTGAGATGTCAGATATTGGATAAATCTATGCAAAATTCTTGCCACTGTATTATTTCTTTTCAGCTAATAAATTAATATTGCCAAATATTTATTCCAAAGCTAGGGAGTTGTCATTTAAAATTCCTAGAAAACAGCAGACTGAGGAAGGATGTACCAGAGCTCAAGAAGATCCTATTGTTTGAGCAAGGCTTAACTGGAACACCACACTCTCTGCTTACTGGTCCAGAGGAATCCAATGGCCAGTCTGGGTTTGGAGAGTCAGTCCATGGCAAAAAGACACTAAAATGCCCAGGTAGATCGTCCTGCAATATAGCTTACCACATATGCCAGCTACATAAAGACCAAGGAAGAAGCCAAATATCTGATCAAGGAAGAGCTAGGAAAAATGGTTGGCCTGTATGTGATGACCCATGGGCCTTGTAGTCCTGCTCATGACATTGTGATGCCTGATGAAGAAGAAAACTTGGGTTTTTTACCTTCCCAGTCAGAACTGGATTCTTCCCAGACAGATTCTTCCCAGCCAGATCTGGGAACCTTGCACCTGCAAGAGGGTTATGTTCCAGAAGTATGTCAAACAAACACTGAGGCTACATCTCCTGTGTTTTCTCGCCATGAGTTTTGTAAACAACAGAGAGGTTTGGAAGCGGCCTCGCGCAGGAGTGCTAGAATAATTGCTAAGAATTTAGCCAATTAAGCCTGCTTTCCATGAGAATCTTTAAGGAGTCAAACATCTGGTCTCAGAGATTAGCTTTCGTTTCTGGTTCCCAGAGAACTGCTCTCGGCGGGAAAGTTAGACTCTATATAGGTGTTTTACCCGCGGAGTAACTTTGCGGAGTCAATTCGTCAGCCTCCGGAGCGAGTTGTGTCTGGACAGCGTGCTCCGATCCAAGCCTCGTTCCTGTTCAAGCCTTGTTCTTGTTTTCAAGCCTTCGCTCCTGTTTCCCAGCCTTGTTTACCTACGGACCTTGCCTCGCCTTTCAGGACTAAACCTTGCCTTGTTTCACGGATTTTACCAAGTAATTCCACGGATCTTGTTCTTGTTCCTTGTTACCTTGTGCCACGATTCAAGCCTTGTTTTCAAGTATCAAGTTAATTCCTAGCCTTGCTCAAGTTCATGGACTAAAGGACCTTGTCATCTCCCCTCACTTTGCCTGGCAAAGTGAGTGTTTCGGTTATTGGATTACAACTTTGGACCTTAATATTTCATATTGGACATTGTTTCTTTGGACTAATTTTGACCTTTCCTGAAAGGTCTGCTTCTGGACTAACTTTTACATTTGCTTTTATTAACTTTATATATTTCCTTAATAAAGATATTAGATAGAATCTGGCCTCTGCGTATGGTTATTGGTGCTCTGTAGCCTGGGTCGTGACAGTTTGACTCCGCCACCCTAAGCACCAATTAACCTCGGCCAGAATGTCTACCGGAGCCGGACCTGGACCGGGCGGCCAGCCGATTACCTACACCATCGACAAGGATGAGGTGGACCGAATCCGTGATAAGCTCAATGCACAGGATGGGGAAATAAAGGGTTTGAAGGAACGCGGAATCCGTCTTCCGGCCATGGCGTTGCCAACCAAGTTTACTGGAGAAGCTTCTAAGGTTCATGTTTTCCGTCGCCAATGCCAAGCTTATCTAGAGGCCCGTGCTGCCGAGTTTCCCCAAGAAGACATCAAGGTGGCGTGGGTTTACAGTCTTCTAGACGGGCCAGCGGCCAACTGGGCGACGGCACTGTTCGACCAAGCCTCTCCACACCTAAGATCAGCACAACGCTTCTTGGACCACCTTAAGGAGACTTGGGGAATCGAGGACAATTTGGAGGCAGCCGGTCACAAACTCCGCCGCCTCTTCCAAGGAGACAGACCCATGTCTCAGTACATAGCCGAGTTCCGAGTGCTGGCCCACAACACCGGCTGGAACGATGTTGCCCTCAGAGGACAATTTTGGGAGGGTCTCAACATTGAAATGCTGGAGGAAATCTCCAAGGTGGATCCTCCCCAAACGCTTGAAGCACTCATCGATCAATGTTTACGGGCTGAAGTCATGATTGCCAACAGGAAACAGTGGGTACGAGGCCAGAGCGGTAGAGCTGGGGCAAAACCCCCCGCTCCCGCCAGCGTTCAGCCGCGTCCAGTGTGGAGACCCCCACCACCATCCCCATACCCCAGAGGGAGCGAGGAGGTGCCGATGCAGTTGGGCAATGTGCGTCCCAGATTAGATGCCGCCGAGAAGGCCCGCCGCCAACGCCTAAATCTCTGTTGGTATTGCGGAAATGGGGGCCACTTCGCCAGAGAGTGCCCAGCCAAAGGGAAGCCCGCCGCCCGTCTTGCGGCGGCGTCCTCCACGGAGACGAAGGCGTCTGAGGCGGCTGGCACACAGCCGGCGGGGGAAGCCAACGACCGGGCGTAGAGAGGCTCGCCAACCCGGTCAAGAAACCCATTCAAGAGCCGCCAACCGGGGTCCTGTTCCTTCTAGTGGTCACCTTATGGTCAGCAAAAAAGGGACCCGTCATGATCCACGCCATGATAGACTCAGGAGCTACCAACAATTTCATTGATAGAGAGTATGCCGACTCTCTGGGATTACAATATCATGACTTCAAGAATGCCCGTGTGGTGCAAGCCATCGATGGCCGCCCTCTCAAGACGGGCCCCGTAAGCCAGTGGTCGGAACCCACCAGGATGTGGATAAGGGAACATATGGAAGAGATTTCCTTCTTTGTTACTGAGGTTCCCCATTTCCCTGTGATTTTGGGGATTCCATGGCTGACACTTCACGACCCAAGCATCTCCTGGTCCAACAGAGAACTGCAGTTTGTTTCAAAGTACTGCCAAAACCATTGCCTCGTAGCCAAGGTCTGCCATGCCACAGACACCGAGCCCATTATCACCTTGCCAAAGAAGTACTCCGAGTATTGGGATGTATTCAATGAAAAAGAAGCCGAAAAATTACCCCCACATAGACCTTATGACTGTGCCATTGACTTGGTGGAGGGGGCCCCGATCCCGCGAGGGCATCTCTACTCCCTGACTGAACCAGAGCAAGAAGCTCTCAGGGAATTCATAGAGACAAACCTTCGCAAGGGATTCATCAGACCCTCTCAATCCCCAGCCGCCTCCCCAGTGATGTTTGTGAAGAAGAAGTCAGGGGAATTACGCTTGGTGGTGGACTATAGAGCATTGAACAATATCACTAAGCGGAACAGCTATCCCCTGCCCTTAATCTCGGATCTACTAGACCGACTTCGAGGAGCCAAGGTCTACACCAAGCTGGACCTACGGGGGGCTTATAATCTAGTTCGCATCAGAGAAGGGGACGAGTGGAAGACCGCCTTCCAGACTAAATTCGGATTATTCGAGTCCCGAGTTATGAATTATGGTTTATGCGGAGCTCCCGCAACGTTCCAGCATTTTGTCAATGACATTTTTCAGGACTATCTAGATCGGTTCTTGATCATCTACCTGGACGATTTTTTGGTGTTTTCTAGATCACAATCAGAACATGAGAACCACGTTAAAATGGTGTTACAACGATTGCGGGATCATGGACTTTATGCCAAGCTGGAAAAATGCGCTTTTGATCTACAAGAGGTAGATTTCCTGGGGTACCGCATCTCGCCTCTAGGGCTCTCCATGGACCCGACAAAAGTTTCAGCAGTATTGGAATGGCGGGCGCCAACCAACAAGAAAGAGGTGCAGCGATTCTTGGGGTTCGCGAACTATTACCGCAAGTTCATTCCAGATTTTGCCCGCTGGTCTGACCCAATCACCAGCTGCATCCGTGGAAAACAGCCCTTCCGCTGGACTGATCAAGCAGAGAAAGGGTTCCAGCAACTAAAGAAATTATTCACATCCCAGCCAATCCTTCAGCATCCAGATCCTGAAACCCTTTTTGTGGTGCAAGCGGACGCCTCTGATGTGGCAATTGGGGCTGTGCTCCTACAACCGGTGGGAGATCACCTTCATCCTTGTGCCTATTATTCTCGTCAACTAACCGCACCAGAGAGGAACTATACCATTTGGGAAAAAGAACTATTAGCCATAAAGGCAGCTTTTGAAACTTGGAGACATTGGCTAGAAGGGGCCAAATTTCCCATTGAAGTCCACACTGATCATCGGAATCTAGAACATCTAAGAACTGCCCGCAAGCTAAATCAGAGGCAGCAACGTTGGGCTTTATTCTTTGAACGTTTCAACTTCCAGATTCATTATGTGACCCCAGCCCAAACCAAGCAAGCAGACGCCCTGTCACGTAAACCGGAATACGCTGCAGGACGCAAGGAGACCTTTGAATCCCAACTACTACAACCCGAGAACTTTGCCACGCTCACAGTGGGGAACACCAAATCCACTCCCATTGATTCAACTCCCTCTACTCCAGGACCCATCTGTGCTCAAGAAATCAGGGCTAGTCAGCAAGCAGATGCCTGGGCGCAGGACCAACTTCGTCAAGGTCTGCATTTTCCCTTTTCGCTTAAAGATGGACTGCTTTGCTATAGAAATCATGTTTATATCCCACCCGGACCGGGCAGGGAAAAAGCACTTCGTCTGTGTCATGACTGCAAACCAGCAGGGCATTTCGGACTATTTAAAACCATGCATCTGATCCTAAGAGATTTCTGGTGGCCCAAGATCCGCAAAGATGTGGAAAAATATGTCAACACCTGCCCAGTATGCCAACGCTCCAAGATAAGAAGGGAGAAGCCCTCAGGGCTTCTACACCCCCTTCCTACCCCATCTCGCCCATGGGAAATAATTTCTGCGGATTTTATCACTGACTTACCACCTTCCTGTGGATTCACCACGATCCTAGTGGTGGTGGACCTTTTCACCAAGTTAGCCCATTTCATTCCCTGTGAAGGCCTTCCCACGGCCCAAGAGACTGCAGATTTATTCCTCCAACATGTTTTCAGACTACATGGATTGCCCAAGAGTTTGGTCACAGACCGTGGATCCCAATTCACCTCTCGTTTCTGGAAGGCACTACAAAAACTATTGGGCATAGACTCTCGTTTATCTTCAGCTCATCATCCCCAAACGGATGGGCAAACGGAGCGCACCAATGCCACTTTGGAACAGTACCTTCGCTGTTATGTAAACTACCAACAGGACAATTGGGCTTCTCTGTTACCACTGTCGGAGTTTGCCTACAACAATGGAGTCCAGGCTTCTACAAAAGAAACGCCGTTCTTTGCAAACTACGGCTTCCATCCACGTTTCTTTCCCCCTGTCATTGAAACTTCAGAAGTTCCCGCAGCAGAAGATTGGCTGCAGGAACTCACAGCGGTGCAACAACTTTTGCTCCAGCAACTGGAACAAGCCAAGGAGGACTATAAACGTCACGCGGACAAACATCGCCAGCCGGGCCCCGAAATCAAGGTAGGAGATCGGGTTTTTCTGTCCACTCGCTTTTTGCCCTCCCATCGCCCTTGCCGGAAGTTAGATGCCCGTTTCATTGGCCCCTATCCAGTGGTGGCGCAATTAAACCCCGTGACTTTCAAACTCCAACTTCCGCGTTCAATGCGCATTCACCCAGTGTTTCACCGCTCCCTGCTCCTTCCGGCGGATGGTGTGCGGCCAGATGTAGACCGGCCGGCCCCCGTCCCTATTTTGGTGGATGGGGAGGACGAGTTCGAGGTTCAGGACATTTTGGATTCTCGCTTTCACCGCCGCCGCCTGCAATATCTCATTGACTGGGTGGGTTTTGGCCCTGAGGAACGCTCTTGGGAAGACGCCTCCACAGTCCATGCTCCTGATCTAACCCGTCGCTTTCATCAGACCTATCCCGCCAAGCCACGACCTCGCGCCTCGGGGAGAGAGTCCCAGTTTGGGAGGGGGCTTGAGGAGGGGGATAGTGTGATGACCCATGGGCCTTGTAGTCCTGCTCATGACATTGTGATGCCTGATGAAGAAGAAAACTTGGGTTTTTTACCTTCCCAGTCAGAACTGGATTCTTCCCAGACAGATTCTTCCCAGCCAGATCTGGGAACCTTGCACCTGCAAGAGGGTTATGTTCCAGAAGTATGTCAAACAAACACTGAGGCTACATCTCCTGTGTTTTCTCGCCATGAGTTTTGTAAACAACAGAGAGGTTTGGAAGCGGCCTCGCGCAGGAGTGCTAGAATAATTGCTAAGAATTTAGCCAATTAAGCCTGCTTTCCATGAGAATCTTTAAGGAGTCAAACATCTGGTCTCAGAGATTAGCTTTCGTTTCTGGTTCCCAGAGAACTGCTCTCGGCGGGAAAGTTAGACTCTATATAGGTGTTTTACCCGCGGAGTAACTTTGCGGAGTCAATTCGTCAGCCTCCGGAGCGAGTTGTGTCTGGACAGCGCGCTCCGATCCAAGCCTCGTTCCTGTTCAAGCCTTGTTCTTGTTTTCAAGCCTTCGCTCCTGTTTCCCAGCCTTGTTTACCTACGGACCTTGCCTCGCCTTTCAGGACTAAACCTTGCCTTGTTTCACGGATTTTACCAAGTAATTCCACGGATCTTGTTCTTGTTCCTTGTTACCTTGTGCCACGATTCAAGCCTTGTTTTCAAGTATCAAGTTAATTCCTAGCCTTGCTCAAGTTCATGGACTAAAGGACCTTGTCATCTCCCCTCACTTTGCCTGGCAAAGTGAGTGTTTCGGTTATTGGATTACAACTTTGGACCTTAATATTTCATATTGGACATTGTTTCTTTGGACTAATTTTGACCTTTCCTGAAAGGTCTGCTTCTGGACTAACTTTTACATTTGCTTTTATTAACTTTATATATTTCCTTAATAAAGATATTAGATAGAATCTGGCCTCTGCGTATGGTTATTGGTGCTCTGTAGCCTGGGTCGTGACACTGTATAGGCTTCCCAATGAAGATAGTCAATGATCAGCCTTGCTGTGAGGAGTCATATTAAGGTACAGTAGAGTCTCACTTATCCAATGTTCTGGATTATCCAACGCATTTTTGTAGTCAATGTTTTCAATATATTGTGATATTTTGGTGCTAAATTCGTAAATACAGTAATTACTACATAGCATTAATGTGTAATGAACTACTTTTTCTGTCAAATTTGTTGTATAACATGATGTTTGTTATGATTGAGCCTCATGGCTCTGTTACTGACAGACGTGGGCGTAAGACTCCTCGGGAGTCAGATACTCTCGAGGAGCGAGAGAGAAAAAGACTGCGAGACATATTTGCAGCACCATCTGACGAAGAATCTTTCGAAGGGTTTACGGAGAGAATGGAGGAGGGGCTGGTTAGCTCAGAGGAGGATGAGATGGATTGGACTCGGGTGAGGGAGGAATTGGGTGCCACTGGCCATGATGGGACAGAAGATGAATGGGGACCTTCAGGATTAGACCCATGGCTTAGCTGGAGGGATGGGACGGGATCCACAGCTGGAGATGCTGTTGGGCGTAGTCAGAGGTGTTCCAGCTCTGACGAGGAAAGTGATGAGGAAACGCCCGGGTTAAGGAGGACAGCTGACAGTGATGAAGATTTGTAACTGGCATAAAATGGGGCTTGGGAGCAATTGCAAATTGCGTCGGGCAAGGTAATCTGGGCAAACGCTTGGGATCCGTGTGTGTGTGGGACGCTTCCCTGAAGACTTGTGTGCTTTCCTGTGCTGAGACGTAAGTTGATTGGAATCCAGGGTCAGACGGCGGGAGGGATTGTGTGGGCATTTGTTTGTGCAAACCTGTGCTTACTCTTATTAGCTTGACCTTCCGTCGTCTTTCTGACGGACGCCATCTCCTGCTTTGAGAACCCGGACTGAACTGACCACGGCTTGTCTTCCCCCCTTCTTGGACTTGGAAAAACTACAAACGTCTGCTTCTGGCTTTGATCTTCGGAACGGAACTGGTCTACTCTACTGCTAAAATCCCTGGCTGCGTCTGCTCGTGTTGGAGATCCTGTCTGCTGTGTGTGTGTGTGTGGGAGCGACGCAAGTTACTCTAAACTCAGTGTTGGCAGCAGAGAGGAATCTGCTGCCAATTAGTTGCATTCCTTGTATCTTTTGTTCCTTGCCTTTCGTTTTGTTTATACCCAGGCTGAAGAAAGCAGTTTGTTTTTACCCGGATTAACCTCCGGTTTAATCCGGTTTATCTTTTGAACATTTACTTTTGTCCCTTTTTGCTCCTAAAGGCAAAAATTGCCTGGCCCTTGTGTTTTTACGGGCATTTTTGAGTTCTGTAACCTAATAAACTCTGTTACTTTGAATCTTGTGGCGTTCTGTCCTTGACAATGTTTTGGTGCTTAATTTGTAAAATCATAACCTATTTTGATATTTAATAGGCTTTTTCTTAATCTCTCCTTATTATCCAACATATTCACTTATCCAACACTCTGCCAGCCGTTTATGTTGGATAAGTGAGACTCTACTGTACCTGGAAAACTTTCTCTGTTTGTGGGGACTGCATACAGAATTGCACATTCCTTGGTCTAGAGCCCCAGTTCTTGAGAACTTCTCATTGATGTCATTAGAAAACGTACTCTCAGTAAAAAATAATGAACACATTCCCTTACATTGCATTTGGCCAAGAGAGAAAAGACAGGTGGGTGAAAGCATGGCATTGCCATTTTCTTAATTTCCACGTATACAGGCAACCAAATAGAGATGAGGGCTTGGTTGAACTGTATGTAGATATGTTACACATAGCCATTGTGATCTAAATGCCAGTAAGCCTTGCCCATTGTAGATAGTAACATTTAATGTTTCTAAGATGAGCCTTCATAGGTAACCCTAAGAAATAATACTTTTGTAGCAAGCTGCTGAATATATTCAGCATTCCAAGTACTTAACATTTAAAAGCCTTTCTCCCCAAACAAATGATCGAAGGACATAAGTGCCAGCATCCACACGATGCATAATAGAGAGTCTGCCCATGTTTTCTGTGGCCTAGAAATGTTCTCCTTATCTCCCACTCAAGAGAGAGATTGTCCATTAGCTTTTCAGAATCCAGAGTAGGGCCCTTAGAAAAAAGTTCAGTAAGACCTGAAATGGAAGCTTACGTAACCACTAGTATTTTTATATAATGCTGTGACTTTGACATTTTGTACAATTCAACGAGCAGTACTTATGAACATGAAGGTACAGGGAGAATATTGTGTTAAACAAAGCAGCTATAAAACATTGTCCTCTGTGGAACAGGGGCTGAAATTCTCCATGGAAACTCACATTGTGTCAGGACCCTGGCTGCAGAGCACCAATAACCTTACACAGAGGCCAGTCTCTATCTAATATCTTTATTAAAGAAATATATAAAATCAATAAAAACAAGTGAAGAATATAGTTCAGAAGCAGACCTTTCAGATAAGGTCAAATATAGTCCAGAAATGTATTGTCCAATATAAGATATTAGAGTTCAAAGTTTTAATCCACTTGACCGAAACACACACTTTGCCAAGCAATAGTGTGGGGAAATAACAGAGTCTTTAAAGTCCAATGAAGCTTGACAACAAGGCTGGAAATAAACTTGATTCTTGACTAGATCCGTGACTGGAGGCAAGACGAACATGAAGCATGAAACAGAGTCCGTGGTAAAACCGTGAGACAAGGCAAGGCTTGAAGCTTGATCCGGGAAGCAAGGAACTGGGATTACGAAGTCCACACACGATCTCTCTCCTCAAGCTGATCAATTGACTCCGCAAAGAATCCCTCGCGCCAAACACCTATATTGGGTCTCGTTTTCCCGCCAACAGAACTCTTTCCCTAGAGAACGAGAAGCGAAACCCAACTCTGTCCAGATGCATGACTCCTTAGAATTTCCCAAGGGAAGCAGACCTAATCAGCCATTTGTTTGGCAGCGATTCTCAGGCTTCTCCGATTAGCCTCCCTGACTCCCCTATCTTTGGAATAATTTTCCCTCCTGGAAAACGGGGGGGAGTTCTGCCCAAGGCCTGTTTGGCTGAATTCTTGAGGGCAAACATCAACATCCTGCAGGTGAAGAGACTCCGGCTCTTGCTGAACCGGCAAAAATCCCATGTTTTCCTCTTTGTCTGCCACAATAGTACTAGGAACTGGACTACAAGGCCCATGAGTCATCACACATTGTGAAGAAAGCAAAATCATGAATCTAAAGAACTGAGGTTAGGGGGTGGGCAGTTATGGAGAAAAATATTATATCATTGAAGTTTGAAGGAGAGAACTAAAAAGTATCATGCCATACAAAATTGGCTTCTCTTCAGTTTTGACTCCAAAGTTAATTAAATCACTAGTATAATAATTATCATGCAAGGAATAGATATTACAACCAAGCCATTTTATACCCAAATGCTTTTAAGATACATAAATAGAAAAGAGAGAGACTTCTGCAAGTAGGTTCCTAAGTGTTTGAGCCACTGCTACCATCCCCAAATTCTGAAGTAAACTATAGAAACTGGAGAAGATTCTGCAATCTACTCCGCACAAGCAGAAATAGACTTAGCGGTTCTCAACCTGTGGGCCCCCAAGTGTTTTGGTCTACAACTCCCAGAAATCCCAGCCGGTTTAACAGCTGTTAGGATTTCTCGGAGTTGAAGGCCAAAACATCTGGGAACCCACAGGTTGAGAACCACTGACTTAACTGGTCTTTCAAACCACTTCTGATTGACAGCACACAGCAAAGGAGAGAAATTTCCAACCTTTGGGCCTCCAGGTGTTTTGGACTTTAACTCCCAGAAATCCCAGTTGTTACCAGCTGTTAGGAACTATAGGAGCTGAAGTCCAAAACACCTGGAAGCCCAAATGTTGGGAACCACTGTCTTAAGCCTTTAGCATGGCCAGGTGGACCATAGATGTCTATAACAAAGCTGAGTTTAATATACATATTTTCATGTTTCCATCCCAGCTGGCACTTAGAGACCAATGTCTTCTATCACAGTGGTTCTCAACTGGTGGGTCCCCAAATGTTTTGGCTTCCAACTCCCAGAAATCCTAACAGCTGGTAAACCGGCTGGGATTTCTGGGAGTTGTAGGCCAAAACACCTGGGGACCCACCGGTTGAGAACCACTTCTCTATTATCTGATGGGAAGGAAAATTCTACCAGAAGGAACTTTAACTTTTCCCTCTCCCCATATAAAGAACTCTCTTGCCTCCTACCAAATGTATTGACTTGGAGAGACAGGTATAAAGCATACCAGATACCAAACAATGACAACAACTTCTGTCAAGTGAATACATCCTTATCTCCTTATACAATTTCCACGAAAGTTTGACCAAGCCTGTATCACCTAAGACATTAACCAGAGCTGAACCCTGAATTTAAGGTAGTGCAAAATTCTGGACCAGGACAAAGGCAAAGCTTCACATTAAAACCTGGTATATTTATTTCAGTCAAGGATCAAATAAATGAGAAAGATGCTTAGCACCACGGTAGCATCTTCCTCCAGTTGACTAGATGGAGCAGTCTTTGTGATTTTATGTGCATGACAGCACACTCTGATTTGGAGGCTGGACTGTGGGAGTTCGATCCATCTAATTCATATACAGATGACTAAATAGGGCACAGTTAAAGCAGGCATAAGTGGCCTTGGCTTAATGAGAATTTGAGAGAGGCCTTCAGGATGTGATAAATAAAAGTAAAGACATAAAAAGAGAAAGAGATGACTGGAGATGAAGACAGAAAGGGGAACCAAAACTGAGAAAAGAGTGGATAATACCCAACCCATGTCTGCAAAACAGTTGAGAAACTTTTGTGGTTAGGGCATGCAGATATGTCTGTTTGGCACTTCATAAAGAAGTCAATGACCATAACAGGAGCAAAATCTCTAGGCAGACTATGCTGCTTGACCCTGATTTATTTTGCTGCCTGATTTCAGCAGGCTTGCCCTACTTCCAATATACCATGAATTGCAATATTATTTTTTTCCTTCTATCACACCTCTCTGTATTTGTATAACTACATTGATTTGCCAATGCAGTTTGTCTCACCGTGCAACAAAGTTCACAGTAAGTATAGGAAGCAGTTCAATAGCAATGCAGAGAGGGAAGCTGATGCTCCTGAGGACTATTTTTGTAATCCAAACATACCATTTAAATTTAATTAAAACAGAATGAAGTACAATAGTTCTGCTTCCTGACAACAACAACAGCAACTCAGACAAAGACCATGATGTGGCATTTTTTGCTTACAGCACAGGCAAACATAGCAAGATGCATCTATAATCTCCAACAGCCACAGAGGATATGCAAAGAAAGGAAAGGTCTCACTCTCAGGTGCTATAAGTTGAACATTAAAGATTGTCATGACTGAGAAATACACTTATGGCCTGCCTTAGATAAGTAAACATTGACACGAACACCTAATGCAATATTGGGCCTTGATTTATGTTCCAGAAAGTCTAGCTGTAGTTCCACACTTTCTTCAGAAAATGCCATTTTCTCCTCTGTGAGGCCTCTTGGGCAATTGTTCATCTCAAGCGCTTCCTTAAACAGCAAATCAGTTTTTCCTTACCATGCCCAAATCCCTTTAATCACTTATACCCTTTTGATATTAAAAAGAGGATAACCAAATCCTGACAAAACGCCAGAGAGGAGATTTATTATTATGACTACACTGGGCTAGCCTTCTGTGAATGAAAAGATTGCTTTAGGAGAGATGACATTAATATGCAACATCCCTTTCTACAACTGAGGCTTTCCCTCTTATTTCTTTTATCGCAAAGCTAATTTACCCTGCACATTAAGTCACTCTTAAGAGCCATCAATCAAGACTCCCATTCTCCCTCCTAGCAGAAATTTGTTTGACAAGTACCAAGGGAAAATCTTCGTTTCCTCCAAGATCTCCATGCATTTTCCTTCCAAGACCATAGAGATCAGGAGTGAACTGTGGTTCCCATATCACCAAGGGAGTGAAATCAGTCTTGGTTAAAGTCTAAACTTTAGAATATCCAATATGATGAATTATTGTTGTTAGTTGACATCACATTGACTTCAGCTAATGGTGGCCCTATGAATGAGAGACATCTAGGAGTGCTGGTTATCAACTGCCCTGCTCAGGCCTTGCAAACTCATGGCTGTGGCTTCTTTGATTGCATCTGTCCATCTGAAATGTGGTCTTCCTATTCAACACCTTTCAAACTTACTGGTTTTGTCTTCTTATGATATGTCCAAAGTAATTAGTTCAGTCATTTTGGCCTCTGAAGGTATTCAAGCTTCATTTGCTCTGGGGCCTATTTCTTTATCTTTTCGCCAGTCCATGGAATCCACAGAACTCTCCCCCCAGCACCACGTTTCAAATGCATTGGTTCTCTTCCTATCGCCTTTCTTACATTTGCTTATGGTAATCTCTCATGCAGCATTTACACCTAGTTGCTTGGCCTGAAGCCAAGGTTGAACAGAACTGTCATTTATTTTTTCTAACATTCTCAACAGCTTTTCTTTCCCCATTTCTCTTTCTCGCTCATCCAGTTCTTTGTCTTCTTTTCTTTCTCTCTTTCTCTCTCTTTCTCCATGTCTCTCCCTCCTCTTCTTTCCCACATGAGCTTTCAGAAAGGACATATCGCTTTTCCCATGGCCTGCATGTATGAACCAATCATACATAGAGAACTTTTGAAGATAGACTGTGTGTGGGCTATATTTTGCTGCCCACTACCAGTTATGTTTTTCTGCCACATGAGGCAGAAAATCCCATAACCACCGCTCCCTATCATTTGCAATAAAAATGCAATAGTATTTTGCCATAATAACAAACACAGCAGCTGTTTGCTGACTTCCCATGGCTCATAAAATCTGCTGCTTGGGGCAGCTACTTTACTTTGCCTAAAGGTAAAGCTTTTTTAATGTCAGGAGTGACTTGAGAAACTGCAAGTCGCTTCTGATGACAGAGAATTGACAGTCTGCAAGGACATTGCTCAGGAGACACCCAGATGTTTTGATGTTTTACCATTCTTGTGGGAGGCTCATGTCTCTACATGGGGAGTTGGAGCTGACCGAGGGAGCTCATCAGTGCTCTCCTTGGATTCGAACTAGCAACCTTCAGGTCAGCAACCCAGCCTTCAAGTCAGCAGTTCTGCCAGCACAAGGGTTTAACCCACTGTGCCACCAGGGGCTCCGTTAATGCTAGAACAGTCCCTGACCATACAAAATCAACCCCTAGGATTGTATGTGAGCTGCAGGTAACCCAGCCATGCTGTAAATTCAATGGCATAGTGATCAAATTGTTACACCAGACTGCAGCCACTGAAAGCTAAATCTGAAGCCACAAATGTGTTCTACAGCATATGCCTCCATTAAAAATAAACAGACTTAGCCAATTTCTAAAAGATGTTCAGAGTGAGACCCATATGGGCTTCAGTTGGAAGCATCCCAAAATGTAGTACTGTATATATAAACCTCAGTTCTAAGAAGGTAGGATCAAGCCTCCTTTTCCGGTGTTAGTCAGAGATGAAAATAAACAGCAAATATATCCTCAAATGTATGTGATTTGGAGTTTATAATTGACAGCTAGCTTCTACAAACATACCTGGAAAAACACAAGAATCCTCAAAAGCATGAAACTTGGCACTATATTTTCTTTCATCAGAAGGAATTTTATCATTGCCAGTCTACATTTAGATACTTTGACTGGTAGACACATGAGACATGACTTGAACCATCAGCCAGTCTTGTTAACAATACTAGTGTATATCTGTTTTGGTGAATGGCCAGATATAATATCAATATTTTACTGTGTCTTGATATGAAATAGCCTTTGGCCATATCTGTTCCCATTTCAAGACAAATTGGAGTGGAGGCAAAACCAATAATCTCTTATTTGGATCTTACTGTTATTTTTTAAAAAGTGTAATATCAAAAGCTGAGCAATGCAGTGCAGATATCCAGTTTTGCCTTCTCTGCTCTGATCTTCCAGTGCAGAGTGTTGTGAAAAAAATAGGCATTCACTTGCAAGAATGAATAGATGCTCTAAATCCGAAACAGGTTTCTAGCTGGCTTGCATGCTGCGTGGTGAACTTGACCTTGCACGGTGAGAGAGCAATGCCATCCCCTTCAACCACTTTTGAATCAAAGGCTGTTGGTAGGAAATGGATTACAAGATAAACATTCAAAGGCAAGAAGTGACTAGAATGAGAAAAAATACCTGAGACTCGCCATGGCAAGCAATCAGCTCTGCTTGTGACCTTCAGCAAACTGAGTGGTCAGAGTCTTTACTTTGTTACTTCTTTTGTGACAGTAAAAGAGGGATGAGAGGTCATTTAGGCTTTTTTCTGTACTATGGTCCAGGAAGTATTCAATCCTCCAAGGAAAAATGAGAAACTAAAGTACCGGTATTATATGGAAAGCTTTGGGAAGAATTATATTAAAGCTCTCAGTAATTTGCATCTCCTTTGGCTATATTCTCATGTATACCTAACCAGGGGCGTTTTTGCACTGCATAATTATAGTACTTTGATTCCATTGCTGCATCTCATGTAATCCTGAGCTCTTTCTGAGAATTCTAAATATTCCTCTGTAAACTGCAAATCCCAGGATTCCATAGGGCAGAACTATGGCATATAAGGTGCAACAATTGCACTATTATTCTGTCATGTGTATTAAGGTACATGGATAAGTTTGTGTGGGATCACTACTAGGTGTGTAAGAGAAAAATATTCACCCTGGTTAATTTCAACCCACAGGCTGAGTAATTGAGGGAATTAAGGTCAACAACTTTTGGGCCACTCCTGAAGGAGTATAACTGGGGAGTTTTTGTTGTATGTCTTTGGGCTTACTCAGCATAAGCTCCTAGTTTGCAGCCGATTTGATACTGGTACGTTTGTCTTCCATGCTCGTTTCCATGAACCAGAAACGAAGATTGGAAGAAGATATATTTTCTGATGGAAAGCATTGCATGAATGAAAAGCAAAGACTATACGTGAGTTTGATACAGTCCCCAAGTTACAAACAAGGTAGGTTTGTTCTTAAGTTGAATTTGTATGTCAGTCAGAACAGGTACATTTCTTAAGTATATCTCCAGCTACATTTATATATATGTATGTGTGTGTGTGTAATGGTTTTCCCTGACATTAAGCCTAGTCATGTCCAACTCTGGGATTGATACTTATCTCTATTTCTAAGCCAAAGAGCCACCTCCAAGGTCATGGGGCCATAGGCATGACTGCATGGAGTGCCGTTACCTTCCTGCTGGACTGGTACTTATTGATCTACTCACATTTGCATGTTTTCGAACTGCTAGGTTGGCAGAAGCTGGGGCTAACAGCAGGAGCTCACCATTCTCCCCTGATTCGAACTGCTGACCTTTAAGTCAGCAAGATCAGCAGCTCAGCGGTTTAACCCACTGTGCCATCGGGGGCTCCAAACATATGTGTGTGTGTGTGTGCTTTCAATAGCATAGGGAAGGGTTAACACCCTTGTTATATTTGTTTTGCTGCCTGTGTCCCTGTTCAAAAGATTTCACTGCATTTTCTGTCCCTATGATAATTGGATTTTGAAAAATTTGGCTTGTTGTGGAAACAAGGATTGATGGGAAAGCTTTAGTTGGGAAACTTTTACCCCACGATTATTCTTTCAGGGGTTAATTTCCTTTCATAGGGGTAGATTTCTCTCAGTCCCGTTCTTAACCATGAGCCATTTGTAAGTCGGATGTTTGTAGCTTGGGGACTGCCTGTATACCAACTTGTTTCTTCTCTCTGAAGGACAAGAATAGGATTTTTGAGATCCCCGGAGGCATGCTCTATTAGATTCCCCTCACAGATTTAAATCTAGACAGAGGCTCTGTCACCCTGAGGAGTTGTAAATAATTTTTTCCCAAATTTCCATCCATCAATTGTACAGCTTCACTTTACAAGCACAAAAACAGCAAGGGGAAAAAACATGGCCCAATAAATCCATTGCTTTTGCCACTGAGATACTCTCCCCACAGGCATTTTAATATATTGGGACAATAACTGTTCTACACTGTTTTTAAAAGGACCATAATGCCGGAAAACAGAAATGATGTGTTTTGAGGCCCTTTCACACTACACAATTATAGCACTATAGTACTAATATTCCACTTCTTTTATCCAGATAATTATTGTTTTTGTAGATTAGTGAGGCACAAATCTCTTTGGCTTGACATTCTAAATGCCCCTCCCTAAACACTCCACCAGGGCCAGTGTAGTATAGTGGACTAAGACTCCAAGGTTCAAATCCTCAGCCACAGAGGCAGGCAAAGCAAATAAATCTTGCCAAGAAAAACCTATGGTAAATTCACTTTAGGATCACCATAAATTAGAAACAACTTGAAGGTGCACAATAACAACAATGAGTATTGCTGCAATGTATAGCTTCAAGCTGTATTATTATTATTATTATTATTATTATTAATATCATCATCACCATCATCATCATCATCATAGGGGAGAAATAAAATCTAGTGAAATTTGGGGAAGACATGGTCTTGTTGATTTATTCTTGGTTGGAGGATGGATTCTATCAATGTATGACATGCTTTCATATCTTAGGTTGTGAAAGGAAAAGGTGAACTTTCACTTTCCCCAGTCATTAAATTGGAATGTTTCTCTCTTAGCCTACCTAAATATACAATAAAATTGCAACCGTAACATCAAATGTACTATCCATGGTTAATAAATCATTGAATGCATCATACAAGACATAAATAACAACAATTATGGAAAGAGGAAAACGTGATATAGTTCAGCTGAATGTAATGTTAATTAAACAAAGGCATTGTTGAATTGAGGGAAGAGGCGCCGAGTAAGTATAGAGTCTTTAGAGGAATATATTTTTTGTGTTAGGAGTAACTTGAGAAACTGCAAGTTGCTTCTGATGTAAGAGAATTGGCTGTCTGCAAGGGCATTGCCCAGGGGATGCCTGGATGTTTGATATTTTACCATCCTTGTGAGAAGCTTCTCTCAGGTCCCCACATGGGGAGCTGGAGCTGACAGAAGGCGCTCACCCGCTCTCCCCAGATTTGAACTGCCAACCTTCCAGTCAGCAGTCCTATTGGTACAAGGGTTTAACCCATTGCAGGCTCTAGAGGAATAATGATTCATCAGTTTTTAGAGTCATCAGATCCACCTCTTTACACAGTAGTTGTTATAATCTTTTAATGCTGCCATGTGAAATATTGGGCAATTTTTCAAAGCCCTGCTGCACATATGAAACTGGAAATTTCTCACTGACCTTTACATTTGAACAGATATGAGTAGGACTGCTTTACAAGAAAGCTTAATAGAATCACTAGAGGCAGGGAAAATCAGTACCGAGATGCTGGAAGGGGATAATTCATTTTCCCCTTGCCGATTTTTCTCAAATAAAATTTCCTTCTGATACAGATGTATTTGAAAGCAGGAACTGACACTTCTATACATTTAAGTTGATCTTTGTTTCTCATTTGTCTCTATCATTAGTTTCTTCCATTTCAACATGAGTTTATTATGACTCACTTAAAAGCGTGCATAAAAATATGTATCTGCGTTTTTCTATGCCTCTCCTCCAGATATATTTTTACAAGCTACTTTCCTTATATCATACTTTACATTTTCCATGGATGGGTGCCTTGTTGTGCCCTTTCCCCTCAATATGCACACTGATCTATGGGGGACTGTTCAGAGAATTAGGCTGCACAATCCTGAGACCCATGAATGTCAAAAGATAGCTTTGCGGAGTATTTTTGGATGATGGATCTTAGAATCCCCTAACCAGCATAGCCTTTCCCAATCTTCCTTCTCATCGCTACTGTTGTTTTAAAACAAAATGCAGATGATCTTAATTATCATTTCTCTCTATCCTGTCTAATTGAGGCTTTAGGCTCTATTCCTAAACACACTTACCTGGCAGCAATTCCCACTGTAAACCCTGGAATATTTTTCTTGATCATTGTGTGTAAAGTGGCGGCTCATAAGAAAGCTTATTTTCCTTGCCCTTGTATAACCGCTAGACCTGCAAGGGCTTCCCCCAAGTATGCAGCTCCCATTTTGATTCATGTAATTTATGTAATTATCACATTAATTTCTATTTAACCGATCCATTATAAGTTTTAAATTATTTTAATTAAAACTCAGCTGAACTCCGGCGGTTGTTCCCCATTAACTCCTAACAGATGTCTGAAAGGGACTTGTCTGCTAATGATTTTTTTACGCAAATTAGATTAGGTGGAAGGGACTTCTTTTGCCAAAATGAGGCACTTGTAAAACCCAATTTGTACCTAAAAAGCAAGCTTTTCACATAACGACATCTGGCAACCTGCAGATTAATTTAGGATCAGGGTACGCATTTTTAATCAACCGGAGGCTCAAACCTCCAATACAGGATTAGGATGCAGTACTTAAGTGCCATAAAGATCACAGCCATTTGGAAGTGAACATCCCTTCAAATTATGGCCACCGAATTTGATGTGTACATCTACCTTTAAGCCTACTGAAAGCTGGATGTGATTTGTATCAAGTCCAAGGTTATTATTCTCCTTGAGACCTGGAAGGAAGGTTGAAGCAATTTACAAGGTGTAGCCACAATTATAAGGTGTAATTAGTAAGAAAGTAAAGCTGGAATTGTCATCAAGGATTATGACCAAGAGAAGTAATATAGTCTACAGCAGTGCTTCTTAAACTAACTAGTGGGGGGGGGGGGCAACAGGAAGGTTTTTGCCCCAGAGTGCCAGGGACTGGCACCATAATAATCTAATTTAATCTAATCTAAATCTAAATATATAAATATAATATAAATATAATATAAATCCATAATAAAAGCGAAAACCTGTATGTGTGTATGTGGCATGGATGTCTGCTCACACAGACAGCCTCCAGCTTCCACAAATAGGCTACATTTCCCAGGGTTAAAAATCTAGCAAGTCACTCTTTTCCACTGACATTGTGGTTACAGCGAGAGCCATGAAAATGCAGCCCAAACCCTGCCGATGTCCTTCCCAAACACTACAGCCCACCACCCAATGAATGCTTTCATTTGGGGACAATTTCCTCCTAGATTTTGCTTTTTCTTTCACCACTGGCAGGCATCCCAGGGTTCTCCATTGCTGTGGAATTTGCATGGCCCCGCCCACTGCCCCTTTCCTTCCCAATCTCTCTGCATAACAAACAGAGCAGAACTGAGCTACAACTAAACTTACTGGAGGAGTTTGGGATTGACTCCACATGCTGGAAGTTGTAGTTCACCCTGCATCAAGTCAGAGCACTGTCACTCCTACTGGAGAATATACAGGAGTTGTAGTTCACCTACACCCAGAACGCTATGAACCGAAATAATGATGGCTCTCGGCCAAACTTACCATGCAGACCCAATAGGCCCAGATTTGACTACTGGTGGGTTTGGAGGGTAACTGGACTGGAAGTTCAGGAGTAGTAGGTACTACGATTTATAGTTCACCTGCAATGAATGAGCATCACACTTGGCACACAAAGCCCCCATAATCAATACAACATATTGGACAAGTTTGGGGAAAAGGGAGTTATACTTCACTTGCAACCAGATAAACACGCCTCATGACCTACTGAACATACTGCAGGTATTTGTGGGAAGGGCCCTTGATTTTGGGAGTTGTAGTTCACCCCAAAGACCACTGAACCCAGCCAATGACGAATCTAGACTTGGCACACAGACTGAACTTGGCACACAAACTGAATATTGCCTGCTGTGAATACTGATAGATATTTCAGGACAATTACCCCAGGAATCTGGAAATTGCAGTAGTTCACCCCCATCCACAGAGTACTGCACCACACGATTCTGGGAATTGTAGTTCACCCACTCCAAACAGAATACATAACATTAAAAGACAAATAATACCATTCTCAAATGACCCAGGCAACGCCGGATCCCCAAGCTAGTAAAATAATAAAATAATAATGAAACTCTCTATTTGTATATCATCACCATCTCCCCGTAGGGACTCAGGGCGGCTCACAAAAAGCACTCAATAGTGCAACAATATACAAAATACAACAAGGTACGGAGCCCCGGTGGCGAAGTGTGTTAAAGCACTGAGCTGCTGAACTTGCAGACCGAAAGGTCGCAGGTTCAAATCCCGGGAGCGGAATGAGCACCTGCTGTTAGCTCCAGCTTCTGCCAAGCTAGCAGTTCGAAAACATGCCAATGTGAGTATATCAATAGGTACTGCTCCGGCGGATAGGTAACAGCGCTCCATGCAGTCATGCTGGCCACATGACCTTGGAGGTGTCTACGGACAGCGCCGGCTCTTCAGCTTAGAAATGGAGATGAGCACCAACCCCCAGAGTCAGACATGACTGGACTTAACGTCAGGGGAAACCTTTACCTTTACCTGCACTTTGAATTGTGCCCAAAAACTTGTCAGCAGCCAGTGGAGCTATTTTAATAGGGTATGGTATACCATATCTATGCCCATCAGCTACAACTGCTCCTTTCCATGAAACCTACTGCAGACCAGCATCCAGTATCTCACAGATTAGTACTGGTCCACAGACCACCACTGACATACAGTATCTTGCAAAGGTATTTCACTCACCCCGCCTGCTTTGATGCTCAAAGAGTTGAACATGTTGTGCCAAGGAGTAACACTGTTGATTAAATCTATTTCTATTCCAGGTTGAAAAACAACCAAATATCGGAAAATTCAAGCAGGGAATAAATCCTCCTACAAAACACTGTGTATTGTAGATACTGTTTTAAACCATTTCAAATCATTCCTGACTTTTATTATTTTTCAAAACCCTATCCTAAATTGTTTTAGACTATTTTAAATTGAAGTTTCACTGCTTCTACTTTGCTCTGAGATCTTTGGGAATATGACCTATAAATAAATAGATATTTTGAAATATTCAGATCCTTATGCACTGGCAATGATAGAAGCAGACTCTACATTATTGGAAATGGATAGACTAAGCTCTGATTCACATGTGCACATCCATCACTGCATGAAAGTAGCACTCTTGCATGTTTGTACAGCAATGATATATAACATTAACATTCAAATATCCATATCATGTTACCTTAATATATTAATTAATATATAGACAGGCCCTATATCCTATAATACTAATAGGTAAAGGTTTTCCCCTGGTGTTAGGTCTAGTCGTGTCTCACTTTGGGAATTGATGCTCATCTCCAGTTCCAGCCGAAGAGCCGGTGTTGTTTGTAGATAGCTCCAAGGTCATGTGGCCAACATGACTGCATGGAGCGCCATTACCTTCCCACTGGAGCGGTATCTATTGATATACTCACATTTGCATGTTTTCGAACTTCTAAGTTAGCAGAAGCTGGGGCTAACAGCGGGAGCTCACCCAGCTCCCTGGATTCAAACCTACTACTAAAACTACTATTACAACTATTGACAGTTGTTAGATGTTTGCTTTATACTGTATATTATATGTGGTTATTTTAATACTGCTGAAATTGTTTATATGAATTTTGTTGTGTTATATTTTAATTATATTGAACTCGGACTTGTCCCTATGTAAGCCGCCCCAAGTCCCTTCGGGGAGATGGAGGCGGGATATAAAAATAGTTATTATTATTATTATTATTATTATTATTATTATTAAACATAGGGCAACATCCTACTCATGAATTATGATGACATTGGTATGGTAGAAGGCATTACTTGTGGATAGACTCAAGGAAAGCACAGCCCTGCTGTTCATGATTCCATGACCTGGAGGTTTATAATTTTTGAATCACCATAATTTGAAGTCAACTTGACAGCATTTAACATCAACAACAGAGTCTGACTCCTGCCATTACAATTCATGTTTACAATCATTATTCATTAAATAACCAGAGGTCCTCATTTCCAAATCTACCTTTGGAGCAGTGTTCCCCCCTTTCCCCTCACAACCTTTCCTATGTTACCTGGATAGCAGGGATAGGGCCTTCCTTGTGGATGTCTGTCGCATTGAGCTACTGGAAAAGTGCTAGATGCATCCCCACTTGTCATTCAGTCCTTATCATTCCAGATGCCATCTTTGGAAGCATACCCAGATCCAAGGCAGAATTTGGGAAACTAATTTTAGCGAACATGCTGAAGCCATCCATCTCTGAATTGTGGTGATGCAAGTCTCAGCATGCTATGACTGTTATTATATTCATTTTTTAATCTAATATCCCAAGCTCTGTATGTTGGGCAGCCTAAACTGAGCTAATTCAGATCTAATATGAACAGTGTTGATAGTCAGTTTAAAGAGTGCACCAGAACCATTTCCATTATTCTGGCAATTGGAAAAGGTTAAAACAGTTTGCTACGCGTTCATGTACCCAGGCTCCTGACTGAGCAAAGAAACAAAATAGCAACTCAAATGCAAAGTGAGAGATGATAGGGTAGCTATCATTAAATATGTAAAGGAAATGTGTGAACGTGTTTTCTGTTATTCAGAAGAGTGTGGATTCAAATTGCAAGAAAATGGATTCAATTAAAACATTATTTACGGTAAGAATTGTTGAACAGTAGAATACACTGCTCCTAGGGCTGGTTAACTCATCCTCTTTGGAGATTTTTTTAAAAAGAAGTAGGTTGGGCATCTTTTTGGAACTCTGCAATTATATATGGCAGGAGGTTGGATTAAATGGCCCTTGAGGTGCCTTCCAACTTGTAAGAGTCTATGCTTGAACCATACCAATATTATATTCATAATTAGTGCCCGCAATGCTAATTTCCTTTACTAAGGAACAAACTATCTGAGAATGTTCAGCCTGCAAGTATTTTAACAAATGACCACAAGAATGTGCTCTACATGGCTGTGGCACCAACTGTCCTCCTACACTCAGCCCTAAAATCAGGACACAGCCTTCCCAGATATGCTGGGAAAATGTTAGTTTCAGTAAGAAACAAAGAAGCAAGTGGGAAATGTCTGTAGTCAACTAGAGTCAAACAATGGTTGTATTATGAAACTACACAGTGGTGTTAGTTGCTTGATCCAAAGGGATATTTATCTGGATGTTTGACCTTCAAAGCCATTGCATGGATAATACCAAAGATTCTAACAGAGTCACAGGAATAAGACAAACTTATCCTAAAATCCTTTTTAAAAGATTGGATTATTTCCCAGTGTGGAACAAGAAAAAGTGGACCTGAAATAATAGAAATCATGGCATTTACTCTTGAAGAACTTGTAACCATATTGCTTTTATTTGTTCTTTTAAATCAGTGGTTTTCTGCTGCTTTATATTATTTTGCTTCTTTACTAGATCACAACTCTATTTCCACTCCAGTCCCCAGGAGCTTTCAAGGGCAAGGAAAGATAGCTCACCTCTGACCAATAAACAGTATGTGAAATGTGGGGGAGTCTCTTGTGTTTCATAAAATTAAAGTATTGTTGTTCTCAGCTATGAAAGAGGGAAAATGTTGACATACTACAGTCTTCTCTCAAACTATTCAAATTCTCCTGATGCATCTCTGGACCTAACAGAGGGGAATTGTATGCAAAAATGAAAGCAGTTGTCCACAAAACAAGAATATTCTGCAAGCCACTGAAACAAGACAACATATACCCCCATAGAGTACATGTTATCCTCAAGGCCATTTTTTCACCTTTTTGGAAGCATAATTTCCAACCAAATGTCATTGTGGGGGTTATGTGGACTACAGCAGAGCCCAGGATAGTTGTGGCAGTTTCAAGGTGGAATTGGACCCTCAACATACTGAAATTGCACAAACTAAGTTAGTAATTTCTAATGGGCCAGAGACCAGAACAACCTTTGCAAGAACTCAGCAAAGGAAATGTCTTCAGCTCAGCTTCTTTTTGAACTCAGCAGAGATTTACATTATATGCAGTGCAGATGTGAAAATCCATCACTCTCCTTTTTGTTGCTCAGAATCCCCACTGGGTTTTTTTTTCCATCCCAGTTTTATATCAATTGTCCTATTGATTTTTCTCTTCACTCCCAATAATTAGGATTTTATAACGAAAGTACACTTGTTCTATGTATTTTCACAAATATGTGCATTTTAATGTTGAGTTGTTTAACCAGACCAAGCCTCTTTCTCTCTTCTCTCCATCACTTTTTCTCACCTTGACATCTTAATCTTTTGTACTTACCAAGGGTTTGGTTTCATCCTCATCTTTGAAATAATGAAGCTGTTCCCCTTTAAGTACGAACCAGCGTGTGTGCCAAGTCTTCACAAAGCCTCCTTGCTTCCTTAGCCACCCACACTTAATGGCAACATGCCGTCCTTGGCTCAGCTGGGGACTCTCCACAGAGCCATTGTGCTCTTCCATAATGAGGCCAGCAGATTCTCCTGGTTAGAGAAAAGAAGGGATGGAAGAAAAGCTACATTAATTTGTTGTCCACACAGTAAACCATCATTTTAAAGTGGAACACTCAATCACACGTGACAAAGAGAGCAACAAATGTGGCTTGGATTGTTCAGCTGTGCTTCTTGTAAGCACTATGAGTGCATTCCCAAGGCCAATTCTACATGCCCAGATGTTGATGAACACTCTACAATTACAAATGCTGTATTCTATTATAGCTGTCATGGCAACACCATGTGGAATTTTGGAAATTGTGGTTTGGTGAGGCACCGGAGCTCTTTGGCTGAGAAATCTAAATGTCCCATATGAAACTCCAAATTTCAGAATAGCACAGAAATCAAACTTGGAATCATAACATTATAATTGCATAATGTGGATGAGCCCTATGAACTCTCTTCCAAAGTTAGTTTTTATTTGGAATGTAGCAAAGTACAATTCAGTCACCTAACAGAGGATATACTATGGCAGAGTTAGGCAACTGTGACCCTTCTCATGTTTCTAGCATTCAGCTGTGATTAGCCAACATTGCTTATGGTAAAGGATTAGCATAGCCCCAAAACATATGTAAGTAAGATATAATGTATAAGAAGATTTGAAAGATATACTGCCATGATAACCTATATGCTTTCCTTTCTACCAGGGTAGCTCTCAATCTGAGAAATATTGGCTGGTTGCTGATGCCACTTTGCTATGTGATATCATCAAACAGCCAATGGATGGAGAAAGATACTCCAAATCAGCAGCCCAAATGATCTAAGAAACCCAAGAAAACCTAGCTGCTTTAGGCATGGAAGCAATTTATGACATTTGTATACTACCTTTCCATAGCTAAGGTGAGAACCTATGACAATGGTTGTCGGAATTCACAAGTCCATTTAAGAGACTTTAAAATATTAGGCTACATGATATGAAGAGTCATATAGATTTTGGATGTCCTATGCATAGGTGACTCTTGTTATGTGAACAGGGTTTTTGCTGAAGAGGAAAACAAATGTTGGGAGAATGCAGAAAACATCTGTGAATTGTTTTGAGGGGGGCTGTTTTTGCTTCTTTGGCACAGGAAGCTTTAAGGCAAAAAAAGCTGGGCTAAATTAAAGAGGTAAAAGTGGAAATGAAACCAGACACAGTTCACGTAGAATGCATTTGGGTGTGCAAAGGATTTTCATCCATATTCAAAGTCTCCAGATGCTGTACAAATTTTCTTGAGTGCCTTTACATATTTGCTTTATAGTCACCCAAACTCTAATCAAGGACAAGTGGCTCATCATTGTCTTTCAGAAACTGTTTTATTCTATGCAAATAAAATCATGTGTTTTCTATTTAATCTAACATAAACCAAAAAAGGAACAAAATCATGCTGCAATCATCATGCTGGTAAAAGAGGTGTACCAACAAACCTAAGGCTCCCCCTGCCAAAAACCTCGACATTTTTAAAGATATGGCTACTAAAAAGTATGGTTTTAAAGTATGAGAAAAAAAAAGGTGAGAAATGAAGGAAGAAAAATACATGAAGGAAATGAAGGAAGAAAAAGGAAATGAACTGTAGGGGTACTGTGCTTTATAGACTTCATGGAGGAAGGGACCATTCTAACCAGATGGTTGGTGAAATGTCTGATCAGGAGCTGAGAACCTCAACTGAGTGGAAAGCACCGAAAAAGCCTCAGTCAGCACTGGGTTTAGGAGCAGCATGCCCCAGAGACCACTTCAACACATTGACTGACAACTGGTGGCTCTTATGAAGTTGACATAAAGTTTTAGCCACCCCAAGTGCTGTGGGCTCTATTTAAGAAGCAGAAAATGGCAAAACCACCTCCGAATATTCCTTGCCTAGGAAAAGCCTATTAAATTCATGGAGTTTCCATACATTGACAATCACCCTGAAGGTGAATACACAAAGACATATCCAGTTTGCCAAACCCTATCCCCTCCCTTGCAAATTCAGCACCTTTAGTGGATCATTTAAAGTTCAGAGTAAAATCCAGAATGGACTAAAGCAACTCTCTCCCAACCATGTCTTGAATGGATTGGTGCTGCTTGGAGGTGCTATAACTCTTGGAAAAGACATTTGCTTGATGTCAGCAGTGAGCATGTGTGTGCTTTATGGTCACTATTGAATAAATATAAGCAAAAGGTGGGAGTAAATGAATGCCATGAATAGAGGTGAGAGCAATGACATATTAGACATTGCTGAAGCTAATGTCTAATATGTCACAAGAAGAAAACAAAGAGGGTGAGGATTGTTGAGGTAAGTAGACCTGTATTTCAGATATATATGTGATTGTCTGAAAGTTCAGGGTGGTTAATTATTATCAACTTTCAGGAACCTGTGCCTGAAAAAATATCTTGAAGCCAATTTTCTCTTTCAATCAAAATACTTTACAACTTGTCCTCATTATTTAATTCCATTTATTATCACTTGCTTTGCAACTATCAGTATATGCCCTAGCCTTGTGCCTTATTTATCTGTTTTGTTCTTCTTCATTGTCAGAATTGCATCATTTTCCTCTTGCTGCTGCTACTGTTGTCTAGTTAACCTTCTTTGGAATATTCCTTTTGCAAACTTTTCTTCAACTGAATGAAATCTGTCATCACCTTGCATTATACATCTAGCAACCCAAGCAGATGTGACTAGAAGTTCTTTTGATGTGGTGCTAAACAGTACAGAAAATCTGGATCCTAATGTAGTGTAACAAAGATCCATTTGTTCCAAGAACTTTAATTACATCTTCCAAAGAATAAGCCAAGAAATAATCTTTCCAATAAAATGTTCTTTGAAATCAATGACACACACGCACACACACACCAATATCAGCTTTCACAGTAAATAATGTCTTGATGCAATTTGAGCCCCTAATTTAAACACATTGGATAGCAAGGGCTGCTTCATACTTCATGCTAGAGTTACAATGGAACAGGGGAACTATAAGGGACTTAAATAATTCAAATGTAGGATAAAGTAGTAGTGATAGATTCCTCAATTCCTGATTGCTCAAAACCACAGTACACAACTGATTCATTACTCATTTATGAAAAGACTCCAACTATTCCTTCATTAGTATGGCTTAGGAAAGAAATTTTATCTTTTCTCTCTATCCTTGCACACAAAGACAAAATGCCTCAATAACTTTCTCCCCTCTGCTGCAAGGGAAAGATTCATACCCAAGTCTGTGACAGTAATAATAAGACCAAGGCCCCTTCTACACAGCTCAATAAAATCCGACATTATCTGCTTTGAACTGGAATATATGGCAGTGTGGACTCAGATAACCCAGTTCAAAACAGGTACAGTATAGTCTAACTTATCCAACATTCGCTTATCCAATGTTCCGGATTATCCAACACAGTTTGCCTCCTGCCAGGATCCACAGCTGTTTCTCTAGGCAGCAAGGACTGAAGTTTTTAGGGATTTAATGTCTGAAAATGTTGTTACTTGAAGTTCATTTTATGCAATTCTATCTTTATTTGTAGTCAATTTATCAGCCAATGCTTTTTTAGTTAATGTTTTCAATATATTGCGATATTTTTGGTGCTAAATTAGTAAATACAGTGTTCCCTCACTTATTGATGGGTTAGGTCCCAGGACTGCCCACAATAAGTGAAAATCCTCGAAGTAGGGACACTATATTTATTTTAATATTTCTACATTATTTTAGTAGTTATACACTATTTTAAGTCTTTATCAACCAATTGTGTGTTGATAAATCACCTCCTTCTCCCGTTGCCGCTTGGGCTCCTTTTCTCTCTTTGGCTTCTTCTTCCTCCCTTCCTTAGGCTGTAAATTGTAACTTTTTATGATTTATAATAGTCTTTTAGAGTTTATTGAAAAACCGCAAAACAGCGAATCCACGAAAAGTGAGCCGCAAAGTAGTGAGGGAACACTGTACATTAATTAATTACTACACAACGTTCCCATGTATTGAACTGCGTTTTCTGTCAATTTGTTGTAAAACATGATGTTTTGGTGCTTAATTTGTAAAATCACAATGTAATTTGACATTTAATAGGCTTTTTCTTAATCCCTTCTTATTATCCAACATTTTTGTTTATCCAACGTTTTGTTGGCCCATTCATGTTGGATAAGTGAGACTCTACTGCAGGGGTCCCCAAACTTTTTAAGCAGAGGGCCAGTCCACAATCTTTCAGACTGTTGAGGGGCCGAATTATCATTTGAAAAAAAAAATACAAACAAATTCCTATGCATACTGCACATGTCTTATTTGTAGTGCAACAACAACAACGAAAGAACAATACAATATTTAAAATTGAAAACAATTTTAACCAACATAAACCTATTAGGATTTCAATGGAAAGTGAGGGCCTGCTACTGGCCAATGAGATAGTCAAGTTAATTAGGATTGTTGTTGTTGTTGTGTGCCTTCAAGTCATGTCAGACTTTGGCCGAGCCTAAGTCTAAAATTAATTATTTATTTACTGCATTTATTTACTACATTTATATCCCGCTCTTCTCACCCCGAAGGGGACTCAGATCAGCTGTATGTACATACAATATATTATATTATTAGCATAGCACAATATTAGCATTATATATTACTATATTGAACTATACCACTATACTATTATATAATATGTAATATATAACATATAATTAATATTATTATATGGTATTACTATTGGTATTATATTGTATAACATAAGATTATTATCAATATTATATGTATATAGAATATATTATATTATAAAACTGATATAAAAATATTATATTATAAAACTGAGGGCGGGGGCCAGGTAAATGACCTTGGAGGGCCGCATCTGGCCCCCGGGCCTTAGTTTGGGGACCCCTGCTCTACTGTATTGTGGAATTTTCTGCCCTGATATTCTGGGTTATATAACTGTGTGGAAGGGCCCTAAGATAGCAATAACAAGGAAAATGGAAAGGCAGAGGCATTGATGAAGAAAAGGTGACAGACCAAGGATATAGTCACCCAATGACCGGATTGGGATTGGTTCTCAAGGCTAAGAAAATCCCTTGTGTCATTCTTCTTCCACAGCTAAGAGTCAACCATTCATGGAATAGGCAGTTCATAATTCTTCCCCTGTTGCTATCAATGCCATTCCTTTCCTATTTGTTCAGACCTGGGACCCTTTCACATGACATCATTATAGAATAGTGACTCCTTTTTAACTCCCATGTATCGATTCTATGAAATCCTAGAATTTGCCACTTAGAAAGGAATATTGATTCTTCTCAGCCATAGAACGTTAGTGCCTCACCCACCTCAGGATTCCACGAGATGCAGACATGAGTTAAAGTGGAATCATAATGTTACAACTGTATAGTGAGAAAGAGATCCAGGACTATGTGAATTTGCTTACAAAATGCTTGTTCCTGCAAGAGACGCCCAGGTGGCTTAGGGTCATGTTCAGAGTCTACAAAACTTGTGGTTTGGAGTACGACTTTTGAAATCCCCCAGACAGATGTGACCATTCACCTTGGACATGATATAAAGCCAAATCAGAATATCAGGAGGAAAATCTATAAAAGAAATTATTACAAAAACAAATAACTGATTTTTTTTAAATCGCCTTAAACACTAGCAGAACAAAAACAAAAAGACTGTAGCAAGGGAAAATTAAAAAGTAGAATGAGAAAAAACCCATACATCTCTGAAAGACCAAATGAAGTGACAGCAGCAGAAGGACAGAGTCTCCTGACCATAGTCAAGAAGTTCTGTCTTAACCACATTTGTTTCAGATCCTGTCTTGTAGATCTAAGAGGACAGTCCCAAGTCATCTTAAATCAATCTGGAATTCCCCCTTCCCCAGTTCAAGTCAAATCTGCATTTCAATTTGAAGATCCAGAGATTTCATAGAATCATAGAATAGTAGAGTTGGAAGAGACCTCATAGGCCATCCAGTCCAATCCCCTGCCAAGAAGCAGGAAATCGCATTCAAAGCACCCCCGACAGATGGCCATCCAGCCTCTGCTTAAAAGCCTCCAGAGAAGGAGCCTCCACCACAGATTTGGGCCTTGGCTTGGATGGGGAAATCTGTTGAATCCCATCACGCCTGAGCACTAGTGCAATGGTCCAAGATGACGGATTTTGTAGTCCCTCAACATCTAAAGGGCTACAAAGCCTGCACTACTACGCTTGGCAAGAATTTAGGGAACAACATTTGTGCTCCATTCTTGTTCATTCTTGTTCACTGACTATAAAGGCTGTTCAACAGTGGAACTCACTGCCTCGGAGTGTTGTGGAAATTCCTTCCTTGGAGGCTTTTAAACAGAGGCTGGAAGGCCATCTGTCGGGAGTACTTTGATTGTGCTTTTCTTGTATGGCAGAATGATGTTGGACTAGATGCCCCATGTGGTCTCTTCCAGCTGTATTATTCTATGATCTATATCAAGCAAAGTGCAGTGTAGCAGGTGCAATATGTGCTTGTTGTGCAACAACAAGCTCCCCCTGTAGCTGGAATCGAGCATAACCTCCTGAAGCCGGAAGTTGGAAAATGTTGAATTACCTCTACTGTCTGTCTGTATGTGTGTTGTATGTCTAATAATGGCATTGAATGTTTGCCATGTATATGTGCATTGTTATCTGCCCTGAGTCCCCTTCAGGGTGAGAAGGGCAGAATATAAATACTGCAAATAAATAATAGATAAATAAATGGACTGCAGGATCAGAGACAAGAGGAATCAAGCCCCCTAAAAAAAAACTAGAGTGGTAAACCCTCCTTCCAACAAATGATCTGGTAGAATTGGACGACCACAGTTTCTGTGTAGTTCAACCTCCTCAGGCAATATCAATGAGAAGTGTACTAAATGGTTGAGCACTAAGAAATATTAAGGCTATTTGTAATCTCTATCTTGTGCACCATCCCTTGGGACTGTGTAGCACTGAACACAGTGCTTAAAAAGTATTCTTATTTAAGTATTTTTCAATTATAAGGTATCAGGAACATAATGTAGCGTCTCCCTGCAAGTACCTGGCTGCCAAGGTCAAGGAGTTCCCTGACCTCAAAAACAGATCTGCAGGCTATGGATAAATAAATACATTCATTTGTACTTTATCTTCTTATTATAATTGGAGGAGGAGTGAGATGGATAAATTGTAATTTTCACAAGGTAGCAAACTAGATAAAAATCAAAGTGGAAACTCATTCTGTGAGGTTTTTGGCTCCTGGAGAGAGGAAGACATGGATGCTTGCTGTTGCCTACATTAAGTGCCAAATTAGTGTCATTCTTCTGATGAACACGGCCCCAGGCAAAATCACACTCCTGGGAACTCTGAAAGCTTTAATTGTCTAACACGGGCAATATACCTTCCAGAGGTCATACCTACAACAGCGTCGATTGCTGAGGAAGTCTGGCGAAGCATCCGGACACGTGGGCATCAAAGAAATTAGCCCCTGCAGCTCAGCAGTTTGTCACTTCGTAAAATATTAATGCAGATAGCATGTTTACAAATAAAAATGACAGCCATTTTTTGCACTACAGGAATTTCTCATAAGATATTTTTCTACATGGGCTTCAACTGTAAGGAGTTGACACAATGTTTTGTAGTCCATGCTGGTTCCTTCGATTCAGTCCAGATAAATAATCGGGGCAGCTGCAGAATCAGTGCAAAGACAAAACTATACATAATATTTGTCACAGCTGAAAGCACCCCGCTTCAATTCCTAAAGCTTTTCCCCAGAATGTGTAAAATCACTGTCTGACTTCATGCCATTTGCAAAGGATGGAAGAAAGCACAATGTGATGTTGTCACAATACAAGAGAGACAAAAGGAGTCCTACATGCTGCATTCAATCGAGGAGGCCATTTTATTTACCCTACCTATCAATCTCTTTAGATGGTAAAGTTGACTTTCTGATTTAAATGCAGAGGGATGTGCTGGAATAAGATGTACAGTAGAGTCTCCCTTATCCAACATAAACGGGCCGGCAGAACATTGGATAAGCGAAAATGTTGGATAATAAGGAGGGATTAAGGAAAAGCCTATTAAACGTCAAATTATGTTATGAATTTACAAATTAAGCACCAAAAACACCATGTTTTACAACAAATCGACAGAAAACCAGTCCAAAACATGGTAATGTCATGTAGTAATTACTGTATTTATTAATTTAGCACCAAAACATCACAATATATTGAAAACATTGACTACAAAAACACTGGCTACTAACAAATTGACTACTAATAAAGACAGAATTGCATAAAATGAATTTACAGTAGCAACATTGTCGGAAATTAAATCCATAAAAAGTTCAATCCTTGCTGTCTAGAGAAACAGCCGTGGAAAGGGGTGGGAGGCAAACTGCATTGGATAATCCAGAACATTGGATAAGCGGATGTTGGATAAGTGAAACTCTACTGTACTTGGAAATGGGCCTTGCTACTACTTTTTCTTGTTCAGGTTGTTGATGACAAAACTGTTCAGGAACAAAACTAGAATTCTCTCCCAACATCTTTTCCAGAAGTATAGGAAATATCACATCACTTAATTACATTATGGAAGGAAATGAGGGATGGTGAGGTGGTCATCTGAACATTCTGGATTTTAAATAGGGGGTTACATTGGGGATCTTACACATTAAATATTATTTCTTTTTGAACTACCTTGGATTTCTTTTGGGTGCATCTTCACTGTAGAATTAATGCAGTTTGACACCACTTTAAATGCCATACTTCAATGCTGTGGAATCCTGGAAGTTGCAGTCTCATGAGGCATCAGGACTCTTTGGTAGCGAACACCAAACACCTTGTAAGTCTACAACTCCCAGAATTCCATAGCACTGGGCCATGGAAGTTAAAATAGGATCACACTGCATTAATTCTATGGTGTAGATGCACCCCATGTTTCTTTTCTGTGTAATTCTGGAGTTTGCATTTTAAAGTGATGGACTGAAATTCTTAGCCAAAGCGCTCTAGTGCCTCACCAAACTACGAGCTTAAGAATCCCACAGGATTCAGTCATGTCTGGTAAATTGGACTCAATGCTGTTCCAGCAGTGGCATCATTTATGCTTTTATTACATTGTATTCTACTGGGCTTGCTTTTCGGAAAGTGTGGTTAGGACTGACAATTTAGCCATGATTAAGACTGTTCCCAGGAACCCCGGTGGCAAAGTGCGTTAAAGCGCTGAGCTGCTGAACTTGCGGACTGAAAGGTCCCAGGTTCAAATCCCCGGAGTGACTTGAGCGCCTGCTGTTAGCTCCAGCTCCTGCCAACCTAGCAGTTCGAAAACATGCCAATGTGAGTAGATCAATAGGTACCACTCTGGCGGGAAGGTAACGGCGCTCCATGCAATCATGCCGGCAACATGACCTTGGAGGTGTCTATGGACAACACTGGCTCTTTGGCTTAGAAATGGAGATGAGCACCAACCCCCAGAGTCAGACATTACTGGACTTAACATCAGGGGAAACCTTTACCTTTTTAAAAGACTGTTCCCACATTCCCAATATCACCAATATTATTTCTGTATTGACCACTACCGATATCAACCAGAATCCAGTTTGATGTGTACATATGTGTAGTTATGCTGCTGTGCAGTGAATTCTAATTTGACCCCATTCCTGAATTCCTTACTGAAAAGCAGCCACTGTGATCAATGGAAGTCTGTCCCCGTTTCACTCGGGATGCAGCTGGTTGCCATATCCATCCTTTGCCATGAGTGATCTCTAGTCTGACGGGCAGAAGAAGGGCCCCTGTCACAATTCTCTGTCATGTTGGTGATCACTCACATGCGGGAGGGTGAAAATGTCAGCCACCTGCTTCCTGAGTGACAGGGGGACAGACACCCATTGACTGCAGTGGCTGCTTCCCAGTAAGTGCAGATGGATAGACTTTCAGTCCGTACATAGCCCCTAAACAAGGGGCTATGAAAGGATCATGAATATGAAACGGTCATGATTGTGTAACCTCAAGATACACATTCATAACTGCCCAACAGGATACTAAAAATCTAGATTGAAATGTGTGTGCATGTGTATATAAAATCAGAGTTGGAAGAAACCACAAGGGCCATCCAGTCCAACCCCCTCCATCCATGTGTGTGTGCCTTCGCAACACTGATCAGTATATGGTGAGCCCCATGCATTTCACAACATTTCCTTAGGAAAGGAATACTCAGAGGTGATTTTACCAGGTTCTCCATCTGAATCATAACATCTGGTATTCTTGAGGGATAAAGTCAAAAGGACTACAACTCTTGAGACCAGGGTTCAAAAAAACCCCTGACCATGAAAACCCAGTGTGTGACCCTGGACAAGTTATACTTTCTCAGCTCAAGAGGAAAGCAATGGCAAACCACTTCTAAACAAATCTTACCAAGAAAATTCTTTCATGGAACCAATTTAGGATCACCAGAGGTGAAAAATAACGTGAAAGTACACAACAACAATTTGTTAACAGGCTCCCATCCAACAGCTGAAACTGCTTATCTTCCATAAACAGATGGAATCTGGTGCCTTTAAGGTATTTGGGGGGCTTTAAAATTGTTAGCTATCAATAATTATACATTAGTTATCTAGTTCAAACTACAAATTTAGTTCAAAACATCCTACTTCAATCTAGCTCAGCTGTAGTGCAATAAATGGGAGCAGAAGGACAAGAACAAAATAGGTGTGTGTATGTTAAGAAACACAGAGACTGTGCTGCTGGAGTCTCTGGTTGCTACCTACATGAAAATAATTAGCCGGAAAATATCCTGTTTCTAAGAGCTTAATTCCCATCGTCTCACAAGCAGCTTTGATTTTGGTAAATATCCACAACAGCCCAGCAAGACACCCGTTTTCAAGTTCCATAAGATATGCTAATCATTAAATAAAAATCCATAATTTTTTATCTTCAGACACAACATGGATAAAATTGTTATGGTTAGCACTCCTCAGAGTCCAAGACTACGTTGATACAGATCAATGGAGTTCTTTTTTCCATCCTCCAGTATTTTGGAGTCAACCCAAAATCCTCAAAAGCAAATGTGGGACATTCCTTGGAGGAAGCCAACTAGTAAGTGCCATTACTTTGCAGCTGGCATTTCAGTTTAATTCCTAGGAAAACATTAGCATGGATGTGCTGGACATGATATGTAGTAAAGCGGCTCAAGCAACAACAGAAGAGTCATTTTGCAGTTTAAAAGAGGAGGGAGAGGTGGTAATTTGTGTCACCTAAGGTAATGCTCTTAAAGTAACTGTATACTTTTAGTTTCATAGGAAGGTTTAGTGCAACTAAAAGCCTTCGTATTCTGTATACCTGGATTCTTCCAAGTGAGTTGTACTACATGGAGCTCCCAATTGTGCAGTGGGTTAAACTGTTAAGCTGCTGAACTTGCTGACCAAAAGGTCAATGGTTCGAATCTGGGGGTGGGGTGAGCTCCTGTTGTTAGCCCCAGCTTCTGCCAACCTAGTAGTTTGAAAACATGCTAATGTGAGTAGATCAATAGGTATCGCTCCAGTGGGAAGGTAATGGTGCTCAGGGCCGTAGCCAGAAAAAAAATTCGGGAGGGGTTTTGAAAATTTCGGGGGGGGGGGGGGTTAACCCCTAGCACACACCCCTCCCCGCTACAAACCTGTCAATATCTACTTGAGATAGTGCCTGGAGGGACTCTTAATGTTTTGTGTCTCATAGACTTAGCATGGGGATTTGGTTAACCAGTTAAAATTCATGAGTAAACCAGGTTTTTTTATAACCTGAAAAATTTGGGGGGGGGGGTTGAACCCCTAAAACTGCCCCCTCGCTACAGGCCTGATGGTGCTTCATGCAGTCATGCCGGCCACATGACCTTGGAGGTGTCTACAGACAACAACGGCTCTTTGGCTTAGAAATGGAGATGAGCACCAACCCCCAGAGTCAGACTCGATTAGGAGAAAACCTTTACCTTTACCTTACAGCTCCTATCAATTTCAAAGAATATAAAAGATATATACAAGTATGGAGTGGGGGCTACAAAAAAGCCAATAGCTGAAAAAGAAGAACATGTATCATTCAGATATCTTTCTTTCTTTCCTTCTTTCTTTCTTTCTTTCTTTCTTTCTTTCTTTCTTTCTTTAGACATGGCTCCCTTCTGCATTGTGCATATGCAAGTAGTATATTCTAAATCTCAAAAAATCCAAAATGCAGAACAACTTTGGTCTCAAGCATTTCACACAAGGGGTGTTCAACCTGTACCATTGTTCTGCTTTATAGTGCTTCAGAGCCAGTTCAGATTCTGTTAGCAAGTATGGTTACAGGAGCCCTATCCCACATCTAATCTGGCAACCCTAGACATGATCAAGATCAGAGAAAGATCTCTTCACAGCTGACCTAGTGTTATTGCTCTCTCCCATTTGCCCTTGACAAATTTGTGAAGAATGACAGTATTCTTTAGATTACAACTCCCAAACCATAGCTCCCAGAATACCCCAGACAGTAAAAAAAAATAACTGTTTAAAGCTCTGGAATATATCCAGTCACAATCACAAAAAAAAGTCTGAAGATTTAGAGAAAGGAGAAATATCTAGGGATATGAGCAATTTGATCCAACAGTTTGATCGATTTCGACTCTCATGATGGGAGAAAGGTAGGAAAGAAAAAAAGAGGGACAGAATAATTAAATTTTTCTCTAAAGAACTATATTCAAAAGCATGTCTCTACCAGAGACACAGTGAGAAATACTGATATTCTGGTCACTCGGGCCATTGTAGGGGATGGGGAAAATAGCAGAACTGTGAGAAGCCCCCTGGGAATATTTTACATCAATCGATTAGGAGCTGTCATGCCTATAACGTAAGAGATGTAACCAGCATATTCCCGATCTAGCTTTTTGTAAACATTAATGGGTCAGACAGCAGAAATTCTGTTTTTACAACCCACCCACCCCACGTTCATTGTTGTTGTGTGCCTTCAAGACATCTTAGACTTTTGTCAACACTAAGACAAAACTATCACAGAGTTCTATCACAGAGTTATATTGGAAATATTTGTTTATAGGAGGGTTGCCATTGCTTTCTTCTGAGGCTGTGAGATTGTGGCTTGTCCAAAGCGGCCTGGTGGGTTTCTATATCTGAGTAAGGATTTGAACCCTTGTCGTTGTTCAATGCTCAAACCACTCTGCCATGCTGCCTTGCAAGTATAAAATCTATTCAGGCTTGTTCCATAACATATGGCAAAATAGTTTCTCTCCACCCCCACAGACAGGCCTAGTTTTAGCTTGCGCTGCTGATTCTGAAAGGAACGATTGTGTTGGCTGAACTCTAACATTTCAGGCAATATACTGTATGAAATGTGACATCCAAAAGCACAGTGCTGTAAATGTGGTCTGAAAGCAGCAGCTCTCTGATTTTCCATAAATGTGCTTCCCTCCACAGAGCAATTCAAATTGAACTTAGACTAATATGGAAACCACTGAACTGAAAAAAGCAGTCTGAAATATGGGCTTTAAAATATATAGATACAAGACATATTTTTTTGAATATCTGAATCAAGGGGGAAATGTTGTGTGCCTTATGTGTCCACAACAAGTGATAAAGATGCCTGGTTCTGTTTACAGTTGTTGGTAGTATGTTTACTGTTTCTATCTCACCAGCCAAATTCTCCCACAGCCTCCTCCTCTGTTCCACCCATTTATTGTTTGCTTCTGTTACATACCAGGCTTCATATTCTCTGCTTGTGCAAGCTGCATATGGATTTAGGCAGATATGCCGGCAGTGTCCAAATAATATACTGCCTCCACTACTCTCTAATCATCAAGCATGCAGGTCAGGTCTCTTTTTCTTGGTAACCTTCCCATGTTGTCATCCAAGAACCACAAATATCTTCTCAAACATTATGCCTGAATAGGAAACCCACCCCAAAAAAACACAGATCTGCCCCATCTGTGAGTGGGATGGGACCTTTGGTTCTTCAGGGAGTCAGATCCAACATATGCTGTAAAGATCATTGAGAATAGGTTGCTCACAACTCAATGATCTTAAAGAGCTTTACATTTTGTGTTCTGGACCAAAACTTAAAAAGTGTTAAATAAGGACAAAACACATTTTATGGCCATATCAGTCATCAGCTAGAACATCATCTGGCTTAAGATGCATTACACCCATTGTTAGAATGAAAAGGAGAATGGGAAAAGAAGGTGCAAAGATAAAATAATTAATTTAGAATACAAAAATATGGCTTGAAGAAGTCTAAGAAAGCTGGATTAGAACAATGTCCTATATTTGGCCCTAACATTTTGTTCTCACAGTTACCAATTTGATAGCCATGGGAAGCCAACCAAAAAGACATGAACATAACAGGTTTGTTCACAAGCAAATCATAGCAATTTGTATCCTATTTATTTATTTATTTATTTATTATTTACCCTATATATACCCCACCTGTAGTAGTAGAGCCTGTAAATAATTATGCAAGCAGTAGTATGAGTACCAGAAGGGGGGAAGGGCTACTCACAAGCAAGAGTCAGATGAAGAACAGCAAAGGAAAAGGATCCGGGGTATACTTATGGCACCTACTGATGAAGACACATTCGAAGGGTTTTCAAGTGGCGGGGAGTCAATGAGCGAGGAAGGAGATGTGGTGGATGGGAATAGAGGCACAAAGAGGGTTACTCAGGAGTGGAAGAAGATTCGGGATATACTTACTGCTCCCACAGATGATGAGTCGTTTATGGGTTTCTCTGAGAATTATGGGTCTGGGAGTGATGAGGATGGGGAGGACACAATGGATTGGACTAAGGTACAAGAGATAAGGGATATATGTGCAGAGCCAACCTCTAGTGACACGTTTGTGGGGTTTTCGGGACATGAGGATTGGCAAACGCGAGATACATCTGAATAATGGGGAAGCCTAAGTCTTGACAAGAGATGGAGGAACTGGAGGGATGGAAACAGGGGTTCACATGTGAAGACAAGGACAGCTGTAAGAGATGATGATCGGGTGGAGGCCAGCTCATCATCGGATGATGATGGGTAAGATAAGAGTAGGCTCTGAAATGGGGAACCTTTGCAGAAGGCAAAGTGTCGGTTACATTATTGTATCGTGTGTTTTTGTCGCTGCCTGTTCTCGTGTTGGGTTTTGGGTCCGGGTTCTGCAGCCTGGAGTTCATGTTACCTGTGTATCTTTGACTTGGACTGACTTCTCATGAGTGTGACTTTCTCCCTTCCTGGATTGTGGACTGACTTGACGACAACTCTGTTTGACAGACTTGGAAACGATGTATCTTTGGACTTCTTCGGCGACGACTCTTGGACTATGGCTGGCTTTGCCAACTCCTTCTTGCAGTTAACTCTTTGGGGGCAGCGCTGTTTGTTTGCTGGTTACTTTGACTGCTTTTTAATCCGGTTTTTCCTCCTGTTTAACCCGGATTATTTTCCGTTTGCTTTTTGAAGCCCAACTTGGGTAAATTCTTTGAGTTTTGGCCAGAGACACTGAGTGTCTCTGAGCTTTTATTTGTTTTTGCAAAAAACCTTTTGTTGGACTAAATAGTGTGTGTGGCTCTTTAAGGCCTCTGTGTCTCAACACCACCTTTCTCTTCCCCAAAGGGGACTCAAGGTGGCTTACATATGGCATCCTCTTGAACAAACTTTCAAGAAGAAAAGTTTGGGAAAGAACTGAGGATCCTAGGGCCATTTCCCACCCCCAGACATTGGTAAGTCCATTCCTGTTTCAAAGAAAAGTCCAAAGCAGGCCCAGAGAAGGAAAAAATTGGTTTAAGTAGCAAAATGAAACTCTCTAAAGCTTCTAGAAAGTGCCCTTTGCCATTTTTAGCAGTGAAAAGTTTGGGGGTAGGATCTCATGAATCAGAGGTCTTGTGCCCCCATCTTCTCCCTGATCATGATGGGGCTTTCACTGATGTCAGCAGTGATGGTCAAGAGCTCTTTAGAGCTCTGTAGCCATCTGCCACTACTACTAGGGTAACAGGAATGGTAAGGCTGATAATTGAGCTGGGCCAAATTGGTTTTGGCTCAGCTGGACTATCTGGAATCCACCCCACCACTATCACGGGTCAGAGTTGGAGCATATGAACATGGTCTCTTGGGCCAATCCAAAGACTTGAGGTTGTGGACATGGCATTATGGGCCACATCCTTTTTTTTGCCTTGGTACTAAATTCTTCACTTAATACTTACTGCCAATCCGCAGTAACATCACCCTGCATTTCTTTCCAATGCAACTGCATTAGTTATTTCAACTATATTATAGCCTGCTAGTTTAAAAAGCTTACCTAAAAGACAAAGAAATTCGGTTTAAGGGAGAACAGCCTGAACTCAGAAAGACTTCGATCCATCATCCCTTGGATGCCAAAGTTAAAACAAAAAAAACAAAAAAGACCCAGCATCTTTAATCCATGTAGTTCATTCAACCTGGTGAGAGGCATGCCGTGAGCAAGGCATCCTCAGAATGTAAATTCCCACTTGGACGGCTGGAGCTCTGACTAGTGACATAAAATAATTAAATGAAAAAACAGTGTGAAGAATATGTCGAATGTAACCCCACTTGCATTACCAAGCTGGCTTTTTATTTAACTTGCAGCATAGAATCTCTGCACACTCCGGCAAGAGCAATTTGTCATCTTCGTTCACATGTCTTATTAGTATGGGAGAGCAGTGCTAATATAGCACACAGTTTCTCTGTGGCTCATTTCAGCCCATCTTTGCTTGAGTTCCTGCTTGGAAATTCTGAGGAATTAGTGTGGCTTGATGAGAAAGGACTTTCATTCTCGGTTTTATTATTTAGCTCGGTAGAGCAGTTTGGCAGCCAATGAACCCTTTGGAATTCCTGAATTGCTAAATCCTCCCACAAATGCGAGACAGCATTTGAATTTTAGAGAAGGAGAAAGATGGCAGTGGCTACATTTAGCATATACCTTGCCAATGAGCTCTTTCTCGTCTCATCCCTTGTCTTTGATGGAGTGAAGTGCAGCTGCTATACTTTGACCATACATCACTTTATTTACATGGTGCTTTCCAGCAGGCTAAGAGCCAGGTCAGCTTACAAAAAGGCATAGAATAAAACAGAACATTTATAGTTAAAGACAAATAAATTTCTGAAAAAAGTCCCCAAGATATCCTTCTCCTAGGTTCATTCATGTTTGTCAATCTGGTGGGATAGGAAGAAGTGCCATTTCTGGAGATCTTAAAGCTTGGAAGGCTCAGATGGGATTTAACTTCCATAATGATGTAGTATAGATTGTCTACAAACCACACCTTTTCCTATCTTCACATCCACTCCATACTCAGTTTAAGTGTTTAAAAGAAAGAAAGAAAAAGGAAAGGATAACATCTCTTACTTTGCTTATTTTTTTCAAATGTCCTCAAAATATTTGTGCACATTTTCCAGCATATTCCCATTACAGCAAGCAGTGTTTTGCATGCATTTGAAATATGTACATATTTTCCAGACATGTGTCCACAGATGTCTGTCAACATGTGGTTGCCATGGACAAAATTCTGTTTATATTGCAGATGTTCTGGGAAGTATGGGTTCAGCTGTGAATCCATTCACCCCAGACATGGCCAAATCAACCAATTTGAAACACACATGACTTTTTCCAGCTGTTTATCCATAAGTCTCTTCCATTCCACCAGCTTATTAATCAACATTAGGGTGTTTTTTTAAAAAATCAAAGATTCAGATTCAAATGTATATCTTCATTCGTCCTGTCTAAAATAGTTTAAATGAAGTGATACATTTACTGAGCTGAGAATTGAGTCAGAATATTCGGAAAGCACAAAATCTAGTGAATAACTAAGTTCCACATGGTGCATTAGCCCAGAAAATGGAAACCTGGTCATTTCATATGACAATTTGCAAGTATGAATTACTCAAGCATCCCTTTTTCTCTTCCTACTCCTTCCAAACAGGTGAACAGACAGTATAGAAAGACAGAAAGTGGGGAAAATTTTACCCACAACACCGTGCCCCTGCTGTGGCAGCAGATGGAACTGAAGCTCCACGCTGCCTTTGACAGCCAGTGATTGGCTGCTTTCACACTGCCACCTCATTGACCAACATCAACAATACAGGGTAATTGTTCTCCACCAAAAACCAGCCTCTACTCGAGTAAGAACTGCTGATGGGCACTTTGTCTTTACCTTCAATCAGAGAAAATCATCAAGAAAAGGACTAACCTCTGTCAAGCACGTGAATATCTCGCACACTCATTTTGTTCTAAACTTGGCAACAATGAACATCACCAACAATAGCAGCATATGCTCTGTACTGGTATTCCACTAGGCAATAGTGGAGGAAAGAGAAGAAATCAATGGGAAGCTCAGTGAGCCAGAGAAGCAAAAAAAATTGCTGTTTGCTATGTGGTGCTTTCAAGTCATTTCCAACCTATGGTGACTTTAAGGAGAAACTTATCACAAGTGCTTGGAGAATTTTTTTTTCAGAAGAAGTTTGTCATTTGCCTTTCTCTGAGGGAATGTGACTTGCCCAAGGTCATCCCACGGGGTTCATGGCTGAGCAGGAATTTGAATCCTGGTCTCCAGAATGGTAGACCAATGCTCAGGGCACTACATACCACTGACTCTCTCTTCACCCATTTGCTTAGCCATCTACTCAAATCACCCAGATCTGATTATGGTGGGTAAACTGCAGCTGGCAAATAAGTCATGATAAATTTTGCCTGGTTGAAGGAACATTTTTACAAAACGGAAAACACAGAATACATTACATTAAACAACAATTAGCTGAAATAGTTAGCAGTTTGACTGCCATGAACGACATAGTTCACTTCTGACTGATAATTCATGAATTTCCTCAACTACACCATTCTAGATGGTCCAGTTTTGCCAGATTGTGCTACTGGGGCTCAGATCCCATACACTAGATCCAGGAAGGCCTCAAGCAGTCAGGGATACTTTGATTGTGCTTTTCCTGCATGGAAGGGGGTTAGAGTCGATGGCCCATGTGGTCTCTTCCAACTCTATTATTCCATGATTCTAAGCTAACCCAACCCATTCCCAGGTCCTTGCAGCCATCCTTTTAATATGCTTTACTTCCAGGTTATTTGAAGGACTGTATTTGAAGAAATGTTCATTCAAGTATTGTTCCTTGCAGCAGCCTAAATAACCTAAATGCACCAAATCTATCGGATCTTGAACATTAAGCAGGGTCAGCCCTGATGGCAGAATATCACCAATTATTTTATTTATTTATTACAATACTTATATCCCGCCCTTCTCACCCATAGGGGACTCAGGGCAGCTTACAATAAAACACAATATAAAATTACAAACAATTCAATCAGTTAAAATTAAATACATTAAACATTTATAAAAATATACATATAAATACACAATTAGCCAGGTCTGTAGCCTATATCTCAAAGGAAGGAACTTTAACCTGCCAAACATTCCCTATTTATTTTATACAATAGCACCTAAAGAAGAATGATTAAGTGGGATGAAAACTGGATACCTACAGCATTATTCTTTTTCACATTGTGGACATCCTTGATTTCATGGGCTTCGCAGTCATTGAGCCATTCAAAGACATCACACACCTTTATTAGATGTGTGTCAATTCTTTTTTTATCCTGACCATGTTCAGCCCAATTTTTATCAATCACACTGACAGCAATGTCTTCCTATTGCCATAATGTCCTTCCTGAGACGCAGTCCATTGCACATTTATACGTCAATGTGATATATGTGCTTTAATATTCTGTGCCTTGGAGCATTATTTTTCTATTATTGTATATTAAATGTTGCATTATATATATAGTGGTGCATTTATATTTATCTATACAACATTTATGTGTCCCAGAGAATCCCATAATCTATAGTAATTGAAAGCAGCAAGGAAGAGCTGTTGTGCCTGATCGTAGATTCGACCTGGAGGCAGTGTGACTAGTAAACAGAGAAAGGCAGTGGAAGTAGAGGCAATAGATTGGGACCAGAGGGAGAAGTGAAGAAGTCAAGAGGATGACAGTAAAGTGATACAGGCTGAGTCTCCTTTATCCAGAAATCCAAAATTTAAAAATAGAAGATTTCTGCTGCCAGCTGTTCACTTCTGGTGGCACTCCTGCTTGGTCATCTATCTCTCAGATTTTCAGTCTCTCTTCAGCCTTCCATCTCATTCATTCACTACTCAAAGCACCATTGTAGGAGAATTGTTTTTGCCTGAGTCTATAGCAGTGGTTCTCAACCTGTGGGTTCCCTGATGTTTTGGCCTTCAACTCCCAGAAATCTTAACAGCTGGTAAACTGGCTGAAATTTGTGGGAATTATAGGCCAAAACACCTGGAGACCCACAGGTTGAGAACCACTGGTCTATAGGAAAGGACAAGAATCCTTCCCATCTTCTCTTCTCCTCTGAGTTAGGTGCAAACTACATTCCTTCTCTGAACTCAAGTTTGCACCCAGGAAAGTCACCTAGGGACAAAATTGGACAAGGAGAGAGACACTAGGACATTTGAAAAGCAGCTGAAAATATGGGATGACAAAACATTAATAATTGGGACTTTGCCTCCAATTGAGATAGCGGGAGGTTATGGTATAACAAAAAATGAGATATTATGGGAATTGTAGTTCATTTTGAGAACCAGTTATTTGTCCTTGACCTATAATTCTTGAGGCCTTCAATACAGATCTTACCACTGTATTCTTAAGAACAGAAGTTCTGAAGGACACACAAGGGTTTTGGTTCTAATCATTAAAAAATGTCATGTCTTGGTTTAAACTGCCTTGTTGCACCCAACTAGAAAGAAATAGAAAAGAAATAGACCAAGAAAGTAAGCTGGACACAGTATCATATGAATGTAACATTCAGTATATCAAAAGTGGGGAAATCTTTTTGAAACATAAGGTTTAGCGGAAAAATCCAGCCCTTCTTTCACTTAGTCTAATTCTGTTTCTTCTGAGAAATTGAAAGTGGTCATTTCCTATGACTAATCTCTTTTAAAAGAGAACAGCTAAACATCTCCAGCTGTCTAAAAAAGAAAAAATGGGATCAATTTGGGTATCAAGCAACCAGATCTGTCTTCTCATCCGTAAGAAAATGCATGCTTATCAGGAAAGAAGTCTTTGAAAAAAGCTTAATGGAGCTGGACATAATTTAAGCCATAGCCAAACATCCTTTCCAAAAAATAGTGATTCCATATTAAAAGAAAAATTATCAAAAGCATCTTCTCAAGAGTTCCTCATTATCAAGTTGTTTTATACCCTCACAAATAAAAACTCAACATAGGATATACTCAGTTGTCCTAATCTATCAGAATTTTCAATATTCAAGAAACGTTAAGAGATAAAAGTAAGGAGAGCAGGATATGGTTAAGCAATGAATTCAATCTACTCTGTTAACTATTTTGTCATGTTTTCTTTTGTCGTTAGTAGATACAAAGATTCCGAGTATGAAGAATAAAGAGTTACACTCAAGAGCAAAATGAAAACAACACTTCCTCCATTTTACTTCCTGGTTTTCTTTCTTAATCTTTTCTGTTTCTTTTCTATGTGATCTTAATTCTAAAAACCCAGTAAATTGGATATAAACTAAAAACAGTGGGTTGCTGACCTGAAGGTTGCCTGTTTGAATCCAATCCAGGGAGAACGCAGATGAGCTCCCTCTATCAGCTCCAGCTCCATGCGGGGACAATGAGAGAAGCCTCCCACAAGGATGGTAAAAATATCAAAACATCTGGATGTCCCCTGGCCAACATCCTTGCAGACAGCCAATTATCTCACACCAGAAGTGACTTGCAATTTCTCAAGTTGCTCCTGACATGAAAAAATTCTCTTATATGGTTTCTGCACATAAAGAGCTGTTTACTATGCAGAAAACACAAAAATAGGGGACATTTCATGCAAAATTCACACATGGTTGATGAAAATAGTTTTTTCTGCAAAAGAAAACAGAAAATGTTTCCACACAGAAATATTATTTTTTTGTGCAGAAAAAGCTCTTTTCTGTGCAAAAATACAGTGTTTGAATTTTCACAGAATAAATTTCTAATTGCGAAATAAGCTTTGCGATCTATGTGGTGCAAAGCCTTTCTCACAGCCAGAAGAAAACTGCTAAAATTACTTGTTACTTCTGTGAAGAATAGGCTTAATGAAGAATTATATAGCTAATGAATGAAATATTTTAGTCACATCTACTTGCATAAGAGGTATACATTATAAAAGTGAACTTTTCCTAGTGCAGACTGAATATCCTTTATCGGGAATTTTTAAATACGGAATAATCCACATGGGTGGCTGAGATAGTGACACCTTTGTTTTATTTATTTATTTACAATATTTATATCCTGCCTTTCTCTACCCCAAGGGGAACTCAAGGCGGCTTACAAACAGCACCTGTGCAGTGCCTTGGGCATAAAACACAGACATGAATAAAATTATTAAAATTAAAACAGACATAAAAACATAATTAAAATACATTCCAATATGAGACACATCCTCTCATTTGTTTTCTGATGGTTCAATGTCCACAAACATTGCTTCATGCACAAAATTATCAAATTATTGTGTATAAAATTACCTTCAGGTTATGTGTAAACGGCATAAATGAAACATAAATGAATTTCATGTTAAGACTTGCATCTCATCTCCAAGGTATCTTATATATATGGAGATATTCCAAAATCCAAAACTCTTCTGGTTCCAAGCTTTTTGAATAAGAGATATTCAACCCGTTTCATAAACAAATGTGACTCAGGCCCTTCCCACACTGCCCTACATCCCAGAATCGGATCCCAGATTATCTGCTTATCCCCGATTATCTGGCAGTATAGACTCATAAAATCCGGTTCAAAGCAGATAATCTGGAATAAGATCCTGGGATATAGGGCAGTGTAGATCCAGCTTGAAATTCTACCAAAGTGTGAGGAAGAACTTTCTCATGGCAAGAGCTGTTTTTTCTGTGGAATATGCTGCCTCAGAATGTGGTGGAGTCTCCTTCTCTGGAGGTTTTTAAGCAATGGATGGATGGCCATCTGTCGGGATTGCTTTGATTGAACAGTGGAGGGTTGGAATGGATGGTCTTTGCGGTCTCTTCCGACTGTATGAGTCTTTGACTGTGAAAAAAACAGTCTGTGTGAAGAGACCTCATGGCTCTTTCTAAACATCTGCTTGGAGACAGAAAGTCAAGGCGTGAAATGCAACAGTACAATGTAACTGCGGAAAGCAAGATAAATGCCATAATTGCAACCATTACATAATTAGCATTTAAGGTATTGAGGACTATTATTGGGCTTGCTGAAAACTTAATAATTTGTGTTGTGATTATGTGCTTTGCGTTTACTCCAACTTTTGGTGGCATTTTATAGGGATTTCTTGGCCAAATTGATTCAGAGGAGTCTTGTGGTTGCCTTCCTCTAAGGAAGAGAGACAATGATTTACCCAGGGTCACCTACTGGGTTGGTCTCCTAGTAGGTAAAGGTAAAGGTTTTCCCCTGACGTTAAGTCCAGTCATGTCTGACTCTGGGGGTTGGTGCTCATCTCCATTTCTAAGCCGAAGAGCCGGCGTTGTCCGTAGTCACCTCCAAGGTCATGTGGCCGGCATGACTGCATGGAGCGCCGTTACCTTCCCACCGGGGCGGTACCTATTGATCTACTCACATTGGCATGTTTTCGAACTGCTAGGTTGGCAGGAGCTGGGGCTAACAGCGGCAGCTCACGCCGCTCTCAGGATTTGAACCTGGGACCTTTCAGTCTGCAAGTTCAGCAGCTCAGCGCTTTAACACACTTCACCACCGGGGCTCCTAATAGCTTCATCTAATACTCAAACCACCACTCCATGCTAGCCCTTCCATACTAAATACACTGCCATATACTAATCACTGAAAAATGTAATATGGAAAAGGAGGTACTACACCAGTGGTTCTCAAACTGTGGTCCCCAGATGTTTTTGGCCTTGAACTGCCAGAAAGCCTAACAGCTGGTAAACTGGCTGGGATTTCTGGGAGTTGTAAGCTAATAACATCTGGGGGGCCCTGGTTGAGAACCTCTGTACTACACAATAGGATTCATACAGGCCACAATTCTCAACCCCACACCAATGTCTATTCTCTCTAATAGTAGGAGTTGTAGTCTAAGAACAGCTGCAATATTCCCACCTCTGAGCTCAAATATCTGATCAGTCATGGGTCATTTAGTAATCAAATAAGTAAAGTTTCTTTTTTAAAAGAAAAACCAATAAAATATAGCTGAGGGATATAAGGACAAGGTAGCTCCAAATTTCAATTTTCTGATTGCAAGAGAAATCCAAGCAATATATTTTTACATTTATTTCTCAGACCTATTTGACAAATGATTTGTCATCTTAATTTAGGACACAACAGCAGACAGACAACATACATTTACATGTCCACAGATATCAAAAGTTGGGGTGGGAAGGAGGGAGAGAAATTCTCACAGCAGCCACAAGCAGACTGAAGGGCATCAGAAAAACTGCCGTGATCTAAAGGCTCACACATTATTTTTGAAGATCTGGGGAGCACCAACGTAAAAGGTAAGACATGGACAGTAAATTCAACTGGCAGCAAATTGATGGTTGCTATAGCAATCTTGACGTTTGACATTTCTTCCTCTTTATGATCCTCCTCGACTGAATGAATTAAATATGAAGCCAATGGCACTTTCTTCCAATTTTCCCACCATTTCCTCCAGCCCGGTGTTTTACCTCTGACCAAGTATTAAACTCTGATACAAGTCATTCTTAAGACTCTGGGCACAGTATATGTGTGTATGCCTGTGGATGGGAGCATGGCTGGCCTTATTATTGCACAATAACCACTAACAAGCAAGCACACCGCAGGAATTTTGACCTGAGGTGATCAGAGTATAATAAGGATAGCAAATACCGTTGAGTGAAAAGTAAGTACGGTTCAACCCTTATATCTAGGGATCGGTGCCCGTGGTTTTATTTATCCACTTCCAATGAAACAAGTCCACTTTCTAGATTCTCTAGCATGACTATATGGTACTTTGGGTTGGATGTCCTTTATTTCAGTAAGGATCAGTAATATTTACAGTTTCATAAATCCAAATGAAGTTCAGGAAAAGACAATATCTCCCTGGATATTGGGGAGGGGGTCATACTGTAAGGAGTAATCCTTGTAAATCCATTTGTTATTTTTATTTATTTTTATTTATTTACAGTATTTATATTCCGCCCTTCTCACCCTAAAGGGGATTCAGGGCAGATCACATTATACACACATAGGGCAAACATTCAATGCCCATATACACATAGAACTGAGACAGAGACAGACAGACACAGAGGCAATTTAACCTTCTCCTGAGGGGATGTTCGATTCTGACCACAGGGGGGAGCAGCTGCTTCATCATCCACTCTGACGGCACTTCCTCATTCCAGGTCGTAAATTAGTTAAACTTGCCTCCCTACTTTTTTTTAATAAGTGGTACCTTATTTCCTACTTGATAGATGCAACTGTCTTTTGGGTTGCTAGGTCAGCTACGAGCAGGGGATATCTTTTATTTTTAATTGACAAGTGCTCACCCCGCCACGGGCTGGCCTCGAACTCATGACCTCATGGTCAGAGTGATTTATTGCAGCTGCTCAACAGCCTGCGCCACAGCCCGGCCCAGTTTCCACATAGAAACTGTTTTCCACCAGAAAATAAATATATATGCATACAGAACAAGAGCAGCTCCGTGAATTCAATAAGCTGTCCATCCCGATCATTGTCATTCCTATTATTAATAATGGGAATCCTATTAAGTATACTTTACTAAGTGGATAAGTGATACCGTTGATGTGAAATCTATGGATAATGGGGCCATATTGTATTTAACTAAGTAGTTGATATGGTATTCCAGGCATTAACATTTTTCATGCCCTGCCCTTTCTGGTAAAATGGGACAATGCAGTTTACAAATTAAAATGAGTATGCTATAGCTAAAAACATACAATAGAGCAACATTAAAATCAAACTGTTAGGAATATTACATTATTTTAAAACATTCATTTGAAAGAGATAAAAAGCAGTTAAAACTGTAACAGTCTTAAACAAATATGACACATTCTGAAAAACCCTTTGATGTCCTAAGGATGATCCCCTGAAACATCACAGGAGCGATGTTACAGGGCAGTCCTTCCTAATGTTATTAATATATGCATATACTAGGCATCTAAAGGTCTTTGACTACTGATGGAAGGGCAGCAAGGAAGGGGCCATTCTGCCCTTCCATGGAAGAGCCTTGGGCAGTCACTTAGGTGGCTTTATTTTGCATTCCCACAAGACATGTTTAAGGTGACGCAGTGGGTTAAACAGCTAAGCTGCAGAGCTTGCTGATTGGAATGTCGGCGCTTTGAATCTGTAGACAGGGTGAGCTCCCATCGTTAGCCCCAACATCTGCCAACCTAGCAGTTCAAAAACATGGAAATATGAGTAGATCAATAGGTACCACTCCAGTGGGAAGGTAACGGTGTTCCATGCAGTCATGCCGGCCAGATGACCTAGGAGGCATCTACGGACAATGCCGGCTCTTCTGCTCTAAAATTGAGATAAGCACCACCCCCCAAAGTCAGACACAACAAGACTTAGTGTCAAGGGGAAACCTTTATCTTTACCTTTTAAAGCCATGTTTAAGGTGGCCAGACGAGGAGCCCGCAGTGGCATAGTCTTGTGACTTGAAGGTTGGGTTGCTGACCTGAAGGCTGCCAGGTTCAAATCCAACCCAGGGAGAGTGCGGATGAGCTCCCTCTATCAGCTCCAGCTCCATGTGGGGACATGAGAGAAGCCTCCCACAGGGATGGTAAAAACATCAAAACATTCGGGCGTCCCCTGGGCAATGTCCTTGCCGACAGACAATTCTCTCACACCAGAAGCTACCTGCAGTTTCTTAAGTCACTCCTGACACCCATAAACAATGTGGCCAGACCACCATGGCCACATTTTCCATAGTTACACATTAGAGTGGACATGGTATAATGGTTTGAGCATTGGACTATGACTCTGCAAACAAGGGTTTAAATCCCTGCCCTACCATGGAAACCCTCTAGATAGCCTTGGGAAAGTCACATTCTTTCAGTCTTAGAGGGAGACAAAGAAACCCCTACTTCTGAACAAATCTGGCCTAGAACCCCTCCTGCCTGGTTTGTTTTGTAGTCACCATAAGTTGAAATTAATTGAAAGCACAACAATAGCAACAACAAAGCTGGCAAATCTGCCTGTGTCTGACTGTCTTGTTAAGATTACACTCTCTGAAACATTTCCTTGCTGTTGTTTATTGACTTCCATGGAAACAGGGAAGGAAAAGAAATTAGCACTGCGACAAAACTAGGTTAATACAACTGCTTTATTCAACCATGAACTATTCCCCCTCTTCTCTGTCACTACAATTTATTTTGAAAACATGTACAATTATCTATTTAGTACATCTTCTTTCCTGAATAGAGCTGCCATGCCAGGGCTGGGTCAGGCCCTGGAATATCAGGCACAAAACCTGATGCCTGGGGTAGACCCTTGTGGTGTCATAAGAACGAGCCCACATGATATCACAGGAGTGGCATTACAAGGGCAGCCCTACAAATGTTACTGAGCATAATATGCTCATGCTAAGCATCTACGAAGCCTGCACATAGGTTTGCCAATCAGTTTTTGAGATTTCAGGGAAACGACATGAGATTTCGGCATGGCCCCATTACGATTTCACTGGAGGTAAGCCCTGGCTGATGTTACAGAGGCCACCTTTGGTGATGCCATGAATCAAGCTTAAGCATACCTTAAGCATCCACCTGAGTTGCACACAATATAGTATTGAAATGAGAGAGAAAACATCAAGCATAATGAATAAGAAACACACAAACATTTCAATGAAGTGATGTCTCACCTTGACATTCCTCCCACTTAACATGAGAACTGAAGGGAGGCCAAGTACTGAGATCTGGCAATCCTAATTACAAAGGGCATGGATATTCAAATTTAAAAAAAATACTAAGTCTAATAAATGAAGAGAATATATATATATATATATATATATATATATATATATATATATATATATTCAAGGCAATGCTCTTGCCTGAGATTTCTTTCCTTTGCCCTGAGCAGGTTGTCCAGACCGTGAGATCTGAGAACTTAACTTTCCACCATCATGGAATTCCTGTAGCTTGCATCAGGTTTTAAAGGAATTCCACTTACACAATGTATCCATCCTTTGCTTGGTTTCAGCGAAGTGGCTACATCAACATGGATGTGAACACCTTAAACCACAGTCTTTAGATAAGTGCCAGATCTTAGCTTAGGATGTATAGATATGACTTCAAGTCATCTGGCGGCTTATGGCGGCCTCATACATTCCATAGGGGAGTGGTTCTCAGTGTGTGGGTCCCCAGGTGTTTCGGCCTACAACTCCCAGAAATCCCAGCCAGTTTATGAGCTGTTAGGATTTCTGGGAGTTGAAGGTCAAAACATCTGGGGACCCACAGGTTGAGAACCAGTGCCATAGGGTTTCTTAGGGTAGGAATACTCAGACGTGGCTTTGCCAGGTACTTCCTCTGAAATATAACATACAGCAGATAGTATTCACTGGAGATCTCCCATCCAAGTACTTCCCAGAACTGCCTTGCTTGGCTTTCCAAGATCAGATGGGATCTGGAGCCTTTGGGTCCCAAAGGAAGCCACATTTCTGCTTTGAAAAAGTTCCCTCTTGGGTATAAAACATTTTAAAATGGAAAATTTCCTTAGAGACCCTTTGGGAGAAAGCATGAATATCAATACATTAAGCATCAATATCAATACATACATGAAATGATTGAATGCAGAAGAAAGTGTGTGTTCTGTTGTGCTTCTAGGACATAACCAAAGGGAACCCATGAACTGAAAGGCCTACAGCTGTGTTCATCTGCTGAAGGATCCCATCTCTTTCTATTCAGCTGAGTGCGAGACATAATGGGAACATATATGTGCAGGGAAGGGCAACCCAACCCTTTTTCTAATGGCTCTCAGATGTATACCTTGGGAGCAACTAATTGCTCTTCCTCTCTTCCCAAAAGCAAGGGAAAGAGGTTGGCGGATTTTTGTAGACTCTTGCCTGCAAAGAACAGGATGGAATAAGAGTTTTGATTGTGCTCATTGGGAAAGTGTTTGGATCTTGTATGCCTCACCCCACTTTCCCCCATATCTTTTTATTCTCAATCAAATGGGAGTTTTGGGAGGTAGTTTTCAGCAAGAATGCGTCGTGCTATTTGCTTCCACCCTAAAGAGGTTTGCTGCTGTCCTGCTTTCTTGCTGACAGAAGCAAAAGAATACCAGAAGAACCTGGTCAACAAAATATCTAAAACCTAATAAAACAAAAGAGCCAGTCAGCTGTCATTCCACATTTGTGAATATTCTTTACCCAGTTCTGTGTATTTGTATGTGCACAACCACAGCCATACATTCCAGCCCCCACATAATTCAAATAGTTGTTGAGTTAATGCTTTCCTCCTACAGTTCTCTCTGCCAGTCACATTTTTATTTCTCTGGAGGGTTTTTCTTTCAGGCACTTCAACGGGTCCTAAATCACAGGCACATGTGACAGCATGCCCGAGAAAAGAGATATAGCACCAATATCAACATGCCCGAGAAGCATCGTGTATTTAACCAGCATTAAATCTTTCTACACTTCAGAGATTTTTTTTTGCAAAGGTAACAATTGCAATTTCATGCAATGCCATAATATGATTGAATACATGACAAGACATCAGGAATTAATGTGTATTTTTTTTCATCAAAACAAAGTACTTCCAAATCAAATCAGTTTGCTGGGTAATTTATCTGGACACTTTCACTGAAAATCTAAGTTACACTTCAGAGAAAATGATCACACCACAAAAGTCGGGCATGAATCTAAGACAACCCCAGGAAATCTAAAATGGAATCGTGTCTCTCATCTTTGCTCAAATAAAACTAACAGAGAATCAGTTCTGGCCTTTGATATATCCTCACTTAGAGCAAAAGAAGGGAAGAATTTCCTTTCATACATACTCACACACCCATCCTGCTGGGGCTCTTTTTTTAATGACAGCCACTTAAAATTGAAATCTCAAAAATCAAGGCTGGTCTTACAATTATACACATCTTGCCAACCACTCAAGTGCCTGTGCTGTCTGAATCACATCTCCATCAGCCTCTGCTGCTCAAGTTTCACATGGTGATGTATGAATCAAACACAAAACATCAGAAAACTTTACAAAATCAGTCACCGTAAAGCCTGAAGCAATGGAAACAGCATTGTGTGCTCTAGAAGCACACAGATTAAACCATATGATTCAAAGTATCATTATAATTGGGTGAAAACAACAGGACAAATTGAAGCGCGTGTGCATTAGAAGGTTCAAAACACTGATCAGCATAAAGTTTTAGTCTTGGTTGTATATGTCATTTTGAGTCTCCTTGTGGAGAGAAAAAGTGTGGTATAAATAAACATAATAACAGTAATAGTAGTAGCAGCAGCAACAACAACAACAACAATAAAGGCCACCTTATTCGAATCTGCACACATTATTCACCAATACATCAGATAGGCCTAGACACTTGGGAAATATCTGATATGTGATCCAATATAACAGCCAGCAAAGTGATCATGTTTGCTGTATACTCATCTTGTTGTATATCAAATAATAGGTAAAGGTAAAGGTTTCGCCTGACGTTAAGTCCAGTCATGTCTGACTCTGGGGGTTGGTGCTCATCTCCATTTCTAAGACGAACAGCCGGCATTGTCCATAGACACCTCCAAGGTCATGTGGCCGGCATGACTGCATGGAGTGCCGTTACCTTCCCGCTGGAGCGGTACCTATTGATCTACTCACATTGGCATGTTTTCGAACTGCTAGGTTGGCAGAAGCTGGAGCTAACAGCGGGCGCTCACTCTGCTCCCGGGATTTGAACCTGCGACCTTTTGGTTTGCAAGTTCAGCAGCTCAGTGCTTTAACACACTTTGCCACCGGGGCTCCATATCAAATAATAATAATAATAATGATAATAATAATGCATATAAAATAGGCTGATGAAAAATGGTTTGTGATTATATATAACTACAGGGGTATTGTTTTTCATTATAAAGAATACATTGCTGCTTAAGCACAGCCCCAAACATTATGGACAGTCCTTTTGGTGTCACCTCTTTTGATGGAGTGAGATTGGCACCTAGTTATACCACTATCAAATCCCATTATGTGCAATGCCATACTAAAATTCTATCCCTTATATAAAATGATAAAATCAATATTAGCTTTTTGGAATTTTGTTTTGAATGTTTTCAAGATGTGATTGGCTGAATCCATGGATGCAGACGATGGATACTGAAAGTCAACTGTAAGTTTGAAAAAACTACTAAGTTCTAAAATTGTCCTTCTAAAGGGTTTCTTGCTCAATTCACGTGGTCAGTCCTTGCAACAGCATTGTGGTATTTCACTGATCATTTGGTGAAGCCTCACAAGAAGCCTCATGACTATGGAGCAGCAGCACCAGCAGATTTTACCTCTTCCTCAATCAGCAAAAATCCTTGGGGTAACCTCACAAAACAAACAACAAGACAAGTTTGTAATATATTTTTCTGCATCATTTCACAGGAAAATGACACAGAAGGTGGCTTTCCCACAGCTTGGAAAAGATCTTTTGATGGGACCACAATTCCCATAATCCCATTTGGAATGTTCTGGGAGTAATAGGAAAAGAAGAAAGGTTTTTCAAGTTCCACTCCTACAAAAATTGTTTAAAATAATCTTCATTTAAATATATTAGGAAGGGTGAAAATGTCTGAGGGCTTTATTGCACACAGCCACTATTCCATGGAGGTGGGACTATCACAGATAGCAGAAACATCCTGGGATGAGCATCTTCATCCATTCATTTGTGCCAATGCAACAACATGTGTTTCTGTGATTTTATTTCCGCATACCTTCATTATCCCACCTTCCTGCACTTCTGCTGCTTTGTAATATTTTGACTTTTTTCAGAGAAATTTCATAATTTCAACAAAGAAAAACAATATAAAATAAACAGAAAACACATAGCTTGGAAACAATGAAAGGAGAGAGAGAAGAGTGGGAGGGGAGGATCATCCCACCCACTGACATAACTTTACTGCTTGTGTGCAGAACAGATCCATCATGCCAGGATGGGCAACCTGAACATTGTGGGATTGTGTGTTATTGATGGGTTTGCCTATCCAGTGCAAGGGACAAGTTAATCGTTGAGTGGAATCATAGTGGAAGTGGGATGCACATGGCATTGCACAATAGATTTTGCCTGCCTTTTGGGATAAACGAACAAAAACACAGGAAATTACCTAGGGATCATCCGCATACTCAGGGATCGAGTGAATCCAGATTAGTGCCAGACACTATTCCATAAAAAGAAGCCAAGCTACAGCAAAACACTGTGGCCAAAACATTGATTCAGTTGTCCTAGCAACAGGGCAGAGTACTGATTTTTCCATTAATTCAGGGAGAGCAGCAGGCATATAGCTGTGCAGACTGACACAAATCCACATATGGATTCAAGAAATCTTTTGAGGCACATTCGTGGATAAGGAGCCACGCAGAGATGTGGTGTCTGAGTCATCAGAAATAACCTTGTGTGCATATGCACCATAGGATGAACCATCTGAGCTGCAGCTTGAAATGGATTTCTTTATTTTATTTATTTATTTACAGCATTTTTACCCCACCTTTCTCACCCAAGGGGACTCAAGGTGGCTTACAAAATCTGGCAAAATTCAATGCCAATAACACAATATATTGGAGCCCCAGTGGCGAAGTGTGTTAAAGCGCTGAGCTGCTGAACTTGCAGACTGAAAGGTCCCAGGTTCAAATCCTGTGAGCGGAGTGAGTGCCCGCTGTTGCTCCAGCTTCTGCCAACCTAGCAGTTCGAAACACATGCCAATGTGAGTAGATCAATAGGTACCACTCCGGCGGGAAGGTAACGTTGCTCCATGCAGTCATGCCGGCCACATGACCTTGGAGGTGTCTACGGACAACGCCGGCTCTTCGGCTTAGAAATGGAAATGAGCACCAACCCCCAGAATCAGACATGACTGGACTTAACTTCAGGAGAAACCTTTACCTTACCTAACACAATATAATAAAATAAAACATAGCGTGTTTAAAACATTTAGTCATTAACCAAAAATATTCCCCACAGTAATGAATTCTGAGGTTCCTACCCTAGTAGGCTATTTAGGATAGGAAAGACAATACAGTTCAGCATCCTCTATCCAGAATTCTGAAATCTGATTTTTACTTCAATGTCCAAAATTGTCCACATGGATTGCTGAGATAGTGATACTTTTGCTTTCCAATGGTTCAAGGTACATAAACTTTGTTTCATATCCATTATTGAAAATCGTGTATAAAAGTACCATCAGGCTATGGGTATAAGAAACATAAAACATAAAAGAATGTCATGTTAGGACTTGGGTCCCATCTCCACAATATGTCATCATGTATATATATGCAAATACAAGGATTCCTAAATCTTCCCCAAATCCCAAATCCAAAATGTCTTTGTTCCCAAACATTTTGGATGACAGATATTCAAGATATTTGTAACAGCTTTCCTGTTCAGACTAGAACTTTGCCCAGCTACAGCAATCTTTTGGATTCCAACTCACCAGAACGTTTCCTTACTTCTATGTGGCAGCTGTCTATGGCTGATTAGAATCATTGGCAAAAGCTCTTGAGGACCATGGGGCAATTTTTGCAGAAAAAAATAAATTCTTAGCTGCCAGTCTAGACTACAGTGCCTGTGCAGTGTAGCCGTTTGGGTGCTGGATGATGATTCCAAGACACCAGGGTTCAAATCCCCATTCAGTCATGGGAACCCACTGGGTGGCCTTGGATAAGCCACACTTTCTTAGCCCCATAGGAAAGCAATAGTACACTCCCTCTGGACAAATTTAGCATAGTTAACAGCATGATAGCCTTAAGTCAGAAACAATTTGAAGTCACACAAGAGCAACAACTGGAACCACAAAAGCAAATTCACAAAAAAGGCAAATCAATGGGTCCAAGAACAAATCTAGCCTGATCTCTCCATAGAAGCAGGCAAGATTAGACTGAGGCTATTGCATTTTGGACATATCATGAAATGCAATGGCCATCATGCTCAGCAAAATGGAAAGCTCGGGCTGTGGCGCAGGCTGGAGAGCAGCTGCAATCAATCACTACAATGAATCAATCTGACCAGGAGGTCATGAGTTCGAGGCCTGGCTCGGAGCCTATGTTTGTTTGTCTTTGTTCTATGTTAAAAGGCATTGAATGTTTGCCTATATGTGTAATGTGATCCGCCCTGAGTCCCCTTCAGAGTGAGAAGGGCGGAATATAAATGCTGTAAATAAATGAATAAATAAAAGATCAAGACTGGACCTCAGTAGATTGATTGAGTTAAGGAAGCCAACAGCACTCAACCTGCAGGTTCTGAGCAGGACTGTTGATAACAGGGCGTCTTAAAGGTCTCTCATTCACAGATGTCAATGCCAACTTGACAGCAATTAAGAATTTTACAAACCATATCAGAAATACTGTTTTCAGAAGAGTAGCCTCAAGAAATACTCAGATCCTGAGATATCAGTGAGTAGGTGATTGGAGCAGAGTAAAAGGCCTCTAAGTTCAGTGAAGTGTAATCTGATGAAATTTATGCAGGAACCTTTAGCCCGATCTCCTTTTCCTGTGCTGTTATATTCATCTGAAGACAAAAATGCCAGATTTGCTATGCACATTACACTTTTCCCATTTTCTCTGAGAACACTGAGTGCATATTGCTCTCAAGGTTCAAAAGCCAGCAAATCAATACAGTTGTCCCTTTTTTGTTGTTTATGTGAAGCAAATTAATAATGAATAGCTCTAGTGATATACCGTTTCATTATTTATAGAGAAATCGGCAGCCCATGAATAGCAAAATGAGCTCTGGTGTCTTCCCATCTGCTGCTCGTACGCCACAAATAGCAACATTTTCTCTCTGGCATGAACATTTAGAAAACATGCATAAAACAATGACTCCTTAACTCAGAGGAACTAGATGCCACAAGCACTTTGCACAAATTAACTTCTATGGAATTAGGAAGGAAAAAGTGAGCTTTGTGCATTTTGTGGGACAGATACTACAAAATGGGGCTGCAGTGTTGGTTCAGTTAAATCAGGAACTAAGAAGTTTATAAGAACTAAGAAGTTCTGCTTCTTCCCCCTTTCTTCTTATGTATTATGACTTTTACATTGTAAGCTTGCAGTAAGTAGGAATTGTTTTGTTGATTTCTGTAAGCTGCTCTGGAAACCCCTTTGGTTCAAGAGGGAATAAAAATGCTTTAAATAAATACATGGTTGTAGGAGTCCATCTCAAAACATTTCTGAACAATAAAAATGTATCCAAATTTTGGAAGCGGTGCTGGAGTACTGCTACTAAGGGCAGGCAAATTTGAGGGTATGACCCCTCAGTAATAATTCTGCTCACCTAACAACATTTTATCTTCAGTTCCCAGATTTCTAGCATTGCAGAAAGTGGGATATTGAAAATGACTCAAACTTAGCACTCATATTTTTGCTTTATTTGCAATGGTGACTTTTTCTGCCACTTTTCTTTAGATGTTAACTTTGGTCAGTATTGACAGTGTCGTAAGGCTGGCCTGTGATATTGCACTATCTATATGAACTAAATAAAACGTTCTCATCTCGAACCTGCTGCAATCAGTCCAGGTGACAAGAAGAATCGCAGATTAGGCCAGCATTTGCAGGAATCCCGGAGTGATCCCCAGAGTTTTTGACATGTGAACAACTGGAACCAAGGTGGCCCAGTGTCCACACATCAAAAAGACCCACTTCTATTTCACTGGCCAGAAGCATCTCCCCAACAGAGCCTTGCTAGCTATATCAGGTTCAGCCATGGAGCTAGTGAAACAGTGGGATCAACAGCTCCCAGGAAAACAGGGCACTGGAGCTGATGGTATGGTGTATCAGGGCCACTCTGGAGCAGGTTGCTTTGGATGGTACCTGGATTATTTTGTCTGGTAATAATGCAGCCATAACTACTGTAATTCATTGTCATGGTTTCTGCATCTTTGCAATGGGTGTCCTCCAAATCTTGCTTCTAAACTATGCAGACATAGAAAAAGAACATCTGGGGAAATGGAGAGTGGCGTGGTGAGAGACAATGCATCAAGCCTTCTTGCAGAGGAAAGGATCAATGAGGAGTCTTGTTGCAGCATGTCACAATATGAGGGGAAGGCTGGATGGATGCATCATTTGTTCACTATCCTATTATCCATAAATTCCTTTAAGGTGAATTTTAAGTCCCCAATGCCACAGTGGATTAAACCACTGAGCCATGGAACTTGCTCACCAAAAGGTCAACTGTTTGAATCCGGCAAGTGGGGTGAGCTTCCACTGTTAGCCCCAGCTTCTGCCAACCTAGCAGTTTGAAAACATGCAAATATGAGTAGATCAATAGGTACTGCCCCAGTGGGCAGGTAATGATGCTCCATGCAATCACGCCGGCCACATGACCTTGGAACCGTCTACAGACAATGCCGACTCTTCAGCTTAGAAATTGAGATGATTCATCCTCCAGAGTCGGACACGACTAGACTTAATGTCAAGAGGAAACCTTTACCTTTACTTTACACGGCTTAAAAGGTACGCTTTTTGTAAGCAACACTGGGAGATGTAGCTACAACATCATAGAAATGTCATCACAATTAATGCAAGACCTTGGTCATTATTTGTAATGCCTAACTGAAGTTTTAAGTTACTGTAATGCTAGATATGTGGGGACAGAAGGAAAATTTCACTATGAATTCCTATAGAGTGGGGTAATGCTTTCATTTCTTGTCCTTTCCCCTAGAACAGCTGACTTTTAAAAAAAGCATTATTAATGGTATTTTAAGAAACTATAAGCAAGCATCTTCCTAAGAGGCCTTCATGCTCAAACAAAAAGGAATGCCTCTTCTGAAAGTTATAACAGCATTTATCATGCAAAACAGACAGTAATTGCAGCTCATAGGTACACCATGAGAATAGATATTGTTCTTTTAGGAGGTGGGGCTCTGAATGTTGGTTTGTGAATTTTATAAAATAGGGATGTTTGAAGGACATGCACGGTTTTGGTTGATGCATCTTTAAAAAAGGCATGATATTGTTGAGAAAAGGGTCAAAAAGAGCAACCAGAATTATCAAAGGACTAAAGAAACTTTTCTACCAGAAAATTTTACATTACATGAAGACATATAATGACCTTCAGACTATGTGTGTATAAGGTGTATCTGTTTCATTTTTTGTCTTGAGCCCCATCTCCACGATTTCTCATTAAGTATATATGTATTTATATGCAAATACAAGTATTTTTAATAAACAAAAATCTGAAATCCAAAATGGTGACTAGTCAGAAATTTCCTGAAATTTCTTAATTTGGACCATACTTTGGACGATTTTGTACTATTCCATTTGTAATATTCCATTTCCCTCATTTTGTTCCAATGTAGGACTGGTTTGCAGTCTTGAGTCCCAAGAACGACAATTTAAAACACTAGAACAGGTTATTGGTTCAGACTAAACAAGTGGTCCTGACTCAAAATTAGAGCTGCAGTTGACCCTCCATATTCACAGGTTTGATGATTTATATGTTTTATTAAAATGTTCTCTCTTGGAATCTCCAGGTCCTCCAGTGTGATTCTATGATCAACTTCCTCCACATATCCACAAAACAAATACAGCATACTATCAAAAGGAAATCTAGCATTTATCCTGAGTGACAACTATATTGCAGGCATCCTTCCTTGGCATCCCCAGCTATCATTTTCAATCTGTTTAGGCTGCAAAACTTCTAGAGTAGTCAAATATAAGCTCTCACTATTAAGCTTTTTTTTAAAAAAAAAGTCTAAGGTTGAAACTAAACCTGGGAAGAGTAGATATGGAATCTTTTAGAGAGTGGGTGATGTTTGTCAGACAGCATATTAACCATGACAGCAACAAACTGACACAGATCACAACAGTACAAGATTCACAGCAGTATAACATTCTAGTTCTGTCTGAATTCACAAAAGCACTTACCATGAAACAGGATTGGGGAGGGAGGTACCAAAACTGATAAAGCACTAGAAATACTAAGATAGCTATTGCTGTCAAATCTATCCTATGCACTCCTATTTGGGAGTATGCCCTTCTAGGCACATGAAGAGCACTTCCTATTAATAATAATAATATACTTTATTTATATTCCACTCTATCTTCCCGAGGGGACTCAGAGCAGATTACAGAATACATACAAGGCAAACATTCAGTGCAATCACAATGAATAACAAGACAGAGGCAAGGCTTCCCACTTTTTCCCCTCTCCAGCATCTGATGTCCATGGTCGAATTTTGCCGGCATGTTTTGCAGGGGCACCTTTTACCTCCCCACCAAAGTGGTGCCTATTTATCTACTTATGTTGCTGTTTTTGAACTGCTAGGTGAGCAGAAGCTAAGGCCAATGGCGGGAGCTCACCCCAACCCGCAATTCGAATTGACGACCTTCCGGTTGACAATATTTTCAGTAGCTGGTGGTTTAACCCACTATGCTAGCCATGGGTTAAACTGGTAACACAATTTTTGTTCCTGGGTTATAAATGGCATTTTCTAATTTGTTCTATCATAAAAAATATGGAAAAAGTTTATTAAACTGCAAAAAACTTTTTTTCTGGGACTTTCTACAGCACATTTTGCTATAGTTTTTCAATTAATATCTACTAGAGTCCCAACCAATTCAGCCTAGTTTGTGGCAGTCACAAAAACAAAGTTTCTGGAGTATAACAAGTATTTTTAAAAAGTACTGCACAATTGAAAGGGAAATAACACTTTCAACCCAGGAACAGATTTTTTTCTTTTCAAATTTTGCTAATGTTTAAAAGTCTATTGTTAATGCTTTTTCAGTGGCAGTGGATGGGAAAAGGAATTGACTGTCTTCTCAAAAGTGCTTGCAAGTAGCAAAAATTAAAAATAATTTGCCTGTCTGAGCTCCCATCTACCTGAAAAAATACTTTGCTATTTTCTGCTAATATTATGGTGCCATCTGCTTATCTTAGACTGTTGATATTTCCGCCTCCAATTTTCACACCTCCATCTCAATCGAATCCTGTTTTACATATGATTTTTTTATATAAAGTTAAACCGAGAGTGGTAATATGTAGCCTTGCCTGATTCTTTTGCCAGTTGGAAACCATTCTGTTTATCTGTATTTTGTCTTAACAGTCACTTCTTGTCCAAAGTACAGATCATGCATCAGGACAAACAAATGTTGTTGCACATTCATATCTTTAAGAGTAATTCATAGTTTTTTGTGATCTGTACCAGAGGTCTAATATCTCACCAAGTGACCCAAATCTAGGATCCCATGAGATGCCGCCATGGCCCTAAAAGTGGATTCACACAGCTGTAATTGCATAGCATAAAAGGGTGTCAGATGTAACTATTCAAATAACTTAAATGATACCAGGAAATCAGCAGAGCAAAACACCTCTAAGTCTCTTCATTCAGCACCCAACTCCCATCCAGAGCTGCTTTCATAGCATCCTCTGGCCTTTCTGAAGAGAGAAAGAGGTGGTTTGGAATACATAACCATGGCTGCCGATATTGTATATCTGGCAGTCAGACATGCTCAGTTTATGAATGCATGGAAATTGCCAACTTTTATCCTCTATGCCCTTTATCTAATCCTTTTAAAAAGCCATCCATGTCGGTGTCCATCACAACATCCTGCGGCAATTAATTCTGTCTTTTGTTTGTGCTTATTTTTTGTTCCCTTTTTCATTTAACAGAGTACTAAAACTTGCAGTGTCATGGCATTCTCAGTCAAATGGTTTAAACACACACACATCTCATAATTACATTTCATAACGTAACTAATTTCATAATTTGGAAACGCTTTCTTTGGACTTCATGGGGTAGGGAAAGGAGGGGTCGGGCTTTCCATCATGCAAAAATATTACTCCAGATCAATATGGTGAGGTGATGGAGGTGTTCTGGGTTTTACTCTGACATTTAAAAGAGCTATCCAAAGCTTTTTGATAGTTCTGTTAGTAGCATCCATGTCTTTTTATTTCTTGATTCCAGGGTATGCATAGGAAATACAGTGTTGTTAGTATTAAAGTCAATATGGATCAGCAAGGACTGGTAGACAGTTTTAACCCTCCCCACATGATTCCAATTTATGGACAAAATGTAACTCTTAGTCACAGCTAGGACAGCTCATATGAATCCATGGAAACTTGGTGGCCCAACACTTCTGTCAATTTCATAGATTTAGTGGGTCTTCCAAAGTTGAAAGCAGCAACTGGCTTTTCTTGTTATAATATGAAAGAAGAATATGTAGTTGCCAGCTATGTCTTCAAAATAGTACGTATGTTGGGTCTCAGACTGAAGTCTCTCTACCTAGTGTAAATAAAGAAGAATGAACTGTGTGAACAGGCAGCTGTATTGCACATAATGTAGTTTATTTGGTTCAAGCAAAATGTACCTACCACTGTCCAGAGCTTAAGAAAAGAACTTTGTCAAACTATAACTTTGAGAATTACCTCCAATAAAATTAAACAAATTGAATTAATTTGACTTACCTATGTGTTGACTTATCATTCAGTAATCAATAGTCTAATAAGAACTAACGGGCAGGATTCTGGTCAAATAGAACACATTTTCTAAGCTCTGTTCATTTCTCTATGATTCAAGGATGGCCTCATGGAAAGTTTGTTTCCATCTGTGCATTGGAAAGTTACTTTTTGGATTACTACTATCAGAATTCCCTAGCCAATACGGGCACTGGAAAAGCGTCTCCAGGAAATCCAATCCAAAACACTAACTTTTCCAAGCGATGTCCAGTACTTTCTAATCAGAGGCTCTTCAGCTCCCAGAGTGTCTTCTCATCATTCATTACTGGATTCTTTTTTAGTGGAGATAACAGAAGATCCATAAGAATCACACAGTGTGCCATAAAGCTCTGGGGACCTGAACCAGAACCACGTTAAGAGTAACGATATCTGTATCTTCCAAAGATCCACTCAACTAGTGGTATCACAAGGGTTGGTGCCACCCACCTCTGAGTACTCCTTTCCTAAAAAGGTCCTATGAAACTCAGAGGGTCACCATAAGGTGACTCAAAGGCATTCTTGTACAAACACACATTTTGAAGTCACCCCCTCGAATGTGCGGTTTACAACACTCTGACCTCCTAGTGACATCACTGCACTCAACTTGTATTTTATGTTTTATTTAACAAACATGCTAATTCCGTTGTGTGTAACTTGTAACTTTGTAACGCCCATAGCAAAACAGATTGAGCCTATGCCATGCCCAAAAAGTCCAGCCACTCATACAGCTTACAAATGGCATGAATATTTCATGGAAATACGTTGAATAATGGATATGTTAAAATTGCAATTTGTATGTGAGCATTTTCTAGATAGAATACATCAGGATGAATTATTCACAAACATCCAAATTATTTGCTCAGCTTTCAGTTCTAAATTCTTGCCACATGAAATGGGAACAGAGGGTATTACATGGAAGAAACAACGACCCCCAATCCCAGGAAATCACAACTTTGAGCACAACTGATAGCTTTCAAAGCTATAACTTTGTTCAATTTTGGACATAATGTCAACATATTTGTATCTCATGCTTTGTTGCAGGGAAACATGTTTGTTGATGACCTACAATCTAACATTAATTTAGGATTTCATCACACCAGCACACCATTCTGATACTGTTGAATTATCGCTGATAATGGAGACATACCAGGTTGAGCACTTTTGATATCTCATTTTCAATTGTGCAAATGTGCTGATCTGCCATTCCAAGATCCTGCAATCATACTTCCACACACTCTCTGCACTACTGTGGTTCCTTAATTTTTTTCATTATTTGCAATTGGGCTATTTCAGTATTTTTAAAGCAAAGATATATATATATAAAATGAAAACAGCCATCTTGGGAGTAGTAATGGTGAGAGTAGGAGTATCCCACTCCCTGATGTCATTTTATCGCTGGATGCTGGCACAGAAGTGGAAGGTCCCATCACATTAAGTTAGGTAAACCTCTGTGCCAACAGGACTGCTGACTTGAAGGCTGGGTTGCTGACCTGAAGGTTGCCGGTTCGAATCTGGGGAGAGTGCAGATGAGCTCCCTCTGTCAGCTCCAGCTCCCCATGTAGGGACATAAGAGAAGCCTCCAACAAGAATGGTAAAAACATCAAACATCTAGGAGTCCCCTGGGCAACGTCCTTGCAGTCAGTCAATTCTCTCACACCAGAAGCGACTTGCAGTTTCTCAAGTCGCTCCTGACATGAAAAAAACAAAACAAAACATTAAGATAGGTTACAGGAAGGAACATTGTGGGATTGGGAGTTACTCAATGGGTTTTCCCATTAATAGTTAGGTATGGAAGAATCAGGAGTGGGAGGTAAACCCACAGCGAGATACACATGATATTAGTGATGGTACCACTGCAATCGTGGTGTGCCTGCCTTCAGCAACAAAGTCTTTAGTCTTAATGGTCCAACAGAAGTTACCCCAAGACATGTATGATTTGGAGTACATTGCGAAATCATGTGAACTTCTTTTAGCAGCTAATTCAGATCTGTCCTCATATATTTCAGACTGCTGTTCTATACACCAAAGCCCACACACTACCACCAAACCTTTAACTTTGCTTTTCAGCCTGTAACAGACAGAATTTTGCCTCTAGTTTCAAATAGTCAATTTATACAGCAAATCTGAAGCAGAGTCATAAAATGTTCTGCTGTACTGTGAGTAACAAATTAGGTGGGATTCATTTCTATAATAAGGGCATGTAAGTTAATGGAGCTACATGACAGAGCGATATCAGTACATTTTTTCCAGGAGTTCCGGCACCTTCATAAATAAATTACATAGAATGAAAATTGAAAAGAGAACTACTGCCTTAGTATTCTTTGCCAAGGGAGAGAGGAATTTGAGTTAGCAACTAAGATCCTCTATAAAAGGAGGACCAGTTTATAACTTCATATTCCACATACAGGTTTATTACCTGGCTCCATAATGGGATTTTTCATCATGCTTGGCTTTTTTTTTCTCCCAAGAAGAAGAACATGAACTATGATGACATATTGATCGCGCATTCCCTTTTTATGACATATTAAAGCTGACATCCTGCACACACATCTGTGGGAATGCAAGGTCCATTAGAAACAGTGGGATTTACTTTCATGTAAACAAGCATAGGAAAAACGGTGCTGTTAAGAGAATGGAAAGACAAGAAAGAAGTTATTATTTGTGTTATATTACAAAGCAGTAGCATGGGAAATATGACTGTGTCCATTCCATTTCTGGGGGAAATAATCAGTATTGTTTAAAATGACTTTTTATGGCACTGCCTTAAACCAGGTCGTGAAGTTGCAAAGCCTCCCTAAAGTTCCTAGGCCACAAAATTTTTTATTAGGCTGGCTGATCACATATATATCCATGCAATTCCCTTGTAGCAAAGTGATAGATTAAAAAGGACTGTTGCCATTGGTTTCACAAACTAGAGCTTTGTATAAGGGAGTTTCAACAGCACAGTCTATGCATCTCTTAGAAACCAGTCCAGAATGTATCAACTGTGGAGAAATGCCTCCTTTTGTACCATTTCCAGTAAACAAGGCTTAAAGTGTTTATGACTCAGTTTCTGGGGGAGGGAAGAAGATGCACAGTGTCTGCATTCACAAACAAAAGACACACTCCAGCTGGACCTTGACTCATAACCCATTCAGACTTTCAAAAGGTCTAGGATTCTTCCATTTCAGGAGACTTTTAAAGGGGAGGATTCAACTGGTCTTTACCATTGCTGGTCCTACAGTTTCGATGTTAGTGTGGAGAGGGGGAAGCGGGACATACACAATCAGCCCTCTATATCCATGGGTTCTGCATCCGTGCATTCAACCAAACATACCCTGAAAATATTTGGAAAGAAATCCAAAAAGCAATCTTTGATTTGCCATGCATTATGCTGACATGAAGCCATCAGTGGCACAGTGGGTTAAACCACTAAACTGCTGAACTTTCTGACTGAAAGGTCAGCAGTTCCAATTAGGGGAGCAGGGGGAGCTCCCGCTGTTAGCCCCAGCTTCTGCCAACCTAGCAGTTTGAAAACATCCAGATGTGAGTAGATCAATAGGTACCACTCCAACGGGAAGGTAATGGTGCTTCATGTAGCCATGCCGGCCACATGACCTTGGAGGTGTCTATGGACAACGCCAGCTCTTCGGCTTAAAAATGGAGATAAGCAGCAACCCCCAGTATTGGACACAACTAGACCTAATGTCAGGGGAAAACAACTTGCTGATATGTAAGCATACCATGCTGTAACTTCCAGCCTTTTTACAGATTCTCAGGCTCTCCAGCACTCATTTGCATTGTCTGTCATTTTATTATCTTATTGTATGCAATGGGACTTAAGCAATCATGGGGGTCCTGGAACCAAACTGTGCAGTTGTACATCAGAAGCCTTGGGGAACTTGAAAAATTGCTTTTTAGGACTACAGTTCACCCTGCCAGCATTGCTGCTAGGGATTTTGTGAGTTATTATCCAAAAATGTGACTTCTCCAAGTTCTGGCATGGGCATGCAAAAATGCCATTATATCCCTGAGGTCACATTGGGACAAGCACTAACCTTTATCCTTTAACATCAAAAATAGAAGTCAAATATTTACACCAGGTGAGCAATAGTTTGCAAAAATCAATCTGAATGAGTTAGGGCTTTTAGGATCCAGTTAAGTAACTCTGAAGCAACTGCTCTTTGTGATCCTGCTCCAACGTAGCAGTGCAATGTTCGGAAGGAGGGAATTAGAGGAAACAAGTCTTTGGGGGAATACCCAACTTTTAGCCCATCTCTTTTCAGAGCTGGGCTGGAAGAAGGACATTTTTGCAACAAAAATGGAAGGAAATCATTCCAGCCCGCATGGTGGTAAAGCATATGAATTATGTACAAAAGATCTCACAGTCAATCAATGTGCAGAGCTAGGAAAGAATCCCACTTAAACCCTGGAATGGTGGCCATACTGGGCTAGATGGGCCAATGATCTGAACTCAGTATGAAGCAAGTTCTTATGATTGTATCCTGCCTTGGCCAGCAAATTGATGCATTTGATTTTGGAACAATAAGTCCCACAATCCACTGTTTGCTCCAACTTGCTGTTATTTGCTCTGCAGGCTGGGAAGGTTATTGGGCATGGGGCTGAATTGCCAACATTTGAGTCTCAGAAAGATAATTGGATCATGAAGTGCTTGGTTGAGAATAACTGAAGACATGGAAGGGATGGATCGTACTGACCAGCGATACCAGGAGAAGGTAGATTATCTGAGACAAGACTAGGGGGGATACTCCAGAGAGCACTGTTCAGAGCCCCCAAAAATAAGCCCAACACTTAAAACTGGTCTCATCCACTTCCTACATATTGCACCCTCAGCCTGAATACTTTGGAGACACCAAATCCCAGAATGTGAACATAGTAAAGCCTAGTTAAAACTTAGAAGGAATTCTGCCAGTGAATACTACATGCCATAGGATATAAAGAATCATTTCCCTATCTGTGGGACCAATACTTGTGACTTTTCTTACATACGACTGAAAAAAGACAACTAGAGACATTTTCTGTTTCCTCCAATGCAGCGCTATTTCCCCAAGAAGTTGACCATGGTCGAAATGGTAGAGAATATAGAAAGGTCTTCTCTCTAATCATTTTCTAGGTCCTTCAGCACAAGTCTATGGTATGTTTTCTCCATCATTCATTTCGATAGGGTTCGCTGTGATCTGTGGTTTCACATTGTTGCCATAAATCCAGGAGTATATCCTATGTGCAGTTGTACTGGAGTCAGAGGAAGACAAAAGCAACCCTTCTCTGGACAAATCTTATCAAGATAAACCAGTGATAGGGTGGATATAAGTCAGAGTTGATTTGAAGACCCATTATCTATATATATTGTTAGGTACAGCTCCCAACAACAGGTATTTGGAATTACCTGAGTCCCCTGTGGTCTCTGAATAAAACCGAATACAACATTTATAACACTTGTCTAAGTCTGAGAAAACAGTTTGCTAGAGCAAAATACTTCTCTGCCTAATATGAATGCAAATACACTAGCGAATATTACTACATCTGATTTCCCCCAGACTGACAGCAGCAACTGCAGGGCTCACAGCTGGCGACTCTTGCAGTTCCACACTTGTGATCTAGCCTTTCAATAACCTACAGTTCGTGCCCTTTTTAAAAAAGAAAAAGAAATCTAACTTCCTCTTAAGTTTGTAAAAATGAAGAAAATAGACCAGGAGTGGGCAACCTGGATGATTGTTTTTCTCTTTTAGTAGTGTATCGTTTTAAATCTAGGTGTCTATCTGTTTTTAAATTAAAGTTTGATATAGTTTGAATTCTATATATATTTATTTATTTTAATCCTAACTTTTTGCATGTTTTAGCCATACTATTTGGATTCCTTTTTATTATATAAACTGCATTGAATTTCACTTTTGTGGGAAAGGTAGCACATAAATGAATTGGTTGGTTGGTTGATCCATTGATTTCAGGTCCAGATAACTTATTTTAGCATGTAGCATGCCTTCCCACTCTTCTGATTTGGCAGGAAACAGTCTTGCCCTTTTCACCTTAAAACAGTGATTTTCAACCTGTGGGTTCACAAATGTTTTGGCCTTCAACTCCCAGAAATCCTAACAGCTGATAAACTGGCTGGGATTTCTGGGAGTTGCAGGACAAAACACCTGGGGACCCACAGGTTGAGAAGCGCTGCCTTAAAATGACCTATTTTCTCTTCTCACCTCCCAATTTTCCTTCTTTCATAATCTGCTTAATTCAATTACTGCAAAGTGAATTCAAAGTGCAAATGTTTTCAATCAATTATCTCAGCAAGGAGGTGATGTAAAGAGGAACAGAGTCCTGCCTTTCCCGGTAGACTCAGGCAAAGGCAAACTGCTGCAACCTTTCCTTGTGCTTCCTTCCTCACAAATAAAGCTTTGCCGACTTGACCAAATTCTGATGTTGCTTGACCAAACAGGTTCCAATTTTTATTACTCCCTCCTCCCTATGACTTCCCGTCAGATATTTATACATAGCCATCATGTCTCCTCTCAGCCTACTCTTTAGCCTACAGAAGAGAAGGCTGAGCGGAAAAACGATATGCATGTATAAATATGTGAAAGAAAGTCATAGGAAGGAGGAAGCAAGTTTGTTTTCTGCTGCTCTGGAGAAAAATGGCTTCAAACTACAGGAAAGGAGATCCCACCTGAACATTAGGAAGAACTTCCTCACTGTGAGAGCTGTTCAGCAGTGGAACTCTCTGCCCTGAAGTGTGGTGGAGGCTCTTTCTTTGGAAGCTTTTAAACTGAGGCTGGATGGCCATCTGTCGGGGGTGCTTTGAATGCGATTTCCTGCTTCTTGGCAGAGGGTTGGACTAGATGGCCCACAAGGTCTCTTCCAACTCTATGATTAATGAAATGTTGGAAGTTATAGCATAGCAGAGCATTGAGCTATGTGAAAATCATGCAATTCACTGTGAAGTGGGGACAAAGGGAAGAAATGGATGGTAAAGACCTAAAAATTAGAAAGAAAGATGAGGCTAGGAATACACACTCAGATTGTCCACTCTTGCCCTCCAGAAAAAGATAACAAAAAGATAAATTTTCTTGACAGTAGTACTTTTTTCAGTGTTGCCGTAATAACATTCTAAGTGAAGTTAGCCTTTCACCTGGAGTTTCTATTCTGATCCTATTCAGACATCTATTCTGTCACGACCCAGGCTACAGAGCACCAATAACCATACGCAGAGGCCAGATTCTATCTAATATCTTTATTAAGGAAATATATAAAGTTAGTAAAAGCAAATGTAAAAGTTAGTCCAGAAGCAGACCTTTCAGGAAAGGTCAAAATTAGTCCAAAGAAACAATGTCCAATATGAAATATTAAGGTCCAAAGTTGTAATCCAATAACCGAAACACTCACTTTGCCAGGCAAAGTGAGGGGAGATGACAAGGTCCTTTAGTCCATGAACTTGAGCAAGGCTAGGAAATAACTTGATACTTGAAACAAGGCTAGAAACGTGGAACAAGGTAACGAGGAACAAGAACAAGGTCCGTGGAATAACTTGGTAAAATCCGTGAAACAAGGCAAGGTTTAGTCCTGGGAAACAAGGCAAGGTCCGTAGGTAAACAAAGGCTGGGAAACAGGAGCGAAGGCTGGAAACAAGGCAAGGCTTGAGCAGGAACGAGGCTTGAATCGGAGCGCGCTGTCCAAACACAACTCGCTCCGGAGGCTGACGAATTGACTCCGCGAAGTTACTACGCGGGTAAAACACCTATATAGAGTCTAACTTTCCCGCCGAAGCAGTTCTCTGGGAACCAGAAACGAAAGCTAAACTCTGAGACCAGATGTTTGACTCCTTAAAGATTCTCACGAAAAGCAGACTTAATTGGGTACATTCTTAGCTGCTATTCTCGCACTCCTGCGCGAAGCTGCTTCCAAACCCCTCTGTTGTTTACAAAACTCATGGCGAGAGAACACGGGAGATGTAGGCTCAGGGTTTGTTTGACATACTTCTGGGACACAACTTTCTTGCAGGTGCAAGGTTCCCAGATCTGCCTGGGAAAGATCTGGCTGAGAAGATTCCAGTTCTGACTGGGAAGGTAAAAAACCCAAGTTTTCTTCTTCATCAGGCATTACAATGTCATGAGCAGGACTACAAGGCCCATGAGTCATCACACTATCCCCCTCCTCAAGGCCCCTCCCAAACTGGGACTCTCTCCCCGAGGCGCGAGGTCGTGGCTTGGCGGGATAGGTCTGATGAAAGCGACGGGTTAGATCAGGAGCATGGACTGTGGAGGCGTCTTCCCAAGAGCGTTCCTCAGGGCCAAAACCCACCCAGTCAATGAGATATTGCAGGCGGCGGCGGTGAAAGCGAGAATCCAAAATGTCCTGAACCTCGAACTCGTCCTCCCCATCCACCAAAATAGGGACAGGGGCCGGCCGGTCTACATCTGGCCGCACACCATCCGCCGGAAGGAGCAGGGAGCGGTGAAACACTGGGTGAATGCGCATTGAACGCGGAAGTTGGAGTTTGAAAGTCACGGGGTTTAATTGCGCCACCACTGAATAGGGGCCAATGAAACGGGCATCTAACTTCCGGCAAGGGCGATGGGAGGGCAAAAAGCGAGTGGACAGAAAAACCCGATCTCCTACCTTGATTTCGGGGCCCGGCTGGCGATGTTTGTCCGCGTGACGTTTATAGTCCTCCTTGGCTTGTTCCAGTTGCTGGAGCAAAAGTTGTTGCACCGCTGTGAGTTCCTGCAGCCAATCTTCTGCTGCGGGAACTTCTGAAGTTTCAATGACAGGGGGAAAGAAACGTGGATGGAAGCCGTAGTTTGCAAAGAACGGCGTTTCTTTTGTAGAAGCCTGGACTCCATTGTTGTAGGCAAATTCCGACAGTGGTAACAGAGAAGCCCAATTGTCCTGTTGGTAGTTTACATAACAGCGAAGGTACTGTTCCAAAGTGGCATTGGTGCGCTCCGTTTGCCCATCCGTTTGGGGATGATGAGCTGAAGATAAACGAGAGTCTATGCCCAATAGTTTTTGTAGTGCCTTCCAGAAACGAGAGGTGAATTGGGATCCACGGTCTGTGACCAAACTCTTGGGCAATCCATGTAGTCTGAAAACATGTTGGAGGAATAAATCTGCAGTCTCTTGGGCCGTGGGAAGACCTTCACAGGGAATGAAATGGGCTAACTTGGTGAAAAGGTCCACCACCACTAGGATCGTGGTGAATCCACAGGAAGGTGGTAAGTCAGTGATAAAATCCGCAGAAATTATTTCCCATGGGCGAGATGGGTTAGGAAGGGGGTGTAGAAGCCCTGAGGGCTTCTCCCTTCTTATCTTGGAGCGCTGGCATACTGGGCAGGTGTTAACATATTTTTCCACATCCTTGCGGATCTTGGGCCACCAGAAATCTCTTAGGATCAAATGCATGGTTTTAAATAGTCCGAAATGCCCTGCTGGTTTGCAGTCATGACACAGACGAAGTGCTTTTTCCCTGCCCGGTCCGGGTGGGATATAAACATGATTTCTATAGCAAAGCAGTCCATCTTTAAGCGAAAAGGGAAAATGCAGACCTTGACGAAGTTGGTCCTGCGCCCAGGCATCTGCTTGCTGACTAGCCCTGATTTCTTGAGCACAGATGGGCCCTGGAGTAGAGGGAGTTGAATCAATGGGAGTGGATTTGGTGTTCCCCACTGTGAGCGTGGCAAAGTTCTCGGGTTGTAGTAGTTGGGATTCAAAGGTCTCCTTGCGTCCTGCAGCGTATTCCGGTTTACGTGACAGGGCGTCTGCTTGCTTGGTTTGGGCTGGGGTCACATAATGAATCTGGAAGTTGAAACGTTCAAAGAATAAAGCCCAACGTTGCTGCCTTTGATTTAGCTTGCGGGCAGTTCTTAGATGTTCTAGATTCCGATGATCAGTGTGGACTTCAATGGGAAATTTGGCCCCTTCTAGCCAATGTCTCCAAGTTTCAAAAGCCGCCTTTATGGCTAATAGTTCTTTTTCCCAAATGGTATAGTTCCTCTCTGGTGCGGTTAGTTGACGAGAATAATAGGCACAAGGATGAAGGTGATCTCCCACCGGTTGTAGGAGCACAGCCCCAATTGCCACATCAGAGGCGTCCGCTTGCACCACAAAAAGGGTTTCAGGATCTGGATGCTGAAGGATTGGCTGGGATGTGAATAATTTCTTTAGTTGCTGGAACCCTTTCTCTGCTTGATCAGTCCAGCGGAAGGGCTGTTTTCCACGGATGCAGCTAGTGATTGGGTCAGACCAGCGGGCAAAATCTGGAATGAACTTGCGGTAATAGTTCGCGAACCCCAAGAATCGCTGCACCTCCTTCTTGTTAGTTGGCGCCCGCCATTCCAATACTGCTGAAACCTTGGCTGGATCCATGGAGAGCCCTAGAGGCGAGATACGGTATCCAAGGAAATCTACCTCTTGTAGATCAAAAGCGCATTTTTCCAGCTTGGCATAAAGTCCATGATCCCGCAATCGTTGTAACACCATTTTGACGTGGTTCTCATGTTCTGATTGTGATCTAGAAAACACCAAAAAATCGTCCAGGTAGATTATCAAGAACCTATCTAGATAGTCCTGGAAAATGTCATTGACAAAATGCTGGAACGTTGCGGGAGCTCCGCATAATCCATAATTCATAACTCGGGACTCGAATAATCCGAATTTGGTCTGGAAGGCGGTCTTCCACTCGTCCCCTTCTCTGATGCGAACTAAGTTGTAAGCTCCCCGAAGATCCAGCTTGGTGTAAACCTTGGCTCCTCGAAGTCGGTCTAGTAGATCCGAGATTAAGGGCAGGGGATAGCTGTTCCGCTTGGTGATATTATTCAATGCTCTGTAGTCCACCACCAAGCGTAATTCCCCTGACTTCTTCTTCACAAACATCACTGGGGAGGCGGCTGGGGATTGAGAGGGTCTGATGAATCCCTTGCGAAGGTTTGTCTCTATGAATTCCCTGAGAGCTTCTTGCTCTGGTTCAGTCAGGGAGTAGAGATGCCCTCGCGGGATCGGGGCCCCCTCCACCAAGTCAATGGCACAGTCATAAGGTCTATGTGGGGGTAACTTTTCGGCTTCTTTTTCATTGAATACATCCCAATACTCGGAGTACTTCTTTGGCAAGGTGATAATGGGCTCGGTGTCTGTGGCATGGCAGACCTTGGCTACGAGGCAATGGTTTTGGCAGTACTTTGAAGCAAACTGCAGTTCTCTGTTGGACCAGGAGATGCTTGGGTCGTGAAGCGTCAGCCATGGAATCCCCAAAATCACAGGGAAATGGGGAACCTCAGTAACAAAGAAGGAAATCTCTTCCATATGTTCCCTTATCCACATCCTGGTGGGTTCCGACCACTGGCTTACGGGGCCCGTCTTGAGAGGGCGGCCATCGATGGCTTGCACCACACGGGCATTCTTGAAGTCATGATATTGTAATCCCAGAGAGTCGGCATACTCTCTATCAATGAAATTGTTGGTAGCTCCTGAGTCTATCATGGCGTGGATCATGACGGGTCCCTTTTTTGCTGACCATAAGGTGACCACTAGAAGGAACAGGACCCCGGTTGGCGGCTCTTGAACGGGTTTCTTGACCGGGTTGGCGAGCCTCTCTACGCCCGGTCGTTGGCTTCCCCCGCCGGCTGTGTGCCAGCCGCCTCAGACGCCTTCGTCTCCGTGGAGGACGTCGCCGCAAGACGGGCGGCGGGCTTCCCTTTGGCTGGGCACTCTCTGGCGAAGTGGCCCCCATTCCCGCAATACCAGCAGAGATTTAGGCGTTGGCGGCGGGCCTTCTCGGCGGCATCTAATCTGGGACGCACATTGCCCAACTGCATCGGCACCTCCTCGCTCCCTCTGGGGTATGGGGATGGTGGTGGGGGTCTCCACACTGGACGCGGCTGAACGCTGGCGGGAGCGGGGGGTTTTGCCCCAGCTCTACCGCTCTGGCCTCGTACCCACTGTTTTCTGTTGGCAATCATGACTTCAGCCCGTAAACATTGATCGATGAGTGCTTCCAGCGTTTGGGGAGGATCCACCTTGGAGATTTCCTCCAGCATTTCAATGTTGAGACCCTCCCGAAATTGTCCTCTGAGGGCAACATCGTTCCAGCCGGTGTTGTGGGCCAGCACTCGGAACTCGGCTATGTACTGAGACATGGGTCTGTCTCCTTGGAAGAGGCGGCGGAGTTTGTGCCCGGCGGCCTCCAAATTGTCCTCGATTCCCCAGGTCGCCTTAAGGTGGTCCAAGAAGTGTTGCGCTGACCTTAGATGTGGGGAGGCTTGGTCGAACAGAGCCGTCGCCCAGTTAGCCGCTGGCCCGTCTAGGAGACTGTAAATCCACGCCACCTTGATGTCTTCCTGGGGAAACTCGGCATCACGGGCCTCTAGATAAGCTTGGCATTGGCGACGGAAAACATGAACCTTAGAAGCTTCTCCAGTAAACTTGGTTGGCAACGCCATGGCCGGAAGACGGATTCCGCGTTCCTTCAAACCCTTTATTTCCCCATCCTGTGCATTGAGCTTATCACGGATTCGGTCCACCTCATCCTTGTCGATGGTGTAGGTAATCGGCTGGCCGCTCGGCCCAGGTACGGCTCCGGTAGACATTCTGGCCGAGGTTAATTGGTGCTTAGGGTGGCGGAGTCAAACTGTCACGACCCAGGCTACAGAGCACCAATAACCATACGCAGAGGCCAGATTCTATCTAATATCTTTATTAAGGAAATATATAAAGTTAGTAAAAGCCAATGTAAAAGTTAGTCCAGAAGCAGACCTTTCAGGAAAGGTCAAAATTAGTCCAAAGAAACAATGTCCAATATGAAATATTAAGGTCCAAAGTTGTAATCCAATAACCGAAACACTCACTTTGCCAGGCAAAGTGAGGGGAGATGACAAGGTCCTTTAGTCCATGAACTTGAGCAAGGCTAGGAAATAACTTGATACTTGAAACAAGGCTAGAAACGTGGAACAAGGTAACGAGGAACAAGAACAAGGTCCGTGGAATAACTTGGTAAAATCCGTGAAACAAGGCAAGGTTTAGTCCTGGGAAACAAGGCAAGGTCCGTAGGTAAACAAAGGCTGGGAAACAGGAGCGAAGGCTGGAAACAAGGCAAGGCTTGAGCAGGAACGAGGCTTGAATCGGAGCGCGCTGTCCAAACACAACTCGCTCCGGAGGCTGACGAATTGACTCCGCGAAGTTACTACGCGGGTAAAACACCTATATAGAGTCTAACTTTCCCGCCGAAGCAGTTCTCTGGGAACCAGAAACGAAAGCTAAACTCTGAGACCAGATGTTTGACTCCTTAAAGATTCTCACGAAAAGCAGACTTAATTGGGTACATTCTTAGCTGCTATTCTCGCACTCCTGCGCGAAGCTGCTTCCAAACCCCTCTGTTGTTTACAAAACTCATGGCGAGAGAACACGGGAGATGTAGGCTCAGGGTTTGTTTGACATACTTCTGGGACACAACTTTCTTGCAGGTGCAAGGTTCCCAGATCTGCCTGGGAAAGATCTGGCTGAGAAGATTCCAGTTCTGACTGGGAAGGTAAAAAACCCAAGTTTTCTTCTTCATCAGGCATTACAATGTCATGAGCAGGACTACAAGGCCCATGAGTCATCACATATTCAGAGCAGTATTCTGAAACAGCAATCATCTTGTTACATTTACACTGAAAAAAGAAAGCAAGCCTTGATCAGGGAGTGGCATGAAATATCGGTATACAGACAGTCCCCCTGAGTTATAAATATCTGACACAAATAGTTAAGAACGGGGATGAGACAACAGGAAATGAAAGAAATTCACTCCTAAAAAGAGTTATCATGGGGAAAAGCTGTCTCCACTAAAGCTTTATCACTAATACTTATTTCCACAAAAAGCCATTTTTGTCAAAGTCCTATCATCACAGGAACAGAAATTGTGGTGAATTCTTTGGAACAGGGGCACAGACAGGAAAAAAAAATCACAGGGATGTTAACTCTTCCTAAGCTATCCAAAGTTTTACACACACACACACATACACAGAGACATATAGATATGAAGTTTTATCTGAAAATGTACCTTTTCCAACTTGCAAACTAAATCAACTTAAGAACAAACCTCCAGAACCTATCTTGTTTGTAACTTGGGAACTGCCTATACTTAGAATAGATTTGCCAACATTCTCACAGAAGTCTTCTGTCTTATACACACATCTTGTATTTCAACTAATTACTAATGCCCAAGTCATTACTGAATCTGTGCAGAAAGGCAATGATAAATGATCCTAGTTTTCCAATGCATCACAGAACATGTAAATTATGGGTCAGTTCTGGGTGTGCGATGTAAATGTTCCTCCATATATTAGCCGAGTTCTTTGTTGCCACTGAACTGGAGGACTATACTGGAAAAAGAGAGTGGAAGAAATTGACTCTGCACAAAACCAAAGAAGAAATGTTTTCTTTGTCTGAGAGTGTCACTTTATTCCATGACTTAAGGAGGAAATCACACCATGCACAATTTGACAAGCCAGTCAAAGAGTTTCTGCATCAAACACAGCTATCAGATATATGTGACAGTTTCAGGACCCTGCTGAGCAGCCTCACTGATGTAAATCATAGGAGCAGAGGGGAAACTCTGGCCCCAGGGCATAATCTGGTCAATGCACATTTCTTATCCGGCCATGTGTGGGCTCAGAAAGCCCTCTTCCACTTCTCCAGATGAGACCAGCCTCCAATTTACAATCTCCTCTCTAATGTACAGGTTTTCCTGCTAGTATGAGGAGGGGACTTGCCTACCTTGTGCCTTTTCCCTTTGGGGAAAATAACAGGACAAGGACTGATGATGTCCAGATAATATGACCGACCATACCCCAATATCATCTGACCCGTTATTTAGTCTCCCTGCAACTCTTCCCTCTGTTCTCCAAAAAAACATTCCTCACTGAAGTGTAAGAGTTGGCTGATGCTAGAATCTCAGCCTTCCTTTAACATATAACCTAGAGTACCTGGTATTTTTTGGCACTTCCTTGTCCAAATACTATCCAGGCCTAACCCAGTTTAGCTCCCAAAATCAGATCTGGTATCTTTGGGGTATTTATGCCAGTGTAATTCCACTTTGTACATTGTTATGGATGTTGGGATTCCCCCCCCCCCCTTCCTAACCTCTTGGACACTGTGATACTGCAATGTTACTTCCAACGTTCATTTCCTTTCTAGGGGAAGAGGCCAGTTGAATATATGGCTATGTTGTCATAAAAGGTAAAGGTAAAGGTTTCCCCTGACTTAACATGTCCGACTCTGGGGGTTAGTGCTCATCTCCATTTCTAAGCCGAAGAGCCGGCGTTGTCCGTAGACACCTCCAAAGTCATGTGGCCGGCATGACTGTATGGAACGCCATTACCTTCCTGCCAGAGTGGTACCTATTGATCTACTCACATTGGCATGTTTTCAAACTGCTAAGTTGGCAGAAGCTGGAGCTAACAGCAGATGCTCACTCCGCTCCCTGAGTTTGAACCTGGGACCTTTCGTTCTGCAAGTTCAGCAGCTCAGCGCTTTAACACACTGAGCCACCGGAGGCTCCCCTATGTTGTCATAGCTAGACATAAAACAATAGCATAACTTACTCAGTATTCAAAGGGATTTGAACATTGGTGAAAGATGTTCTCAGTTTGTATCTGGTTACAGATACATAGCTAGCTGCTTCTCCAGTCCCCCTCTTATCCACCAGCATCACGATGCCTTTGTGGGACAGCTACTGCAGCATCATGAAGAGATCAAACCATCCACAATTCGAAAATCTTTTTAAAATATATACCCCAAAAAAGCAAACTTTGATATTTTTATTATATATAAGGAAATCTTTTTACATTGAATATAATAGGACTTGAGCATCCACAGATTTTGTTATCCATAGGGGGTCCTGTGATCCCCCGGTGGTACAGCGGATTAAACCACTGAGCTGCTGAACTTGCTGACTGAAAGGTTGGTGATTCAAATCCAGGGAGCAGGGTGAGATCCCACTATTAGCCCCAGCTTCTGCCAACCTAGCAATTCAAAAACATGCAAATGTGAGTAGATCAATAAGTACCTCTCCGGCGGAAAGGTAACTGCACTATGCAGTTATGCCAGCCGCATGACCTTGGAGGTGTCTACAGACACTTCTTAGGCTTAGAAATGGAGATGAGCACCAACCCCCAGGGTTGGACACAACTAGATTTAATGTCAGAGGAAAACCTTTACCTTTACCTACTCTGTTTCCCCTAAAATAAGACATCCCCAGAAAATAAGACCTAGTAGAGGTTTTGCTGAACTGCTAAATATAAGGCCTCCCCCGAAAGTAAGACCTAGCACTGTTTGTGTTTGGAAGCATGCCCGCCAAACAAAACACCAGAGCATGCAGGTTTGGTAAATGTACGTACCATAGATTGTTGTACATGGAAATAATGGTAGTAACAAGAAATTCTTGATAGGATTCACAGTTTGTCTGGTTATGCTGGTTTGTGATGACAACTACTATACAGTATATAATAAATGTGCATTTTTTTGTTCAACAATAAATGTGAATTCTTCTTCATGGAAAAATAAGACATCCCCTGAAAATAAGACCTAGAGCATCTTTGGGAGCAAAAATTAATATAAGACACTGTCTTATTTTCAGGGAAACACGGTAGGTGCATCCTGGAACCAAACCTCATACTATGTGCACCATTTTTAAAAACTCAAAGCTCATCATTTTTCCATTTTTTTTTAAACCAATTTGACTGTGAAGAAATTTGTGGATCTGTAAAAAAAGTTCTCTGATTGAAATTCAATTTTTGCCTATCTCTACCTGCCCTCTAGGAGTGCCACAAATGCCCACTATCATGGTTGCAGCCCAGTCTGTCACACTAATGGTTCATTCCAGTTTTGCAATGCTCCTTGATGGGCCTAGCATAGCACAAGTGATAAAGTGGACTGCTTGCATGTGGGATGTCAGGATTCGATTTCCTGCTTGACAAGGAAGCTCACAGGGTAGCCTTGAGCGAGTCGCTATCTTTCACCCTCGCCAACCTCATTGGATTTTTGTGAAGATTAAATGAAACAAGACCTGAACATCACTTTGTGCAGTGACAGGTGCTGTAGCAGTGATTAATAATTGCACAAATACTACCTTTTCCTTCATCTCCAGGATCTTTCCTTTTTTTATTTGCTTTTGTAAAAAGTACATGTCAAAGAAAAGGCAGGCTCCTCATCCACCATAAGCTGTAGAATACTTTCTGAGTCTATCAAACATTTCCCTGACTCCAGGCTAGAATATATGCATGCTTCCTGACACCTGTTATCTAGCAGAAAAGTGACAGACAACGCAGCATATGGGTGTTCTAGTCAATCCAGTCATACACAGGATGATACATGCTTTTTATCGGTATGTCAAACAAATAATAACAGATCCCATTTGATCTTGGAAATGAAACAGGGTCAGTTCTGGTTAATACTTGTATAGGAGACTGCAAACACATACCAGGTGTTGTGGACTACATTTCAAAGGAAGGAACTGGCAAAACCACCTCTGAATATTCCTTGCCTAAGAAACCCTATGAAATTAATGGGGTCGCTATAAGTCAACAGGCAATTTGAAGGCACTTGCACACACACAATGGTACTGAATTCATACTATGTCCTAACTGGAACACAGATCTTTAAATCTGCAGTCTACCCCCAGTTTTTGTATGGTCACTCTCTAGCTCACCAAAAATGAAAATTTGTTGGGATTCTCACTAATAACTTTTCAAACAGCAGGACAGGGAAAGAGTTGTATCCTCAGTCTAGGTTGTCATGCTAATGGATGGAGACAACCTGAAAGACATAACAACCTTTGACCAGGGATGGGTAATTGCTGTGAGCCCAACATCCAATTGTTTTTTTCCCTTTGGGACATTCCAAGACTGCCAAAATATTCCCAACAAACCAATAACTAAACAAAGAAGTCAGAAGCCTGTATCTAGTGATCAAAATTAGTATGATTTGATGTTTAAACAATACCAAGGTGGCTTGCTTTCTGTTTAAAAGGAAAATTGTCTTTTCTAGAAGCTTCCAGGAGAGGAAATTCACCCTTTGCAGTGTCAGAGTCTGGAGGAGACAAGAGTCAGAAAAAAGACCACATGCATTCTCAGTTGAGTTGCAAATTCAGCACTGTCTCAAGCTTTGAGGTTTTGTGATTAAAATCTGAAACCTAGTGAGAGACCCCAGTGATGTCATGAAGCATCATGAATTAGGTTCCAACCTCAGTTGCTCGTAGCTTGTCATTCAAACACACACAGCTGAAAAAGGTTATTGATCAGTGGTCATGCTGTGCTGACTATGGGATTCTGGATGTTGAAATTCCCACCTCCAAAAAAGGATTCTTTCCCTGTCCCGAATCTGTTGGTGACCAGATGACCATGGAAACATATGCTATCCAATGTATATGAATCAACTATAGAGTCTGCATTTTTGAACATCCCAGAAAGGTTGCAGTTTTGAGGAAACTTACCCTAAAAATTTCAAGCTGCTAGCAGATATCCAGCCTTATAGCTTTACAGGCAATAGTTTTCCACTTTAAAAAACAAAGTATCAGAACCCAACACTTCATTGAAACTTGGCAAGGCTTTCAGAAAAAAAGAAAAACTGCATGTAGCCAAAAATGATCTGCCAACTCAATGGAGGAAAATTTATCTCTATTCAGCATCAGACAATTGCTTGTTTTTTAAAAATCCAACATCGTAATGTACTTTTCATATTCAACTGATTGTAGAAGTATGTTTAGGGGAAGCAAAGATAAAAGCAAGGGATATTTTGTGTTTTAGGTCAAGCTGACCACTGTTGCAACTTTAAGACAACCATCAAAAAAATGTGCCCTGTTTATTCAGAAGGAAGCTTTGGATCACATGTGAAGCACATGGCTGAAAAAGCAGGGAAAGAAGAGGATTTCAGATCTCTTGTGCCTGTTTTACAGACCTCGAAAACGCTCAGATTACCACAAGTGTGCAGTTCAAAAGTTCTCATGGGGGGGGTAAATTCTGCTATTATTGGTTCTCTCTCCTCACATACACACACATGCCATCAATGCAGGAAACTAGAAACAGTTTTACTAAGAGCTAGAAATAATGAGCAGGAATGAGATCGTCAGTCTTCTCAGATAAAACAGTTTAGGTTCCTCAACTTCCTTTTAATCTCGGTGTTTTATCCCGTGCTGAATTGGATCAAAATAAGATAAAGGCATTTCTTTCTTCTCTGCCTGAGAATCAGGGTGCCGAGTACAGCATGCTGTGCAGATCATTAAAGAACTAAAGGGTTTAAAAGCCTATTGTGCCAAGAGGAGGAGCAAACGCAGGGCGGGGAGAGAAACACTTGAAACAATAATGTTATATAGCTTGCCATGCATATTTGAAAGACTGAATAAAGTACCCCCTTGAAGTGAGAGAGAGACATCTTCGTCCACTACAGTTGGTTGTGTCTGGTAGTTTCTAGAAGTTCCATGTTAGTAGTGTGGGAAGAGGGGTAATGAATCCATTATGGGTTTTATTCTGATCTATCGAGGAACTAGCCAAGCTGTGGAGAGGCTGCATTGTGTCACAGTGTGAGTGTTAGACCCTGGGAGATCAGGCTTCAAATCTTCAACAATGGAAACCCACTGGAAATCACACTCACTCAGGCTCAGTTGAAAGCAATGCCAAACCTCCATTGAATAAATCCTGCCAAAGAAACCTGAGATTGGGTCGTCATAAGTCAGAGTTGACTAGAAGGTACCAAAACATTTTGGATACAAAAACATATGTTGATGCAGGTGACCTTAAAGTACAATATGCAATTAAACCAGAACTGTTTCTTTTTGGACTATCAGACGTAAAGCTGGAGAAGACGTATGGAAGATTGCTCTAGTATACGACCACAGAACAGTAAGACTGCTGTACACACCAGTATGAAAGAACTCTGCATTACCTAACAGAGAAGAGGTTTTTTTTTTGTGAAATTGATAGATTTAGTTGAAAAGGAGAAAGGTCATTAGAAACATTTCTCAAAGACTGGAAAAGGCTTATCGCTTAGTAACTTGTGGCTTTGATGATTAGAAGGAATTGATTATAGAAAAAGAGAAGTTGTATTAATATTAGAGTGTGAGTTATGGATAATTAATGTACTGTAATATGTATACCTGCTGAAAAGATGAATAGAAGTCATCCTTTCCTTGCCTTCCTTTCTTTACTTTCTTTCAGTGTAATGTTAAAATCTTTAATTTAAAAAAATATTTAACTTGAGGGCACATTAGAACAAAAAATTCAATGTGTTGATATGTAACTCCCCAAAATAGGTTATATTCCGTTAATGTGCAGAATATAACCCAAAGTGCTTTTTTGTGTACTCATGCACTATGACCTCCTAAGGTCTAGATCGGTGATTCTCAATTTGTGGGTCCCCAGATGTTTTGGCCTTCAACTCCCAGAAATCCTAACAGTTGGTAAACTAGCTGGGATTTCTGGGAGTTATAGGCCAAAACACCTGGGAACCCACATCTCTCTTTTCACAATCCAAGCTGACAAAATATCAGGAAGGTCTGTTGAATCTTTAGTAAGTTAAAACATGGTTTGATGATCCTGTGAAGCTGGATATGTTAAAAGATATACAAATCTGGACTATGGGTTTCTCATGTTACTATGGAGCTAGGATGAGGACTATGATGAGGATCAAGCAAGAACACATTTCTGGAATACTTCCTATGCCTTTAAGAAAGAATGTGTTTATGGATTCAACCACCACCACCCATAAATGTATTACATAGATCCTAGATTCAAGAAATTGCCCAGAAGCTCTTGGCTGAAATATCATTCCACGTAGTAGCAGACCAACCACTGTTTCTTCTGACTCATTTCTTCTTTTTTCTTCTCCAAAATGGGCTTAATAATATCACTCCTAGTCTCAACACACAGTTTCCTGAAGCAGCTGGTCACTGTTGTAGTAGCATTCACTATCTCAAATCTGGGCCAACCTGTGCAGGCCTGAACTAGAGACAGAAAGAATATTCAAAAAGATATGGAAAACAGTTGAAAATGTATCAAGAACCTTGATGAGAAGAATTTGGGGCCCTTCCAGACAGGGCCAAAATCCTAGGATCTGAAACCAGGTTTTCTGCTTTTGACTGGATTATATGAGTCCACACTGCCAGATAATCTGGAATAAACAGGAAACCTGGGATCAGATCCTGGGATATAGAGCCTGCCTGGAAGAGCCCTGGAATTGATGAGGAAATTTGCAATCTGAGACTTATTTTGCACAAAATTCACATGTGATTGTTTACCATAGAAATCAGAATTATATTCTGCTGTTTCCTATACAGAAAATACTTTTCTGTACAAAAGTACCGCATGGAGATATGGCACAGTATAATTCTCAAAGTGCAAATGGTCTTCAAAACTGCAGGGTTTGTATATACTTTTTCACTCCTGGAGGAAAATTTCTAAAATTTCTCATTGCTTCCTTCAAGAAAAAAAAATTAGCAAATAATTATACCCTATACCCTAGATATTCCATGCTGGATTACTTGGAAACATCATTTTAATCCTGCACAACAGCCCTGACATAGTATAGGTTGAATGTCACTTATCTAGAACTTCAAGATCCAAAATACTCCAAAATCCAATATTGTCCACATGAGTGACTGAGTGGATGAGATCGTGATACCTTTGCTTTCTAATGGTTCAATATACACAAACTTTCATGCATAAACACATTTAAAATATTGTATGTAAAATTACCTTCTGGCCAAGCATAAATGGATTTTGTGTTTAGTCTTAAGTCCCATCTTTAAGATATCTCAATCTTCACATCTCAATTAAGAGACAGTGGAATATAAATAACAACAACAACATGAAAGTATTCCTAAATCGAAAAGAAAAATCCCAAACATAGAACACTTCTGGTCCCAAGCATTTCAGATAAAGGCTACCCAACTCCCAGAAGCCCTAGTCAGCTTGTCCAATGGTCAGAAATTCTGGGAGCTGAAGTCCAAGCCATTTGGAGGGCATAGGTTGTGTGCAACTGCTGCAAAGCATAATGTTAAACTCAAATTTGACAGCTCCAAACCACCAGTTGATCCTGGAGCAGTAGCTTCCTATCAATCCCTGGTAACTCCACTGGGAACCAACAATTTAGGAACATGGTAACTAGAAGACACTTTGCCCAAGATCCTTTGCAACCTAAATACTCCATAAAACTGATGCTAAGGATTAACATGAGACACATAGAATACTTGAAACCTGCTGCATAAATGCCACAGCTGTTACTCTAACATTCTCATCCCTGCCTTTCAAGAGATGAAGATTGCTGCACCCTTGCATAGCAATACTGAATGCAGAGAACTGGAACCACACACAAAAACTCTGCATCCTTGAGTTTGACAGGCCAATTGGAAAGACACCGGTACTACTGTATTTCAAATATATCCACATTCAGAAACGCTCAAGTTGTTCAAAGCCCAGCATTTAGAAAACAATTGTAAGTTTGAAAAGATGAGGGGCAAAAGCAATCAAGTGGGACTGTTACTATCTGTTAAGGAACTTCAATTAAAATGTTCCTTAATAAGGCTTGTAGGGGATTCTGCATGGAAGAGAGGAAGGGAGGAGGACGGTGGTTTTAAGACAGATTGCCAGTCCTGAATACAGATGTAACCTGGTCTTAAACCAAAGAGGGGGAAGCACACAGTCAGTCCAGTGATGTTTCAGGTTGCTTTCTAGCATGCAACTCTGATGACACAGCAGTCCAGCTCCAGCAGGGACATCTAGGAGAAAGGTGCCCTCTTTTGCCAGTGATTGACAGGAGTATCACCTTGCTAAGCCCCATCTGTCTTGCCTTGTCATTGAGGAAGCAAGAAAAGTGAAGTGCTCATGAAACAGCTGCCCCCCTCTCTCCCCTCCTGTAAAAATGTCCCTCTGCAGCAATCACCACTTACATCTCACTCTGGCAATGTTACCTTTCGTTCTATTGTTTCCCATGGCTCCCAGTTCATTTAGCACGCAAGGAAAAAAATAAGTCCGCTGATTGTAAATGAATTCCATTTACTGCAGACGCCTGCCAGGTATCACACTGTAATTTAACATTCACCCAGGCAGCAGGAGCAATAGCAGGGAAACCTTTGCCAGGGATCAAGATGAATGCAAGGCGAGAGTTCGCAACCACATAACCAGCAGCGTATTCCGTCTTTGAAAGCTAAGGTGAAATTTTTATCTCTCCCCTTTTTCTTCCTTTCATACCTTCCTTGCTCCCTACTCACCTGCCCCCTACCCACCCTGATTAATAAGAGAGAGGAAAAACTCACAGTCTGAAGCTTTCCTGTTAGAGGTAGATGATGAAGATTTCAGGAGAGGAATCCCGGGAGTGGTGCGATCAAACGCCACATCTGAATGGAACTGAATCACTTCAGAATCCCTTGTTCAGCATGTAGCAACCAATAACAACAACAAGCAAGACGCCGCCTCCACCAAACTAATACTTTGCAAATTGGCTGAGAATAAAGGTGGCTGTAGCAGCATGCTCCGCTGTTCTACAGCACCGGTGTGCGAAGGCTTAATCTCATTACATAGCAAATCACCTCGACCATATGTGCCCATGTGCTGCACATTCAACTTGCTGCTTGAGCCCTTTGCCGGAGTCTCAGTGAGCAGCCCGACTTCACACAAACACCAGGAAAGCAGAGGGGACAGAAGAGCTCACACGTGAAGATTTGACACGTACTGAACAAAAGAGGGCTCGACAATGAACAATACAACAGGACTGCACTAGAGGAACTCTGCCTGGCTCAGCTGACGGCACAGTAGCCTTTTCTCTGCAATTCCTTCCCACTGCCTCTCTCCTTCCTTTCTTTCCCCAACTCCCAACCTGGTCACAGGGATAGTGGAACTGACTTTACAGGAGTTGATGGGCCAAAACTTTGACAGCATCTGGTTACCTATATATCAGCTCTTGCATTTTGTATTTGAGGGAGAGGCCATATTTGCCTGGCAAGTTTTACATCAAAACCACAATTAACCTTATGCACAATTAACCTTCCCTGATGCAGAAGGGAAAGACGGAATATGAATTATTGAACACATTTTTAAAAGTCTTACTCTTCAAACTTTTAGGGCAGTAGTATTACAAGGCATTTGAGGAGGGTTGTTTGTTTTGTTGCCCAGTCTGGCAAGCAGGAGGAACACACTTTCTGAGCCCTTTCTGAAGCCACAAAAGAAAATCTGGCAAGCAGGAAGAACACACTTTCTGAGCCCTTTCTGAAGTTACAGGCCCTAGCTCCACTTGCCTATTGAACTGGCATTAGAAGGGGAGGAGGGAAGCTTACTGCTACAACAGCAGGACAATTAAGTGTAAGGCAAAGTGGATTTTGCTCCACTATGTTTCCAGGAGACACGGCTTAACCTGATTTCTGTTGCAGTTCCTGAAGGAAAGAAGAAAATCTAGGGTTAAAAAACAAGCTGAGGAATACATGCAAACACATCAAAGTTGCAAATGTTAATTTCTTCTCTGTCTCTCTCTTAAAGAGACAGTGCCTTTCCTAAGAAAGTAACACCAACAAAGTAGGAGAGAGAATGCAAGCTGTCTAAAGTGAGCCCTTCTTCCAAACTTCACCCTCTGGCCCCAATTTGCAGTGTCCCTCAGAGGAAAAGAGAAAGGATGAAGAAGTTACAATTCTGTGTCTTTGCTCCTTCTAACAACTGCTGTCAAGGGAGCAGGCAGTGACCCAGAGATGGCAGGTAAGATAAGGGACAGAGCACAATTTCCTATCTGGAGGAGGCCTCCTCGGAAAAAGAAGGATTTGCCAAGACAACGGGCCCCAATGCGGGCTGGAGAAGACTAGCAATCCTCTCATGACACTGGCAAAGGAAGAGACCAATCCATCCTAGGCAGCAACTGCAGATCAGAGAGAAGAAGCAGGAAACTTTAAACACTATCATAAAATAAAATGCCAGGAGCAAAGGGCCAGGCAATGCCCTGCACCACTTTAAATTCAAGAGGCTGAGCTAATTAGGCCATGGACTGGTTTAGCACTGACCATAAATTAGCTCAGACCAGTCATTCCCTTGCTGCAATTCATTCCTCTCTCCCATCCAACCCTAACGTTTCTGGTTTCATTAGTCCCTGACCTTCAGCAAGTACCTTCAGACTGAAATATGTAGCAACTCCTTTCTGGGCTTTAGACTCCACTCAGGATGCTTCCCCTCCTTTGGGACTACCTAAAACCGTAGTTCCCAACATTTGGTGCTCCAATTGTTTGGACTTCAATTTCCAGAAATCCCAGCCAACTTACCAGCTCTAAGGAATTATGTGAGATGAAATGCAAAACACTTGGAGGACCAAAGCTTGGGAGCCACTGACTTTGACCATGCTTTTTCTTGTAATCCCAGTTGGGACTTGTCTGGTCTTCCCCTGCCAGTTCCTGTAGAATTGACTGTAAGTGTCAACCTGGGTGCTTGCTAACCTTAAATATGACACAGGGTTCCTGTCCCTTTAATGGTTGTATTGAACTGGGTCTTTCAGCAGGTACCTTTTCCTTTATTTTACCCGGAAGCCCTACCATGACTCCAAGCAAGAGTTTGCCAAGAAACCCCTGGGTAGAGATGGGCAATAATTTTGTTCCGTTTCACTGTTGCTAAAATCAATCCATGCTTGCCTTTTTTTTCCTACTGAAGATGGAAACACTTCTTTAAAATGTGTCAAAAATTGAAAGAGCCCTCCTTCCAATGTACATCCTTGTTAAGTAAAGTCCCCATCCTATGCCTAAAGTATTCCAGAGTGAGTTTGGGGGTACAGGCAGTCCCCAAGTTATGAACAAGATAAGTTCTATAGGTTTGTTCTTAAGTTCAATTAGTTTGTAAGTTGGAACAGGTACATTATATGGCAGTGTAGAAGGGGCCTCTGTCCCTTTGATCACTGGATTTTGAAAACATTGGCTTGTTGTGGAAACAAGGGTTTGTGGGAAAGCTTCAGTAGAGACCCCCTTTCCCTCAACTCCACTTTACCTCCTCCAGCATATCCTATTCAGATTACAAAGCATTGTAATAAAAACACCAATATGTCCAGCCAAGCAAACGGCTCAATGTGCTCAATCAAATAAAACAAACTGCAAGATCTCATTAATCTCTCTGAACAGGAAGAAAATTACTTCCAATCTCGAATGCTCGGGATTGTGAGATATAGATTATATTGTTAAATGTATGTTTGGATTCTGGAAAGTGAATGCTGATGGGCTCCAGCAAAACATCAGGGAGCAGGAAAGCTTTAGGTATCTCCCCCAGAATGTAAATTGAATTAAGATAACATAGATGGATACAAGATGATCACATGCTTATCAGTTAACAGTGGAAAGCAAAACAGAAAAAGGAAGTAAATGCAATTAAGACGAAAGTATCTAAATGAGCCATCTTTAGCTATGAAGAGCCAACATTCAAAATAGCATTGTATAATTCTTAATAAATGGGATGAAAGATGTAAGTCCTGGAAAAATCAAAGGGAGAGATCAGAACTGAAAGTACCTGCCCATCAGTGTCCACAGAGTCAACCATCCCTTGCTTGAAAATATCGCCCCCACAAAAAAGAAAAACCAAAAAGCGAATCTTGCTTTTGCCATTTTATATAAGGGACACCATAGACTACTGCAACACACTTTGCGTGGGGTTGCCTTTGAAGACTGTTCAGAAGCTTCAAGTAGTCCAATGGGCGGCAGCCAGGTTGTTTATCGGAGTGGCATACAGGCAGCACACAACCCCCCGTTGCGCCAGCTCCATTGGCTGCCAGTCTGCTACCGAGCACAATTCAAAGTACCAGCTTTACCCTATAAAACCCTAAACGGCTCTGGTCCAACTTACCTAGCTGAGCGCATCTCCCTTTATGAACCAGTTCAAGCACTAAGATCTGCCAGGGAGGTCCTACTCTCAGTACCACCACCTTCGCAAGCATGATTAGTGGTGACAGGAGACAGGGCCTTCTCAGTGGTGGCCCCTCGGCTGTGGAATTCCCTTCCTAGCAAGATCAGATCGTCCCACTCCCTCCTGGCATTTAGGAAACAAGTTAAGACTTGGCTATTCAATTAGGCTTTTGGAGAGTGACAGAAATGCAATCTAATATCTTGTCACAACACAGTCAGAAATGAAGCAGCTGAACTATAACTAAGGATTGGTGCAATGTTGTATTGGTGTATTGGATTTACTATGCTTAATATGTTACTGGTTTAAAATTGTATCTTATGTTTACTGTTTTAATGATTTTGTGTTATGTTTTAACAGTTTGTATAACTGAGGAATTGCCTAAACATATGATGTATGCTGCTCTGAGTCCCCTGTGGGTTGAGAAGAGCAGGATATAAATGAAGTAAATAATAAATAATTTTACTATTTTATTGTATGTAATGGGATTTTATTACCTATGGGAGATCCCTGACCCAAACCCCAATTGATAGTAAGGACCCATTTCACTATGGGTAAGGAATGTTGACAGCAGTAGCTATAGGAAATACACTCAATCTTTATTATAGAGATTTCATCAGAGATAGGAAAGCTCTCTAAAGGTGTTAGGCTAAGCTAGGACAGAACAAGAAGAGGATTATGTTAGTTTTACTTTTGCAATAGCAAAAGAGCAAAATGGAGCTGCAGAGAAGAGGTGATGTGATCCCTAAGAATATCCTTTCAAGGGAGGTTAAGATAGGTGAATAAGACATGAGGTGATTATAGGTCACGGAAACACTCCTTAACTCTATCACTGCTCTAAGACACATTTAAGTCTTTACACAGTTGTTGGAAAATGGTTGCATTTTCCAACAAGGATGATAAACCCTGTGCATAGCAAAGTAAATAAATCAGGACCCATCCAGGGACTACTGGTAGCATAGTTTTCTAGTCATAGGATTAAGTCAATTCCAGGTTTTGATCCAGGCTTAAAAGGAGCTCTCCTAGGTACTCAACCCCATTGTCAAGAAACATTGCTATTTTCTATGCCTCTGGCAGAGGAGACAAAAGGGGGTTCTGGAAAGTAAAGGGGGGAGACAGGCATGGATTTGGTGGTTATTCTTGAGACTTCAGAACCTATTTGACACACAATTCCAAGAACTGGATAAAAGGCTGTTTAAAGATTGGAGGGGAAACTAAAAAAAGGATTGAGGAGGATTTTCCTTGTTGGAGTTTCCTTGTTGTCAGGCAACAAAAATCAATTTCTCAGTATTTTTCTTTGACCATTTGCATTTTATTTATTTGATGTATTTGATATCCCATCTTTCTCCTTGTACAGGATTCAAAGTGGTTTACAAAGAATTTAAAACAAGGTACATTGAAATGAAGTCTAAATACTCTAAAGAAACCAGATCCTTTCTAAACATGAAAGCTAAGTAGGGTTAGTCCTTGTTGCCATTTCAATAGGAGACTGCCAGCAAGGTGCTATAGGCTATATTTCAGAGGCAGGAACTAGCAAACCCACTTCTGCGTGCTCCTTGCCTAAGGAAACCCTGTCTGCAAATGAATTATAAACCAAAGGACCGCCTGAATACAAAGATCTTTGCTAGCTTGCAGAAGGAAACAAGAGAGAGATTCTTTCAATCTCTAGTTTATCAACACCTGGGCTGATCGAGAGAGTGTGTAAGGTAAAGGGTATGGCATGAGGAGGGAGATGAGAGAATTGCCAAGAGCAAGATTGGAGAAAGTGCTCCAGGGCCCTTTGAAACTGGGGGCCATGGGCCGAGTCTGCTGCTGTACATTTGCCCATCCTCTCCAACACACACACACTTGTACCGTAATATTGTTTAAAAAGTAAAGCGTCCTATGGGAAGCTGTCAATCTCTCCCCAATCCTTCCCAAGTATAGTTTTTGGCCCATTATCAATACTGGAACTGCCACAAATTGATTTAACATTAGAAAAATGCCTTGATGGGAGGAACTGTCTGACAGTGGACTACGCTGCCTCAAAGTATGGTGCAGTCTCCTTTTCTGGGGTTTTAAAAAAGAGGTTGGATGGACATATGCCAGGAGTGCTTTGTTTGTATTTTACTGCATAGCAATGTGGTTGTATTTGATGGGCCCCATGGTCTCTTCCAACTCTATTATTGTAAAGGCAAGCTAGCTTCCAGTACCAGAAGTCCCCTCATACAATAAAGAATGGCAGCTGTGTACTGGATGAACACTTTTACTGTGATGACAATCAAGCATTCTTATTAAAACAGTGCAGTCCATTTTCACGGAAAAAACTGCTTCTCTATATGGGTCCTTTATCATGTCACATGCAACCAAGGACAGATCTAAGCTTACAGAAGCTCTGGCAAGGGGGTTATTTCTTGGTCCTCTTCTTCATGCACTTCCTTGGAAGTAGCACTGAGCATGAGAAGTTGCATGCCATTTAGGAATCCTTAAGGATCTAGGGGTCTTACTAGATGATAAGCTAAATGCAAGTCAACAATGTGATGCAGTGTCCAAGAAAGTCAGTATAATTTTATGCTACATCAACAGAAGCATAAGAGTCCAGATAAAGAAAAGTTGTATTCTTCTCTGAAGTGCATTTGTTTTCTGCTGCTACAGAAACTAAAACATGAACCAATAGATTCAGACTATAAGTAAACAGATTGCACCTAAACATTAGGAAGCACTTGACTGTAAGAGCTGTTCAATGGAGGAATTGACTGCCTCAGGGGGTGGCAGGCTCTTCTTCTTTGGAAATCTTTGGATGGACATTTTCAGGAGTGTTTTAGTTGTGTTTTCTTGCATCACAGAGGTTTAGACTAGATGTCACCTCAGAATGACACTATATCTGGTATTCTGGGACACTGTGAGATTTAAAATGGTACATAGATGCTCAGTCTCACTTATTCCTGGCTAGAGATGGGAGGTCTGGGGGAAAATGGAAAATTGAGGAAAAATGAGGGATAATTGGGAAAAAAACAGAAAAAAGTTTTTTCCCCATTTTACCATTTTTCCCAGACCTTCCCATCTTTGCTCCTATCAGATACCAAGGGTGTGTATTACAGGTAAAATGCAGCAACAAAGTACACAACAGCAGCAGCAACAACAGTGACGACAACGACAATAATAATAATCTTTATGTATAGACCGCCCTATCTCCCCGAAAAGACTCGGGGTGGTTTCCAACAATATGGCAACCATTCAATGCCAAAAGAAAACTATAAAAACAGTTTACATCAGAACAAAGCACATTGAAGACTAAAAAAAATAAAATTAAAATTAAAAACATCACAAAATACAACAACTCTGTTAAAATACACTAAAAATAAAATATATATTAAACCGAGTACATTGAAACTCCATCAGGCGAGGTTCAGAAATACTAAAAAGGACCTAATCTATAAACTATAAAAGGACTGTGTGAGGGGTAGTGCATTGATGCTGGCCAGCCTTGCTGTCTGCACTCACACAGCTATCCTATGGTATTAGATGCTGATACTGACCCTATATGCAACTAGCTGTGCATAATATCAAGTGTTGTGCATCACAGAAGCCATAACTGTTCAGCTTGACATCTTATCTCAAACATTATCTTAGATACTGACAAAAAAATCCAGTGGTTACTCCCAACTAGACTAGTCCCATTGAATCAGATGGACTATAGATAAATGTTGGATTACCATTGGTTCAACTCTTGTTAGTACCAAACATTGGACTTAGGCCACTATTTACAAGCTATTTAAAATACTATGCATAATTTGCAATATACTGAATGAGATCAACAGGGAGGAGCATGCAGTGCAAAACCATGGATGTTTCCTTCATCGTTTCAAACAGAAATGTCTTGCCGTATTTCTTCTCCTCCTACTCCTCCTTCACATCCCTTGTTCTGTCCCAATCAACATAATTGAGATCTAAATAGAAATGATGCAAGCCTAAACAGGCATGTGTACACATGATGGTGCAGTTCACTGGTACCTAACCCAAGCTCTGAGACAATATTTCTCCAGAGTCTGATCCTGCCCAGCCCTGTAAGCAAGCACACCCCTTTCCTTCCCTCAAGACATAGCTGTCAACTTGCACTGTAATACAGGAGAAAGTGGGGTGCAGGCAGTAAAGGCAAACCTACACCAACAGCTGCACAAATATGGACGGCTGCCAAAAACAAGTGTCTTTTTTGGTGGTCCGGGCTTTCCTCAGCTAACAAAAAAGAGAATTGGAAGGCAGGGGGGAGAGCAAACAGCCAAAACTACTTTTCAGTAGATAACCCATAGGTTCTTCACTCAGACAATTCTGATCTTGTTCCCGGAAAAGGAGGTAACACATTCATTCTGGCTCATTCAAAGAGAGACAAAGAAAACAGCAGCATGCTTGGATGCTCAAAGGAGATTCAAGGATTTGAGGATGTAGTACTTTACAGAGCAAATAAACTTTTTTCTGAATTGCTCTGTTTGATTTTCACTGGAGCAGCAAGAATGTTGCATTGAAGAACTAGTAATCAACAGAGGTTGCACAGTGAGAGATTTTCTGTTTTTACTTTTTTTCCCCCAGGGTCATGGTAATGCTACATACCTCCGTGGGTTGTGTTTAGATTCCCAAAAAAAGCGGACAAAAAACGACAACATAGAGCATTTCTGTCTTGGTTTTGTCAACCAGGTAGCCATGAACTTCTAGATACCCCATTCATTCATTCTTCTAATTTATTTTGCTTCTCTTGTAACTATTAGCATTCTGTGACCCTTAGTTTGCTGAGTCCTTATTGGGTTAACGTGTGGGTTTGTTCTCTTTCCACCACACATATTTTTCCCCTCATAGTTATTTTTCTACTTCTGCAAACTTTGGGATTTCCCCCAAGCCAATTAGTACCTCCATCTGTGAAGAAGGTGAAATATTATCAACCTATGTTCTGGCATTGACTTCTTAACAGTTGAAACAGAGTAAATGGTGCCTATATATGTGTTTGTTAAGGTTCTCAAACATTACATATTGTATGGAATATCTAGAGTCTTGAAGTCTGGTCCCATATTGGGGCCATACAAGATGAGCCAAATCCCATATATCTTACCTTGTTGGGAGTAAATGCCAGATGTACACCCAGCAGACCAGTCTCTAAGATTTGGTATGCATCCATCAGGCCTTACATACCAAGTGCGGTAAGTTCACCTGCAAGGATCACAACTGGTGTGGTACCACTCCAAATTGGGTCTCCATTGTCAAGTTGTTTAGGCCCCAGAGGTGGGAGCCAAAAGAGTGGGCACTAGCAATGATCTCAATTGACTGATTATTCCAACTGAGCCATTAACTATGTTCTGGGACTGGTCCGATGTCCCCCATCAATAGTATTTCCCATATAAAAGAAACACAATAGTCTCTCCATGTATGTAAAGGTTATGAGTGGAGGTTTCTCAAAAAAAAAAAAAGTAGAAAGGCTGTGGTGCAGGCGGGAAAGCAAGCCAGCTGCAATTAACTGCAATGAATCACTCTGACTAGGAGGTCATGAGTTCGAGGCCGCTCGGAGCCTATGTTTGTTTGTCTTTGTTCTATGTTAAAAGGCATTGAATGTTTGCCTATATGTGTAATGTGATCCATCCTGAGTCCCCTTCGGGGTGAGAAGGGCGGAATATAAATGCTGTAAATAAATAAAATAAATAAATAAAAACCATAGATATAAATTTTTAAAATCCAGTGGAGGACTTAGAAATGCCTACAAAATTCTTCTCTCTGGCCATTGCTAGTTCCAATAGTACAATTCTATGCTGGAGCCTCCGGTGGCCTAGGGGATAAAAGCTTCGTGACTTGAAGGTTGGGTTTGCTGACCTGAAGGCTGCCAGGTTCGAATCTCACCCGGGGAGAGCGCAGATGAGCTCCCTCTATCAGCTCCAGCTCCATGCGGGGACATGAGAGAAGCCTCCCACAAGGATGGTAAAACAGCAAAACATCCGGGCGTCCCCTGGGCAATGTCCTTGCAGACAGCCAATTCTCTCACTCCAGAAGCAACTCCAGTTGTTCCTAACACACACAAAAAAAATTCTATGTTCAACCTCTGTGTTTACCATAGAATCTCACTGGAGGACCTAGAAATTCCCAGAGATAATTTTTTTTCAGTTGCACGTAGAGCAGTAGAAGATGTGACGACAAATACAATAATCTGCAAATAATGAAATCTGCTAATACTTAATCTGCATATTTAATGTGTGTAATTACAGTTTGCCTCCTGTAACTGTGGTGGATACATTCCAAATCTCGCCATGGATACCTGAAACTGCAGAGAATAGTGAAGCCTATATTTTGACTATATTCGACCTAGAAACATATAATAGAATCACACTGGAGAACCTAGAAAGGTGGAGCATTTTTTTTGAAGTCTGGGAGTGTGAATCTGTGGATAATAAATCCACAAATATGGGGGTCATGCTATACCTCATTTATTGGCTGACCTTTAAACTTAGCCATTTTTTCAAAACTAGGAATGGAGCAATTTTTGTGGTCTTATTCCTAGTGATGAAACATTCTGTTTGCAGCTCTGGATAATGAGTGTCTAATAAAGCAACTGTGTCTCTGACAGTTGCTAAGATCTATGTAAGAGGAAGACTAGAACAGCAGTTATTTGTTTCAGAAAATTTCACCAAGCAAGAAAATATGTACTGTCTTGCTTCTACACATTTAGACTGTTTTTCCTATCTAGCTCAGTATTATTTGCATAAGCATTCTTTAAATTAAAAAAAAAACTTGGATGTATTGGGCTACAACAATCCACTATCAACTACTTGCACAGCCATTACCCACGTTGGCTAGGCCTGATGGTAATTGTAGTACTTCACAGAAAGCTGGCTGATACCATCTGGTAGCTGTTCTCCAGCATTTCAATCAAGGGCCATGCCAACATTTGTGTGTAAATGCCAGGGAATTGATTTGGCTCCTTCTAAATATGCTTTGCCTCTGAATGCTAGGAACCAAGTGGGGTAGTTTAATGAACACAATTTGATCAGAACTCAGTCTCACATGGTTCCAATTGCAGATTTTAGAAGCTGAGAAGAGAAGAGACATTTGTTATGGAAGCAAGCATTTGGGCCAGAAATCAACTTTGCCTTGATATGACATTCAATTTCTAAACAGTGCAGCCCACATCAAACTACCCTGAAACTACAGTGACCTACAGCTGCTGTGAAAAACAGAGTCCCATTTGAATCTGAAAATTCCTTTTTTAGTCCAAACACCTGCCAGCACAGTTGAGGGACATTCAAAGGCTTACTTTGAAGTTTTGAAAAGTGTCTCTGAAAAGTTTCCCTGTTCACAAGTCTCTCCCTCCCTGAAAACAAATAAGCAAAATTTGGAAACCTTACTTTTTGAAACTGCTCTCACCAAATCCTGGAAACTTAAGTCCAGATAGTAACTTTTCTAATTCCTACAAAGCAATAAAATTAGCACACAACCACATGCTCCCTGTTGTCGTTATTGTTCCAGACAGATGCTTGTTGGCATGTGCTGTTCACAGCAAACAGAGAAGGGGGTGCCAAAATATCTCACCCTCCACACATAGCACATGGATATCACATCATGGCTATTCTGGCCTTTCTGGCAGACTGAGAACAGCCCTTGGCAAGACTGAATGTTTGTTTTCATGCATTTCTTTTTCAGTAGCGTGTCAGTGGATATTTGACTCTCCACCATCTGCACAGTCGATCATCTGTTCTGAAGCCTGTTTACCAGCATACGCAGACAGGTCATCCAAGAGCATTGATTTGCCAGAATGCATAAAGGACTGTCTAGGGCTTGGGAAAAAGAGGACTTTTTCCCTTCCAGATTTGATAACTGGCTGATGAGGGGAGAAGCAGGGCTGCAAATGTTAGCCTCACCCTAGGGATCTTTGTCTCTTCAATAGAGCTTCAGAACTGCATTGGAATTCTACACATGGAGAACTTGGGAATGTTATTTTACACAACTACAAAATAATACACTACTGACCACACTATCTGGAGCATTATATGCATTGTGATCCAGAACTTTCTTAAGGTCATAATCTGAATTTACTAACTCAGAATAGCCAAATCTGTTTGGAGGTAAATTTCTTTGCCCTTGAAAGTTGGCACCATTTTTGATGCCTATTGAAAACAGAGAAAATTACTGTTTGTAAGTTTCTTCTCGATGCTTATGTTCTGGGTTCAAACTGCAGGAAAAGATATTCCGCTTTACTATTAAGACCTTTCTGATGGTTAAGTTTCACAGTGGAATCCATTGCCTCGGAGGATGGTGGAGTCTCCTATTTGAAGATTTTGAAATAGAGGCTGGATGGTCATCTCTCAAGAGTGCTTTGATTGCATATTCTTGCATGGTTAAGAGTTGGACTGGATGGTCCTTGGGGTTTCTTCTCTAACTCTATGTTTCTAATTAGAAGAAGTACCAAGCAAGGTGTAACTAGTTGATGAACATTTGTTCATAACCAAAATTAATTTGCAAATTTAAAACGGACATGTAGTACAGGCCATCATACAGGCTTTTGAGTTGTGACTTCAGAAATCAATTTTCCTGGGAATTGACATGCTATAAACACTCAGGTATGCTTCAAGGGCAGAGCATGCATCATGTTAATGTAACCTTTCCAAAAGCAAATAATGAGTCCAGCTGCTGGGAAACAAAAATCTAGGCCCTGGGGCATTGTCTGACAATATGCAAGGCATCAATTGTGCTGAAGCTAAGCAAGTCTGCTTCCATCTCATGAGAACATGGATAGGAGACCATTGGAATCCCCTTGAGTTTCATCATGAAAGGCAAAAAAGAAGGAAATTAAAGCAATAAGCAAACAAATACATTTTTGCCTTTTTGGATGGAGGAGAAATGCCCACCTCATGAAGTGCTCGTATTTAAAAGAAATATAAAGAAAGCAAGAAGGAAACCAATTTGAAAACTAATCATGTTGCCAGCTGTCATGATAAATGGCATATGGAGAAGGAGACAAAGTGCCAAATGGTTGCCTAGGCAATGTGCTTCCTTCTCTCACCTTACAATTTCCGAGAGGTAAACATGAGAAAGTGCATGCGCAGAAGTCAAATAATGTATCGGTCTGGTTAACCGATAAATTACGGAGTCATGGAAAAGAGGACATGAGTATCTGGAGAAGTCTGGGGGATAAGACTGGGATGGAGACGGACAAGATTGAGCTTCAAGGCCTAAGGTTTCACAACCTGGACTGCACTGACCAATGACATGAGCTTCATATGAACTGAACTCCCATTCATTTCATCAGGGCTCCTCACTCAAGGTGTGTTTTCAGCAGCAGGTCATCTCTGCACCTTTCTGGTCTTCATAGCTGCTTCGATCAATCTATCACATCTATAACTTGCCAGGCAGGTGGCGGTTGAGCTGTTCCTAGAAAACCAGTAAGGGAGAAGACACGGCAGCTTCTTTATTCTAGCACACAATTAGCACCTCCTTCAGTTAAATGTCCACTTGCATAGTGAACAAAATAACTGGGAGGCGGGTGGGATTTGCTGCCAGGGCATCTACTATAATAAATACAGTAATTCTTTAGCAGATAACTAAGTGTCATTGGACAGATGCATGCCAGTTGCCTTTCCCAGTCCCTTCCCTTCTCAAGAGCAGCCCCCATAAATGTTGTTAAAATGTTGCCTGTGCTGCCTCTGATGTCGGACACCTGTTGTGCTTGAAACACACAAAAGTTTTATCAAACAGAAATGCCATGCTACAAACACAGAAAAACATCCTTGCAATCAGAAATCTGGGTTACAGGACAGAAAGGAGAAGCTGACTGTGCTTAATTCTCAAATCTGAACTTTCATACAACACTGGTGTTCTTTTAATATTCTTTCAGCCCCATGGGAGATGCTTTTCCATTAACTGATCTGACATGGCTGGGAGAATGTTTTAAAGGGCAACCATGCTCTGATTGAAAAGATTTTCAGAGTATTGAAAATCTTCCTGCCATTGCCAGGAAGGTACTAGAGTTTGGAAATAAATAAACAAACTTGAGAGAAGGATTACTTTTTTGGTACTGCAGTTACAAAAATCATGCAATCACCAACCAGAGAAACTGGTATATTCTGGAAGATGAAGTCCATATATCATGTTCCATACATCTTTGAACACCAAAAGGGACTGAGTTGCTAGGAACTTGCAACTATGCAGGATGTGGTATGTCTCTGTACTTCATATCCAGTGCTAGACAGCAACAAGTTAACATTTCAACCCTGTGGTTTGAAATTGTTCTGTACTGTCCTAGATCCATAGCTCAGTGGAAGAACACATACATGTTGCTCACAGATGTTCCAAGGTCCTTTTCCTGGCATCTCCAGATAGAGGTGATCAAAGGCCTAACTGATAAACCTCAAGAGTTTTTGCCAGACAGTGTGTAGACACAGTACTAAAACCAACCAACAGTATGATTGAATACACGACAGTTTCCTTTGGGACAATGTAAGGAAGCTCCACACTCCACACAGGCTGAATAGCTATCTCGCTAAGAAAAGGCTGATCCTTAAAGTTTGTTGTCGTCCATTAGAGGAGAATAGGAATGCCAAGGGCAATGTGTTTGTGTGGAAGATGAAAGATATTCCAATGTAGAAATAATATCAAGAACATCTATATACAGTGAACCAATTTAAATCACAAGGATATGAATATCATCCACTATGTATCTCTGAATATTCTCCATTGCTCAGGAAAGGGGAGAGTATCATCCTAGTGTCAAGACAGGTGATAACAATAAATAAGTTTGAATTTAAATATGAGATTCCCCATTTGTGGAATAAAGACACAGTGCATCTAAATTGTAGAATTAAGGCAGTTTGACAACACTTTTGTTGACGTGGGTCAATGCTACTGAATCATGGGAGCTGTAGTTTGATGAGGCACCAATACTCTTTGGCAGAGAAGCTTAAAGGCTTCGTAAAACTACAACTCCTTGAATTCCACAGCAGTTCAAGTGGTGTCAAACTGCACTAATTCTATAATGCAGATGCACTCTTAGTCCCATACAAAACTTACAGTTGGAAATCCATATATCGCTAAACTTGTGATGGTATTTGAAAATCAAAACAGAAGGTGCAACTTTGAAACAATCCACATAGGCAAATGTAAACAATTGAAAAATGCATGCAAAAACACTCTCAATGGGGAAGGAAGAATGATTTGCATCCCAATGGAGATCTCTGTCAGAATGAGCTCAGCACTAAAAAACCAATAACCTCAGTGAGACCTGAGCTGGACAAATATCCCTGACAGGAAAGTTATATGTGGCAAACATGAGGAGCACAAAACAACAATGCCACAAAAAGGGAAAGCCACAGCATGTAGGCATGCATACCTTTCTGTAAACAACTCAGGATTCAAATTAACTTGTCTCAGAGATGTCAGCCGCTTTATCAATAAAACCCTCTGCTCTCACTTGACGTGCTTTTTTCCTTCTTCTTGAAACTAAAGAAATATAGGCAAAACTGCACCATAACATAGCAGGGAAATTAAAGATGCAATCTTACACCTGCTTATTTGGAAATGAGAAGCACTGAATATAAGTAAGCATCCATAAGATTGCACTGTCAGGATAGTCAAAGATAGTTGAAATGACTTTATCGTCCAACCTCAGAATAAGTCTGGCAAAAGGATCTCTCACAGCATTGCCTTGACCAAATATTTGTTACTTTGGCTGCATATCAAGATCATCACTTTATACAACCCTTCTTAAGGATAAGAAATCTTTTATTCTTATTATTAATTGTATACACAAGTATAGTAATACAAATCTCAATAAAGAAATTCCACCTAGGGTTGCTGTAAGTTTTCTGGACTCTATGGCCATATTCCAGAAGCATTCTCTTCTGACATTCTGCCCACATCTATGGCAGGCATCCTCTTGTCTGCCTGAGGCAAGTGTGAATATTGCTATTGGCCAGCTTGATTAGCATTGAATAGCCTTGCAGCTTCAAAGCCTGGCTGTTTCCTGCCTGGGGGAGTCCTTTGTTGGTAGGTGTTAACTGGCCCTGACTGCTTCTTGTCTGGAATTCCAATGTCTTCTCGGTGTTTCTCTTTATTTACTGTCCTGATTTTTGAGTTTTTGATACTGGTAGCCAGATTTTATTCATTTTCATGGTCTTTTCCTTTCTGTTGAAATTGTCCGCACTGTAAAGCCCAACAACACCTCCCAACAAAGGATTCCCCTAGGCAGGAAACAGCCAGGCTTTGAAGCTGCCAAACTATTTAATGCTAATCAAGCTGGACAACTGCAACATTCACACTTGCCTCAGGCAGACAAGAGTTCTTTCTCCCACCCTGAACATTCCACAGATTCATAAACCCCACTTGCCTAGTTTCCAACAAACCTCACAACCTCTGAGGATGCCTGCCATAGATGTGGACAAAATGTCAGGAGACAATGCTTCTGGAACATGGCCATACAACCCGGTAAACTCACAGCAACCCAGTGACTCCGGCCATGAAAACCTTCAGCAACACAAATTCCACTTACATTTTCACTCAGTATAATGTATCTTATTTACTTAACCTTACCAATCCCACTTATTTGGGATTAGAAATCTATGATCTGTATTGTGTTTTGAAAATTCAACCAAAACAATCATTAAACTCAACACTTTTGCGATGAACATCAGGAAGAACTTCCTCACTGTGAGAGCTGTTCGGCAGTTGAACTCTCTGCCCCGGAGTATGGTGGAGGCTCCTCCTTTGGAGGCATTTAAGCAGAGGCTGGATGGCCATCTGTCGGGGGTGATTTGAATGTGATTTCCTGCTTCTTGGCAGGGGGTTGGACTGGATGGCCCATGAGGTCTCTTCCAACTCTACTATTCTATGATTCTATGAAAGTCAGCCTGGTTTAGTGGTTTGGTGCAAGACTCTGGATACTGTCCAGCCATAGAACAAATTGGGAGCATTTTGGAAAGTCACACTCTCTCAGCCTCAGATGAAAACTATGGCAAATCTTGCCTTTAGGGTTGGAAGAGACTTGGAAGTACACAATAGCAATGGCTGCATAATTATAATCAAAGAGGTTCTAGCATAGTTGATTTTCATTAGGTCTGAAATGCAGACTTTGCAAACATTGCTGAATAAAAGCAGTTATTCTGACACAATTTCTTGACAGGACTTTCAAGCAGCGACAGCCCTTAAACCAGGCATGGGCAAACTTCAACCCTCCAGGTGTTTTGGACTTCAACTCCCGCAATTCCTAACAGCCTACCGGCTGTTAGGAATTGCGGGAGTTGAAGTCCAAAACACCTGGAGGGCCGAAGTTTGCCCATACCTGGTTTAAGGGCTGTCGCTGCTTGAGGCTGGCGAGGATGCCCTGTCAAGTCCTTGTCTCCAAAGAGGCCAAGGCGATCTTCTTCTCCAGCGCCACTTATTTACTTACTTACTCACCCCGTCCTCGGCCGCAACGTCTCCAAATGGGAAAGTCCTCTCTCAGTAAGTCCACGAAGGTGGAGGAAACCCTCAACTTTCCCCAATGCAAACGACTATTCAAATCTCTCGACTTCTCTGCTGACCCGGGACAGTTTCGAAAAGGAAGCAGGCACACAGGCAGGAGGAGGATCCAAAACGGAGCTGTCACTGGTTGCGCAAAGTTCACTGCTTTCTCTCCCTCCCTGGCACTTCCTGCGGACCGCAAAGAGCTCCACTGGCCCTGCTGTGATGGCCAGTCCGCCTCTGGATGTAAGAGTTTGATACGGGCACAAAATAATACGGGTTTGGGTAGCACGCTTCAGTCCCGGAGACTGGGAAGGAAGGAAGCGCGCAAGGCCGGCCCTCGGCGCAGAAAGTCGGTTTCAGGTTTCACTCAGCAGCAGCAGCTGGCAGGGGTTTTTTCTTCCTTCCTTTCTTTGCAACGTGTAGATGGGAAGAAGAATCCCCATATTAGCCGCACAGCTCACGCCTCAGCTATCTCTGGCACCTTCAGCTGCTCGCCCAGCGGCTCCGGCTTGCTCTGCCTGCAGCTTCATTGGCTTGCGTGGCGTTTTCCCTCTCACACAAGAAGAAGCCTCGTGCGTTTTCCCCTCAAAACACCGGGGAGGAGGCTTCCCAGGTCTCGGTGCGTTCCCCACGAACTCATTTTAAGGCTTCCGGGGCTCGTTGGTTTCCTCCAAGGCCACATCATTCCTGTGCCACATTTCGAATCCTGCAGTTGGAAGAGACCCCAGAGGCCATCCAGTCCAGCCCCCTGTCAAGAAGCAGGAAAAAGACATTCAAATCACCCCTGACAGATGGCCATCCAGCCTCTGCTTAAAAGCCTCCAAGGAAGGAGCTTCCACCACAGTCCGGGGGAGAGAGTTCCACTGCCGAACAACTCTCACAGTGAGGAAGTTCTTCCTGATGTTCAGGTGGAATCTCCTTTCCTGTAGTTTGAAGCCATTGTTCCGCGTCCTAGTCTCTGGGGCAGCAGAAAACAAGCCTGCTTCCTCCTCCCTATGACTTCCCCTCACATGGCTATCATGTCTCCTCTCAGCCTTCTCTTTTACAGGCTAAACATGCCCAGCTCTTTAAGCTGCTCCTCATAGGACTTGTTCTCCAGACCCTTAATCATTTTAGTAGGAGCCTCCAGTGGCCTAGGGGATAAAAGCCTTGTGACTTGAAGGTTGGGTTGCTGACCTGAAGGCTGCCAAATTCGAATCCCACCCAGGGAGAGTGCGGATGAGCTCCCTCTATCAGCTCCAGCTCCATGCAGGGACATGAGAGAAGCCTCCCATAAGGATGGTAAAACATCAAAAATATCTGGGCATCCCCTGGGTAACGTCCTTGCAGACAGCCAATTCTCTCACTCCAGAAGCAACTCAAGTTGCTCCTGACACGAAAAAAAAATCATTTTAGTCACTCTCCTCTAGACACATTCCAGCTTGTCAACATCTCCCTTCAACTGTGGTGCCCAGAAATGGACACAGTGTGATTCCAGGTGTGGTCTGACCAAGGCAGAATAAAGGGGTAGCACGACTTCCCTGCATCTAGACACTAGACTCCTCTTAATGCAGGCCAAAATCCCATTGGCTTTTTTTGCCGCCGCATCACATTGTAGGCTCATGTTTAACTTGTCGTCCATGAGAACTCCATGATCTTTTTCACACGTACTACTGTCAAGCCAGGCGTTCCTCATTCTGTATCTTTGCATTTCATTTTTTTCTGCCTAAGTGAAGTATCTTGCACTTGTCCCTGTTGAGATTCATTTTGTTAGTTTTGGCTCATCTCTCTAATCTGTTAAGATCGTTTTGAATCATACAGTTGGAAGAGACCCCAGGGGCCATCCAGTCCAACCCTATTCTGCCAGGCAGGAAAATACTCTGCTTCAAAACCTCCAAAGCTTGTCAATACCCTTGAATTGTGGTGCCCATTTGAAACGAAATGGCTTCATCTTCTGGAATCCCAGGTTGGTCTAGGGCAGTGGTTCCCAACCTGTGGCCCATGGACCACCAGTGGTCCCCAAGAACTAAAATATGGTCCACAGCCTCACCATTACACAGTTGCAACCAGAGTGCCTGGTCTCATGAAACCCTCTTATAATGCCGAGGCAACAGGGATGCTGGGGGTGGAGAGGTTGACTGCCCACAAAAAGCATAACAACAAGCCTCCTGACTGCTGCTTCTCCTCCTCCTCCCTCCCCCTGAGCGGAGCTATCTTCGTTTTTAGGCCTGTTCCTGGGGTTATTTGGGGTGCTGGTTCAGAAAATTGCATTGGATAGACCACATCAGCTCTAGATTATTAAACATGGTTTACTACATCTGTGGGCAAGCAAATGGCAAATACTGGATGGCATATGTTCTGTATCAGAAACTAGAGCTGATGTGGTCTATCCAATGCAATTTTCTGAATCAGCACCCCAAATAACCAAACTGAATCTAAAGTTGACCAAAAACTGATTAGCACCCTTTTGGTACTAATGTTGGAGAGTGGTCCCTGGTCAAGTGATCCCTGGTCTAGGGAGAAACACTAGCGTAGCCGCTTTGAGTCTCCTTTGGAGAGATAAAGCAGAGTATAGATAAATATAATAGTAATAGTAATAATAATACACTGTACAATTAATGCATTTGATACCTCTTTAACTACCATGACTCAGTGCTATGGAATCCTGGTGAGGCACAAGCACTCTTTGGCAGCAAAGGCAAAAGACTCCGCAAAAGCTACAACTCCCAGTATTCCATACTAAGTGGTCCCCAACTCATGGTGATTAAAATAGTGTCAAATGGTATAGGATGAAGCCATGTCACTTAGTGGAGATGCATCCTGAAAGAAACTACATGCACCATTATTCATGGAACAGGGGCTGATTCTACACTGCCATATAATCCATTTCAGTGCAGTTAATCTGCATTCTGAAACTCGATTATATGGCAGTGTAAACTCAATCAGAGAGGAGGCAGATGAGCAGCATAATGCACATGGTGTGCAGCTTCAATACTGGTTTGCCTGCCTCATGTTGTGATGCTCCTACGCCATCAACTCTGCTGGACTGGCCATATTGTCCAAATGCCCAATCACTGTCTCCCAAAGCAGTTACTATACTCCCAACTCAAGAATGGAAAACGAAATGTTGGTAGACAGGAAAAGAGATTTAAAGATGGGCTTAAAGCTAACCTTTAAAACTGTGGCATAGACACCAAGAACTGGGAAGCCCTGGTCCTTGAGAGCTCTAACTGGAGGTCAGCTGTGACCAGCAGTGCTGTGGAGGCACAAAGAGGGAGAAAGGGAGAAACATATCAAGAAGAAGGCACATCAAGCCAACCTTGACTAGGACTGCCTTCCACCTGGAAACTGATGTCCTCACTGTGGAAGAACATGTGGGTCAAGAATAGGGCTCCACAGTCACCTATGTATCCACCGCCAAGACACTGCACTTGGAAGGCCATCATACTTGGACAACGAGGGATCACCTAAGTAAGTACAAACTTTACCACCTGAATCCAGGCCTAAAGCACTCTGAAGAGGGAGAATTGACAAATGAATTCTTACAGCCTAATTTCATGGGGTGTAATCCATCCACCTTTTCTAACAAGTGGTTTTGGGCATCAGCACATTGTCTCCAGAATGACCTTCAGGATAGGATCAAGCAAAATGTGGAAGCTACCTGCGATTAAATGTAGTGATTCTTTAACAAATCTTGACAGTGACTTAAGAGGCCCAAAAAGGAAATAGGAAAACAGAGACTAAGGAAAAGTGTGCATGTGTGTGTGTATCGTATATGCTAAAGAGGAGTGAAAGGCAAAACCCAGCAGGATCCCTCTTGCTTGCCCGGAGCTTGGATTTTCTGCCTCTCCCGGGGAAGCCCTGCCAGAATGACATTACTAACAGAAAACATTCTTGAAGTGGTTTAAGAGGACCTCCGATGGCAAGAAGCAAATCAGATCTCTGATGAGGTGCTGGTGCTCAGGGAAACCTTTAGCTTACAGAGCATTGCAATCGACAATATACATGAAACAAGTCATTTTCCTGTCATTTTCCCTACCGCTGTTCTCTTGTGTCTTTTGCTTGAGCAAGGAAGCCGCACGCATACACAAATGTGTCTTGTTTAAAGTGATCAGAAATGGCTGCTTAAAAGCCATGCAGCCCCAGGGAGTATGTCTATTACACCGAAGGAAAACAAGGAGCGCAAGAGAACTCCCTGGAAAACAAAAAAATGGAGACCAAAAAAAACAGGAAATGAGAAAAGAAAAATGGACTTCCCCCTTTAAAAAACTGTAAATGGAAAGAGTCCCTTTGGGCACATGCTAGAATTTTATACATGATGAGTCAAAGGCCCGACAGACATTAATTAAACAATAATTAAACACAAGGGGATCCAGTTAACAACACTTCTGGGGCTAACTGGAAAAATTCTTAGCACAAGTTGTGTGGCTTTAAGTCACTTTTGTCTTATGCTGATCCCAAGGTGAATCTATCATGAGGTTTTCTTGGCAAAATTTGTTCAGAGAAGCATTGCCTTTGCCTTCATTGAGGCTGAGAGAGTGTGACTAGACAGTGTCACCAAGTGAGTTTCCAAGCCTGAGTGGAAATTCAAACCCTGGTCTCCACACAGTTGTGGTTCAATGTTCAGAGCACTGCTCCAAACTGGCTCTCATCATGAAAGTCAAGAATATGCCTCAATATGGTAGCTATTTTCATGTTGGTGCATGAATTGTCTCGACAATCTGCAGCTGGTGGAAATCATAGATCCAGAGGCTGTAGTATCATTTCAGTTGGAATGGAAAGATCATCACCCACATAAGATCATTCGGTTAAATCAAAAATTAGTGAAATGTGTCAGTCTCAGTCTCTATTAATTCCTGAAACACTGCTTGCCCTGAATTTTGTAGCACCATTCTCTCTTCAAGGAATGTACCACAGTGCAGATAGATAGATAGATAGATAGATAGATAGATAGATAGATAGATAGATAGATAGATAGATAGATAGATAGATGATAGATAGATAGATAGATAGATAGATAGATAGATAGATAGATAGATAGATAGAGATAGATAGATAGATAGATAGATAAAATACACTTAAAATGTGGGCGTTTGGATGAAATATGTGCATCTAGAATCCCAGAGTTGGAAAGCAATCTAGTCCAACCCTCTACTACATAAGCTTTCTTGAGACATGGCTATTCAACCTGTGCTCCAAAAAAAATCTACCATTCTCTTAGGCAATACTGTCAAACAATGTTTAGAATAAAAATGCTCTTCCTAATGTTTTGGTGGAATTTCTTTTCTCTTAATTTGAATCCAAAAGAAAAAATAGCTTCAGAAATACAGTGTCCAATAGGTTTTGGTTCCAAGACTGCCCCACATGAATAACAAAATCCATGGATGCTCAAGTCCCATTATATATAGTGGCATTGTAAAATTATGTCCTTCTTACCATATATAAAATGGTAAAATCCAGATTTACTCTTTTAAAGGTTTTCAAGCCATGGATGATTGAAACCATAGATACAGAATCCGTGGATAGGGATGACCTACTGTACATGTTTCTGTACAAAGTGATGTGCGGAAGTGAGGTTTACTAACAAAAGGACTAGATCCACATTCCTGTAAACATGGGACAAATATTAATGAATGCATTCCAAGAGGTAGTGACAGGCTGAAACAGGCATACCCAGAATTGCCCAGAGCAGTCAATCCAGCTATTCTCAGCTTCTTTCCGTGTTGAAACACTTTTGTTATTCTGGTACTTGTTAAAATAATGATATGTATAATACCCTGAAGGCACCCAATTCCAGCTTGGAAGTAGAGCAGGATCAGGCCTGGCTTGCATTTGGATGGGAGACCATCAAGGTATACGAGGTGCTGTAAACTATATTATAGAACAGTGGTTCTCAACCTGGGGTCCCCAGATGTTTTTGGCCTACAACTCCAAGAAATCCCAGCCAGTTTGCCACCAGTTAGGATTTCTGGGAGTTAAAGGCCAAAAACATCTAGGGACCCAGGTTGAGAACCATTGTTATAGAGGAAGACGATGACAAACCATCTCTGAGTATCCCTTCCCTTAAAAAAAACCCTGTAAAATTCATGGAGTTGCCATAAGTCAACAGATGACCTGAAGGCACTTAGGCACACTTGGCAAGTATAATGTTGATGGTAGGAAGCTAGAAAGCCAAGAAGAAATGTTTCATTATGACTACAAGATTGAGAGAAAGTGAAAACACCTGGGGCAGCGGGGATATAGCACAACGTAAATTTTACATCAGATAGAAATAGTTTATACAGCTCCTGGACAGTTGTAATGTTATGTAAGACAACAGCCAATACTGTTACTCCCTTTGCTCATTTCTGCACCTGCCAACTTTTTCTCCCCTTCCAGCTGACATTTTTCCCTTTGCAGCAGTTTGGCACAGACTGCCAGAAATGTATTTATTACCACGACAGCTTCTCACAGTTAAAATCCCACCGAGGAAGCCTTAGATTCATTGTTAGTTTTAGGAAGTGAGTGTAGCCAAGACCCAAAGTTCACCTGCACCAGTTTTGGTCTTTATAAGGCAGTTCTGGAATGCTGTTTAATGATATTTGCGCCAAACATCACTCGTAGCAATAGGTCAGAGGAAACTGGAGGAGGCCCTATAGCTCTGTGGTAGAGCACATGCCTTGAATGCAGATGGCTTGTGGGAAGCCAGAGGGCAGGAATAGTAATTTGTTCAATTATTAAAATATTTACATATATCTCATCCTATATCCAAGGGTTTCAGGGTGGATTACAATAAAAGCAAACAGTTCAAAACTATTAAAAGCAGTAAGAATAATGTTACATCTAAAAGCATATATAAAAAGGTAAAAAAGGACAGATGTTTAAAGCAGTTGAAAAAATGAAAACATTTTTTTAAAAAACACATGCATTTGGATGAGATCAACTGTGCTTCCAAAGTTTTCATAGTCATGTTTTCACTTGATGCCAAAATGACAGCAGCATGGGAGCCAATCAAGCTCTGGAAAGTATCATCAGTGATACATATGACAACTTGGAAAGTCAACTCACATTTTCCTGGAGATTTGAAATGAGGGAAATAAAGTGTTCCCCTCCATATGGGGAGGTTTGGTTTTTCCAGATTAAAACAGAGGTTCTCAACGTGGGGTCCCCAGATGTTTTTGGCCTTCAACTCCCAAAAATCCTAACAGCTGGTAAACTACCTGGGATTTCTGGAAGTTGTAGGCCAGTGGTTCTCAACCTGGGGTCCCCAGATGTTTTTGGCCTACAACTCCCAGAAATCCCAGCCAGTTTACCAGCTGTTAGGATTTCTGGGAGTTGAAGGCCAAAAACATTTGGGGGCTCCAGGTTGAGAACCACTGTTGTAGGCCAAAACATCTGGGGAGCCACAGGTTGAGAACCACTGCTTTAAAGCAAGTTTGAAAGGTGAATAATGAAAAGCACTTCAAGATAGTTCCAATAGGGCCACTGGTAGTAACTAATTTTTATTTGGGTGTGGGAAGGAAGTCCAGCTGAAACAGGAGAAAGTGTTTGGTGGTAACGTCTACCACATTCTTTGGATGATTTACACATAATGTCCAGTTGTCCTGTGGTAAGAAGAAGGAAAGGTAAAGTCCAGCTAGAACCACTCTTGAAGTCTTATTTGGCTCCTTTTCTAGTATCTCCTCTTGTTTCACCTTGCTGAAGATAATTTCCTGCCTGAGATAAGGCAGAAAATGGTCTCTCCTTTCCTCCCATAGTAAATGTGTGTGTTACTAAGGAGAAGCCAGACTGTTTCCATAGTTGAGTCACAAAGTCTTGCAGTCACCTTTCCAATGCAATAAAAAGTTAACCAGTTTGCAATTTGCTGCAATTTCATGTCACATCGAATAAAAATAAAATAAGCTAATAATACCAATAAAATTAGTCTCCCAAGATATCAAACAGCAATTGCTAACCCCAAGTTGGGCTGATATTAATTGCCCACTCCTAAGTCTTTCTAAATATAGTTTTAATAGGCTTCTAACAACCAGTCCTGATGACCATTCCATAGAAATTATATCAATGGCTTTCAAAGCAATTACATGCTACACATGTGTTTGTGAGAGAGAATTATAAGTGGTTTACCTACATATCACTAATGGCACCTTACAGCACATTTACTGAAGTGAACCTGATTTTGAAGGTTAAAGAAGACAAATGGCCCAACCAAGGACACTTCTATAATTGGAACAGTATAGCAGTTTGGTTCATTATAGGGACTAATTTATAGTCCCTGGTAATTAGGTTTATGTCAAAAACATCAGGCTATTCAGAGGGTTGTACAGGGGCCACACTAGACCTTTTCTGTCGATATTTCACCTCTTTGGAGACTCAAGGGAAGAAAGAAAAACTCACTGAAAGAATAGGTCTTGAGAATATGTTGAGCAAATGGCACAAAAATTTGCAGGAAAAAAATGAGCCAAAGCATGAGATAATGTAAAAGTATGATGGGAAGGTCATAGCATCAGGACAGTTTTTTAAACTTTATTATTTCTAACATGTATATGTGCCACTATTAATAGCACTCTTGTCTCAGAAAGAGGTTTGCAGTAGGTGACGGATCAAATCCCCTCAAAAGGTATATTGTGAGTTGTACCATGAGTATTCAGCAGTGTAACTTATAATGGTAGGACAGTATTCAGATGCATGAAAGCCCATGGAGTATGTATATATATCGTGTCAAGAGTGACTTGAGAAACTTCAAGTCACTTCTGGTGTGAGAGAATTGGCCATCTGCAAGGACATTGCCTAGGAATGCCCGGATGTTTTTGATCCATGGAGTGTAGTGATGAAAATTCAGTAATGACTCTGGGGCAGTTCAGAGTTCTCATCCTTGCTCTGCCTTTAAGCTCACTGTGTAACTGGACAAATCACTCTCTCCTGGGGCTAAACTGGATATTAAATGGCATGCTTATTTTCTTCAATTAACCCTTTTGCTCTTGTACAACAGGATTTTCACAGAAGTAAATGTTCCAGCAATCAGACTTCCAAATTATAACTGTGGCCCCATCTGCACTGTCATATTTTATGACTGGTTACTGGAAGGTAAACACAGGCCCCATCTACACTGCCATATAATGCAGTTTGAAATTGCATAATATGGTCAGTGAAGACTCATATAATGCAGTTCGATGCAGTTAAAATGCCTTATATGAGTCTACATTGACCAAACTGCATTATATAGCCGTGTTTATATGGGGCCTGTGTTTACCTTGCAGTGACCAATTACAAAACAGCAGACTAAACACAAGATGCAATCAACCTTCCATATCCATGAATTCAACCACCCACGGCTTGAATACACTCACACACATAATAGCACTTCATGTAGTCATGCCGGCCACATGACCTTGGAGGTGCCTACAGACAATGCCGGCTCTTCGTTTTAGAAATGGAGATGAGCACCAACCCTCAGAGTCGGATACGACTAGATTTAATGTCAGGGGAAACCTTTACCTTTTACTACATACTTACACATACACACCTAAAAAGTAAACCTTGAGTGTCTATGGATTTTAGTATCTCTGGTGTGTGTGTATGTGTGTGTGTGTCTTGGAACCAAAGCGCAGTTGGCACCAAGGGCCCCTTGTACATAATTGAGGAAATCAACAGGGACATCTTTCACCACTCAATAAAGCATCTCTTTGAAAAACACACTTCTATTCTCCAACTATGACCAATGCCCTCTTTACATGGTTTCTGTGATAATTAAGGAGTGAGTTGGAACCTTAATTTCCATAGATGAAAGGGCAGGTATAAATATAATGAAAAAGAATCATAGCCTATTGCTCAAAACACTATACCATGCTGGCCCTCTGTGTAGGTATTTTCCATTTCTACATCTCTCTTCATATTTCAAATCATTTGCTTTGTTTATGTTTGTCTTTCTTTGTGCAGGCGACAATGCAAAATGTTGACTGGGAGAGAAAACAAATCTCCAAAATCACTACATTGCACATCATTGATTTTATTCCACTCCTAGATTCACAAGACGGGAACAATACAAACAAATACAGGGCTTGTGAGAAAACAAATAGAAACAATGTAGGTAGGAAAGTAACAGTAAATACTATTTAAAAACTTCTTTGTTGAAGCTATTAAATCATTATCTCCCTCCTTTCACTCTCACTTACATACACAATCATTGCATACAATCCACAATCTGCAATGCTCTGTTTTTCCTAGAAACCAGGGCTTTACAGAGAATGCTGTTAACTAGGAACCGTGAGACCATCTCCTAGACATAAATATCTTGGGGAAATGGTTTCCTTGAAACAATTGATCCTCTTTGGAAGAGAATGTATGAACAAGGATTAAGGAAGGTGGACAGTATTTCTGTTGGCTGGGTTGAAGGGTGTTACATTTTGTTAATCAGAACTAAAAAATAAAAGGAAAATATAGTCAGCTCCACACATTTGTTATAATTATGGGTGGAGAGTCCCCACCAAAGTAGGAAAATCCCTTGAGAGAACACCTCTCTAGAAAACTCTAGGTCATCTAGTACAAGTTTATGGTCAACTTCTGGCCAAGATGATCATAGAGCCAACAGTGGAGAACCTATAGAATCCAAGAAATAACATTTTAATACAGTGGTTCTCAACCTGTGGGTCCTCAGATATTTTGGCCTTCAACTCCCAGAAATCCTAACAGCTGGTAAACTGGCTGGGATTTCTGGGAGTTGTAGGCCAAAACACCTGGGGACCCACCGGTTGAGAACCACTGATCTATCCCATCATCATGAAGGATGTCACATCAAATAAAAAATATAGAACAGTTCCTATCCTCTTCTTCCATGTTGATGGAAGAAGAGGATAGTAACTGTCCTGATCAACAAGGAGAGGCCTTGGAACCATTGAAAGTGGTTCCAATGTGACTTTGAGTAATTCGGTTCAGCAATCAACTTGGCCCTTCGACCCCCAACGTAATACCTGGCCTCTGCACTTTATTACTAGCCCTATCTTTGTAGTATTTTGCACAAGTTCTATTTATTTATTGTATTTATATTCTGCCCTTCTCACCCTGAAGGGGAATCAGGGCGGATCACAATATACACATACATGGCAAACATTCAATGCCATTAGACATACAGACAGCGAGAGACGAAGACACACAGAGGCTATTTAACTTTCTCCTGTTTCCCTGCTTCTTGAGGATATTCTCGATTCACAGGGGGAGCTGCTGTTTCATCATCCACTGTGACACCGAGTCCTTTTGATGGATTGCTTCCTCTTTTCTTTCTGCATGTTGCTGGATGATTTTTATGGTGTCATAAATTAGTTAAATTAGCCTCCCTGCATAAATGGTACCTACATTTCCCTACTTGATAGATGCAACTATCTTTTGGGTTGCTTAGGTCAACAACGAGCTGGGGCTATTTTTTTTATAGTCAGGTGCTCACTCCGACACAGGCTGGCTTCATGCTCATGACCCCTCGGTCTGTAGTTATTTATTACAGCTGGCTACTAACCAGCGGTTGCCCTGCCTTCATCTCTGAACATGCCCATTGCACCTGGCTATTGGTTGCTGCTGAATTATGTTTTATGGTGTTTTATGTGTTAATTCATTGTAACTGCAATGTATTTTTTGCTGACATATTTTAATGCTGTTTTACTGGGCTTGGTCCCCATGTAAGCCACCCCGAGTCCCTTCGAGGAGATGGGGCAAGATATAAGAATAAAGTTGTTATTATTAAGTGTCTTGTCTACAACTTAGATCTCAGATTGGATGGGACTGGACTGGACAAAAAGTCTGGAGGAAATGGGAGACTGCTGTTGGCTTCTGTAAGGTAGTGAGCTCCAAGTTTCAGCCTGCATTGAAAGAGTTATCCTATATTCCAGTGTGGGGCAGTGGTTTGAGCATTGGACTATGACCCCGGAGACTAAGGTTCAAACTCCCACTCCACCATGAAACCCTCTGGGTGACCTTGAGCAAGTCCTATGTTCTCAGACTCTGAAGAAGCCAATGGTCAACCTCTTCTGAACAAATCTTGTTATAGGTTTGCTTTAGGGTTGCCATAGTTACCGCCTGCCCCTTTGTATCATTTCAAATCCATATAAAATAAGCTCTTACTTTGCTTGAAAGGAAAACATTTTTTCAGTGAAGTAGAAATGAACTGGACGGCAGAAAAAAGAAAAAAGCTATGACTAAAACTCGCCACTCTGATATGGTTTCCACCAGTGTCTGGAGGTCTTTGAGAGTTTACTTTTAAAATAAGCTTTGTGAGCATCATCTGAAATCCATATTAGATGAGCTCTTACTTTGATGGATGGAAAAGTAAAAGCATCCACCTTGCAAAGTAGGAATAAATTGGAATGTAAAAGAAAAAGAAGAAAGAAATCTCCATAGTGATTTTGACTACAGGAATAAATGCCTCAGACTGATGAATTTTTAATACAGCGATGTTGACAGATGTAGAATTCAAAGGATACCCACATAATGAAGTTATAAAAAGTGTCATCCAATTTTTCCTGAAGAATACTCAAGCCTTTAGCTCATCTGTCTGAAGATACTGTCCAGAGGGCAGCCATTCAACTATCTGCCAAGGCTCATCCCTCAATAAAAGGCGAATATGAAAAGAAGAGAGACAGAGGAGAGAAGAGTTGTGGGGGTTATTGTTACATGTCTGGGACTTTTTTTTTCAAAGGTTCCTGAAATGCTTTCAAAGATGAATAAGTTTTGATAGGTCATCCTTGTTTAAAATCACGGTGAAGCTGTAAGTAGGGTATCCAAACACGAGGCTGTGAAAAATGTTATATAGTAAGGAGTGGTACTAGAATCCTTGTGCTAATGCTACATAATTAACTATGCACTATAGCCCCATTCCTGCATTTTAACTGTATTTATTTAACACGTGAGGAGGGGTGCATGCTATCCTTGGGCTTTAGTTGCTTGGAAACCAACAAGTCTGAAAAGGATAGCCTTTTCTACCTGTAGGATCTTTCTGTACAAACCATAACACAGGAAAATCTTGGTTAGAATCATAGAATTGCTATGATCTAGTCCAATTCTCTAACATGGAGAAATGCACAATTAACACATGTCTAAAAGATAGCCAGGAATTATTATTATTTTATTTTGACACAGCAAACAAGATAGATATGCTGGATTTCATATCACAAAATCACAAGTCACATGTCTAGGACTGTGTGATGTATTTTCGGATGATGCGTGCAGATCCCAGTAGGGTGGCTTTTTGCAGTTGGCAGATTGTGATTTTGTCAATGTCTATTGTTTCCAAATGCCGTCTGAGATCTTTTGGCAAGGCACCCAGTGTGCCCATCACCACCAGGACCACCTGCACTGGTTTCTGCCAAAGCCTTTGAAGTTCAGTCTTGAGGTCCTGATAGCGGCTGAGTTTTTCCTGTTGTTTTTCATCAATGCAACTGTCACCTGGGATGGCAACATCAATGATCCAAACCTTTTTCTTTTCCACAACTGTGATGTCTGGTGAGTTGTGCTCCAGAACTTTGTCAGTCTGGATTCGGAAGTCCCACAGTATCTTTGCGTGCTCATTTTCCAATACTTTTGCAGGTTTGTGATCCCACCAGTTCTTTACTGCTGGGAGGTGGTACTTGAGGCATAAGTTCCAATGAATCATTTGGGCCACATATTTGTGCCTCTGTTTGTAATCTGTCTGTACAATTTTCTTACAGCAGCTGAGGATATGATCAATGGTTTTGTCGATTTCCTTGCACAGTCTGCATTTTGGGTCATCAGCTGATTTTTTGATCTTGGCCTTAATTCCCTTTGTTCTGATGGCTTGCTCCTGGGCTGCAGGGATCAGGCCTTCTGTCTCCTTCTTCAGGGTCTTATTCGTGAGCCATAGCCAGGTCTTCTCCTTATCAGCTTTTCCTTCAATTTTGTCAAGGAACTTTCCATGCAATGTTTTGTTGTGCCAGCTGTCAGCTCTAGTTTGTAGTGCGGTTTTCTTGTATTATTATTATTATTATTATTATTATTATTATTATTATTATTATTAATACCCCACTTTATCTCCCTTAAGGGGGACTCATGGAAGGAACCTATGTTTAAAGATATCAAATGAAGAAAAATCTTCCTCTACTCAGTCCTGCCCCCAAGGGAGTCCATTCCTCTATTGAACATGTTTTGCCATCAGGAAATTTTTCCTAATGTTTCAGCGGAATCCTTTTTTTTTGCATTTAAAGCCATTTCTTCACGTTCTTGTCTCTAGAGCAGCAGAAACCAAGCATATGCCATCATCTACCTGATGCTCCTTTGATATGACTACTATATTACCTTCTCTTCTTTGAGCTAAACATACCCATCTTCCTAACATTTCCAGACATTGTATCATCTTAGAACAATAGAGTTGGAAGAGAGCCCATGGGCCATCTAGTCCAACCCCCTGCCATGCAGGAAAAGCACAATCAAAGGACCCCCAACAGATGGCCATCCAGCCTCTGTTTAAAAGCCTCCAAAGAAGGAGCTTCCACCACACTCTGAGGCAAAGAATTCCACTGCTGAACAGCTCTTATGGTCAAGAAGTTCTTCCTAATGTTCAGGTGGAATCTCCTTTTCTTTAATTTGAACCCATTGCTCTTGACTCCTTTTCTGTGTGCATATTCCAATTTGTCAATATTCTTCCATAACTATGATGTTCAGAACTGGACAAAACATTTCTGGTGAGGTTTAATCATGGCAAAATACTATTGTGGCTCCTGTGGATAGCCTCTGCAAAAGAATAATCTCTTCTGTTTACTCATCACTATTAATACTAGCAAAGCTGTAGGTTTCGGGTGCTTCCTTCCTTGTCTGTCCAATGAACACAGTCAAAGATACCTGAGGAGGACTTCTTCACAGCATGTTTCACTCAAGGCAGAAATGTCTAGTGCAAATGCTTGTTAGTCTGAGATAAATAGAAATGACTGTGAGGGCAGCTTAAAAGTGTGGCCACAAAAGAACAAATTCTCAACTCGCAGTGTGATTTCAGAGCCATCAGAACCAAATTCCACAGAGTCCAGCTCCATTCCACATGAGAGCTGCTTCTGAGCCCTGAATGTATGGGCAAATTCCTTGTGCCTAGCTCACAGCCAAGCGTGGGATGCTTCTGGCCATGCAGATCTTATTGGATCAGCTCAATCAGCAGGTCCAGCTTTTAGGGACAAAGATCATCCATCATAGGAGTTTTAATCCATAACACATGAAGTGCCAGGTGTCTATCACCTCATGTTTGAGACCTTGACATCTGTCCTCCATATTTGATCAAGTTTCTATTGATCTCTCCCAGCACCAATATTGGTGACCAACAGCAGAGATGAAACCACCCATATTCAACAGCATAGATCTGCTTCCATTCCTCTTGCTTGTTCCTGAATTGTTTGAAAAAGAAAAGAAGAAATATCATCAAGGAAAGAGCCTGGGTGCCCAAGATTTCCATATTAATAACAGCAGTCATGGGTGGATAATGTACCTTTTTAATACTGACATCTGTTCACAAGAACAGGAAAAAGTGCATCCACCAGATCATTTGAATTAAATGGAGGCTATTCCTCAAATGAATATTGGTAGTTTCCAGAATTTCATGCTGTATTAAACCATATTCACAAATCCCCTTTTTTTTCTTATACGAGAGTTCACAATAGTAGCAAAGTTTGCCTTAGCATTGTTTGTTCATTCATTGTTTGAGCATAAGAAAAATAACTCTGCTCTTTAGAGGTTTTAGACAACTTGCTGCATTTTTCATGATTAGGTAATAGGTATTGCAATCCTATAGTATCTTGATAATCACAAGTTGCTTGGGCCTGAATTAGACACATATAGTGCAAGGCGATGTATGCACTGAGTTCACCTCCTCCCACCCCAGCCACGAATGTCTTTGGGTATAGCAAAAGATTTTGAATCTGGACTGAGTTAGTTGCATTGAGATTCCACTAAAACTGGCAAGGCATGTTAGGCAGGAAATAAATCCTATTGATTTCAATGGGGCCTAGCTGAAATTATCTCAATCTGAATAAAGACCACCCTGCTGACAATTGTTGGTGGGGTTTAAGGGGCTCTTTGATTGTAGGCGAACTATAAATCCCAGCAACTACAACCCCAAATGTCAATGAATATTTTCCCCAATTTCCACCACTGTTCATATTTGGGCATATTGAGTATTCATGCCAAGTTTGGTCCAGATCCATCATTGTTTGAGTCCACAGTGCTCCCTGGATATAGCTGAACTACAACTCCAAAACTCAAGGTCAATGCCCACCAAACCATTCCAGTATTTTCTGTTGGTCATGGGAGTTCTATGTGCCAAGTTTGGTTCAATTCCATCATTAATGGAGTTCCAAATGTTCTTTGATTGTAGGTGAACTATAAATCCCAGTAACTACAACTCCTAAATGACAAAATCAATCCCCTTCCCCAACCCCACCAGTATTCAAATTTGGGCATATCGAGTATTTGTGCCAAATTTGGTCCAGTGAATGAAAACATATCCTGCATATCACATATTTACATTACAATTCATAACAGTAGCAAAATGATAGTTATGAAGTAGCAACGAAAGTAATTTCATGGTTGGGGGTCACCACAACATGAGAAACTGTAGGCATTGCAGCATTAGGAAGGTTGAGAACCACTATTTTAGAAAAAGAATTATGGCACAATATTTAGACTGCCCCATGGATAAGTGGACCCAGAAAGCAAGTAAGGCGAAGATCCAGTATTGTATTGCTCTTCCCATGCAGTTCCACATCCCTTCTGACTATGGGACACATCACGATGGTCATTTATTGGCTAGTCTAAAGGAGGCATCTCCAGAATCCACTTCTAATCTCCAGTGAGTTGCCAAAAACCTGGAAAGGTGGACCCAGCTTCTCCTAGCTGCAGAACTGCAAGCAGGTCCTTCTTGGATGCCCTAACGGTCCTAATTTGGCAGGACAGTCAGAATTAATCCTGTCCCCACTCCCACTTTCCCCGCTGCTTTTAGTGTCCCAGTTTCTCTATCCTCCTCTCAATTTCCCCCTTTTCAGCTTATTTTGATTGTCACAAACCGAGCTTGAAATACAAAAGTAGTTTGCAGTCTATTAACACAGTACAAGGGAAAGAGCGGCAAATCTTTCCCTTCCCAGTAGGCTCAGGCCAAAGCAAAATACTTCAAGATCTCCTAATTTTTGTGTTCCTCCTCATTAAGAATGTTTGCCATCTTGAACAGATTCTTAGGTTGCTTGCCCACATTTTCCTTGGTTTTTCTCTATGAAATATTGAGGGATATATACCTGGGCCCCTGATGAGAGTAAAACCGCTTAGTTGCTGAACTTGCTGGCAGAAAGATCAGTATTTGAATATGGGGAGTGGCATGAGCTGTTAGCCCCAGTTTCTATCAACCTAACAGTAAATCTATAGGTATCACTTCAGCAGGAAGGTAACAAAACTCCATGCAGTCATGCCAGCCATATGACCTTGGAGGTGTCTACTGACAACGCCAGCTCTTTGGCTTAGAAATGGAGATGAGCACCAACCCCCAGAGTCGGACACGACTAGACTTAATGTAAATTTAAACCTATGGTCTATGTGCTTAAATTCCTCCTCCAAAACCCAGGATAATAATGAAATTCTGCTGAGCTGTGGAAGATCTACAGTGCAAGCAGAGAAATGGGTTGGCTATCCTAGGAGGCTTATGAGAAAATGAAGAAGAATAGCTGCTAATACCATGTGAATAACAAATTAAAGAAAGCCGGAACGCTTTGTGATATATATTGAAAGAATGGAAATTAGGGAAAGATTAAGAAGAGAGGCAGAAGAGCAATGTTACTCACAAGCATGCCGTGTTTTATAAAGATTTGTTGTACCAGCGTATGAGGAAGAAAAATACCAATGCAATTTGATCAGGTTGTAAAGTATATGCAAACCTAATCACAGATGCAGCATAAATTTTAGTGTTCAGTAACTGGATGATGAATATTCTCTTTATGTATCGCAAATCTTTTTCCATTCCAGTAAGGTCAGTTAGTATGCCTATTGGCATCCCAGAGGAAGTCAAAGAAAATGATGGTGTTTATCCTTGAGCTGGGAACTGGGATATTTTTCTCCCTCCGCTCCCCAAAGCCCCAACCAACATTGTTAATAGCAACTGATTGGGGAAACTGTAGTATAAAACACAGGGGGTTCTCACACAAAATCGCTATTCCACTGCAGTCATGCTATCATTAATAATGGATACACACCAGGTTGAGCACATTCAATATTGCATCTCTTGTCAATAGCACAATTGCACCAATTCAACAATGTATGGTCCACAATTGTACTTCCACATATCCTAATAACCCCACCTTCCTCCACTTGTTGTTCTGTAATTTTTATTTTTATTTTAGAGCAAATTCAGCTTTGAAAATCATCAAAAAAGCAAATATGGTATAACTATAAAATATAAAATGAGCTAAACATGAACTGTGTGGTCGAAGGCTTTCATTGCCGGAATCACTGGGCTGCTGTGAGTTTTCTGGGCTGTATGGCCATATTGCAGAAGCATTCTCTCTTAGTGTTTCACCTGCATCAGTGGCTGGCATCTTCAGAGGTTCTGTTGACAGTGAGGTGACTGGAGTGTATGTATGTGTGTACACACACACATATACACATACATACATACATAATGTGGAAAGTTCAGGGTGGGAGAAAGAACTCTTGTCTTTTTAAAGAAAGTGTGAATGTTGTAATAAGTAAGCTTGAATTAGCCTTTGAGTAGTCATGACATTTGCAAAGTCAATCAGTGAGGGTATCTGCATAGAGGCTGCCTGGAGTCATCCTCCGTTTGGGAGGTGCTTTTTGTCTGGGTTTCTCCTGTTTCTGAGTGGTGTTCATTATTTACTGTCTTGATTCTGGTGATTTTTTTAATACTGGTAACCCGTATTTTGTTCATTTTCCTTTCTAAGAATTGTTCTTGTTGGGTATTGCTGGATATTGCATTTGCTGAGAGGGGTTTGGGGGTAGCTTTTAATGTATAAATGCAGCCTTTTTCTTGTGTGGGAGTCTTTATTTTTAAGCTCGCTGATTCCTCTCCAGCAAACCAGTGGGTGACAGATGTGGTTTTCAAATATTCAGAAACGGCTTGCTTTCTTCCAAGCTCAAAGAAAGGAATTGTGAGAAGGACTCAAATCATGGTTGGAACATTTCGCCATTATTCTGCCAAGATTTTTAGTGTTGTGATGTAATGCAAATTTAAATGTCAACTTAAAATTAACTTAAGCATGATCAATGTTCACCTTTCAAAATAAATATAATTAATATACATGTTAGCATTTCAATGATTAATGAAACGTTAATAACATTTCCAATAGCCTTTCTGCCTCTGATATGGAGGCCAGTTCTATACAATGTTATATTTTTGAGCTGCAAGTCCCAGAATCTCCAGTATTAGTGGTTGGGAATTTGGGTAGGTTTTAATTTATTTACTTTGTGTCAGTCACTGTGTGAGAGAACTGGCCGCCTGCAAGGACGTTGCCCAGGGGATGCCTGGATGTTTGATATTTTACCATCCTATGGGAACCTTCTCTCATGTCCCTGCATGGGAATTGGAGCTAACAGATGAGAGCTCAACCCACTCACCGGATTCGAACTGCCAACCTTTTGGTCAGCAGTCCTGTCAGCACAAGGATTTAACTCATTACACCACTGGGGTCTCCATTTGGGTAGCTGAAATAAAAAAATGGGGGGGGGGGACTTTACCATTAGTGAAAAAAAGCTTTAGACATCACAACCTTTTCTTTCGTTCTAGGAATCAATGCCCTTTTTCTGTTTCATTTCCTCCTCACTTTCTATCAACAGTTATTCCACCATCAATCATTACACAAACTTTCATTGAAACCTAATATTCTCAGAATAAAGCTGTGCAAAATATTGATTTCATATATGTCATTCTATGGGATGTCAATCTAATATGGGAGATCAATTTTAATTAGGCTGCACATTTATTGGAGATAAATCAGAATTACTATTATTTTTAACTCCATGCAATTGAAATCTTTCAGTTCCAATTGGAATAGTACTGTTATTGAGTTATGGCTCGTATAGATTCAATGGCAGAAGAGCTGAAGATGGCATATCTGGAGGAAGAGTCTGTGTTTTCATTTCAAGTTTAATGAAAAATATTTATTTATTTACAGTATTTATATTCTGCCCTTCTCACCCCGAAGGGGACTCAGAGCGGATCACATTATACATATAAGGCAAACATTCAATGCCTTAACACAGAACAGAGATATAGTAGAAGAACTTGAAATAGTGGAAGAACTTGAAACTCATCACTACTGTGAACCTCAAGGAGATGGATAACTCTTTATCTTTTCCCCCCATTAAAATTAATAGTAGATGGGGGTAATATCATATGGGAAAATAAGAAAAGAGTTGGATCCCCATTCTCCAGTGCTGCCGTTTTGGTTGAGGACCTCGTCCCTTATAGCTGCTATTAAGTCCCTTAAAATAGTGGAGCATTATCATATCTCTCTTGGGCTTTAAAAATCCCTATGAATAGCAATGTCCAGTTAAAATGTCTAAGTTGGCATGCTGGTGAATTATTCAGAAGAATCAATACCACAATGCTTTTATTAGCACCCACACAAACATTACAAAGAAGCGAGCTACCTTTCTAGAACAGACCTTACATTAAACTGGCTCATTAAAATTCACGCCTGACCTTCACTTGCCATTCATTGTCAAAACTCAGCATTATTATGAGAAGACTGTTCCTTGACTTCAGTGTAGATTTTATCACTTAATAGAAGATTAGTGCTTCAGTACAAGCTCGGGGTATCTCAGCTGGGTCAGAAAAGGGACTCTTATTTCTGCACATCTGTGGAAGATCAGGTCATTATCCAGCCCATTCATTTGCCAACGCAATGATGTGAGAGCAGATGAAATATCTTTCTGAGGAGCTAAAATGAATCCATTCAGGAAAAAACCTTTCCTACTTGAAGTGGGTGGAGATCCAATCTCATAACTCAAGATTCAAGTCCACCATAATTGAATACTGGTGGGTTTTGAGGGGAATTGGCCTGGACATTTGGGAGTAGTAGGTACTGGGATTTATAGTTCACCTGCAATGAATGAGCACTCCAGACCCCTCCGATGATGGACCAGGACCAAACTTTGCACACAGAGCCCTCATAACCAAAAGAACATATTGGATAAGTTTGGGGAAAGGGGAGTTATAGTTCACCTGCATCCAGAGAATGATATACTATGATTCCCCTTTATCTGCTATGGCCACGTCACAGGAAATCCTGGGACCTGTATCTTGATGAAGCACTAGAGTTCTCTGGCTGGGAATTCTTCTGAAACTGCAGATCCCACAGGATGGAGCCACAAAACTTAAAGTGGAATCATAGCACTATACACGTGTAATGTGAATGAAGCCCTGCTCTGACTATCTATGGGTCATGGGTTATGGCGAGATAACTTTTTCAAGATATGCTTTTGCCTATCTTTGACTTCACAGAAGTCTGAGAACAACCAGGACACCAAAATGATGAGTCCAATGGGAATAATTGTTTCTGATTTATGAAGAAACTGGCTGTCAATTCCTTGGCTCATAAATCACTAAAGCAAATCAAAATTCAGGATAAATCATACAAATAATAGCAATTTATACCATGGGTGAAGCTGTATTATTTAATGGTGGAAAACCTTGGCTGATTTTGATGTTCTGGTATCAGTCCTACTCAGTTTGGTCTATGACAAAGGACTGTGGAAGTTGCAGTATAAAACTACCATTGATGTAGATGTTCATTGATGTCCAAAAAAGCCATAGATGAGTGAGGAACCTGTGGACCACTACTCGTTGTTGGACTATGCTGGCTGGGATATGGAATCCAATAATATCTGAGAAGCCATATATCTCTAACAGAATTTGAATGTGTGACATTTTGTCCCAGTGTGCGTGTGTAAAGGTAAAGGTTTCCTCTTGACCTTAAGTCTAGTCAAGTCCGACTCTGGGAGTTGGTGCTCATCTCCATTTCAAAACTGAAGAGCCAGTGTTGTCCATAGATGCCTCCAAGGTCATGTGGCTGGCATGACCGCATAGAATGCTGTTACCTTCCTGCCAAAGCAGTACCTATTGATCTACTCACATTTGCATGTTTTCGAACTGCTAGGTTAGCATAAGCTGGGGCTAGTAAAGGGAGCTCACCCTGTCCCACTGATTTGAACTGCTGACCTTCTGGTCAGCAGGTTCTGCAGCTTAGTGGTTTAATCTGCTGCACCACTGTGGCCCCTTTAGATGATAGATAGATAGATAGATAGATAGATAGATAGATAGATAGATAGATAGATATATGAGTTCGTGTATGAACAAATCAGTATTCTTCAGATGTGTTGGATTACAATTTCAATAATCCCATTTGTATTGTTGTGCTGGTTCAGAATGATGTGCTGGTTGAAGATGATGAGAACTGGATGATGGCTGTAATAGCTCAAGGGTTAGCAATCAAATAAAACTCAATACAATACAAGATTAAGTGAGGGTAATTTATATGCCAGGTAGACATACTATGATCAGAAAATTCACACCTGTTTATGACTATTGGCTCCTTTCTTAGGTCACAAGGAAGTCATATAGGAAAGTCTATTTTTCTGTTAAACAACATGCAAATCTAAGCACCAAGGGAGTAAAAAGAGAAGGTATTCAATAATTCAGGTCCTTCTTGTGCTTTGCTGCAATGACATTGAATTGATATTATCAAAAGAAATGTATTAGAAAATTCCTTCACGACCTAACCACTTTTTTTCATAATTTTGTCACCGAACTAATAGATAGACCTAATATAATCTTGACTAAAGTAATTCAGGATTTTCTCCTTGCCAAATCAAATTTAGGGAAATGTCATTACATTGTCCACCGACATGTGTTACAAATAATATGAAGATTATGTGCATAAAACATGAACATATTGTAGTAAAACCTTTGCCTAAGTGAATTTTTGTCCTGATATTATTCCTGGCATGTTGTTCTTCTGATGAAAGATTGGCAGGCTGGCAGCCTGCCAGAGAGACAGATCGTGGGCAGAGAAAAGGGAAGTCGGTGTGGAATTATCACTATCTTCATTAGTGGTATTATTTCAATATTTTTATCCCATTTCAACAGCAGTGCATAGTACATGGCAGAAGACATGCATGCACCCACACAAGATAGCACATAATCTTACTAATAAAGCAGTAGGCACATGGCAGCAATAAAACCCCTTAAAGTCCTGGGAAATGATGGAAGCTGTAATACGAAGACACCACTTTGGTGATATAGACTTTTCCTTCCAATCTTGCTACTCCCAAGTAGATCAAAAGCTATAGTCTTATACGATAGACACCACTTTGGTGATATAGACTTTTCCTTCCAATCTTGCTACTCCCGAGTAGATCAAAAGCTATAGTCTTATACGATAGACACCACTTCGGTGATATAGACTTTTCCTTCCAATCTTGCTACTCCCGAGTAGATCGAAAGCTATAGTCTTATACGATAGACACCACTTTGGGGATATAGACTTCTCCTTCCAATCCTGCTACTCCCAAGTAGACCCAAGACAATATTCTTATAAGATAGACACCATTTTGGTGATATAGATTCTCCCTTCCAGTCTTGCGACCCAAAGCAATATTCTCATATGATAGACACTACTTCCGCAATATAGACTTCATCTTCCAATTCTGTTGTTCCTGAGTAGACCCAAGGCAATATTCTTATAAGACAGACACCACTTTGATGATATAGACTTCTCCTTCCAATCCTGCTACTCCCAAGTAGACCCAAGGCTACTTATTAGACATCATTTTGGGGATTTAGACTTTCCCTTCCAATCCTACTACCAAGTAGACCCAAGGCACTGTTCTGAGAAAAAAAATCCACTATCTGCATCCAATTATTATTATCCACAGTTTGAAAAAAATTAATTCCTTAATTTTGCCATTTTGGAGCACAATTTTACCACTGTATATAATGGAAATTGCGCAGACATTAATTTAGTTATCCAAGGGGAGTTCTGGAACCAAATTCCAATGGATACCAAGGGCCCACTTCATAGTACCCTGGGATCGGTATCCACATTTTCACCTACTTGCATCCAACAAAATATATCCTCTCTAGAAATTTTCTAGAGTGAATCTATAGTAATTTCTGGCCTCCATTTCAATAGATTTCACTATTATCCATGTTTCCTGTTTCCATGGTAGTTTTAGGAATTCCCCTCCCCCCCCCCCCCCCAAAAAAGAAAAGATTATGGACATCATACTATGCTGTAATGGCACTCTAAAGGTTTAACATCCCTTATCCACAAATCTGACATACTCCAAAATCCAAAACTGCACAATGACTGCCTACCTCTGGTCCACAAGAAGGCAATACTCAAAAGCCTGTTGTGAATCAGTTGCATGCCTTGTTGCGAGTCACCTTGGAATATACAAATTAAGAACAGTAAGTCTGCCAATGCCCCTAAGGAGTCTGAAACAAAATGAATGCCCTTCCCTGAGGATCATAAAACATAGTTATTATTCCACATACTTCAGCTTAATGAAGTTATGTACAGGGCTTTAAATTGTCAGTATTTTTTTTAAAAAAAAAAATTAACAGGAGCAATAGCAATACATTTGTATGATTATTTGGTGGGGGGTTTCAAATGTTTTTGATTGCCTTCGTTCGGCTTCTGATTTCAATAGATATTTCACTTTAAAGGAAAGGAGAAAAGTTTGCAATAGTACAGTCAAGAAGTTACCCTAGAAACTGTCGGCATCTAATAGTGACACAGCAGTAAATGATGCCTTTAGGGAAGAAAAGAGACATGTAAATATTGGGTTCCTTTGAAAATGGCTGGGAAGGCAAACTGCTGAGAAACACTGGAGTTATAAAGAGCAGTAAGAGCTTTGTTGAGTAGAGCTACATTCCTCTCAAGTTCTACAGCAACAGCCTCTGGCAGATGCAAACATTTTGGGGTGAGGGGAAGGGACACTATTGAGAAAGCCCCATATGGCTTCAAGAGGCATATGAAGTAGGAAAGATCAGGACTAATGCCTACTTGGAATTGGGTACTTCCCTTGCTTTGAAGCGTGAGATTGACAGGGGTGAGAAACTATGGACCTCAAGATGTGCCTGGACTACAACTTTCATAGCCCCACCACTGCCATTGACCAGGCTGATGAGATTTATAGTCCAAACATATATGAAGATCAACCGTTCTAGAAGATGTTAAAATCTGAATCTAACCTCTCTTATCAATGGCTTTAAACTACAGGAAAGGAGATTCCATCTGAAGATTAAGAAGAACTTCCTGACTGTGAGAGCTGTTCGGCAGTGGAACTCTCTATCCCGGACTGTGGTGGAGGCTCCTTCTTTGAAGGCTTTTAAGCAGAGGCTGGATGGCCATCTGTTGGGGGTGCTTTGAATGCAATTTTCTGCTTCTTGGCAGGGGTTGGACTGGATGGCCCATGAGGTCTCTTCCAACTCTATGATTTGGCCCTGAAATCTGAGGGAATGAGATGCTGCTGACATGACATCCCCTTCCATTACTACTGGAGAACCAGGCATACCAAGTTCTCATTGTCTGCTGGATAAACAAATTGAGTGAGGAAACACTAGGAACTCTTAATTCCCCTGTACTCCCATATCTCAGAACTGGAAGCTGTCACCAGAGACCTCAGGAAATGGCCTTCCAGGCTCCTTTCCTAACTCCTTCAGCCTGTCTCTTTGTGATATTGGGAGCATCAGAAAAGTGAGGAACAGGAGGCTAAAGCCTTCCAAAATGTCTCTACACTTTGTCCATCCCCATGCAACATCAGGAGGATTGAGAAGAGCCACCGGGGAGAATTCAGCCTTCCAGGATCCTCTTGTGGCATCCCCTTCCCCACATATCCCCTCATGGAAATGGGGAAGCTACACAAAGATTTAGGAAGCATGAGCCTCACCGTCAGTGTACAGAGAGATGCCGATGTCATGGTCATGTGCTATTCATCAGAACACAGGCCATGAATTCCTAATGTGTTTGTGGAATGTCTTTTCCTGTAGATTGGCCACAATACCTTGAAGTATGCTCACATGTTTCTTTTTCTTCACACACAACCAAAAAGCAAATGCCTGAATAACACGTCCCAACAGATGGTTTCAAACATTTACCTCTCCCCGGCGCAATTTTCAATCATTAATGTAATCCTGCAGAATTCTTTATATTGTCTCATCTTGTTTCAGCCAGACATTTTAATTCAACTAACCTGTGCGAGGAAAAACAAAACACCAGAGGACTCACACAGATAATAACTCTGTGTAATTTAATAGAAAACGCGGAGGGGGCAAAATAAAGGCTGACTAATAAATTACACCAATCAATAGATGCTAAATTTGGATTCAATTCCAATATATGATGTGAAAGTATAGACTGCCTTGGGTAGAGTACCAAACCATACTATTCATGCAAATCAAGTTCATGGCAGCTACACAAGCCAAAATATTTTGGCACCTATGACAGAACATACCCCAAGCCGCTCTCCTAATCCCTGGAGGTAAAAATGTAATAACATAGTAAATAACTACCAATTTTCTGCTGTTTTATGGCACACAAAATATTCTGGGTGAAGCACTCATCCTGACCTAACAACTCTAAGACCTATAGACAGGCAGTCTTTAACTGAAAATGGATCACATTTGGCTACCCCAAAAAGCAATCCTATAAACCTTAATTGGTGCATATCTCTTTTCCCCTTTTCTCTCCTTTCCACCACAATCAAGCTACTAGGAAAGCTCTTCTGTGCTGTTTTTTAAACTAGGGGAGAACATAATCCTATGATAGCTGAAAATAACATCAATTAAAGTCCCATAAACCTGTGGACAAATACACATTTTGCTGTGTGCCTCTCTCCAATATTTGTAGTCATTTTGCAGCTTGTCATAATAAACGTTGCACTAAGAAATTCCCATGTGTTTCTGTAGCATTCTCTTTCACAACAATGCTGTTCACTTTTGATTTCACCCTTTTGTATTTACTCCAGCTAGAAACTCTATGATAGTTTTGAGACATATTAACCATTCCTTATAAAGCTGAGAGGAGCCCCAGATGGTGCAGCAGGTTAAACCACTGAGCTGCTAAATATGCTGACTGGTTCGAATCCAGGGAGCAGGGTGTGCTCCTGCTGTTAGCTTCAGCTTCTGCCAACCTAGTAGAATGTGAGTAGATCAATAGGTATCGCTCCGGCGGGAAGGTAATGGCACTCCATGCTGTCATGCCAGCCACGTGACCTTGGAGGTGTCTACAGACAACGCAGGCTCTTCAGCTTAGAAATGGAAATGAGCACCAACCCCCAGAATTGGACACGACTAGACTTAATGTCAGGAGAAAACCTTTACCCTTTACCTAATGACACCTTTGCTTTCTGATAGTACACAAACTTTGTTTCATGCATGAAAGTATTTAAAAATATTGTATAAAATTATCTTCAGGGTAGATTATAAGGTATATATGAAATAAAATTGAATTCCATGCTTTTGACTTGGGTCCCATCTCCAAGATATCTCATTATGTACAAATACAGATATTACAAAATTCAGGGAAATAAACTGAAATCAAAGACAATTCTGGTCTCAAATAAGGGGTTCTCAACATTTACTAAAATATCTAAGAAGCCCTGTAAATATGTTTTATATGAACTAGATACATGCTTAAAAATTGATCTTATAAAGATAATTGGCATTTTTTTCTGCCAATGTACCCATTGACTACAATTACATTTTCCTGGAAATTCCCCAGAGATCAACAGTCACTCGTTCAACAACTGGCATTGGGCCATGGACTCCTACTTGAAGTAGCATTGACTCAACTCAGCACAGAATAGAGAGTGGAATCTTGCCTTTCCCAGTAAGTTCAGGCAAAGAAAAATATGGCAGCCTGCCATCCCCATTAATAGTTTTGCCATTTTGACCATTTTCTGGTATCTCCTGACCATACGTGTCTTGGTTTGCATCTATGAAATAAACTTCTTTCAATGCTAGGATTTCCTTCTTCTGTTATTGATGACTTTCAAGACCAGCCTCTATGGCAGGCATTTTAGCACATTAATGTTTTCCTGATATAAAGATAAAAAGATGGGGTAAAGTCTGCCGCTATAATGTCTGTATGCCATATAGCCATGAAAAACAGGGTTGGTGAAAACAAGTTAGCAGCCCCTGCTTGCTGTTTGGAGAAGAAAGAGCTCAAAGCCATTAATGAATCGGTCTCAGATGCAAGGTGAGAGCCGAACCCGCTTGGCTCAGAGCTAGAGCTGTACACAATTCTTGGCTCTTGTGCTTGACCTTCAAAAAGAACTGAAGCGCCCGCAGCTTCCCCATCAACTTTTGCAAAGGTCTTTGAAATCTGGGCCTCCTGGGGAGAGAAGGACAACTCAATTGAAAGCTTGACAGACACATGCATTTTTATTTCAGCCACATTCCGGGCATCTCTTCTCCACAGAGTGAAACTGTTAGGAGACCAGCTGTCGCCAAGTTTTAACTACAAAGGCAATTGCAGCAGGTGTTCCATATGGGAGGACTAATGGATCCTGGTACCACCTGTGCTCATCTGACTGCAGAGAGACTGCTTTGTATTGTCAGTCATGCCGGAGTGGAGAATATCAGACGAGCAACAAGGGTGGGGGCTACTTTGAAGGAAAGGGGTATTTGGTGGGGAACAGGAGAGCAGGCCAGGATAACATATGAAGGAATGTGGTCCAGGAGATGTAGTCCTTCCACTTTTCAGAGGAAAGCCAAAAATGATGTGACCAAGCAACATCAGAGTGTGATCAAAACAGAAGATGTTATTAATGAAAAATAGGCAAACTAGGAGAGGCAGCAGCAGTTTGTTTTTGCCTGAGCCTACAGGAAAGGGCAAGATTATGTCCCTTTCTCTTTGAACTCACTTTGGTTTCCAATTTTATATGTATTTATTGAATGCATTTGCATTGTTTTATATTATTAGCAGCCTTGAGTCCTTATATTAGGAGAAAGGTGGGATAAAAATAAAGTAATTAAATGAACAACAGTGATATTTCTAAAGTAGGTGAAAAAGCTAAATGACCAAGGCTGTTCCTGCCAAACTGGTGCAGTTGGAAAGTATAAAGATGTGCACAGTGGCCTCCAAGGAGGAGATACATTTATGCTTTTGGCTACACAAACAGGGCAATTTGATAAACAACCAAACAACTATTTTCTAATCTGTAATTTCTCCAGTTGGTTAATAGTGACATATAACAACTACAACTAACCCTTAAATTATCTCTGAAATTTCTTCTTTCACAACCCTTGTTCGTAAAATTAGTGACAATTAACTTTATCCCATTTCTTTTATTTTACAGTGGAAAATTCTTTCCTTGTCCAGTACAATAATTGACAATTAAATGCTCTTTAAAATTTAATTCCTGGTACTAAAATCAAAGGATGGGATAACATTGTCAGAACCTTGCTTGTTAATGGAAGTAACCTTGGAAGTCCATCAGAGACATATGTTCTTGTCAGCTTTACCCTGCTTCAGCTGTAAACGCTGCTCTTTTAACACACCATGGTATAACTAAAAGGAACGGTGCCAATTCAAAATCTCTAGGAAGGCCAATAAGAGAAAGAAGCCAGGGAAGGTCATATTTCTATGTTGAGTGATATTACAATCACAAGTCCAGTCATTTGAAAGCATTATGTCTCCTTATTTAGTTGAAATGAGACTTGATTATAATTCCATCAGAACTTGTAAAACTTATTTGTTTGGGGCTGTGACTCCAGGAAATCTCTTGTCAGCATGAGAACTTTTTATGTAGAAAACATGGGCCTTTCTGAGTTTGGAACAGAAAGGCATGTGCACAATATAGCCTAAATCCATATCAGCTGAAATCCATTTGGTTAATTACAGCTGAAGGAGATCAATCAAATTAATGGCCAAAAGGTGAGTCAACACATAGGTTAATCCAGCTGATTCAAAAGCTCTTTATAGTTGGGATTGATAATAGGGCTTCAAGCATTATTTCATCAATGCCATTCTAAAAACTATGAATACAGTGAAGTAATCACACAAACATTTCACCAGAAGAACCCATCATCATCCAGGAAAACCATGACATCTTGTGATCTGAACCAGAGGCTATTTTCTGGCTTCCATGTCAATAGTGTGCTCCATCTCCTCAAGCTTTCAGTCTCAAGTTTAAAGGAACTGTTGAAGACACTGATCCTTAATCCTTCACATAAATTCAGCAGCTATCTAGGGTGGAAATACAGACTGAATCTGGGGACGATTAACCATCATAGTAACACAGGAACCACTAGCTGGCATTGGTCTGAGCCCAGAGTGGAGAGGTCATCTCAGAGCGGTAAGGCAAAACACCTCTGTTTGGACCATGGTCCACTTATGGAAAGCACATGCCAGCACTATGATAGTTTAAAAATCAAGGCAATCAGCACCAAACTTGCTCTCAGTTTCACCCTTCCCTTGTATCACAAACTCCAGAAGCACATGGTCATTCCCACCTAAGGATCCCACCACTTCTACCCATTGACCAGATCCTCAGTGTTGGTTAGGATAAGATCCAGAATACTTAATCCCCTTGTTGCTTCTTCCACCTTCTGGACAATAAAATTGTCTGCAAGTAAGGAATTTTCTGGACTTTGTACTCTTGGCAGAGTTTGCTTTCCAAAAAATTATCAGAACAGTTGAAAAACTCTCCCATTACTACTAGATCTCTTGTTTCTGCATTGTTTATGAAAACTATGAAATTACATTTTGGTGCCATCATAAGTCAACAGGCAACTTGAAGTCACATATACATACACCATATGGCACATCTTGGTCTGTAATGAAGCCAAACATTCTTTTCCACTTGAAATAAAACATGCTTTCTTCTTACAAAATTCAAGACTTATTGTTCATGCAGGCAAGCCTCATAAAGACAAATTCAGAATGGTTTACATTAGGCAAAAAAAGGTCTAAGTAAACAGGATTTGCTTACTTCTTTGTACTCTGAATGAAAAAGCTTAATTTTGGCAAGTTGGAGCTTAATAATATGCACTACTTGGCTCTGGATTCCATTTGTCCCCTGCCCACATTTGCCCTTTCTTGTTTTATTTCACACATGAATTGCAAGCTCCATACTTCAAAACAATAGAATTCTGTGTTCTAGAAAGAAAGGTGAAGAAGCTGTTATTTCAACTATTTTCAGCAAGAAAACAGAATGTTCCTTGGAAAGAGAAGCAAAGATATTTAGTAATTAAACACTTTAGAAGTGGGACTGTCCAGATATGTTGGAGAGCACAATGCTCCCTGATCAAATTCAGTGGATTTGTCATATCCATGGAAGTTTGATTCCAGGACTGTGTGCAGATACTAAAAAACAAGATCATATCCCCATATTAAATTGATGTTTCAGTATGTCTCTGTGTTAGTGAAGCAACAGCAGAGAAAGCTAAAGACTTTGCAAAACGGCAACTCTCATGATTCCATAGCATTGAGCCATGGCAATTAAAGTAGTGTCAGACTGCATTAATTCTAGAGTGTGGGTGCACCCATGGTCATGGACATTCTTAAATGTATGTTCACATCACTTCCATTAATATGGGGATGTGATCATGTGTTTTATTATCTGCACATGGTCCTGGAACTGAACTTTCTATGAATGCATCCCATGTCACTGCCATTTAATAATATCAATTGGGATGAGCCACATTCTTTTCAGTGCATGAATCTGCAGCTGCAGATTCGGAGGGCCCAGCATGCTCCATTGCATTTCCCCTGACCTTGGGCTCTTTCACGGTGCACAATTACAGCACCACACAATACCACTGTACCTGCCATGGCTGAATCCCACAGACCCCTTGGTTTTGTAGTTCAACAAGATGCTGGAGGTATCTAACTATGAATTCTAAGGACCCCATCCCTATATTGCAAATTTCGTGATTCCATAGCATATTGCCATGGCAGTTAAAAGCTCCTTCCACACTGCCCCATATCCCAAGATCTGATCCCAGATTATCTATTTATTCCAGATTATCTGGCAGTAGAGACTCATATAATCCAGTTCAAATCAGATAATCTGGGATAAAATGCTGGGATAAAGGGTAGTGTAGAAGGGCCATAGTGCTATAACTGTGAAATGCGAAAGGGCCAAAATATTGTTGTTGCTGAGCCAAATTCTGAAATAGCTACTGGAAAGGGCAGTTACCATACATACTCAAGTATAAGGCGAGTTTTTCAGCCCTTTTTTAGGGTCCTGGCCGGCTTATATTTGAGTTGTTTTATACTAGAGTATATAGGTAATCAGAGTTGGACAGTCTTATCTTATTAAAGTCTTATTATTATCTTAAATTACAGTTTTATGTAAATATTCAAAAACATTTAACCTACTGATGCCTCAATTAATGAAATTTTATTGGTATCAATTTTTATTTTTGAAATTTACCAGTAGCTCCTGCACCCTCATCTTATACTTGAGTCAATAACATTTTTCCAGTTTTTTTGTGGTAAAATTCAATACCGAGGCTTATATTCAGGTTGGCTTATACTCAAGTATATATGGTACCTTGTGCCTTGCTTGGGAGGGTGGGGGGGAGATAAGATTATATTATCATTTTTCTGTTTAATGAATGACTAAACCATTAAAATTAGAGACAATGGTTCACAGTTTCCTGTGATTTAGATGGATGATACTTCCCGACTTTCCACTGAATTAGTGACTCATAGATTTGATTAATTAACATATGTAACATTTAATCGATTAAATAAATACATGAATTAAAATTATGGTTGCTATTTATATCTATTATGTATGGGGAGGCACTTCCTCACTGGCTCTTGACTATGGCTTTGCTATCCTTCTTCACTCATTTACCATATTTTTGCAGTATCGAGGGAACAACCATATCAGTTTCCTGGAACAGGATAACAAAAAGCTGGAGGAGTAAGTCCTCATGAGGCCCCTCCATGGACTTCACAATACTGATGGAACCCAGAAAATCATCTTTTTGTCAATTTTTTTGGCCAAAAGATTAATGGAAAGTGCATCAGTTCTGGCCATGAAATATCTGAAAAAGCAGTTGGGGAGGTGTTCTGGGAGTGGGGTTGTGCGATGGCTGACTTCTCTGGTTGAATTAGACTGTAGTGCCTTTCATGTTCCTTGATTCGTGTTTGGGCGCTGCATTTGGTGGCCCCTATATAGACTTGGCCACAGCTACATGGTATGGTTTGTTGTATTTTCTTAGTGGGACTGTCAATAGTTTACATGTTGTGTTTCTTCATCAGTTTGTCTATGTGGTCAGTGGTTCCCTTGATGTATGGTAAGAACACTTTTCCTTTGGATGGATCTTTGTCTTTACTTTTGTGGCCTGTTCTTGGACTTGTAGCTCTTCCGATGCCATAGTAGAGCACTTGATGAACCAACCTGGACACAGCATATTATTTGAGAACACAGAAATATTGGACCACTCTAACATCCACCATGTCAGACTACACAGAGAAACCATTGAAATCCACAAGCATGTGGATATTATTATTATTATTATTATTATTATTATTAGAGTTGACAGCTGGCACAACAAAACATTGCATGGAAAGTTCCTTGACAAAATTGAAGGAAAAACTAATAAGGAGAAGACCTGGCTATGGCTCACGAATGGGACCCTGAAGAAAGAGACAGAAGGCCTGATCCTTGCAGCCCAGGAGCAAGCCATCAGAACAAATGCAATCAAGGCCAAGATCGAAAAATCAGCTGATGACCCAAAATGCAGACTGTGCAAGGAAACCGACGAAACCATTGATCATATTCTCAGCTGCTGTAAGAAAATTGCACAGACAGACTACAAACAGAGGCACAAATATGTGGCCCAAATGATTCATTGGAACTTATGCCTCAAGTACCACCTCCCTGCAGCAAAGAACTGGTGGGATCACAAACCTGCAAAGGTAATGGAAAATGAACACGCAAAGATACTGTGGGACTTCCGAATCCAGATTGACAAAGTTCTGGAACACAACACACCGGACATCACAGTTGTGGAAAAGAAAAAGGTTTGGATCATTGATGTCGCCATCCCAGGTGACAGTTGCATTGACGAAAAACAACAGGAAAAACTCAGCCACTATCAGGACCTCAAGATTGAACTTCAAAGACTCTGGCAGAAACCAGTGCAGGTGGTCCCGGTGGTGATGGGCACACTGGGTGCCGTGCCAAAAGATCTCAGCCGGCATTTGGAAACAATAGATATTGACAAAATTACGATCTGCCAACTGCAAAAGGCCACCCTACTGGGATCTGCACACATCATCCAAAAATACATCACACATGCATATGATTTGTTATGGCATAACATAGAATTGTGCATTTGTCTCTATGGAATTTCACGTTCTAGTTTATCAAGGTCCTTTCGAATTCTGTTCATCTTTTCCAATGTGTTGGCCACCCTCCCAGTTTTCTATCATCTGCAAACTTGACAAGGATTACCTCCAACATGTCATTGATAAAAAATGTTGAAGGGTTGTGCAACAAAGAAGATCTATAATCTATAAGAAACCAAGGAGTTTTCTGTGCCTGAAAGTAATATTGTCACCAGATGGGCACACACATAAGGCTGTTGTGAAGAGGCGACATGAAACAAATGTTCTCATCTTATCAGCAAAGAAGCATATTGCTGAATCATTCAACATATGACAACCATTCATATGATAGCAATCGAGTTCATGTTTTTCTTCACAGGGTTTCAGACAGGGATATGAATGGATCCATCTATGTTTGGTCCATGTCATGTTTTTATTCATGATTCCATTCCATTTCCATATAAATGTCTCAAGAAGGAGAAAGGGAGTCCTCTCAGTGTATTTCAATATATTTGTATTTCAGATTTTTCTTATCTTTCAAAATAACTATCTCGTATGGGAGTAGGTTGATTCACATTTAATTACTGCTATTATTGGTCTATTATTGTTGTAATATATGTCTCTGTGGCATTTTGTTTCTTTAAACAGTAAGATAAAAGACTTTTAAATACAATAAATTAAAAATGGGAGTAATAACTTCTTCTTTTTTTAAAAAAAACAGATTAAATTGTGTTCTTGAAGGCTTTCATGGCCAGAATGACTGGGTTGCTGAGAGTTTTCCGGGCTGTATGGTCATGTTCCAGAAGCATTCTCTCCTGACATTTCATCCACATCTATGGTAGGCATCCTCAGAGGTTGTGAGGTCTGTTGGAAATTAGGCAAGTGAGGTTTATATATATCGGTGAAATGCCCCCAGGCAGGAAACAGCCAGGCTTTGAAGCTGCAAAGCCATTCAGTGCTAATCAAGGTGATCAATTGCAACATTCACACTTGCCTCAAACAGACAAGTGTTTTTTCTCCCACCCTGGACATTCCACAAGTATATAAACCTAATTTGCCTAGTTTTCAACAAACCTCACAATCTCTGAGGGAGCCTGCCATAGATGTGGACAAAACGTCAGAAGAGAATGCTTCTGGAACATGGCCATACAGCCCAAAAAACTCACAGCAATTCAGATTCAAATTGTTTGGGAAATATTTTGTGACTCTTACACGTGAATGTGAAGTTAATTTATTTTTTCATTTTGCTGCTTTCTCTCATTTGTTTTTTCTCCTCATTCTCTTTTTAGGATTATTTTCCTGCTTCATGCATTATTGTGAGTGACGTTGTGAAAAAGTAATGGGCAAAAGAAATCACTCTTATAGGCTTAAGATTTCAGATATAGGTTATACCATCTTCCCAACTCTTGTTTACATGCACAGAAATGAGGACTCTGCAATTTGTTGTCTAGCAATTGATATGAATGCATTCTGAATTTTTAAACCAATGCCTTGAGAATTTGGACAAAATTGTATTTCAATTCCCTCTGCCCCAGATACTTCACTGAGCTCATCTAAGTGAGCTATTTGCCTACTTTTCATGGCTTCATTAAGTACAGATTAGGGAAAAGCAATGTGCAAAAATATTTGGTTGGATCTCGGAGTGAATCGTGAAGCCTTGTGTAGCATCATCAGTTTTGGGAGGCAGCAAGCAGTGCATCTACAATGTAGAATTAATGTAGTTTGAAACCACTTTAATTGTGTTGGCTCAGTGCTTTGGGATCATGGGAGTTGTAGATTGTAAAAAATAGGGAAGGCTTGTAAAATTTCAGTTCCAAGGAGAAAGAAATTGTGCAGCTGAGAAAGTAGGAAAACAGTTATCTCATCCAGGTACAAATTCAATGATTTATTAAGATGGAGCTCTAACAATTAAAGTTGTATGCAGCTGTAATGATGGCATAGTGCAGATGCACCTGCATGCACATATGAGCCCTTAAGGTGAGCACACAAAGAGTATTTCAAGAACAAAAGATGGCATGTGTTTCTGGCCAACATTCATCACCATAATAACCTTGGTGTATGTTCATAAAAAGGACTAGGAAAGATAATCACAAAAGATGCATACACTCAAATATACTCATGCAGTCTGTCAGTCTGGGTGATCCTCCCAGTGCTGGAGTTCTCCATTACAGCTGCCACTCATCAATCATTGACAAAGAGAATTGAAGAGGTTGCAGAAACTGCCAGGCTGCCCACAAGAAGGAAGCAGGAAACCTTGTATTAAATTTACAAGACTTATAATCCACTTTCAAATAAGATCATCCATGAATATCAAATTAGGACAGAGCAGGAGGACAATCAGAGTCATGTCACTGCTCTGCCACAGTACACTTTGAAGCCTATTGTATTCTTCTCTGGAAAGTAAGCAAATCAAGAAAAGGCACTTCTCCAAGATATATCTGTCATTGTTCACATCAAGGCAGTAAAGAAACAGCTGACTTTTTCACCTACCTTTTTACAGGTGGTAGAAGTTATTATATGTACTCATGTAGAAATCTAGAAATTTTAATTAAAATTTGACTCGAAAACTAGATTTACTTGTACACGAAAACCTTCTTTGAGTAGAGTAGCAAAAGGCAAGTGGTTAGGCCATGCCTACAGTATCTAAAAGAAGCACAAACACTCTCTGGCCTTTTTGAAAATCTGGACAGGAAAGTGGCAGCCACAGTAACCACTAACCAGTACCACCTATATCCCTGGGGTAGTGCAAGTCCTTTCCACTCTTTGCAGAATGACACTTGACTTATTCACTGGTTATCAAAACCCATAATTTTGACCCCAAAACCTGTCCTTGACTTATACATGAGGTCTGTTTATGCATGAGTATATAGGATTAGTAGTAATATCTTAGGAGCCTCCGGTGGCTCAGTGTGTTAAAGCGCTGAGCTGCTGAACTAGCAGACCAAAAGGTCCCAGGTTTAAACCCGGGGAGCGGAGTGAGCGCCCGCTGTTAGCTCCAGCTTCTACCAACCTAGCAGTTCAAAAACATGCAAAGGTGAGTAGATCAATAGGTACCGCTCTGGTGGGAAGGTAACAGCATTCTATGCAGCCATGCCGGCCACATGACCTTGGAGGTGTCTATGGACAATGCTGGCTCTTTGACTTAGAAATGGAGATGAGCACCAACCCCCAGAGTTGGACACGACTGGATTTAACGTCAGGGGAAACCTTTACCTTTTAGTAATATCTTAATGGTTATCTGGGTGGTTGCTCCTCTCTCTAGAAACCTTGAATATATCAAAACAGAAGATGTTGAGACTTCTGATTCTATCTTCAAGTGTGCTTGGGTATTTGAATTTGATTAGTTAAAACTTTGTGTGTATTCTTATTTAATCAAGACTCAGTGTTTGTATAATAAAATAAAGTAATGACTTACTGTGATCTACTGTGATGTAAATTTAATTGTTCCAGTGGAACCATTGTGTTTATGTTTAGCAGTTATATTTAGGTTTAAGATTGCAATATAATAAGGGATAATTTCATCCTTTTTGCACTCAAACTGCAATTATTTTTAGTTATTTTTTATAGCTGCAAGAACTGTGTAGCCTCACTACTCAGGTGTATGTATTAGCAGCAAAAAATTAACAGCTCAACTCTTGCCAACTTCATTTCTTTCCTACATCTCTAGCCTATCTTTTCTCCAAGGAGGTCAAGGCAATGTACAATATGTTTCTTCCCACTCCTATGTCAGCTTTATGTAATCCAATGAGATAAATTAGATTTTGAGACTGGGTCAAGGTTATCAAGCATAAAGAAATTAACCAGGATCTCCACACTGTGATAATGTTTTGGAATCACAATTGCCAACTGTCTTAGCCAGCTTAGTCAACAATTAAGGAAGATTGGAACCGAAATTGAAAAATCTGATGTTCACAGCCTTAGAAAAAGCATCTGAATGGGCGGTGACTGGCTCAACAACAGACAAAGATACAGAATGTGTGATGCCTGGCTTGACAACAGTAAACGTGAAAAAGATTTTGGAGTCTTAATGGACAACAAGTTGAACATGACCCAACAGTGTGATACAGCAGCTTAACAAGCCAATGGGATTTTGAGCTTTATCAAAAGGAGTATAGTGTTTAGATCAAGGGAAGTCTATTCTGCTTTGGTCAGATCTCACCTGGAATAGTGTGTCCACTTCTGGACACCACAGTTTAAAAGAGATATTGACAAACTTGAAGGTGTCCAGAGGAGAGCAACTAGAAAGATCAAAGGTCTGGAGATCACGAATCCCTATGGAGGGTGCCTTAAAAAGTTGGGTATGTTTAGCCTGCAGAAGAGAAGGTATGAGCCCCCAGTGGTGCAGTGACCTAAAGGTTAGTGGTTTGAATCCGTGGAACAGGGTGAGCTCCTGTCTGTCAGCTCTAGCTCCCCATGCGGGGACATAAGAGAAGCCTCCCACAGGATGGTAAAACATCTGGGCATCCCCTGGGCAACGTCCTTACAGATGGCCAATTCTCTCACACAAGAAGCGACTTGCAGTTTCTCAAGTCGCTCCTGAGATGAAAAAAAAATCTTTCCTCGTAGGGAATGGAAATGTCCGCTACCAGGTATTGTTTGGAATGCCAAAAACAAAAAAGAGAAATGCAGGCTTAGTTCTAGAAGAACTTGGAGAATTTCTTTGTGAGACAACAGACTCACATGGCTTCCCACTGAGGTGTTAGCAATGGAGCCTCCTGGAGTCCTGATACTTTATCAATTTCCTGGAAATTTCCTGGAAATGCCTAATATTGTTCTTTTGTACTACAGCACTTTATCTACCTCATCAGATTTTAATTATGCACTCTTCGCACCACTGCCCAGCCTTCTACTATTTTAACCATGGGATTGTTTTACTTGGCGGTTTTATTGTCTACTATGTTATTATTTAAAGTGGTGACTTAATTTGTGTTAAATGTCAGTGATGTTTGTTTTATTGTGAATTGTATTTTATTTTGTTTGATGTGGAAATTTGGGATTGGCCCCATGTTAGCCGCCCTGAGTCCCTGCGGGGAGATGAAGGCAGGGTACAAAAATAAATTATTATTATTATTATTATTATTATTATTATTATTATTATTATTATTATTATTATTATTATGACACAGCAAACAAGATAGATATGCTGGATTTTGTTTCGCAAACCACAAGTCGAACACTTCCCAAGTGTCTAGGACTGTGTGATGTATTTTCGGATGATGCGCGCAGATCCCAGTCGGGTGGCCTTTTTCAGTTGGCAGATCGTAATTTTGTCAATGTCTATTGTTTCCAAATGCCGGCTGAGATCTTTTGGCATGGCGCCCAGTGTGCCCATCACCACCGGGACCACCTGTACTGGTTTCTGCCAGAGTCTTTGAAGTTCAATCTTGAGGTCCTGATAGCAGCTGAGTTTTTCCTGTCAATGCGACTGTCACCTGGTATGGCGACATCAATGATCCAAACCTTTTTCTTTTCCACAACTGTGAGGTCTGGTGTGTTGTGTTCCAGAACTTTGTCAGTCTGGATTCGGAAATCCCACAGTATCTTTGCGTGCTCATTTTCCAATACTTTTGCAGGTTTGTGATCCTACCAGTTCTTTACTGCTGGCAGGTGGTACTTGAGGCATAAGTTCCAATGAATCATTTGGGCCACATAGTTGTGCCTCTGTTTGTAGTCTGTCTGTGCGATTTTCTTACAGCAGTTGAGGATATGATCAATGGTTTCGTCAGCTTCCTTGCATTTTGGGTCATCAACTGATTTTTCAATCTTGGCCTTAATTGCATTTGTTCTGATGGCTTGCTCCTGGGCTGCAAGGATCAGGCCTTCTATCTCCTTCTTCAGGGTCCCATTCGTGAGCCATAGCCAGTTATTATTATTATTATTATTATTATTATTATTATTATTATTATTATTATTATTATTTATTGATGCCAGACAAAATCTCAGAATATTATTTCAGCATATTCTGTCTTCCTCGCTCGCTTAACAGCGTTATAAATATTCTGCTAGTGCTATTAAAGGTACTGCATTACTGTCCTTACCATATTACAGCATAGTCTCCAACTGTCCCAGTTTGGCAGGGGCAGTTCCAATCAATCCCCTGCCATATAGTTTTATACCTGCTTTAAAAATGCCCAAATTTCTCTCTCTTCCTTTCCCCCCTTTAGCCTCAGTTTACTGCAATTGCTGCAAACCAATTTCAATGTGCAAAAGTAGTTTGCACACAGTTTACCAAGCGGTGGTGCATGGCAGAAGGGATTGGAAACTTGTCTTTCTCATAGATTTAAGCAAAAGCAAATTGCTGCAGTTTCTCATATAATATGTGTTCTTCCTTATTAATAACTTTTGCCATGTTGCCTGCACTCTGACATTGTGCGGCCACAAATGCCCCAGTTTTCATCTTTGAAAATTATTGTGGGTATAATATCCTGTAATATAAATGGCATCTATCAGGGAGTTGAAATGTGCTGAAATTAATGGAGAGTCTATTTCAATGCCAGAAAATCACTAATCAGAGCAGAGAAATTATTTCAAATTAGCAGATTCACGAAAGTGCTCATTACTGACAGTTTACCGGCAACAAGGGACTCAAATGACTTGTTCGAAAAGAATACATTACCTGCTGTGAATGATTCGCCCACCATTAATCATCAGTGTTTTGAATTGGAATATATTGATGCTATTATAAAATACAAAGCCTAGTTGTTACTCCAACTCTTGTTTATTTAAAAAAGCTTCAGTGTTGGGAGAGAGATAACAAATTCTTTTTATTTTGTTTTTATATGGGTTTTTATATGGGTAACGGTGCTCCATGCAGTCATGCCGGCCACATGACCTTGGAGGTGTCTATGGACAACGCCGGCTCTTCAGCTTAGAAATGGAGATGAGCACCAACCCCCAGAGTCAGACATGACTGGACTTGACGTCAGGGGAAACCTTTACCTTTTAATTGGTTTTTGTAACCTAAATATTCTGAAAGCAGAAGATCCTATCTGATCTTAGAAATTAAGCAATGTCATATATGGCTGGATCTAAACTGCTATATAATCCAGTTTTAGAATTCATAGAATCATAGAATCATAGAATAGTAGAGTTGGAAGAGACCACATGGGCCATCTAGTCCAACCCCCTGCTAAGAAGCAGGAAATCGCATTCAAAGCACCCCCGACAGATGGCCATCCAGCCTCTGCTTAAAAGCCTCCAAGGAAGGAGCCTCCACCACGGCCCCGGGGAGAGAGTTCCACTGTCGAACAGCTCTCACAGTGAGGAAGTTCTTCCTGATGTTCAGGTGGAATCTCCTTTCCTGTAGTTTGAAGCCATTGTTCCGTGGCCTAGTCTGCAGGGCAGCAGAAAACAAGCTTGCTCCCTCCTCCCTATGACTTCCCTTCACATATTTGTACATGGCTATCATGTCTCCTCTCAGCCTTCTCTTCTGCAGGCTAAACATGCCCAGCTCTTTAAGCCGCTCTTCATAGGGCTTGTTCTCCAGACCCTTAATCATTTTAGTCGCCCTCCTCTGGACGCTTTCCAGCTTGTCAACATCTCCCTTCATCTGCGGTGCCCAAAATTGGACACAGTATTCCAGGTGTGGTCTGACCAAGGCAGAATAGAGGGGGAGCATAACTTCCCTGGATCTAGACGCTATTCCCCTATTGATGCAGGCCAGAATCCCATTGGCTTTTTTAGCAGCCGCATCACATTGTTGGCTCATGTTTAACTTGTTGTCCACAAGGACTCCAAGGACTTTTTCGCACACACTGCTGTCAAGCCAGGCGTCCCCCATTCTGTATCTTTGATTTCCATTTTTTCTGCCGAAGTGAAGTATCTTGCATTTGTCCCTGTTGAACTTCATTTTGTTAGTTTTGGCCCATCTCTCTAGTCTGTCAAGATCGTTTTGAATTCTGCTCCTGTCTTCTGGAGTGTTAGCTATCCCTCCCAGTTTTGTGTCATCTGCAAACTTGATGATCGTGCCTTCTAACCCTTCGTCTAAGTCGTTAATAAAGATGTTGAACAGAACCGGGCCCAGGACGGAGCCCTGCGGCACTCCACTTGTCACTTCTTTCCATGATGAAGACTACGCATTGGTGAGCACCCTTTGGGTTCGTTCGCTTAGCCAATTACAGATCCACCTAACCGTAGTTTTGTCTAGCCCACATTTTACTAGTTTGTTTGCCAGAAGGTCGTGGGGGACTTTGTCGAAGGCCTTACTGAAATCCAGGTACGCTACATCCACAGCATTCCCTGTATCGATCCAACTCGTAACTCTATCGAAAAAAGAGATCAGATTAGTCTGGCATGACTTGTTTTTGGTAAATCCGTGTTGACTATTAGCAATGACCGCATTTGTTTCTAAGTGTTCGCAGACCACTTCCTTAATGATCTTTTCCAGAATTTTGCCTGGTATTGATGTGAGGCTGACCGGACGGTAATTGTTTGGGTCGTTCTTTTTTCCCTTCTTGAAGATAGGGACCACATTCGCCCTCCTCCAATCTGCTGGGACTTCTCCCGTTCTCCAAGAACTCTCGAAGATAATTGCCAGTGGTTCTGAAATAACTTCCGCTAGTTCCTTCAGTACTCTTGGGTGTAGCTGATCTGGCCCTGGGGACTTGAATTCGTTTAGAGAGCCCAAGTGTTCCTGGACAACTTGTTTCCCTATTTGGGGTTGGATTTCCCCCAATCCTTCGTCCATTCCGTGTTGCTGAGGTTGAAGATGGCTTTCTTTTTCTGAGAAGACCGAGGCAAAGAAGGCATTAAGTAGTTCTGCCTTTTCCCTGTCCCCTGTCGCCATCACCCCATCTTCTCCTTGCAATGGCCCTATCGCCTCCTTTTTCTTCCTTTTTCTACCAACGTAAGCAAAAAAGCCTTTTTTGTTGTTTTTTATGTCCCTGGCAAGCCTGAGCTCATTTTGCGCTTTAGCCTTGCGAACCTTTTCCCTACAGGTGTTGGCTATACGTTTGAATTCTTCTTTGGTGATTTCTCCCCTTTTCCACTTCTTGTGCATGTCACTTTTGAGCTTTAGCTCAGTTAGAAGTTCTTTGGACATCCATTCTGGCTTCTTTGCACTTGTCTTATTTTTCTTCTTTGTTGGCACTGTTTGCATTTGCGCCTTGAGTATTTCACTTTTGAAAACCTCCCATCCATCCTTAACTCCCTTGTTTTTTAATATCGGCGTCCATGGAATGCCGCTCAGTAATTCCTTCATTTTTTGGAAGTCAGCTCTCTTAAAGTCCAGAATGCGTGTTTGACTTGTCTTAGTTTCAGCATTCCTTTGTATTGCAAACTGCAGGAGCACATGGTCACTTGCCCCTAAGGATCCAACCACTTCAACTGTATTGATCAGGTCTTCCACATTTGTTAAGATTAGATCAAGAGTTGCTGATCCCCTTGTTGCCTCTTCTACCTTCTGGACCATAAAATTATCTGCAAGGCAAGTGAGGAATTTGTTGGACTTTGTACTCTTGGCTGAGTTTGTTTTCCAGCAGATATCGGGATAATTGAAATCGCCCATGACTACTATATCTCTTCTTTGTGCCTGTTTGGTCAGCTGTTGACAGAAGGCTTCATCAAGTCCTTCATCCTGACTCGGAGGTCTGTAGTAGACACCCACGACAAGATCTTTTTGAGTCCCGGTTCCCTTGATTCTTATCCAGATGCTTTCAAGCTGGTTTCCCGGATTACAGTCTTGCATTTCTTCTGCAACGTAACTGTTTTTGACATATAAAGCTACTCCCCCTCCTCTCCCCTTTGTTCTATTTCTGTGAAAGAGGTTATAGCCCTCAATGGTTAAATTCCAGTGATGGGAGTCATCCCACCAGGTTTCAGTGATGCTTAACTAACTGCATTGAACTGGATTATATGGCAGTGTACTTGTTCTGCCCCCACACTAGCTATGTATTTGGAAGGTGTCTGTGATGCAGGTAATGGATTGAATGCTACACATTTGAAGTAAACACAACAATTTATTAAATAACAGATCCCAAACTTCTCCTCCTCCAGAGTTTTACTGCCAGTCTTTGTGAAGGGAGTCCTTGAAGCACAACCACAGTTCTGACTGGATGTAACTTTAATACAGCTTCAATTGGATCTCAATCTGTTATAACAGATGTGGCTTTACTTTGTGTCTTCACTTTTATATAGCTTTGATGTAACTTGTGTAACTTGCATGGCTTGTGTGGCTTTGATGTGATGTTCTGTTTTGTGGTTCTTCCACCTTCCTTACTCGTCATCATCCAATACCACACTGCCTGACTTCTCAAGGAGCTAAAGGGGACTTGGCTAAGGCTTTGCTCCTGAAAGGAGTCTTAAAGGGACAGGGCGAATGAGGTTTCAAATACAAGGAAGTTATTTAGACTAACCCCACAAACTATACATAAAATATTAATCTCCTCTAACTAAATGAAGGCTTAACAGAAGTAAACAGTGAGAAATCTTGCAGAGGCATGACAGTACTCATATAATCTAGTTTAATGCTTATCATCTGTATGCTGAAACTGGATTATATAGCAGTGTAGACAGGGTCCTAATTAATACTTAGAAGAAATACCACCAGGAAAACCAAATGCTATAAATTTAGATTCAGATGAAGGCAATGGCGAACCATCTATAACCAAACCTTGCCATAAAAAACTTCCTATAATAGTTCCACTACAAGCTGTAGCATAACAATAAACATTTTAATAACAATATAAATAAATACTTTCATCATATAAAGACATGTTATTTATATGGTTGCTTATGATATATTAAAGGTAACGATGTCAACCATGCATGTATACTTTAGAATCAATGTAGTTTAATACCATTTTAACTGTCGTGCTTCATGCTATGGAATGGTGGGAGTTGTAGTTTCACAAGGTTTTTGGCCTTCTCTGTCAAATAGTGCTGGTTCCTCACCAAACTACAAATCTTGGGCTTCCAATGCATCGAGCCATGTTAGTTAAAGTTGTAGCAAACTGCATTAAATGTAAAGTGTATATTTTACCTGGGTGCATCGACAGGGGTGTGTGTAGTGGGACATTATGCCTCAGAATAATAATTGGGCTATCTAAATTTAATTTTTTTTAAATTTCTAGCATTTCAGAAATTTAAAATCTCAGATGAGCCCTTAGAAATACAGTGTATGTACCAAAATGGGGGGAGGACAGGCAGTGTTCCCAAAAAAATACGGACAACAGCAAATGGACAAGTTCTGGATACAAATAATTTCCAGTGCCCAAGTTTTTGCAATACTATATATTTGTGGAACAAAGGAAAAATTGTGGGAAAAGAAGAGTTCTTGGAACTTAGGACAATGGTCTCACACACATCCAAAGAGCCATACATTTAGTAGCAACTCTAAATCATCAGCAAACTTGGCTGAATACTCAGGAATAGAGTCCTAGGCTTTGAAAAGTTAGGTCATGGACCTGGCTAGATGTAGTATCTTTCCATTTTCCCTTCTCCTGCAGAGCATGCCCACATCTTTGGCCATGCTTCAGTAGTTCTTTGGACACCAGCCCAGAAAGTAGTTTTTCCCCTTTAACAATTCTTTACTATAGTAATTTTCACAGGAAATTAACCTTCTCTTGAAGTTATAAAAGCAGTTTTGTATTTTCAAGGCAACAGGATGTGACTGCGAAAGCAAATGATTTCTTTTTTTGGACTCTAGATTTCTTTGATGGGTTATTTATATTTCCAGAATGAATGGGGCTTTCATGAAATGAATATTTTATACCATCACATCAAACGTTGGCTGTAGTAAGAGGGAAACAAAATACTCATCCTCTCCTAAACTGTGTGGGAACTGTTTTATTTTTAAACATGTCTAAATGAACCAATTATCAACATGATGTGGTGTTGCTGGGGATATTGATGTAAACATCTGTTGATTTTGTGGGGTTTGTTGTTGTTGTGCTTCCTAGACCTGAGCTCAAGTCTCACCCATTTTCTGCATGAAAGAGGGCGGAGTCTACTGCCACTAGAGCAGTAGTTTAAACTTTATTTACCTATGTACTGCAAGTCACTTCTGGTGTGAGAGAATTGGCCATCTGCAAGGACATTGCTCAGGGGATGCCTGGATGATTGATGTTTTTACCATCCTGTGGGAGACTTCTCTCATGTCACCACATGGGAAGCTAGAGCTTGACAGACAGGAACTTACCCCACTACCCAGATTCGAACTGGCAACCTTTTGGTCAAGCAGTTCTGCCAGCACAAGTCACTTCTGACATGAAAAAACCCTATATATTTAAGACTGACTCCCAGTGGTCTGGTAATATATAGCCAAGGATCAGGAATTCTGGGACATTCTTACTTTCTGGAAAGCCAGCGAATGGTTGTTCTTGCTTCATTGCAGCAGTTGATCCACTCTCAGTTTTGTTCCAAACTGTAAAGGAGCTATGGAAGATATTTAGTAAATTGCAAGTTGGGGTAATATTTAGCACCTTGGACAGCTCCATAACAATTTAAAGAATGAAATTCAGGGTGCATCTACTTCAGGCATGGGCAAACTTTGGCCCTCCAGGTGTTTTGGACGTTAACTCCCACAATTCCTAACAGGATCTTGATGTCTCCAAATTCCTAGCATTGCAGAAACCTGGAAACCCTTTATACTTTAAAGCAGGCATGGGCAAACTTGGGCCCTCCAGGTGTTTTGGACTTCAACTCCCACACTTCCTTATAGCCTACTGGCTGTTAGGAATTGTGGGAGTTGGAGTCCAAAACGCCTGGAGGGCCATAGGTTGCCCATGCCTGATCTACACTATATAATGCACCCTATGGATTTCTGGGAGCTGTACTTTGGTGAGGTGCCAGGATTATTTTAGCAGGGAAGATGTTGGCAAACTACACCTCTTGTGATTCCATAGCATCGAGTCATGGCAGTTGAAGTGGCATCAATCTGCAGTAATTCTGCAGTGTAGATACACCCTCAGAGTGGACAAACAATCCTCCTGACATTGGAGCAGCTTGGATCTCCTGAATGTATGCATGGAGAGAAACCCAATATTGTTGAGATTTCTTTCCAGTGAAGGAATCACTGATTGCTGGATTTGACACCACCTAGTGGGAATCACAAGTATGTGGCAGTCTGGAGACATGAGAGTCCCATAGTATTTTCCACAGATTCTAATGAGTAACATTACTCTATGCTTATTACTGGAGAAAAAAAGTTTTCCCCTTCATATCCTTACATGTAATTACTATCTTAGAAGAGCATTATGGCTGTTGAGTGCTCTACCGAGGCAGCTCATATACAAAAGTCCCACAGTGCATCGAATATTCCATATTTTGATCAGGCGACTCTATAAAGAACACCAGGCAAAATTTCCCTTCATTAAGGTATAATAGCTACTCTCTATCTTTTTTTCTTTTTACTTTGACCCTGTCATTCAAAGGCCCTCAGCAAATACGCCCTGTACAAAATGAGGCAGTTGACTTCTGCCCTCTTCCACAGTGGCTCAAATAGATTTCATATTACAGTCCCCACACCTTGTAATTTAGTACAGTTCCTTTCAGCTGGCAACCTTTTTCAAGGAGAAGAAAATTCAGGGTGGCATTTTTCCCCTGACACTTACTATGGAACCTATATCGCTTCTTTATTTTTATAGGATCTCTTTCCCCACCCTCTATTATTTTCACAGATGGCCATCCTGCCCCGGCTGACACTTTCTCTGCCTTCTTTTTATGAACAAAGGACAAATTGATTGCTTGATTTTTGACATATCACAAGTCCAAGTAAAAATATATATTATAGTATCTTCGTGATAACTTCTTGGGCTTGTTATGCTTATATTCCTTACAGAGGCAACAGACTGAAAATTAGAATAAATATGGGTCAGACATCACTTGGAATACTATGTCCACAGTTCAAGAGAGCTATTGGCAAACTGAAATGAGTCCAAAAAAGGGCAAGCTGAGATGATTAAAAAACCCATATATACAGTGTCACTTACGGCCTTATGAAATGCCTAGGTGGTAAGATGGCAAAAATTGTGACTTTTTGATGATTCCCTTGAAAGCATTGTTTCTCAAACTGTGCTCCTCCAGGTGTTTTGGACTTCAGCTCCCAGAAATCCCAGCCATTTTACCAGCTGTTGGGAATGGTAGGAGCTGAAGTCCCAAACATCTGGAGGAGCCCAGTTTGAGAACCACTGCTTTAAAAGAGTACGTTTTATTGGTTAGCCTATTGGCCGTATCAAAACATATCAAACTTTTGACAAACACATTTAGCACATACAACTTGCAACCCACATTGCAACCAAAGTTAAAATAAACAAGATGTTAACAATAAGGGGTCAAGATACTGAACCAAATCAAATATCTGCATCACCAAAACATCTGGAGGAGCCCAGTTTGAGAACAACTGCTTTAAATGAATGCCAAGAGAATTGGGGAGGTTGGTGCTTTTTTGAAATTTTCCTGAAATGGATTCCTAACAGCTGGTAAGATGCTTGGGATTTCTGGGAGTTGGAGTCCAAAACACCTGGAGGCCCAAAGGTTGGGTACCACTGCTCTATGGAATGATCTTGATATCCATGGGTTATATGAAGATCCATAATTTTGACCCCAAAGCCTGTCCTTGAGTTATACATGACATCAATTGATATGTAAGTACAGTAGAGTCTCACTTATCCAACTTTCGCTTAGCCAACGTTCTGGATTATCCAATGCATTTTTGTAGTCAGTTTTCAATACATCGTGATATTTTGGTGCTAAATTTGTAAATATAGTAATTACTGTAGCATTACTGAATATTGAACTACTTTTTCTGTCAAATTTGTTGTATAATATGATGTTTTGGTGCTTAATTTGTAAAATCATTACCTAATTTGATGTCTAATAGGCTTCTCCTTAATCTCTCCTTATTATCCAACATATTCGCTTATCCAATGTTCTGCTGGCCCGTTTATGTTGGATAAGTGAGACACTACTGTAGTATACATGCTACTAATATTTTTTAAAAAATAACAAAGGGGTATTAAAACTTTAAAAATATTTAGTAACGCTCACTCTTATTATAAGACTGAGCCTTTATCTTTAGCAATATCTGTAACCTATTACAAAGAAGTTTTACAAGTCTTTCATCTTCTCTGCCCAAGAGTGCTGGTGCCACACCCAAACTACAACTTCCATGATTCAATTGCATTGAGTTAAGCAGGTGGAAATGGTATCAAGCCGCATCAATTTTACAGTGTAGATGCATCCATAGAAATCTGCCATCTACCTGCCCAGACTATCAATTCATTCTGTTCACTGTTCTCTCTGTTAATCTTTCCAAGTCTACTTAAAGTTTTGAAATGGAGACTTTTGGAACCCAAGGTATGCCCAAGCTATGGAAAAACTATATGCGTTGGAATTGCCTGATTTGCATTACAGCTACCAAGGGAGGGCTCCTGTTTGACTTTCGATCTGAGTAACTTGTCCCTTATGCTAGAAGGTTACAACAACCTGAGACAGTATATTGTTTATCTTTAAATGTTCTGATCACAAAAAAGATAAAGTGCCTTTATCTGCCTTTCCTTTGCCCTTCTCCCCTTCCTTCCAGGCCAAATTTAGAATCCCATCTACTACTGTAAAACATGCCTGTGATGAAAATACTTCTTTCAATATTATGGCTGTTTTTAATGTATTTGGGGTTGCTGAATTCAATACAAAAATATGCCACATGTAGTTCTTTCACAAATTCAGTATTTTTATCAATTCAGTTGTTACTTGGTTTTGATTAAGTATGAACTGTGGTATTCAAGTGTAATTAACTTTAGTGCTTTGGAATGAATTTTTGTGTTTTATATTTGCAAATCAAAATGTTTTTAAAATCTTTTTAAAGACTTTAATTTCTTTACTTTCCAAATAAATGTTACTCAGTACCATATTGCAAAATAAACACATTGAAGTAGGCAGTGAAAAAAATGTATGCCATATAGCAAATCTGAGGTCACCTCCAAGGTCATGTGTCCAGCATGACTGCATGGAGCACCGTTACCTTCCCACCGGAGCAATACCTATTGATCTACTCACATTTGCATGTTTTCGAACTGCTAGGTTGGCAAAAGCTGGTGCTAACAACGGGAGCTCACCCCACTCCCTAGATTCAAACCATCAACTTTTTGGTCAGCAAATTCAGCAGCTCAGTGATTTAATCTGCTACGCCACCTGGGGACATGTAAACTGACAACTACTGACAACTGAATTTCCAAAGTCCCTGCTTCTCATTCACTTCTCTCTGCCTTCATTTCATAGGCTGGCTATGGCAGTGTTAGTTGGGGTTTGACAGCTATTATATATAGGTTTTGCATAGAATGCAAGTGAATAACCCCTTGTGTCCCATGGAAACTAAACATACGCATGTGTAATCTGAATTTCAGTGTACTTATGTCACTGACTAAGAGGATGCCAGCTAATCTTTGAAAACATCATTGGTTGATATTTGCTAGATTGTTTTTTAAGTTTATGTTTTATATTTGTTTTAGATGTGCCAAATTATTTATATTATGAAGGTTTTGCCAGACGATTCAGCAACTCTGTAATGTAATGAAAACTGGAGTTCTCTGGGTGATCATCACAATTTTTTTTAGTTAAAATGCTTCACAGGGCTTTAGTAAAGATAGTATGCAAGAGGAGACATGTGTTCTGAGCTGAGCGTTTTAGAATGTAAATGAAAATTAAAAATGTTTTCATATATTAAAATATGGTACTATGCTAGAGTGAAATCTGGGGATAATTGATGCCAGATTGGGGTGAAGCAGATTGGGGTCCAATTAGAGACTGGAAAGGAGGACTTCTCAGAACCCCAAGTATGCCACCTAGATAGAGTTCCATGCCAGAGGAAACATGAAATGTCAACAGAGCTCTGATAAGTTATTTTTGGACTACAATTCCCTAATTCTTCTATCATTTGAGTCAGGAAATTGTAGTCCAAAAGGAAATTTTTCCATGCTCTGAGCATAAATGCCCTAAGTGACCAAACAACCCAAGAATTACTCCATCCATCAGAATTGTTAATAATATTATTCACTATGTCTGATCATCCACCTTAAAACAGAGCTGCTGGGAATTCATATTGTTAGAAACCCACCACATGATTGCATTACTATGAGATGTTTCATAGGAAAAAAAATTGAGCTCAGATGGATCAAAGCACTCTGGGATGAATGATTTGTTTATCTCCTGCCACTCAAGCAAGGAGGGAGTTCTTCTGATGTCATTGAGAATGTGCAATTTTGTATAAATCTAGGTGATCTGACAGCTTCTGAAGCTAAAGTGTATGTTTCATAAATATTCAAGGGATGTCACTCGTTTCATTTGGATTCCCCTCATACCTGTCATCTATTTCTTTTAAAATAATAATAATAAAATGCTGTTAAGAGAAATTCTGTTTCCTTATCCAAGATGAAACCAGACCATCTTCATTTTACAGCAGCTGAACAAACCATATGACTATTATCAGTGACCTTGCTATAATTTAGGGTAACCATTACTCTTATTGTTCCATATCACCATATGAAAAGCTACACTTAGCTGCCGAAGTACCAATGCAATCCTTTAAGTGAAAGCACTTTGCTTCAGCGAAGGCCAACATATAAGAGCTGCTCTGGCTGCTCTCAACAGTGGAGACAGAAATGCTGGCCTGATTTTGACCATCACTGGCATTTACTATGGGTACACAACCCATTGGACCTGAATAGCTAGGCTTGAGACTGGGCAGCAATAGTCTTTGGACTATACAAAGAGAAGTATTAGCAGAGAAATCATAAAAGAGGAATATCTTGCACATCCTGAAAGCCCCAGCTCATGAACATCAGAGTCCTCCATAAAATTGAAAGATATTATTCCTTGCCATAAGGAGATTAAAAAGATGAAGTTATGCCCATGGAATAAATGACAGAAGTTAATAAAAGAAACTCCTTAGAATGTCTTCATGGTGGAAAATGGGAGTTTTAATGTGCTCCTCCAAAGAGAAATGGGGACACTTTGCGGTACCTTCTTCATAGAGAAACCTAGGACATGAGACTAAAGGTGTGATCCTAAGGGCATGAAGGTGGAGAGATGGAAACCTCTGGGCTTGACACTGGCTCGTTAATCTCAACTAGAGTAGACTTATTCAATCATCCCCTAACCCCCTCCACCACGCTCCTAAAGCTTTCCAACTATCTGGATATTTTGAGGGGTACAAATTCAGAGCATTTTTACCACACAAACTACACAGAATTTCTCTCCCCCCTCCCCAAAGTATGCAAAATGAGCAAAAACATGTGGCCCTTCAGCTTCACTTTGCTCACCCTTGTGTATATACAATGGTAAAGGAATCCTTTTAATCTTCCATAGGTCCTCTAACAGTCCTTTTTTGGGATTTGTGTGTCTATAGCAGGCATGGACAAACTTCGGCCCTCTAGGTGTTTTGGGCCTCAACTCCCACAATTCCTAACAGCCAGTAAGCTGTTAGGGATTGTGGGAATTGAAATCCAAACCACCTGGAGGGCCAAAGTTTACCCATGCCTGGTCTATAGGGACATTGCTGAATGCTCCTCCATAGCCAGTAAATAGTAGAGCACCGCTTTAAAAAGGGTCTTGCAGGAGGTGAGGAACAGCTAGACCAGACATGAGCAAATGTTGGCCTTCCGGGTGCTTTGGACTTCAACTCCCACAATTCCTGACAGCCAGGAGGCCATTGGGAATTGTGGGAGTTGAAGTCCAAAACACCTGGAGGGCCCAAGTTTGCCCATGCCTGATCTAGACCCTAACGGCATGTGGCCTGAACAGTCCATCTTCCCATTTAAGATTATCAACCATGTTAAAGAAATTTCAGCACCTCTATATATCTCTGGGGGCCCCTGGTGGCACAGTGTGTTAAAGCGCTGAGCTGCTGAACTTGTGGACCAAAAGGTCCCAGGTTCAAATCCCAGAAGCGGAATGAGCGCCTGCTGTTAGCCCCAGCTCCTGCCAACCTAGCAGTTCGAAAACATGCAAATGTGAGTCGATCAATAGGTACCGCTCTGGCGGGAAGGTAACAGCACTCCATGCAGTCATGCCGGCCACATGATCTTGGACAACGCCAGCTCTTTGGCTTAGAAATGGAGATGAGCACCAACCCCCAGAGTCGGTCACGACTGGACTTAACGTCAGGGGAAACCTTTACCTTTACCTATATATCTCTAGGGTTTTATGGGTGACGCTAGGATTCTTCAAGTGCTAAAAAAATACTGACAGAAATACTTATGTTACATTCTTTCCTTCTGAGGCTCTGCCTACTAAAAAGTTAAATCAATTGCCAGACCAGCCAAACTAACTATAACAGAAGCTACATTAAACAATTTTTATAAATAGATTCCAGTTGAGCTGAATGAAACACACATAGGGCAGACACGCAAGCTACAGACAGGCTTAAAGCACAGAAACAACTTGGTAATGTTGTTTAACATTCAATCAGCTGTTTCAATGGGTCACAGAATGACAAACAGGAAGTGGGGCAGAGTTCTCATTTGGCCAGTGATTCAAGAGGGAGATGAAGGAAGAAGTACTGTCGACATTTTTATATAGAGTTGTAGCCAGGGGCTAAAGAAGAATCAGGTTCTGCAGTTTTTTGTACATGATAAGAGACAGAGGCATCCGAAAATGCCAAGTAGAGCTCTTGAGACACTCAAGGGAGTATTGAAACATGTTCCAGGGAGTGGTTCAGCTGTTCAGGAAGATACAGTTATCCCAGACAGAAATAAGAGAGGGAATACAAGGCTACAAGCTTCAATCTTAAAATGCCTTTGTCACTGTTTGCAAATAGAGAGGAGGAAAGGGCTGTATTATCAACATCCATAATGTAGAAATCAGAATTATGTTCAACTTGTTCTCTTTGAGGATGGTACCTACAGTCCAAAACCACAACCGGAAGAAAGCGCCAAGCAAGGGCATTATACTGAGTCAGCAAGAGCAAAAGCATAACCAATGCAGTCTAGGATCAAAACACAAGAAAAAAAATCTGAAAGTAAGAATTGCCAGTCAGTGGGTAACTGAAGAGCATAATCAAGCTGAAGTCCAGGAATTGACAGACCAAGAAATGATGCCACATAGAGACATTGGACTGGTGGCTAGGCTAGCCTAAAAACCTCAACATATTTTTTTAAGGCCAACCCAGGCTATTCCTGCTGTTTTGCAGCTGGTATTTCAGTCTTTTAAGCTCACAGGTTCAAAACGATGCAGCGCCTTGCTCCTGACTTACTACTTCCACTAGTTTGTAGGCTGCTAGCCTGTTATGTCTCTGACTGGATCTTGTTATGTTGGTTCTCCTCCTCCTTTTCTGAGAAGGTTTCTCCTATGTAGGGTGTGATATCATGCCCGTGGAGTTGTGTAAAGGATGAGAAGGTTTCAGTTCATGCCATCTTTGATATATGCCATTACAGCATCCCAATGAACAAGGGAAAACTCTCCTGCTGTCCGAAATCTCAGTATCCGTTTCCTGGCATATTGGTTCCAACAGAGTTGTTGAAAGCTTTCATGGCCGAAATCACTGCGTTGTTGTGAGTTTTCCGAGCTGTATGTCCATGTTCCAGAAGTATTCTCTCCTGACGTTTCACCCATATCTATGGCAGGCATCCTCAGGAGTTGTGCGGTACCATACAACCATACAGCCCGGAAAACTCACAACAACCCAATTTCAATAGAGACACACAAAGATTGAGGGCAGAAACAGATATCCTTTATTGCTCCATTGGCCAAAGAAGGATGTCCCAAATCCAACATAGCCTACAGTTACCAACATGGGCATTTTATAGACATTTTGAAAGAACAGACCAGCTGTGCTTTATGCAGATTATGACCTGCAATCTTATTGGTTCAAGCATACTTTCATTGTTGTAAGGTTTACAGTTTTCAATTGCTGTACAGTGCGGCAGGAAATTTAATAAAGCTTTTCACTGACAGTATTATTGAGCCTGTCTTCTGTATCCATGCCACCCCTTTCTCCCCATGGAAGCTTCTCATCTTGGGATGGGGTTACTTTAGAGAAAGCAATGTTTGTTGACTGATATCTGCTGGCAGAGAAAAACGTTTCCTTGATTGAACAATGCACAGTTTTTTCCAGGATGATGTGTTTGGAGAAGTACCCATTATGTTGTCTATGGGGTTGGGGTGCTCTCAATGCATATCATATCTTTTGCCAGAGATTTTGGCTGCATCTTTCCGTGAATTCATTAGGGGGTGTGAAACCATTGCTCTGTCAATGTTGCACTTTTTCTGGCTTCCAAAACGGAGATGAGTAACTATAGGTCATTCCTACACCTCAACCCTTTTGGGGGTCCCAGCTTCAGACAAATCTGCTACAACTGACAGTTGATCAAGAATTCTCTGCCAGTAACAAATATGATACAGTACCTGAAGAGCAAACTCCTATTTCATGATTCAAAAGTACAATAAGACTCCCATAACCAATTAACCCATACCAGCAGTTTCATTTACCTATGTCCTGAGTGGAAAAGTTCCCTTCAAAAAATTGCTAGGTTCTCCAGCACAATTCAATGGTCCACTGGAATTGGAAGCCAGGTAATTTAGTGGCATTTATCATGCCCATCATTTCAGGTAACTGCAGGCTGACCAGGAACATATCCTCTGCAGATATAAGGGTCTTAATGTACTTACAAAGTCAGGCTAAGGCTGAAACCTGTGCCATGACAATTTGCTGAAAGAACTTTGGCTTCCTGAGTGGTCAGTCCAGAAACTGTCATGAATACTAAATTTGACTTCATTTTATTTTCTATTGGATAGAACATCACAAGGGCCCTCGGCACAGAATCCTTAATAGAGAACATTGCCTTGCTATAACAACGCAGCTTAGGAACTTCATGATGAAGTGTGTCAGCACTTTCATTATTATAACCTCCATTTTTCAGAGGTTAATAACTTTTGATATAAAAATCTGTAGCTGTCTGAAACTGCCCATGAACTCCCATGTGAAGAGGATATTATTTTGCCTTCGATCAGGTGTGGCTCCTTGTGATTACAAAAAAAAAATTCCCTGGTGCTGATATTAGACATTTAAAGAGGGATGCCATTTCAGAAAGACTGCAAGGGTAAACTGGTATAATCCCACAGAGGCTGAATGGACATCTTTGGAAACACTTTAATTCTATATTAAAGACTGGAGGAAGGGTTGGTCTAGATGACCCATGTGGAAACTCTGCTCAACTGTGCCTCAGAAACCCCCTTGTCAGCAGGGCTGCCTTGCTTCTAAGTTTTAGGGAGCATTGTAAATGTGAATTCCAAAATTTACTTTGTTTTAAGACATTATAAATATATGGATGGTGAACCAATAGAGCAAGTTTGCACTTTTACTTACCTAGGAGTTGTTTTTTCTGACTCTAACACCATCAAAGCAAATCTACTGCTTAAATTAACAATCAGGATCTTTAAACCCACTTCTTAAAGTATAAAAGGCTAAAATTACCCCCATGCTTTTATATTGAACTGAAGTTTGGGGCCTAAACCAGGTACCGTTATTAGAGCAATCTCAATCACAGCACCTGTGAAGCTTTTTGGAAGCAAACAAAAGGACCCCAGCTGCAGCAGAAAGAGCAGAACTAGGGGTGTTTATGGTTTATCCAAAATTAGGGCATACAACTACTGGGTAAAACTGAACACCGTGGAAAATGACAGACTACCCAAATTCTGCCTGTTAGAGCAGACAAAAAATCAACATCAGACCTCTTGGCTAGTTCAAATGACAAAACTCATTAGGAGTTGTGGACTTCCAACCAAATATCCAAATCTCCTAGAAGAACTAGATCCAAAATTGTTTCACAATAAATATTGGATATAGAAGCTTAGAAAGACATTGCTACCCTCAATAAAACTGGCTCATTGAAATGGCTAAGTCATTTTAAACATACTTTTCAAACAGTCTAATATTTAAAGACAGAAATGCCTAAACACCTCAGGAGGGTATTTACCAGAACTAGATTTGAGCAGCTGGATACAATGGTCAAACATGGAAGATTTAACCAAGTTCCATATAATGAATGATTTTGTATCTGTGGAGCGGCAGAGGTAGAAGATATCACACATGTACTGTTTAGTTGTAACTTGTATAAGAAAGAGAGAAACCAATACCTTGGGTCATACATTATACAAAAGACACACCGGGATCCTTATATTAAAACTACATTTTTATCAGCCGGCCAGAATGCTAAAATAACATACAAAATGACCCTTTTTCTATTTCTATCCAAGGAAGCCCCTCGGATACTGGATCAGTGTCTGGCCGCTGTGTTGGCCTGGATGAGGGCGAACAAGCTGAGACTTAATCCTAATAAGACAGAGGTCCTCCAGGTCAGTCGAAAGTCCGATCGGGGTATTGGGTGGCAACCTGTGCTTGACGGGGTTGCACTCCCCCTGAAGGCGCAGGTCCGCAGCTTGGGGGTCCTCCTGGATTCGGGGCTGACGCTTGAGGCTCAGGTGTCGGCCGTGGCCGGGAGGGCCTTTGCACAACTAAAACTTGTGCGCCAGCTGCGACCATACCTCGAGAAGTCTGATCTGACTACGGTGGTCCACGCCTTAGTTACCTCTAGACTGGACTATTGCAATGCGCTCTACGTGGGGCTGCCTTTGAAGACAGCCCGGAAATTGCAATTAGTTCAGCGCTCGGCAGCCAGGTTTCTAACAGGAGCAAACTACAGGGCGCGTTCTACGCCTCTGTTTAAGGAGCTCCACTGGCTGCCGTTGTTTTCCGGGCCCAATTCAAGGTGCAGGTTATCACCTACAAAGCCCTAAACGGTTTGGGACCCACCTACCTTAGAGACCGCATCTCCCCCATGAACCTGCACGATCTCTTCGCTCTTCGGGGGAGGCCCTCCTCTCGCTCCCACCACCTTCACAGTTGCAGCTGGTGGGGACGAGAGAGAGGGCCTTCTCCGCTGTGGCCCCCCGCCTCTGGAACTCACTCCCGAGGGAGATTAGACAGGCCCCCACCCTCCTTGCCTTTCGAAAAAGCCTTTTCCAGAGGGCCTTCGATGACTAATTTTTGGGGGTTGATTTGTCTGCCCATTTAATTTAATTAGAGAGTGTTCTGCCATGATTATTGATACCTTGCTGAGTACTTCTGCCACGAAGCTACAGAAGCCCTCTATTTCAGCCTAGAACTGTTTTATCTCCTTGTTTTTAACATGTGATGTATGTATTGATTGTATGACTGCTTTTCATGTTTGATTTTACAATGTGTAATTTGTCACTGTTTTTATTATTGTTGTGAGCCGCCCCAAGTCCCCTCGGGGAGATGGGGTGGGATATAAGAATAAATTTATTATTATTATTATTATTATTATTATTATTATTATTATTATTTAAATCAACTCAGCTGAAAACTTCATATTTGAAGTTGGTTGGTGTAAATTGTAGGGATGATGCAGATATTTGATCTGGTTCAGGATCTTGACCCCTTGTTAACAGCTTGTTCATTTTAACTCTGGCTGTAATGTGGGTTGTATGTTGCATGTGTTAAATGTGTTTGTTAAATGTTTTGATATGGCCGATAGGCTAATCAATAAAATGTATTTAGAATTGTTAGTGTTTTTGTTGATATAGAGTGAAATGTTCAATCTATTGTTTGCTGTTGGATTGTGTGTTTTGTTCCGGCAAGCATTCCAGCAGTCAAGGAGTTAATTGCATCAAGCCCTGATTGATTGCTGTAAGGGCAAATGGAAAGGACTTCCGTTTGTGCTACTCTGACAGGAAGATACATCACAAGCTGTGGAATGCAGAGGAGATGCTTAGTGCACAGTGAACGGACTTTGGAAAGAGACGGATGCTCTCCATGTTTGTTCGTGTGGATGCAACATGTATCCGGATAGTTTTGGTCAACTAGCAATGTAAATATTGTAAATAAAGTCTTAGTGCTGCTGTCTTTAGCAGACATAAATCAGCAAAGCTGTCGTTCTTTGTCGGTGCCACTTTCACCGTTTGAAAAGTGGTCTGATGGATGAACTGAGGGCTAGCTCATCAATCAAGTTAAGGTCGCAGATTCCCTGACAAGTATTTGACATTATAAATACTGAACACATGCCTATCAGTCTATTATTCTTATTGACTCCCCATTTATCAAAATGTAGGGGTGGCCCTACTATTTGGCAATGTGAGGTATTCACCTTGGGTGGTAGATGGTGGAATACAAGAGCAGGCTGTTATGGAACAACTGGTTGCCAACATCCTACCCTGATGTGCCAGGATTTGCCTGTTGGCATTAGATGTGGCAGAGGACACTATACCAGCACCAGCATGAAAGAAAAAAATTGGCTTCCAACCGAGCCAGCTTTTATACATAGAATGAGAGGGAAGATCTGTTTCATTCTTCACAGACAACAATTGGTCTTTGATGGGCTTTTCCAAAACATCTTACTCCAAAAGTTTGAAAATTGTATGAAAAAGTTTGCTATTACAATCTGAGTGTCTGAAGGAGTAATATTTCCATTGTAGTTCGTTGAACTCCTCCTGATATAAAATTCTGTACCAGTATGCACATTTGCAATCTGCTATTTATGCACTGAATCAACAAGTAATATGCAATAAGTTTATGTTGAGTGTAAAATGCAGGCTGCACCCGTAAGCAACAAGACCCATAGAAAACAGTGGGAAAATACATTTAAAAGATTACTCTGTTCAAAGGCATGCCCACAACTGAAGTTTAGTTCTTCAAAGTCCCCAAATTTTGAATCACAAAGGTATATCATAAACAGACTTACATTCATAATTCTTCTATTGTTCTGTTTTCTCCACGAGAAGTTTGGCTGCAACGTCAGTTTCATATCCATCCATCAACACTGGAAAGCCCCAAGCACCTGGAAAAGGCCCGATGCTGGAAGAGAACAGGTTTCCTTGACATATTAAATTCCATGTCTTCGGGGCTTGGATCAGTTGTGGCATGTCAGGTTTACTTAAATCTCAAAGAAAACTAAGCAGCCATGTTGGAGAGTGAGATTAAAGGAAATCTCTTTTATGGAGCTTAAACTGGATTCAATTAAAAACAAAGGAAGAGAACAAATTTATCTTTGCATGTTCTTTGATGATAGAACTGCTTGAATTAATTAAACTAAATGCGGTCTGGCATGGATTTGGTCAAGGGATAAATCTGAACAAGCTTTGTTTCTGACATCTCTGTACAAAGGTCAATGTCACTTATTTCAATGGGTTTACATTCCCAGGAAGTGAATGTGCAGGCTGCAAACTTTTCAGATGGCCCATGCCGTCATGTCATTTTCAAAAACTTGAATCACACAAACAAGCCGGTGAACATTGGGAATGGGGGTGGGGGGGCAATATAACTTCCCAATCATTTTCAGTCATGTTTTAAGTACATAAAGTTTGGTTTGGTAGACAATTTTCATGACAGCCAGTATGGTGTCAGGGGGGTGCATCTGCACTGTAGAATTATTGCAATTTGACTCCACTTTTACTGCCATGGATCAATGCTATGGTGAGGCACCAGCAGTCTTTGCCAGAGAAGACCTTATAAAACTACAACTCTCATGATTTCACAGCTTTGAGTCATGAAAGTTAAAGTGGTGTCAAACTGTATTAATTCAACAATAATAATGCACCTTGAAACCTAGGACTTGAACATCCAAAGATTTTGGTATCCATTCAGGTCCCAGAACCAAACCCCAGTGGCTACCAAGGATTTAGTATATACTTTCTCCTAAAGTTTTACTTTCACTGCATATTAAAGATGTTTATTCAGAAAAATGCATAATTAGTTACATGTGCATTAATTACTCTGAGACTAATTATTGCTGGAAGGTGGAAATCTTTTCATTTCCCCTCTGCCTGAAGTTGGTATGAGATGTTATGGGCCAATGTAATATTTAGTTAATATCATTATTTCATGGACTTAAAAAAGACAAGTGCCTAAAATTTATAGAAAAAAATATTTTATTTTTCCTTTGGAATAATAATTTTCAAGATAATATACATCTTTTTCTGTTATTTTCTCTGATTTATTTTTAATGCAAAAAGGAAATCCACAGAGAATGATCAACCACTATCAGGAAAACATATAAGATGCAACATAAAACTTGACAGCTATACACATTGAAAGAATCTACCAACCATTACAAGGTCAACGTGTATCAACAGTGTGATGAAGCAGCCAAAAAAAAAAAACAGTTCTAAACAGAATGTAGTGTATAGATCAATGGAAGTGATAATATCATTCTCTTCTGTTTTAGCTCAAGACAGTGAAACTAGGAAGAACTACCTGATGGAAAAACTTATTCCACACAGGAATAAAATGATTGGGAATGTGGTTGACTCTCCTTTGTGTAAACAAAGCTTAGATACCCATCTCTCGAGGATGTTTAGCAAAGGATTCTTGGAAGGTAGAGGCTTGGCTTGATGGCCATTGGGTTTCCTTTATAACAATCTAAATAATCTTTAAAATGTGTTGAATGAATAAATATTACTTTCAAATTGCTGCAGAGATCAAGTTCCTGTAAAATGTACAAGTGCCTGGAGTAGTTGTAAAGTTGGCAATCTTGGCAAATAGGAACATACTGTAATGACAGTTGTCAGGAAGGGAAAACATTGATCATTTTGAGAATGAAGTGGTGTTAAAATCAGTCAAGTTGAGCTTGTAATTACCACAGACATTTGAAAAGTTACTTTAGGAAGATAGCATTGGCCATTCGGGATGGAAATACAATAGAGTCTCCCTTATCCAACATAAACGGTCCGGCAGAAAATTGGATAAGTAAATATGTTGGATAATAAGGAGAGATTAAGAAAAAGCCTATTAAACATCATAATAGGTTATGATTTTACAAATTTATCAAAACATCATGTTATACAACAAATTTGACAGAAAAAGTAGTTCATTACACATTGATGCTATGTAGTAATTACTGCATTTCCGAATTTAGCACCAAATTTAGCAAGAGATACTGTTTCCAAATTCAGAGTTACTGTATGTGTGATCTCTAGGGAAAATGAACAAGTGACCAACTAACCACCCAAAAACTAGAAAATCTACCTCTCCTCACTTTTGCTAAATCAGCACAGGAATTTTTTCATAGCATCAAAATGAAGATGATGGAGGATCAGAAGATGCCTTGTAACAAAAGTTGGAAACTCTTCAAATGCCATGCTTTATCTGTGAGCTTCCCCGGGGGTCCTGGTGTAGAAACATCCAGAAATGCAATTTGTATATTCTGAATGGGCTATTCATGAGCAAGTAGGAACTTTGCAACATTGATCTAACAGATAAGCCAGATGAAAAGAGTTTTATGGGATTGGGTGGAGGGGAGAAAATTTATGATCCCGTATACGTTGTTCTGAACTAAATAATCTCCATCATGATCGATAATCCTCTGAAGCAAAGTTCTGCCAGTTAGTGGAAATGAATAATGCTGGACAAAAGGCCCAGGGAGGACTTAAAGGCTGCTGAAAAGGGCAGCCAAAGGTAACAGGGCACAGCCTGAGCCAATATATAGACATCTACTCAAGCATCAGACAAAAGCTCCATGCATAAATATGAGCGCCTTTGTTTTATTAGCTCTTCAGGCCTTCTAAGCATTCATTTCTCTGAGTTGGAGCTGCCCGGACAGGTCTTGGGAAATATTCAAGGAGACACAGCTGTGTAACTAATGGGAGCTTTAAAGGTAAAAGATTTCCATTTTCAAAACTTACGGTGACATTCGTTTTTCACAAATTGCCTGCACAGAGGATGGGGAGAGCAACACGTAAACTAGAGATTAGGATGGAACCACAGAGATAGGAAACTGCTGGACTGAGTTCCAGCTCACCTAACCCTTTCTAGATATGTCTTCACTACCTCCATTGTTGTTATTGTGGTGGTGTTTTTCTCATTCTTGGCCTCAAGGTGGCTTGGAAAGATAAATCAAAGACAGATTTTAAAATACAGTACACAAAAGTAAAAACATAATTAAATTATCAATAACACTAAAAGATTAACAGCACATTGGACTTTTACCCCTGAGCAATCAGCCCTGCCAAAATTAGACATCTTCATTGAGCTACGAAAAGACAGCAGGGAGAGTTCAAATCCATTTTTATTTTTTAGGAAGGGTTCCAGAGCATGAGAGCAGCCACGAGGAAGAGCTTCCCCCATATTCCCACTAGATATACCTGTGAGGACAATAAGGATAGAGACAACACTTTCTCTAGAACAGTGTTTCCCAAACTCTGCTCCTCCAAGTGTTTTGGACTTCAACTCCCAGAAATCCCACTCAGTTTACCAGCTGTTCAGGATTGTGGAAGTTAAGTCCAAAACATCTGGAGGAGCACAGTTTGAGAAACTCTGCTCTAGAAGATTACAAAACCTAAGCAGGATCACATAGGAAGATATGAACCTTAAAATAACCTGGAACCAGGCCATATACATCTTTGTAGATTATCAGCAGGGGGGTTGGACGGGGTGGCCTTTGTGGTCTCTTCCAACTATGATTCTATGCTTTTATACCCATCACTTCAAATTGGGCCCAGAAAGAGACTACAAGCCAACGAAGCCATTGCAATGAAAGACCTGTATACTCCTGTAGCCCAACCCAATTAACAATCTGGGCACAGTTCTTTGAAAGAGCAGAATTTTCCAAACACTCTTCATGTAGGGTGTAGTAGGGTCATCCCAACAAAATGTAACTAATGCAATAAATTTTTCAATGTAGTTACAACTCTTGTAACATTTTAACTTAAATAGAATTTCATCTTGGAACTAAAATACAAGTCTTGTAACATTGTAACTTACAATATTTAGGTGGAATAAAGACTCCACCTAACCATTGCTGGAAACTCCTTCTCTGAAGGTTTTTAAGCAGAGGCTAGGTGACCATCTGTCAGGGGTGCTTTGATTGTGTATTCCTACATGGTAGAATGAGGTTGGACTGGATGGCCCTTGTGGCCTCTTCCAACTCTATGATTCTATGATTCATTGGGAAGATTTGTAAAAATTATTTGAGAGTGGTAGATTTCAGGTTTCAGGACTGCTATAGTTGTGTATTTTTCAATGCAGGGGGCTGGACTTTATGGCCCTCAGAATCCATGCAGCTCTAAGTTTCTACAATTATATGGTTCCAACAGCCTTGTCTGCCTGTTCTCCTATCAGCTCAGTACAGGGCTGCAGTACAGGGCTACTATATTATAAGACAGTGGTTCTCAACCTGTGGGTTCTCAGGTTTTTGGCCTACAACTCCCAGAAATCCCAGCCAGTTTACCAGCTGTTAGGGTTTCTGGGAGTTGAAGGCCAAAATATCTGGGGACCCACAGGTTGAGAACCACTGTTATAAAAGAAAATATGTGATAACTTGAAACCATGTGCTATAGAAACATTGTGCCGCAACGCCTAGCAATGGTGCTAGCAAGAACTTGCAACCATCAATCATGCAGTTCATTTCTGGTGCAGAAAAAAAGAATCTAAAGCTACGCTGATTTGCATGCTATAATTCATGATATTTCTATTCTGTGCATTAAAAAAAGAAAGAAACCTCACTTTCACAGACTGTTGAGGGATATTTGCAATTCTGCAATATTTGCTGTTCTCCATTGCAAAAATCAGGAATGCTGTATTAGCCTTGCTTCAAAGATCCCTGGCAAGAGAAGTGAGGGCCTTTACAGACTGTGCTCCATAGGACTCTGTTACTCTGTCAGAAATATTTAGCCATGTACAAAGCACACAAAGCTAAAACAGCTTAAAGTGCACTGATGTGGCAGAGGAAGCAGGAGGAATCCAACTTAAGCTGCCTCTGATGATGATTAAGCACCTTCAGGTCAAAGTTCCCACTACTTTAAAAGCCTGGTCTGTATAACAAATACATGATGTAGGACAAGTTTGGAAAGACTGTGGAAATAAAGTGGGAGACCTCCTGATGTCTAGAGATCAGTGCGCAAAAGCAACAGAGGGTTCCAGATTAAAATGTGTAAACATTAGAGTTCACCCAGGAGGGTAGACGTAGGTGGTAGGTCTTGAAAGGTGGGGAGACAGCTATTCTCTTATTGGTGTGAAAACAGCATGAACTTCATTGAATGGTGAGTTAACTGATTCATTGGTTGCTTAATGTCAGTAATTTCTGTTACACAATTGCCATTTTGGCTGCTTATTTTCAATTAATTATGTTATATTGATGGGATTTGATTGATTTAATCTTGTTAGCTGCCCTGAAGAATGAGATTGGATGCCCAGGTTTGGGCGGGGGGGAGGCCAAGAATTCATTTTCACAATTAAATTTAGTATGCCAGCTATACTCACAACAAAGATCTGATCCAGCCACACTGGCATATATCATACTTGCATTTCATTGGATCTTCTGTAACATTATCTACATGTCATCCAGTGTGGTATGGTGGTTTGAATGTTGGAGTAAGACTTCCTTAATTCTACAGTGTAACTGCATTCTTGGTCTCAGGGGAAAGTAATAGAAATCCTCCTTTGAAAAATCTTTCCTAGTCAATCATTTGATAAGTTTGCCTTATGCTCTCCATTAAAGGAAAACAATTTGAAGGCTCAACAACCAGAATATGCTCTATGTAGAGCTACTGTTGAAACTGCTTCAGCATCTTCACTTGGTATGCAATGCTGTTGACCTACAAAGCCCTATAATGGCAATTTAACTATTGTCTAATTATGAACCCATCTACACTGCCATATAATGCAATTTCAGAATACAGTTTAACTGCATTGAACTGGATTATATGAATCTATACTTCCCTATAATGCAGTTCAATGGAGTTAAACTACATGTTGCACCTCAGCGCTGATCCACCTTGCTCTTAACACCCAGTCCACCACAGCAGGCTTGGTTTAAACAGTTTATTGATAAGAGATATGAAAGTCTGAATAAAAAGCAGTAAAGAAAGCAATAATCCAAATGCAAAGGCAGTCAGTAGAATATAGTTCAAAGTCTCCAATATAGCAAATCAGTCCTGAAAACAAGGCAGCATGAACTTCAAAACACAATTCAAAATCCAAGATCCAAGCATGAACAAAGGCAAGAATACTTTTCCATGAGCATAGACAAGACAGGAACTCTGCTTCCAAAACCAACGTTGCTTTGTCTGAAATCTTCCCCTGTTTCTCCCTTATTTAACTATGCTTACAGGCCAAAAAAGCATTCCTTTGTCCTTGGGTTTTCACACATTTACCAGCTATCCTAAGAAAACGTCTGGGATGATGAACTTTTAACCTTAACCTTGTATCCCTATCTAAGGAAGACTCCTCTGACTCGTTGCCAGAGACACCTGGGATTTGTTGATGTTCTGAACTCTGTTGATGTTCTGAATCCTGTGAAAGGTCACACTTATCACTGGTTTCTGCTTCACTGCTAGTCTGTTTATCACAGGCTTCTGCTTCAATGCTATTCTGCGGCCTCTCTAACAATTCAGAGCCTTCAACATTTCCCTCATCAACATTTCCATGGTCAGCCTGCATAAACCCAAATCCCCCTTCATCATCAGACTGAACCACAACACTGCATTCTAAAACTGCATTATATGGCAGTGCAAATGGGACTTATCATGGCTCCTGTGATTTTAACTACAGTAGAGTCTCCCTTATCCAACCTTCGCTTATCCAGTATTCTGTATTATCCAACCCAGTCTGCTTTTTAGTAGTCTATGTTTTTTGTAGTCAATATTTTCAATACATCGCAATGTTTTGGTGCTAAATTTGTAAATACAGTAATTACTACATAACATTACCATGTATTGAACTGCTTTTTCTGTCAATTTGTTGTAAAACATGATGTTTTGGTGCATAATTTGTAAAATTATAACATAATTTGATGTTTAATAGGCTTTTCCTTAAGCCCTCCTTATTATCCAACATTTTCGCTTATCCAAAGTTCTGCCAACCCGTTTATGTTGGATAAGCGAGACTCTATTGTATATAAAATAAGATTTTTGGCAGCCACTTCTCCTCTCTTAGCTAGAACCATCACCTTTTTAATTGATCTTGATATTATGCTGAGCATACTGGGAATAGAAGTGATGTGCAAAGAGGAGGAGAAGAAGGCGGCAGCAATAGTAGTTGCCACGATCAGGGGAAATGCTGCTACTGTCTGTTTTCTGTGCAGAACTTGGCTTGCAATATTGTCTTCTCATCCGATTACAGACTTAGGGCTGCCCGATGTCAAAGAGTCAAGCTGTGTGACATACAAATATTTGATACATGTCAGGTGTTCCCCACCCTCCACTCCGTTACAGCTCCCTTTGCCACATTCCACTAATTATGATGCATTTATCAATGCTACACAATGTCTGTCACACATTTTTGACAGACCACTGCACTAATCCTCTCTGCTCATATTTTTAGGATTAAGCTTGCATGGGTAAAGGCTAGTGCTGCGCGGACCAAAAGCAAAATTTACTGGAATTTTGCTGAAAGGCATTGAGCCCTAGAAATTAACCATTTCACTCCCTTATTGTTGTTCATATGTTAAAACTGCAACTAGCTCTCACTATAATTCAAAACAATTGCAGACCTCTTTGAAAAGAATATAATAACTAGAGGGATTTTTCACTGCTGCTTTTTGGCTGGGGATAATGAGAAGGCATAGTCCAGAAAAGCAACATTTCTAAGTTCTAAAATATGCATCAGAATCAGGCCTGTTTATATCACACTGATTAAGATAGGTACTGTGCTTTGCAAATCTGTAGCAAGCTATTAAAATTCTTCCAATTATCTTTTGTTGTTTATAGTGTATATAAAAATAAATCAGACATTAAATAACAGAAAAAAGAAAAAAAAGAAAAAATACTACAGAATAAACAAGTTTACAAAATGGTATACAGTCAGCACTCATTAAACATGTGAAAAATCAAATTTGGCTGTACAGTTATTATATCTTAACATTTTTTATCCCTCTAAATCAGGGGTCCCCAAACTTTTTAAGACGAGGGCCGGTCCACAATCCTTCAGACTGTTGAGGGGCCAAATTATCATTTGAAAAAAACAAAACAAAAAACGAATTCCTATGCATACTGCACATGTCTTATTTAACAACAACAACAACAACAAAAGAACAATACAATATTTAAAAATGAAAACAATTGTAACCAACATAAACCTATTAGGATTTCAATGGAAAGTGTGGGCCTGCTACTGGCCAATGAGAGAGTCAAGTTAATTAGGATTATTGTTGTTGTTGTGTGCCTTCAAGTCATGTCAGACTTTGGCCGAGCCTAAGTCTAAAATTAATTATTTATTTACTGCATTTATTTACTACATTTATATCCCACCTTTCTCACCCCGAAGGGGACTCAGAGCAGCTGTATGTACATATTATATATTATATTATTAGCATAACACAATATTAGCATTATATATTACTATATTGAACTATACCACTATACTATTATATAATATGTAATATATAACATATAATTAATATTATTATATGGTATTACTATTAGTATTATATTGTATAACATAAGATTATTATCAATATTATATGTATATACAATATATTATATTATTAAAACTTATATAAAAATATTATATTATAAAACTGAGGGCGGGGGCCAGGTCAATGACCTTGGAGGGCCGCATCCGGCCCCCGGGCCTTAGTTTGGGGACCCCTGCTCTAAATCCACACCCATGAACCCATCCCCCATGACCTCCAACACCCCTCAATATGGATCACATAACTAACCAGCAACAACCCCTATGTCTTCTTTCACTAAATCCCCTTTATGGCAATCTTCAAATCTACCTTGGTCTTCTTTTCCAGATACCCAAGTGCCAACCTCCATTTGTTTACGAATTCTTCATTACTTCCCCCTCTGCTGCTATTTGTCAGCTTGGCCATTTAGATACAATCTACTAAGTTATCTCTCCAATCTTTAATAGTTAGCTCTTATTATATGTCAATTAAATTCTTTATTCACTCTGTCTTTTTCATCCCATAGATAGGCATGCTATCCATAGGCATGTTTAGCCTGCAGAAGAGAAGGCTGAGAGGAGACATGATAGCCATGTACAAATATGTGAGGGGAAGTCATAGGGAGGAGGGAGCAAGCTTGTTTTCTGCTGCCCTGGAGACTAGGATGCGAAACAATGGCTTCAAACTACAGGAAAGGAGATTCCACCTGAACATCAGTAAGAACTTCCTCACTGTGAGAGCTGTTCTGCAGTGGAACTCTCTGCCTCGGAGTGTGGTGGAGGCTCCTTCTTTGGAGGCTTTTAAGCAGAGGCTGGATGGCCATCTGTTGGGGGTGCTTTGAATGCGATTTCCTGCTTCTTGGCAGGGGGTTGGACTGGATGGCCCATGAGGTCTCTTCCAACGCTACTATTCTATGATTCTATGATTCTATATATTAAATTATAGCCCTCTAACTTAAGCAACTCCATATTGTCCAGTTTAATCCAATCCTTTCACGAACTAAAATTTGTGGCTTCATAAATTTCGTCTTTCCCATCATTAAGGTTCCTGTAGGCAAGCAAACTATTAAGATTTATATTTTATTGCAGCTGACCACAGTCTATTTTCCTCCTGACTGTGAGAGCTGTTCAACAGTGGAACTCTCTGCCTAGGAGTGAAGTTGACTCTCTTTACTTGGAGGCTTTTAAACAGAGGCTGGATGGCCATCAAGAAGCAGGAAACTCTCATTCAAAGCACCCCTGACAGATGGCCATCACGACTCTGCTCAAAATCCTCTAATGGAGGAGTCTCCATCACACTTCGGGGCAGAGAGTTCCACTGCTAACTACCTCTCACAGTTAGGAAGCTTTTCCTAATGTTCAGGTGGAATCTCCACGTACTAGTCTCTGGGGCAGCAGAAAACAAGTTTGCTCCCTCCTTCCTATGACTTCCCCTCACATACATAACTATCATGTCTCCTCCCAGCCTTCTCTTCTGCAGGCTAAACAAGCCCTATATTTTAGGCAATCAGCAAAATGTTTTGGGTCAGCCCTCTGTACATATATTCTGAAGGAAGAGATTAAAAAGGTTGGCTAGTCAGCCAAGAGAAGCAGTGTGGTGAAGTGCTTTGAGAGTTGGCCTATGAACCCTATGACCAGGGTTCAAATCCCTCCGCAATCAACAAACTAGTTCGGTTGGGGGTGTGGGGGGTTGATTTTTTTTTTTTAGCGAATCATGAAAAGTAGCTCCATAACACAAAATAATTTAGAAAGCAGCCTCCATCAATAAACTTCAGTGGACACTCATGGGGATTTGGTTAACCAGTTGAAATTCATGAGTAAACCAAGTTTTTTAAAAAACCTGAAAATTTTCAGTGGGGTGAACCCCTACCCCCCCCCCCCTTTGGCTACAGCCCTGGCCTGCCTCAGACAAAGGCAGAGGCAAACCCACTCTGAACAAATCATGCCAGGGAAACTCTGTGACAGGTTTGCCTTAGATCACCATATGTCATAAATGACTTTAAAGGCAGACAACAGCAAGTAAGCCAAAAGGGGCTGGTTTATAAATTGTAGTCTGTAGATTCCTGACAAAACAACTTCAGATGTTCCTAACTGCAACCTGCTGCTCTGATCTTGTCCCCTCCAGGCTTTAAAATTCCTGCTCCTGAGGGGGGGGGGTTATAAAAAGAAAAATGATAATAATCATAACACCTTTCATGCATTTGATTGGAAATCAAAGTTACCTTGAGTTGAAAGATCTCAGGGGGAAATGATGTTGCCTACATTTAAAGTGCACCTCTTCAAGACTCTTCCCTTCCCCACATGAATTTTAGTCATGCAAGAAAAGTAAGAAACCAGAATGCTAATATTTGATTCTGAACTTCTTTTGAAATGAAGCAATCCTTCAATAATCTCCTGGTTATCCGCTCATTACCTTGCATACAAGATGAAGTCTGATGAGATCATATGAATGTTTTAAGTGGAACAGATACATCATTAGGAAGCAAAATCAATGCACCTGTACATGCCTATGCAAACCAGATTGTTTCTATCTGTCAGAAATAACCTTGTGTGAGAGGACTCAGAAAAATAATTGAATGTTTGGATGAGAATGTTCTGTACCAGAAGACTCTAAAAAGGCATAAGTATGGATCTTGTCAAGGCAGTTGGGAAGAAGAGAAACAACTAGAGTGACCAAGGGTATTTTAATGACTAGTGTGATCTGCAAGGGAATATTGTTATTATTCTGTACTCTCCTTTAGGATACTCTATTCCATATTCCCTCTCAGCCAGTGTTCTGCTTTCCCTTCCAGTTATGAACATAAACTATTTGCCATTCAGTGTAGCAATGATATATGTCAGTGCCAAGAGGGACATTTATAATTGCTATAAAATAAGTTTTCTAGGTGGAAAATGATGCTGCAGAAGATTACAGCAGAGAAAGCATCCCAACGTTTAGATGTTGGGTCCCCCATTCCATTGCAATGGGTGGTAAAACTAGGTCTCTGAGCAACTGCAGCAGGCCTCCTGCTTTTGCTGGGGTTAGGAGTGCAAAAGTAGGGAAACAGTAAAAAAAATGAAATATTTTAAAAATGCTGCTCAAGGCATTATTAGGTCTTTCAGCATGACTTCATGGTCAGCATTCACGAGGTGCTGGCCATAGAGTTACACTGTCAGGCTTCGAAATTACTCAAATCCTTCCCTCTGCCCCATCCATTTGCCCCAAATATTTCTTGTCAGAAAACCAGAAATTATTTTCTCATCACAAATTATTCTGAAAAAATAATAAATAGAACTTGGAAAACTTATTTTAATAATTTATGTATTTATCGTGTCAGAAGCAACATGCGCATGTGAGGGGTACAGTTATCATGTATGTAAAACTACAAACAAAGTTAAAAACTTAACATTGTACTAAATTTTCTTTGACCAGAAGCTGGCCACTTGGAGCACCTTTGGTGTAACTGTGAGAAGGTTCTCCATTGTGTATGTGGCAGGGCTCAGGCTGCTTTATACAGTAAGTAAGTGGTCTGTGGTTTGCTCATCTCCATACTCGCATGTTGCGGACTCCACTTTGTAGTCCCATTTCTTAAGATTGGCTCTGTACCTCATGGTGCCAGAGCACAATCTGTTCAGCACCATCCAAGTCACCCAGTCTTCTGTGTGCCCAGGAGGGAATTTCTCATCCGGTTTCAGCCATGGATTAAGTTTCCGGGTTTTAGCCTGCCACTTTTGGATTCTGGCTTGCTGAGGTGTTCCTGCGAGTATCTCTGTAGATGTTAGGAAGCTATTTCTTGATTTAAGTAATTGGCGTGCTGGTTGATATTTGAACATAGGATGGGCCGGAGATGTCACTGTCTTGGTTCTTTCATTATTGGCTGCTACTTCCCAATGGATGTCAGGTGGTGCAATACCATCTAAACAGTATAATTTCTCCAGCAGTCTAGGGCATAGACATCCTGTGATAATGTGGCATGTCTCATTAAGAGCCACATCCACTGTTTTAATGTGGTGAGATGTATTCCACATTGAGCATGCATATTCAGCACCAGAGTAGCAAAGCACAAGGGCAAATGTCTTCACTGTGTCTGGTTGTGGTCCCCAGGTTGTGTCAGTCAACTTTCATATGTGGTGCAGGCTGTGGCACAGGCTGGAGAGCAGCTGCAATGAATCACTGCAATGTATCACTCTGACCAGGAGGTCATGAGTTCGAGGCCCACTTGGAGTCTATGTTTGTCTTGTCTTTGTTCTATGTTAAAAGGCATTGAATGTTTGCCTATATGTGTAATGTGATCCGCCCTGAGTCCCCTTCGGGGTGAGAAGGGTGGAATATAAATGCTGTAAATAAATAAATAAATAAATAAATAAATATTATTTCTAGCACCCACGTTTTATTTTCTAGCACCCACTTCTCTTGTAGGGGCATGAAAGAAGCCTCCCCTAAGATCGTAACACATCTGGGCATCCTCTGGGCAACACCTTTGTAGACGGCTGATTCTCTCACACCAGAAGTGTCTTGCAACTTGCTTTTAATAATAATGTATTCCTATTGATCATTCCAGTGTTTGAGGAATGGATAAAAAAAGATTAAAAAGTAATTGGTTATATTACACATTGCACTGTCCATTGACACATATTGATAAATCATACATAAATAGATATCTCATACAGCCCAAAGCAACTTTGTATTTCCATTAAAAAAATCAATTAAAAAGGAATAGGATTGATAAGCAAATGGGATAAATCATAAACAACTAATCTCCAAAGTCAGCTAAAAACACATTAAAATACCCATTAAATATTATTATTAAAAATAACTAGAAATGTTGTTTGTTATACCGTATCTTTTTGTTTCTGTTTGTTTTATTCTTTATGAAATGCACTTTGTTCATGCCTGCATTACCCATTCACTCCAAAGTGACCTCTTGTAGTAACAACCAGTGGCAACTGGTGGGTTCCATGTCAGCGGAGCATGAAACCATTCCAGGTTTCAAAAAGGTTTTAAAAAAGCCATCCACTATGATCAACATAGCGGTAGAGTTCAAGATCTTGGATAGCTCTTTTGATACAGGTGAAAGTCTGGATCAGATTCGTGGAAACCACAAGACACCACTGATAGCAACGTTAATCATGTGTTCCTTCCAAGTTTGGGAGGTGTGCTGATGACATTCAAAACACCCCAGGTACTAATTCTATAACTTGCAGCACTCACAAAGTACAACTATTCACCATTCTGAGCAAAAGAGGAAATGGGAAGCTGGGCAAGAAACAGCAATGTCTAGCTGTGCTCCGAAAAAAAGCAAAAGCACTTGGGGGTGATAAAATTAATATTGTCTGCATTGAGGCCCATGTAATTGAATTGTCAATTATGTTTCTTAAAATTGTCAGTTACACCCAGCCCTCCCAAATGGGTGAAGCGTCAGAAATTACAAAGCAATCTCTCTCTTCTCTGTGGCCTCTTAATAATAATCTATGGCTCCCGAAGGCATGCAGCGCTTGTGTCAAGGAGTCAAAGACCGTGACTGGAGTTTGTAAGTGGGCTGTGTTGTTTTATGACCATTCTTACATTTGCATTGAAGAAAGCAAAAGGGAGGGGGGAGTTACATTGCAATCAGATCCTCATATGTCAGGCCATAAACTTCAACTGATTGCTATTCATTCCGCTTCTCCTCTCAAAAATAAATACAATAGTTGGTGCTTGCATATGCATTATATGGCAAGTGCTAGGATGGCAAAGGAAGGCAGGTTACCATTAATGGAGGAGTAATGAATCATGATCCATGGAGAATATAAATCTTTCAGACCACAGAGAAATCAGAACTTGGTACTATAAACTTTCAGAATTTAGAACATTGGTTTAAAATCGGCACTCCATATCCACAGATTCAACCATCCATGCCTTGGAAAGCCCTCTCCCAAATACCATTTTATATAAGGGTTAGCATTTTACTGCACCATTGTATATAATGGGACTTAAGGATCCACTGATTTTATTATTTATTTACTGCATTTATATACTGCTTTTCTCACCCCTGAGGGGTCTCAAGGTGGTGTATATCAAGTAATGGCAAAATTCAATGCCAACATATATATAAAACCAAAGCATAATACAGGGTGTTTGAAAAAGAACTCCCTAGTTTCCATTTAAAGTAAACGGAAACTAGGGAGTTCTTTTTCAAACACCCTGTATAACATATATTAACTATAAATTAAAATCATATTAAACATAAAACATAAACAAATATTTGGACAATTCAAACATAGAATTAAAACATCTTAATATTAACATTAAAATCACCTAATCCAAAATCATAATCTGAATCCATTCCAATTGTCAATCGCATGTATTTCCTATTCATTTCTTGTACTGCATTACTTTACTGCCCAAAGGCTTGGTCCCATAGCCATGTCTTTACGACCTTTCTGAAGGCCAAGAGGGAAGGCGCTGATCTAATTTCACTGGGGAGGGAGTTCCAGAGCTGAGGGGCCATCACTGAGAAGGCCATGCCTCTCGTTCCCACCAACTGCACCTGGGAAGGAGGTGAGACCGAGAACAGCCCTCTCCAGAAGATCTTAACCTCTGAGATGGTTCATAGGCACTCGTACAGGTAAGCTGGGCCAATGGTTCTCAATCTGTGGCCCTCCAGATGTTTTGACCTTCAACTCCCAGAAATCCTAACAGCTAGTAAACTGACTGAAATTTCTGTTGTATGCCAAAACACTTGGGGACCCACAGGTTAAGGCCCACAGGTTAAGAATGACTGGTTTAGGGCTTTAGAGGCTAAAGCCAGCACTTTGAATTGTGCTCGGTAGCAGACTGGCAGCCAGTGGAGATGATGCAACAGGGGGGTTGCATGCTCATTGATATTTAAAGCTTCCGAACAGTCTTCAAAAGCAATAATTACAGGGGAACCAAAATCCAGTGGATAGCAAGGGCCCAAGATATTTCACCTATAGACACAAAAAAAATTTGTAGCTTTGAATCCAGGAGCTTTGAACTCTGGTCAGGATAGGACTGGATGGTTCTTGTGTTCTCTTCCAACTCTATGATTCTATTCTTTATGAAATCCCACCCTCCTGGGTTTCCAGTCTAGACCTCTAGAATTCTCCCAGAAATCTAAATCCTATCCCCTGCTGTTTGATAATTCCAGGTCTTTTTAATGCCCCTTCCCATTCTGAAAGATTGAAATGCCTCTTCTAGGGCTTGGTATTGTTAAATTGTAGTGGTACTTGGGTGCCAGCCTTTTGCTATTGCCCTTGTTATAGGAATGCAGCCTCAAAGAAACTGCTCTGAAATCAAATTTCATCATTAGGCAGGAAGAGGTTCCTTACCCTTAGACAAGATTAGGAAACTGGTGGACTTTCCACGGATGTTGAACTGTACCCAGCAGCCATAGCCAGCATAGTTTATAGTGAGGGATCATAGGAGATGATCCCCTGGAAGCCCAAAAACTGCCCTACATCTTAGATCCTTCCCATGTTCTCAGCAGTAGAATAGTTTCTCTGTCTGTCTGTCTGTCTATCTTTCTTTGTCTATCTTAGTGCGTGATCTGAATTCATATTCCAGAATCCTGCTGTTAGTCCTGTTTAGAATAGACCTATGAAATTAATGGAATATATATTGTCTCACCACTTAGTGATTGGTTCAAGAGGTCTACTTTATTTAGGGCTAACCAACAAGATGCAGCCTTTGGACATTTGAGTTGTGTGTATATTTGTCTTTAAGTCATCTATCTGTTGACTTGTAGTGCTCTCATGAATTTCATAGGATTCTCTTATGCAAGGAAGTGATTCTGACAGTTCTATCCTGTGAAATATAGCCTATGGCACCTAGTATTTATTGAAATTCTCCCATTCAAATACTAACCAGGGCTGACTATGCACATTCATATCAATGCATAACTATATGTATCGATGTGCCATGAATTGACATGGTCCATTGAGGAACTTATATGTGCAAAAGACACCAAAAGGAGTATAGCTATTGATAATTATGGATTAATAAATAATACTGTTGCCTTTGCAAAGCTCTCTTGATATGTTTGTGAATGCAGCTTGCTGTTAAAAATAATGAAGACAGTCCTGAAAACCTTCCCCCATACATGTTGCAAGGAGAAAGTGATTTGGGGATTGTTCAGAAAGCCGATTCAAGGGGGAATTTGAAAGGTTCTAATTGATGGGATTGGTGGACAATACCAGTTATTTTTAAAAACAGGATGCTTCCCCTGACACTGGAAAAGAGCTTTTTTGAATTGAATAGACTTGTGCATAGTCATTATAGGAGGATATCAGTGGGAAGGGCACTGGTGAATAATGTAGCTGTAAATCAAGTACTGTGTCCTGTGTGGAATTTGGTGAATTGAATCTTAAGTAAGTAGAAAAAATATCAGGCAAATTACAAGTCTGATAGAGAAGGATGGGGTTGTGTGCTTACATTTTCATTGCTAAGAAGACGACTGGCAGGGAGGGAGGGAGGGGGAAGAATGAAGACAGAGCTAGAATTATCCATTGGCTACCATGTCATTTGGACAGTGAATCCACTCTGGAATTTTAAAGGAACTATCCATAGTTCTGAATCCCATTTCCCCAAATAGTTCAGCACCTTTTGCCTACTTGGAAGGGCAAGATTCTGTACCTTCCTCCCCTCTTCCTCTGACTTCATTGTGTGCAAACTAGCTTTGCACACTGTACTCAATTTGTAACAACTGAAATAAGCTGCAAAGGGGAAAGTGGGTATAGGAGAGAGAAACCGGGACATTTTAAAACATCTGAAAAGTGGGATTAATTAGTACAGTGTTCCCTCGCTACTTCGCAGTTCACTTTTCACGGGTTTGCTGTTTTGCAGTTTTTTAATAAACACTAAATTAATAGCATAAATCATTAAATAATATTATAAATCCCTCTTTCTACTTCCTTCCTAAGGAAAAGTGTAAGCAAGGAAGGAAGGAAGGGAGGGAGGGAGGGAGGGAGGGAGGGAGGGAAGGAAGGAAGGAAGGAAGGAAGGAAGGAAGGAAGGAAGGAAGGAAGGAAGGAAGGAAGGAAGGAAGGAAGGAAGGAGAAGCCGAAGGGAGAGAAAAGGAGGTTGAAGCAAATTTGTTTTTGCCTCACAAGGCAGCAGTAGACAGAGACGCTACTTGCCAGTGAGATTGTAAACAACACAAATATAGCATCCCTACTTCGTGAATTTTAACTTTTCACAAGTGGTCCTGGAACGTAATCCCCATGATAAGTGAGGGAACACTGTACTACTGTCTCTGTCAAATGGGTACAGATAAGGAGAATGAAGCTGGATTTAGGTTTGTTTTTTTTTTTTTTTAACTCACCTACAGCATGCCAACCATAAAATATTGTGGGACTTTAGGGAGTAATAAGTTTTATCTGGCATATATTTTAATGGACTGTGGCTCCATCTGATGGAATGATATGCAGGTCATGAAAAATAAGTGCCAAATTGATCTGGATTGTGCACTGTGACTGCAATGGTATAATGGCAAAATGAGATATGTTCCAAAGAACCTTTCCATATTTTATTAAAAACCGGAATAAGGGGAAATGAACAATCTGATTTAGAACCAAAAAATAAAATTTAAAAATGCAGGTGCATATTTGAATGCTGCACATACGATGGATTTGATTGCCTGTTTAATTGGGAACTGGAAGTTAGACATGCCATTCAGTGTTCCAAACACAAGTACATCTGAGCCTTAAATAGGATCCAGTTGTTGTTTTTCAATAGATTATTGGGGGGTATGCATAATTTTATCCTGAATTCATTAATCAGGTCTATATTAAAAACAAAATATTTTGCTGTGATTTTTAAAAAGCCTGGTTGGATGACATTGTTAAGAATGGGTTCTGCTGGAAAGATATAGCTGGGTCATGGTGATGAGTTGACCTGGCTCTGGAACAAGACTGGGCAAACTGCTGGCCTCTCTCTTTGTTGTTTCCTTTGATATAATGTGACTACAGATGACCCCTAACAGATGGAACAAAGAAAACAGCCTAATAGCCAAGGGTACTGCAACAATTCTTATATATTTCAAATACAGAGGGATGGATCTATGTGACACTTAGAACGCTGGTCCTGCAGGAAAGGGTATTGGATAAATCATGGTAGTCATTGGAGAAGGGCAAGGTCACTTCACAACTGCATATTAAATAATATCTAAATAATGGATATAATGATTCACTTGCTGCATTAACTAGGAAGCTCTTCATGAACATAGAAACTGATGAGTGGAACCTCTCTATACAATCAGATGTTGACAAAGACACCATGGCTTACACCAGAGATTGTTTGACTCCAACACTTTTTGGCTAGGGTTGCTGAGTGTTGTAGTCCAACAACATCTGGACCCATCCCTGATTTATGTGTTATATTGTCTGTATAAAAGTGTGGTACAGAAGTATGGTATGGTAAACACAAAGACCTTGGCTTTGCACTTTTTATCTCTCTTTTTGCATGTGGAGGCAATTATGTGCACTCTAGAAGCACTTTGTTGGGGAAAATGAAATAAAAGAAATTTTCTTCCGAATGTCCCTTTTTTAATTTTCCCTGGCTATTCAGGATAGATTACAGGCTGATTTACGATCTGCAAAAGGTGAAGTTGGGATTGATGAATTCTATGTGAACTTAGAGACTCATGTTCATCTCCTTGCTGGGTATTGTCGGCAAGTCATTTGCTGGAATGGATGATGTGTATTCTTTCTTTCCAAGCATTGTTAATTGCTATCTAATTGTGTTCTACATTCAGACCAGCAACACACTCTGTGGTTCAAGAGACATGAAAGATAAGAGATTTAGCTTAGAGTTTTGGGAAGTAAAAACATTATTGTAATATTGGCCTGCTCCCCTGTTGCTTTCATTTACTACACAGACATTTACCAGCTTGTCTGAATATAATTAGACAACATGTTCTAGGAAACTTGGAAATAAAACAGAATTGTATCTTTTAAGCTAAACTCAGTGCTGCATTAAGATGCTCATATGGGATAATGTGGAAAAGTCATTGCGAGGTGATTGATTTTCCTTCCTCCCTCCCTTCCTTTGCATGTGAATAAACCCAACATCAGAAAATGAACATGAATGTGGTTGAAAGAGAGAGCTTTCCCTTCACCACACTAAGGAAGCTGAAGATAAAGAGTTTTCCCATAATATAAGACAAAGGGATTTTAAGCTCCTACTGGAAATCACAAGGTGAAGTCATAATGATGTATGAAATACAACATTCATATGCTGATGACATCTAACTCTAATAATGTTTTTTTTTTAATCAGATCCTGGTGTAACGTTGGTATCCGAGCTCAGTGATTCACTGGATGAGGAGGAATGATTTCAAATTAATCCAGACATTATGACAAAGTGGATGTTGTGATTCAGCTAGAGCCTCAGAGTGACTCTGATGGGGATTATGGGATTCAGGTTCAAGATGATGAGATTCAGGTTCAAGGTGAATCTAATGGGAATTATGGGATTCAGGTTCAGAGTGTTCCTGCTGTGGCAGATGAGGAGCAGGGAGGCTTTCCCACGGCAGGGAATGGTGATGATGATTCTGAAGATGATACTGAAGCTAGTCAGGTGCAAAGGGAGCTCCCAGTTTGATAGCAGGCAGACAGACGCTAATGCTAACGAGCTGTCTGGCCTTGACGAAACAGAATCTTTGGATCGAGCTGGCCGTTTGGAATTCAGAATTCACAGGAGTGCTAGAATAGCAAACAAGAGGGAGGTCAGAGGCCAAAGAAATGCATTCATGCTATGCAAAGGCTATTAAAAGAGTGTGCTGACAGAGAAATCTTTGTCAAAGCAAATTCTCGTTTGAGTCAAGAAGCCAGCTCTTTCTTCCTAGGATTATCTGGCAGCCTTGGTGTATTCATGTTTTGGAACTTTGTCATGCATTTATGGAACCTTGTTTTATGCCTAACGTTTTCTTAGATTATTCTTTATAGCCTTGTTTTTGCAACAATCTTTTGGAACTTTACTTTTGCTTTTTAAGAACTATTTCCCTATTTCCTAATAAACTACAAAAGACTTTATCCTGTGTGCAGTTTGGTGTATTTAGCAAGGTGACGCTATCCTGAGGTGTGACAGTGGAGCTCAGTGGGATGACTAGTTGGTTAGATGTAATAACTTTTCTAAAGTGTACCTAGTTTAAGCTTACAGCCCAGTATTATGCCATTTTGTTTGGACTTTCACATATAAGAGCGCTGCTTCCTGGTTATTGTGGAGCCAAGCTTGGTGCTGGTAAACAACCCAATATCTGTTCTGAAAGACCCACAGTGGGTGCTGGTTTATTTCTCTGCTAATCTAGCCTTCCAGTCTTGGAACAGTTTGTTTCTGAATGAGGTGTGTCAGGAGACGTCCTCTACAAAGTGCTTTCAACCGACTTCAAAAAACATCAAAATATCTTCTTGGTTTTCAGATATTATCATCATTTAGAAGTGAAGATCTCTCTCCATCTCTCTTTGTCTCTCCTCTCTCTGTTAGCCTGATTACATTAAAATAGTATTATGCGAATGGATCCCTCACATAGTATGAACTACTCTGTTCAGTGACATTATTCTCCAGTAAATGTGCATAGGATTGCCTTAAATGATTGTGTGTTCCTGGATGACAGGAGTTTGGACTGAATGACCCTTGTGGTTTCTTCCAGTTCTATGATTTTATGATTCTATGAAAGATGCTGTTTGCAAAGTGAAAATTCAGTCTTTTAAGTATGAGTTTTCTTATTCTTGATATTTATATTTTCCTCTTATGGTATAAAAAAAATTACATCAAAGGATGGTGAACTCTCCATCTTTCAAGGTCTTTAAGAAGATGTTGGCTTGACATCTTCTTTCAGGAATGCTGCAACTGTGTGTCTTACATGGCAGTAGGTGGTTACGTGGCCTTTATGGTTATTCCCAATTGTGAGATTCTATGATTCTATCATTCTGTGTAAGCTGGTGCTGGATTACAAATGATTTTAAACATTTTCTCTTATTTTAGGATATATTTCGATGTCATTATTTCTTTGTATGAATTCTTTGAGGGTAGCCCTATTGAAAATTGCTAGAGACATTGAATAAATAAATACTACAAACTCTGGGAACAGTACCAACACACGCATATGCCCCAAATCGTTTGAAAGTTGGATGGATTTATATTGTTTTCAGAAAACAGAGGTGGAATTAATTGTTTCCAGGAAAACTGCAACATGATTAAAAGAAATGAATCTGCATCACAACAGAGAGACTTTCATGTGGAGAACATTGAGCCTTCTATTCAGCGCTTCCTCTCCCTGCCTTGGCAGTTTTCAATACATGTTTTTCATCTTTCTATAGTTCTGAATGTATAAAGTCCTATAAAGCATTTCAATGAAATTAAAATCAATCTCGGTTACTAACTGCTACTTTATGAATCCACCCGCATAAATTGGGAATGGAAGAACATATTCATCTGTTCTGAAACTTATAGGCATATAGCAGACTTTGAGAATGTCTGAGAAGGGATTCTGGGAGTTTAGTTGAAAAAGTAATATCCCAAGACCCATTGGTTTTGGGAAAGAGGTGCACCCAAGGGGAAAAATCAGTGAGTACTATTATTAGGGTCAACTAAAAACATCTTTGACCACAGAGCAAATTTTGAGTGCCTCAGAATTCATCTTCGGACTACATATTATGCAAAAGATAATAGTGTGAAAATGGAAATAATAAATTGGTCAAAATTGTATTAAAGCAATTGAAACAATACAATGTTAAGCAGATGTAGGACTAAATTCAATAGTTAACCCAGACTCGATTAAACCCACTAAATCAATGGAATTTACGTAAGTGTTGATTAACCCCATTCTTGCATGGAATTAGGAATTGTTTTAACAATTCTTACTTGTTTTAATATTTGTAATATTTAATTTAATGTTAATATGTATATTCTGTGGGTTTAAAAATTGTATCATTTCTAAGACTGAGGGCTGCTTGGATCTCAAGCCCTAAGAGAAAGGTAAAGGTTTTCCCCTGACATTAAGTCTAGGTGCCCATCTCAATTTCTAGGCTAAAGAGGTGGTGTTGTCCATAGACGCCTCCAAGGTCATGTGGCCGGCATGACTGCATGGAGCGCCATTACCTTCCCGCCAGAGTAGTACCTATTGATCTACTCACTTTGCATGTTTTCAAACTGCTAGGTTGGCTAACAGCAGGAGCTCACTCCACTCCCCGGATTCGAACCGCCCCCTCTTTCAGTTAGCAAGTTCAGCAGCTCAGCGGTTTAACCCGCTGCGCCACCAGGAGAAAAGCATAGTACAAATATAATGATGATGATGATGATGATGATGATGATGATGATGATGATGTAATGGGACTAGTGTTGAGATAAACAATTGGATTTAGGCAAAGGAAATAATATCCTACATCAGTCAAAAACAAGAGTATACTAAAATGACAGACTTCTAAATCAAAGGCACAGGGAAGGGAAAAAAAACAGTTACTAGAGTAGAACTACTGAACTGGTGGGACTTCTAGGTCGATATTTATCACCAACCTCATTGATTGGGTCTGCTCTAGCTGGGGAACTAACAATCAGCTTTAGCACTTAGGGCCTTTTTAAGCAGCATATTTATAGTGTTAGTATTCCACTTTAGCTGTCATGGCAATGTGCTATGCACCCTTGGGATTTGACATTTAGAAAGCACTATTTAGAATTCTTGGAGAGTTCTGTTGCCTCATCAAACTACAACACTCAGGATTGCAAAGGATGCAGCAGTGAGACCTGAAGAAGGAGAATCGTAGTGCTTTAGCTGTGTAGTTGAAAGGCCCTTAGATTGGAATCTACTAAGTGCAGACCATGGGCCAGGTTTCATTAATAGCTGCTGAGGAAGAAATGCATAATGGCTGTTGTTTTGTGCTTGATTATTATCATCAAGCAGCCAGTCTAGACAACAATTCCTATAATCCCCAAGCCTGGCAAAGGGATTATCTGACCTGCAGTCTAAAAAGGAAACTTTCCAGATATCTCTAGATTATTTGTGGAATACGCCATAAATATTGACCTAGAAGTCTCACTAGTTCCATAATTCTACTCTAGTAGCTTTTTCCTCTCTCCCTTTTGTCTCTTACTTTAGAAGCCTGGCATTTTAGCATACTCCTGTTATTTGCCAGTGGTGTGATTTTCAAATAGGCACCACTGACTGCCATTGCAGATTGACCAAAACCAAAGAGTGGGAAACCTACCTTTTGGATAAATGAATAAAAGGTTTCCTCCTTTCTGTTGAAATTGTCCACATGCTTGTGGATTTCAATGGCTTCTCTGTGTAGTCTGACATGATAGTTGTTGGAGTGGTCCAGCATTTCTGTGTTCTCAAATAATATACTGTTTCCAGGTAGGTTCCAGGCTGTATGGTATACGGTAGACTCCTGCAGAAGTGAGAGGATCCCTCTTGTCCTTGGCTGAACGTAGCATAATTAGTTAGTGATTGCACCTTTTTGTAACGTCAAGGGGGTATATGTTGACATTCAATGCCTTTTATACAATGAATGACAATGGCATACAAAACACAGACAAATGTAAGGTCTCCGCTCTCTGGCGTCTTGAGGCGATGCTCAACTCTGGCCATGGGGAGGTGCTCTTGTTCCATTTTTCCATGCCGAGGAGCCTCTTGTCCGTAGACAACTCCGATCGTATTGCTGGCATGTCTGCATGGGGTGCTTTTTTACCTTTCCCGCTGAGGCGGTACCTATTGATCTACTCGCATTGCATGCTTTCGAACTGCTAGGTTGGTAGAAGCTAGGGCTAATAGAGGGAGCTCACCCCGACACACAGATTCAAACTGCCAACCTTCCAGTCAGCAGATTCCCTGCAGTTAGCAGTTTAACCCGCTTTGCAACCACAGCCCCTGCTCAAACTAGCCACTGCTCAATCTATCTGCAAAGACAACCTATTCTTGTAAAAAGTAATTTGACAAGCTACCAGAGTCCTAGACTGGCTCTGCAATTCTGAAAGATGCAGCCCCAATAATTGTGTTATTGTTGGTGGTGTTGTTGTTGTTATTGTAGCTCTGGCACAGAGTACATAGATATACACTGAGCTCCCCACAAAAAGTACCTGTCTTTTATGAGATCTACCTTCTTCTTCTTATTTCCAGTATCAGTGGCATTATGATAGCTGATCCACCAATGCTAAATAAATTAGCAGAAAAAAACAGATTGCTATCACCATAAATAAAAATTCTGTTCCACAAGTAATACATATATAAATATATAAAGTAATGTTTGCTTTCCCTAGTAGACCACTACCCTCTAGTGGTTCTACTCCAAAATGCTGTTCCAAGCCAGAAGACGGAGAATTTGCATTAACATATGGAGACAATAGCCACAGGAGATGATATTCTAAATCCCTGTTACGGTGCAGTAAAACATTGAATCCCATTGGAGATAAAAGCAATGAACCAGCAGGAAAGTGGGAGAGAATGAAGGAGAATGTAGAGTGAAGTCAGAAATTCTCTGCAGGGAACTTTCAGCTCAATCTGTTAGGACATTGTGTGTGTGTTTGTGTGTGTACAGTTGTGTATTTGTATATGTTCCTGCAAGTCACCTGCTGATTTATGGTGACTTCATTCATTTAATAGGGTTATCCAGAGTGAGGAATACTAAGAGGTGGTTTGTTATTACCTTCCTCTGAAATTTAGCTCACATCACCCACTGTTCCTTGGTTGTCCTATATCCAAGTACTAACCAGGCTTCTACTTTATTCTTATCGGTTTTGCTGGTACTGTTTTTACAGTGGAATTCATCCTGGAGAAGGAATGGAGTTTAGCAGTGAATGATATTATTTCAGTGCAAAAGGTCCCACATTAAGTCCCTCATCTGCTTTCAAAACGAAAGCATAAAACTTGGAATACATGGGTAAATGGGTTCTAACCAATTAGCAACCTCCCCCATCCTTTAAAAAGGTAAAGGTTTCCCCTGACATTAAGTCCAGTCATGTCTGACTCTGGGGGTTGGTGCTCATCTCCATTTCTAAGCCGAAGAGCCGGCGTTGTCCATAGACACCTCCAAAGTCATGTGGCCGGCATGACTGCATGGAGCGCCGTTACCTTCCCGCTGGAGCGGTACCTATTGATCTACTCACATTGGCATGTTTTCGAACTGCTAGGTTGGCAGGAGCTGGAGCTAACAGCGGGCGCTCACTCTGGGACCTTTCGGTCTGCAAGTTCAGCAGCTCAGTGCTTTAACACACTTTGCCATCCTTTAGATGAGCAATATTAGTGGGACCAGATGATATCGAAAAATCAGACCCTACAAAGTATGAAGTCTATAAAATTATATGAAATGAAAACCCCAGCTCCATAAATCTCAGAATGTTTTACATTTGTTATACATCACCTCTGGAATGGTGTTCATCCAAGATCTCTGCCTCCATTTCCACAATCTCCTTGCAATGGACTGGGAGACAGAGTGGAAATTGCTCAATGAATGTGTACATCAGAGTATTTCCTAGATCCATTGATAAGATTGGAGCTATCTGTGGGAAAGGATCTGGCACCCATGCCTCAAGCCAGCTTCACATATTGAAACAGTTATTACAAGTATCCATTGTATACACTGGACTCACCCTATGATGCCCACCAGAACTAACTCATTAAGCCCATCACAGACTCTTTTACATATTGCAGCCTCATTCCTTTCTGATGCAGACCATTTAATGGACTGACACTTCAAATGATCAAATGACCATTTATTGATCTTCCCACCACCACAAAAAGTCAACCAGTGAAGGTGCTCCGTGGAGTCCTCAGCCACTCTGAGTATGGATCCTAGCCGGTCAGTATTTCAGCATATTAGGAGCTGTCAAATAAAATTAGAATGCTCTGTATTCACAATTGCAACATGTAAGTACTATGAAATGCTTCTCCGCTGATGTCCTCTCTGGCTATTGAGAATACATACCTCTGTTTTAGTCTTCAAACCTGTGTTTGATTTGACCTTCTGGAATACATAGGCATGCCAGGCTTCTGAACCTGTGGTTTTGTGGTCGCTGAAATTACTCAACATCGGGATCATTTTTCTGCTTTGGGACCCTACAAGGGATAAACGGGAGATGAGAGTGGAAGTAGTTCATTCACAGTAGACAATTATAGCACTATGATTCCACTTTAACTATTCAATAGAATTGTGAAAGGTGCAAGTTTAGGAAAGAACAGTTACCTTTTTTGCTTTGGCTTCTGACATTAATTCTGACTGGATGTTAAAAGTGGGATGCTAGGAATCACTGAGGTGTCATCAAATAACTGGACATTATTTTGTAATTGTCACTGGGTGTATGTACATTGCAGAATTAATGCAGCTTGACACCGCTCAATGCTATGAAATTCTAGGAATTGTAATTTGGTGAACCACCAGCACTCTGACAAAGAAGGCTAACACCTTGTAGAACTGTGACTCCCATGATTCCATAGCTTTGAGCCAGGTCAGTTAAAGTGGTGTCAAACTGCGTTAATTATACAATGTAGATTCCCCCTATCTGGAGGAAAGGTTGATATAAATGAAATTTAAAAATAAATATTTTTATTTCAACTTTTTTAGATTCAACCCCATCCCCCATAATTATGAATTTCATCTAATGGTCATGCTTTCCTCTCTGCTAGGTAATTATACACTAAAAAAAACATTAGTCCTTGAGTATTCTGAGTTAGACCAGTAATGGAAAAGATCGCATAACATTATTTTAAAAATTAGATCCCTACAGCAATGCTGACTTCTTAAAAAAATATTTCCTTCATACCACCCCAGACTCTCTCAAGGTGTAAAATTAGCTTTGTAATACAAACAATAATCTAAATTAGGTGCCAGAAGCACAGCTGAAGAGGGAAATATTTAATATTTATCCATCTCCACAGCTTTAGTATATTGTGGATAAATAAGGCAAGTTTAGCCTGGCGGTTTTTTATTGGCTTTATGATCATCACCATGACATTCTCAATTAGACCTTGCAATAGCTTTCGAAGACTTAGCTTTTATTAAGAAATTCTGGGAAATATAATTCTCTAAAACCCTAAATGCAGCTAAAATTAGCAAATGCTGTTACTCTAAGCTCTGTGGGATGGGTTTCCTAGAAACGTGCAGAGCCAGAAGATTTTGCAAACAAAGATGGGAAACAAGGTGTCGTCCGCTGGTAGCTCTCTAGTGGCCAATTTACTTTGCTTTTCCATAATTACCCATTCAAGTGAAAAGGTCAGTAGAACTAGGAGCAAGTCCATGGCAAATTTGGCGAAGCAGAAGATGAGCTGTCTACTAGGCCAGGAGGCTCGAACTGACAAATTAAGGTGTTGCTCCAGCAACTGCAGGGTAACAAGTAGCTTTATAGTTGACTTTGAAGCTTTGCCTCTTGCCAGAACATTAAAGATGTGCTGATTCAAGTAGGTAATTCATGGTTCCTGAGCAGCACTCAGTGAGCAAAAGTTGCATCTTCCTAGACATGAGTTGCTTCTATTGTGCACCACCATGCCTCAGAAGTGAAGATTCAGGGCTCTGCAGGTAACCATTTTGTCTGGTGATCCAGTAAAACATCTTTGTGGGTAAAGCCCATCTTGCCTGACCGGGAAATGTTGGTGCCTTCTTTGCCTTAATTCTCAGGTTGGTTCCTAAGCCTCTACCTTCCTAGCATGGCTTCTTCATAACTGCTAGCTACAACTCTGCCTAAAATAGCATCTTCAGATTTCGATAGCACCTCTGAATTCTTGTCTTTTCAGTTCCTGGTGCCCTGGACTGATAGTGGAAACAACTGAGCATGTATGTTTGTGCAATATTCTATAATATGCTTCTGGCCCAAGCATAGTCAAAATATTGGGTTCACTATTATCTGCTGTTTCAGAAATCAATGGAGGGACCCCGCAGATAGAAGGATCATACTATACTGATATTTTAATTTTTAACTATAGAAGCAACTCTACGGACTTTATGATGTGTATTCATGTACAGAGGTGGGTTTGGAGTTGGAATGTATGTGATAGATCACAGCAAATATTGCAAGATCCTATTGGTCTGTGTAATTGTGCCAGCAGTGCAATGGCAGAGCTAAAATACCTATGGATACTGTTGCAATGATTAATCACTAAGCTGCTGAACTTTCTGACTAAAAGGTTGGCAAGCAGGGTGAGCTCCCACTGTTAGCCACATCTTCTGCCAAGCTAGAAGTCAAAAACATGCAAATGTGAGTAGATCAATAGGTACGCTTTGATGGGAAGATAATGGGGCTCAATGCAGTCATGCTGGCCACATGACCTTGGAGGTGTCTACAGACAACACCAGCTCTTCAGCTTAGAGATGGAGATGAGCACCAACCCCCAGAGTCGAACAAGACCAGACTTAATGTCAGGGGAAAACCTTTACCTACCAACTGTAGCAAGAGGACAGCAGAAAAAGAATAATTGAATTATAGAATTGGAACAGACTACAAAGACCATCCAGTCTATCCTCTGCTTTGCAGGAATACATAATCAAAGCACTCCTGACAGATGACCATCCATCTTCTGTTTAAAAGCTTCCAAAGAAGACTTCCCCACATGCCGAGGCAGAATATTCCACTATCAAGCACCTCTTACCATCAGCACATTCTTCCTAATATTCTGGTGGAATATATTTTCCTGCAGTTTGAATCCATTGCTCCGTGTATGAAAGCCTTTCAAATATTTAAACATAGCGATAATGGGATTGTTGTTTGTTTTCCGGGCTGTATGGCCATGTTCCAGAAGTATTCTCTCCCGACGTTTCCCCACATGTATAGCAGGCATCCTCAGAGGTTGTGAGGTATATGCCTCATATACCTCACACCCTCTGAGGATGCCTGCCATAAATGTGGGCAAAACGTCAGGAGAGAATACTTCTGGAACATGGCCATACAGCCCGTAAAATACACAACAACCCTGTGATTCCGGCCATGAAAGCCTTTTGACAACACATAGCTATAATATTTCTATTGCCAGAAGAAAAAGCTGCTCTTCCCACTCGAGAGCAAGTCAGGAACTGGCAAGGCATTGTCCTCTTTTGATGGAAATACTGCCATCCCTCCATTGTTGCTACAAAAGGCTTGAAAAAAACACCTTATGCCATCTTAGTGAACAGTTATTACAAGATACATGACCAACAGGATTCTGCTCATCAACCCTTGATTCAGAGGGATATGTCCTTGGGTTGCTATCTTAATGTAACAGTCATGATTTGGCTTGAGGATGGTGAGATGGTTATCTTCTACCAATGAGAAGATTTTGTCTAAATCTGCACTGGTCCTTTTGGTAGCTGATAGAAAATGATGGAATCTGAGTCCACTCCTTAAATATGCTTTGAAAGAGCATGCCAAATCTTTCCCATTTAGCAGCAGTCTTTTGTTTTTCAGGACTTGTCAGGAAATGGTGACCCCATGCGGTAAACCACATCACTGCAGCTCCTCCATAAAGAAGCTGTTCAAGGTGACCACTTGCAAATTCTGGACAGGGTGGACTTTATTTTCCAGCTCAGTCTTGCTTAAGCTACGAAATTACCACTGTTCTAGCATGTCTTGAATGTCTGGTCTTTCTCTCAGTCTATGGCTATTATTATTGGTTCCCTATTCCCTATTCTCTCCCTATTCAGACACAGACTTTGCAAATAAAAATGTGGCTGAAATGTCCTATAAGCAATCTACTCGGGACTAAATGGCTTTGTGAACATATCAGTACTTAACTAGGGAGCAATACCATGCTAGTCTTTAATAGACCTGCTCCTTTTATATGCAAAGCTTTGGCATATGTATTTCTACACTAGATAAATTTTCACTGCTGCTCCTGACTGCCTCATGAAAGTGTCACTGGGCATATGAAATCTTCATTGTAACAATGCTGAGGTAATATTACCATATGCAAGTCTTCATTGTTCATAAAGATTTTTTATGTCGAATTCAGATCTTTTTCCAGTCTGATAATTAACATTAGATTTTTATGAACAATGAAGACTGCATATGGTCATATTGCTCCAATCTGTAAGCAATTTGGCTTATGGAAAAGTGCTGAATTTGAATGCTCTTGAAAAGGAACTTTTCAATCTCAATCAGATTTAAAGGAAAAATATGGAGCGGGGTAAATTCTGTCCTGAGGTACAATGATGTGATTGCCCCGAATAGCAATGGCTGTGTTTGTGTATCGCACCTCAGGTTAGTTTCACCTTGCTAAATACACCAGGCTGCACACAGGTTGAAGTCTTTTGTAGTTTATTAGGAAATAGGAAATAAATAGTCTTTAAAAAGCAAAAGTAAAGTTCCAAAAGATTGTTGCAAAACAAGGCTATAAAGAATAGGGGCCGGGCTATGGCGCAGGCTGGTAAACAGCTGCTGCAATAAATCACTCTGACCATGAAGTCATGAGTTCGAGGCCAGCCCGTGGCGAGTGAGCACCCATCAATTAAAAATAAAATATAGCCCCTGCTCGTTGCTGACCTAGCAACCCGAAAAATAGATACATCTATCAAGTAGGAAATAAGGTACCACTTATAAAAGTGGGGAGGCAAGTTTAACTAATTTACAACGTTGGAATGAGGAAGTGAGGAAGTGCCATCAGAGTGGATGATGAAGCAGCTGCTCCCCCCTGTGGCCAGAATCGAACATCCCCTCAGGAGAAGGTTAAATTGCCTCTGCGTCTGTCTGTCTGTTGTCTCTGTCTCGGTTCGATGTGTTTATGGGCATTGAATGTTTGCCCTATATGTACATAATGTGATCCGCCCTGAGTCCCCTTCAGGGTGAGAAGGGCGGAATATAAATACTGTAAATAAATAAATAAATAATCCAAGAGAACACCTTCAGGGTGAGAAGGGCGGAATATAAATACTGTAAATAAATAAATAAATAATCCAAGAGAACATTAGGCATAAAACAAGGTTCCATTAATGCATGACAAAGTCCCATGAACATGAACACACCAAGGCTGCAGGATAATCAGGGAAAGCAAGAGCTTGCTTCTTGACACAAATGAGAAGTTGCTTTGACAAAGGTTTCTCTCTCAGCACACTCTTTTAATACCCCTTGCCTAGCATGAAAGCATTTCTTTGCCCTCTGACCTCCCTCTTGTTTGCTATTCTAACACTTCTGTGAACCCTGAATTCCAAACAACCAACTCGATCCAAAGATTCTGTTTTGTCAAGGTCAGACAGCTCATTAGCATCTGTCTGTATGCTATCAGACTGGGAACTGTCCTCCCTTCCTGAGTCAATTTCCACCTGGCTAGTATCATCAACACCATTCCCTGCCGTGGGAAAGCCTCCCTGTTCCTCATCTTCCACAGCAAGAAAACTCTGAACCTGAATCCCATAATTCCCATCAGAGTCATCTTGAACCTGAATCCCATCATCTTGAACCTGAATCCCATAATCCCCATCAGAGTCACTCTGAGGCTCCAGCTGAGTCACAACACTGTGTACATTTTTGTTTACCTATGGTGACACCATGAATTTTGTAGGTTTTTCTTAGGCAAGAAATACTCAGAAGCAGTTTGGGTAGTTTCTTCCTCTGAAATACAGCCTACAGCAACTAGTATTCATTGTTGACCTCCCATTGAAGTACTAACCATGGCTTACCCTGCATAACTTCCAAGACCAGACAAGATCTGTTATTTTTAGGGCAACATGTTTGTTCTAAAGGGGACTATTCAGAGCTATTATGCATCAATCCACATAGAAGTGTATATTGCTGTATCGACAATGTGACTATCCTGGGATATATTTTCCGAATAGAATGTCACTGCGAAAGTTGAAATAGTTGTACCACTGCAAAGAAGGACACCATGGAAGAATTGAGTGATGGTAATGGTTTTAATTTCATTAGGCATGCATATTATATTGCTCTGGAAACTATGGGTGGGGAATCAATATCAGACATGAAAGCAAGATTGTATTATGTTCATCCAGATGGATGACTCTTAGCTCTATCAATTGTCCTATGGTCCAATCTTCCTTTGCAGATCTTCTAGAGGAAAAAAGATGAAGAAATGGAAAACGTGAGAAGCATAGACATCGAACAAGAAGAAGATGATAACAACTGGGCATACCTGTTTCTGCAAAATTCAATGAATGCTGGGGGTAAGAATAACAAAATTTGCATTTTTTCTTGGAAACACCTATTGACCAAAAATCTGTTTTCCAAGTTTTTTTCACAGACATAGTATAAAACTACGAGGATGCTCCTTTGTCCAGTCAGTTACATCTTGTTTTCATGATAAATGTTTTTGGTAATTTTAAAATGAAAAGCTGTATGAAAACAGACAGATAACTTCTTAAATAAATATTTTATTTCCATTCAGTCTTTATTTATGGTCACTATATAAGACTCATTTCCCATTTGCAGTTTTAAAGTTCAGTAGCTTTTGAAGAAAGCATGTTATACTTCCTCGTAAAAATCTATAATAACAAATACTTTTCCTTCCAGCTCAATGTCTAGTGTATCTGTTTGGCTTAAGGATTTGACCTTTCTGCCAATACAGACATCCAGTTTTAGTGCTTGTTATACAGACATCGGCCAACTACTATTTGGAGTTCAGCTCCCCATAAAAACTACTGAGCAGAACTAGATGGTGGAAAAATGATCACTGACTTGGGCAGGTTTCAAACTCACATGTTTAAAAACCTTGGGCTTTGAAATTCAGCCTTAAAATGAATCATTTCCAAGCTTAAATTGAAATTGCAGCTGTCCAAAACACACTTATTTCCAAATGAGCAACAACTGAGTCCTGATCAGAGTTGAGGGGAAGGTTTGTTGTTGAGAAAATTGCCATGTGAAAGTTGAAATACTAAGGGCCAACAGAGCAGACGATGGGTGGGGAAATGTGCAAATATGATGGCATTACTAAGTGTGTTCCAGAAATCCCCCAGATCCAGATTTCTGTATGAATGTATCAGTTCAAGACCCCAGGAGACAAGAGTTCAAATTGCCATGGAAAGCCACTGGATGATTTTGGATAAGTCACACATTCTCAATCCTAAAGGAAGGCAATCACAAATCCTTTCTGAATCAATAGAGCCCTATGAGAGGGTATTCATAAATCAGAGGGTGCATCTATACTTTAGAATTAATGCAGCTTGACACCATTTTAAGGGCCCTTTGGCAGAGAACTCAAAAGACTGTGTAAAACTACAATTCCCTCAACAGTCAAATTGCTGTCAATGTGCATTAATTCTGGAGTTTTTAAATGTGTTTAGTTTGCGTGGATTTTGCTTTATTTACAGACCAGTATAAATGAGGCCAAAATGAACTTCAATTCAAGAAATTTAAAAAATTGGGTAAACCCGACTCCAATATTTATGGACTTGCTCAACTTTAGGCGTGCTATGTTTTGTATTACAAATATTAGGGGTGGGAAAAGGAGATGTGGGGCTGCTGATTTTAATAGCGGATATGACATGTAATTACGGAATGAGTTTATACTATGCTGAAATGGAAGGAAAAACATATGTATTTTCTAATGTCTGACAGGGCTGGATTAATATCTCTACTTCCCACACTTCCTAAAAGAGTTGGTATGTGAAACTGGAGGCTACAAAGCAAATCTGACTTGTAAATTTCATTTTAATTAATTAATGTCTCTCTCTCTCTCACACACACACACTTGCTACAAGCAGAAATGATTAATTTGGCTTGGTAACAGGGAACACTTCATCCTTTGCGCAGGTTATATGATGCAAAATTGATGATGACTGCTACCACTGCAGCAGCAAGAGAACTAATTGCCTTCCAAAACACAAAGGTCGCTTCCAAAGGTTGCAATAGCTTACATGTTTTCAATTACCAGAGCAACGCATGTGGAAAATAGGAAACAATGATGTGTTTGTAGACTGATGGTTCTATTAAAGATGAGAAGGGAAGAAAGAGGGTTCTTGAAGGAAAGAGTCAGTGTACCTGATACATTTGCAAATGCTTATTCAGCATAGCAAGATGCAAAATAGATTAGGCATCCTTTCACACTAGCCAATTGTAGCACTCTGACTCTACTTGAACATTCTTAATTCCATCCCATGAAATCCAGAGATTTGCAGTTTTGTGTTGTGGTGGTGGGCCTTTAATTTGCTTCCAGTTTATGGTGACCATAATACAGACCAATTATTTATTGGCAACATTTATCCAGAGCAGATTTGTCTTTGCCTTCCTCTGAGGTTGAAGAAGTGTGACCTGCCCAAGGTCATCCAGTAGGTTTGCATAGCTAAGCAGAGATTCAAACTATAGTCTCCAGGCTCATAGTTTCGTACTCAAACCCCTACACCATGCTGGCTCTCATTTTTTGTTATGGTCATTACAATAGAGTATAGCACTGTAATTGTATAGCATGAATGGACCCCGGTAATGTTTTAATTATGCACAAAGCCAAGATGTTCAGCTGATTTATTCAAAATCAGTACAAATTCCTGAGCCCAGGAGATGCTCAGCAGCACAATGTTCTTTCATTTTAAGTGTTTGAGGGGGGTTTTTTTGCATTTAGTTGTAGAACAGTGATTCTCAAACTTTGGTCCCCCAGGTGTTTGGAACTTCAGCTCCCACTATTCCTAACCATCGGCCCAGCTGGTTGGAGCTTCTGGGAGCTGAAGTTCAAAACAACTGGAGGACCAAAGTCTGGAATTCACTGCTGTAGATGGTGTAACCTGGGCTTCTAGAGAAACATAATTCCATCTGATGAGTATGAAATTTATCCATCACTGGCTGTTCAGTTTTATGCCAGAAACAGCCTTAGATGAAAGTGAAAGTAAATAAAAAGGCTTTACTTCAGCCAAAATAAAGATAATGCAATAAGTCAAACAGAAAATATAATCTCGATGATAATGCATGGTCTTCATGCAAACATAAAACAGAAGTCTTCAAATCATTCTGAAATTAAAGTCTTTGATATCATGCTTACAAGTTGCAAAAATAAACGTCAATAGCCAAGAGCTTTTAGCAAGATCTGACACTGGAATGGAAACACGGTGTTTAGAACAGGAACTCCCCTGAAGTAGGTCAGTTGCAGCCAGCACTGGGCCCCTGACTTTGCTGCTAATTTATAGCCCTGAGCTTCCCAACACAGCTGTCTAGAGCATGGACTGATTGATCAGCATTTTCTCTGCTAGCCTAGCTGATCTCCTTCTGACTTCTTTCTCCGTTCAACATTCCTGAAATGTAGGGATTTGTGATATGCCTGCCCCCTATTCTTCTTCTTCCTCCTCACCAGATAGCCCAAATTCCCAAATGCTGCTTCTCCATCCACCTGTACTCCTTCTCCCTTAGAATCAGAAGAGCAGTTCACAACATTGGCCTAGATGGCAGCTTTCAGCTCCAGAGATCTCTGCCAGAATTTCAGTCAACAGTAGCTGTTGGCTTCCATGGGGTAGTGAATACACTCTGGATTTTTCACCAAATCTTAAAGGATCTATTTTGGATATATGATTCAGCACCTTAGACAAGTACTTTAAAATGTATACTAAAACCTGGAGTGGATTCATTGCACTACTGATATGGAAGCTGGCAATAGAACTAAAAGTCAATTCCCTTCCTCTGATTTCCCCCTTGACTACAAAAGTACTGCTACACAATATTATCCTAGTGATAGACCACTATTCCACTGGGGTGCCTTCCATTCATCTGATGGAGTGATTTTCAGTTTCTAGCTATGCAGATGGTGAAATAACATGCTCTGGAGACCATGGTTTCCAGATTATCATGGCATTGAACAAACTCACAGTTTGGTCTGTTTACTCAACTCAGGGTCAGGTAATGGAATAGATATGGAAGCAGGAGAACCAGCAGACCATGACTGGAATGAGACCATATAGATGTACATATGGATACTTGTAAATCAAGTATATTTGCTTGGCATTATTTTGTAGGGAAAATACTTGCAAAATGCTATATTTCATCTGGCCAACATGTCTAACTGCACTGTTGGAAAACATTCATTTTCCAGAACTGAAATAGCCCTTTGAGTATTTTCTGCCTCAGAACAATATTTGTCCATTTTAGTTTTCTGCTGAGTTATATTAACGGTTTTATCTAACCCACAGGACCAGTGGCAGAGCAGGTTTAACGTACACTTTAGATTCTTATTATTCTTTGGAGACAAGCAACTTTGTCAAATGTGAATTTTACAAGCTACCATAATACAACTCATTTATAAACTGTACTCAGTTGGAATTTCTCCCAGCTCATGTTGAGTAGTAACTACCCAGCTTGCCTCATGTGCATTAATTGCTAGGTTTAAGGTTATGTATGGCTGAACAGGACTTCAGTTACCATAGATTTGTTCCTTGGAGGCTTTGAGAGTTTTACTCTTTAAAGTTTTCAAACCTCGACGTATACGACCATGTTGATAATGAATTGGCGTGACACATTTTTATTTTCCCTTAAGATGTTCCTCATCTTTAACACTTCTATAGCAAACAGTATGAGGAATTACTATGGAATTTAATTGGTGCAAACTACAGGGTGGGGGTAACATTTGTAGACAAATAAATGGAGCAAATCAGGCATAGAAGCCTATCTGAGGCTGTCGCTCTTTGGCCATATCATGAGAAGATATGACTCACTAGGAAAACAATAATGCTTGATAAGGTAGAAAAACAGTAGGAAAAGAGGACAATTGCATTCCAGATGGATAGGCTGAATCAAGGAAGCAATGGTCCTAAGTCTGCAAGACCTGGGCAATGCTGTTGAGGATAGGATGAATTAGAGGGCTTTCATTCATGGAGCTGTCATTAGTGAAAGGTGACTTGAAGGCAGTTGACAGGCGCATCAACAAAATATCTGAAATGTAAACTAAATCTGGAGTCCCTTAGCATACACACACTGAAATCTTCCCTCCAAACAGAATGCCATTTGAAGTCACTTGAAATTGCTGGCAAGCTCTATTGCATTTTATTTCCAAAGAAACCCTGGTAGCTCACCGCTCAACTTTGTTTCACAGGTTTCCATGGAAATAAACTTTACTGGACCTTATCCATCCATTACATCAATGCGGGAAAAGCTGGTCTCTTGCTAATAGAATCAGACAAAGCATTCTTTAATATCTAGGCTGTTGCGGGCAAGATGAAACAATGGGACAGGGGGGGGTCAAGATTATTGCAACAAAGAAAAATCTACATATAAACACTGAGTATATAGTACAAACACTTTCAGTAAGATCTAAAAGAAACAGTGTCTCACATACACACACACACTCTCTTTGCAAAGTGGTTGTTCTGTGTCTGAATGTACTCAGGGAAAAACAGGGAAACAACAGATTAGTAGGTGGTTTTTATATACTGAGGAAGCAGATATTCAAGAAAAATGACTTCTTAAAAACATTCTTTTTTTTTCTTTGAAAAACATCTCAGCAAAGTCTATGTAATGTGCATGTGTGCCTTTTATATGCACACAGCAGCCATAGTGTTAGGTGGGATGAGGTATGCAAATCAAGAGCTGCCAAGGATGAATAGGTAACCTACAGATCTGTATATTGAAGTGTTGTAGGGCTCACAGGGTTAAGGTGTTGAACATTTTGATTATCAGGGATGATTATGTTATCTGATGCCGCCACTTCCACCTCATGTCTTCCCTGCTCTCTCTGAGCTAACTTACACAGTTACCGATAAATAGGTTAAGAAGTCAGCAACAATTTGTTGTTTTGAGCTATGACTGCCACGAATGAAAAATAAGGGTTTGTGTGAGTATGAACGAGAGAACACAGGAGCTGTATGTTCAGATTTATCAATCTCTACATGTAAGAGATTGGGGTTGGGACGATGCCAGACTTGACCTATAATAAGGCCAGCATCCAAGAACCACCACTTCCAGATGAATCATTTACTAGCATGCAGCCCCTAATCCACTGTGTTTCATTATATGAAACTCTCAGGAATCCAAGAGTTGCTCACTCATGATTTAGATCTGAATATGTAGAAATCAAACTTGGCTTGGTTATGAAGTCTTTCTGGTCCTTCCAGCTTCTTCTGGGAAGGTAATATCACATTGCAGTAGCATGTGATTCTAATGCATATAGGGAAGTTTGAGAGATTATGTGAATGCATCAGCATACTGATCTTAACTCAGAAGACAGCATTCCTAAATCATCAAGCTTTGTTTATTTTGGGAACACAAAGATGTGCTGATCAGGCAACAGGATATACATTGTGGAACAGGACGCTCCACAGCTGCACTTGTTCCTGCTTTGGGAGACAGTTGTGTGACTTATCAGTATTGTTAACTGCTGATATGTAGTTCAGCACCTTGGTTAGCTCCCTTTCTCCAGCTTCCTGGATAAACAGAATTTTTGAAGAACTTACCCCATGCTTTATGTGGCAATGTCTGTTCCTCATATCTTGGCTCTGAGTGCACTGAATTCAAGAAGAGCATCGGTAGTGAAGCAGGAGTGACCTACATCACAGCTGTACTGAGGCTGAATGGATGATAAACCAGGGAGAACAATCAATTGTAGGAAGTGGACCAGGAATGGAAATTAGAGAGACAGACATCTTTCCTACAGAGGGTCCTGAAGTGTAATAAGATAGAAGAAAGCTATTTTTCCCACAGTCTATGTGTAATACTAAAACAATATTCATATCAGTTGACTAGGAACTAATCTGACATATAGTTTTCATGGTTTATTTTAATTGTGTCAGAAGCGACTTGAGAACATACTGCAAATCACTTCTGGTGTGAGTGAATTGGCTGTCTACAAAGACGCTCTCCAGGGGACACACAGGTGTGTTACCATCCTGCTTGGAGGCTTCTCTCATGTCCCCACAAGCTAGAGCTGACAGACAAGAGCTCACCCCATCTCGCGGATTCAAACCAGCAACCTTCAAGTCCGCAACTCAAACTTTAGGTCAGCAGTCATGCCATCACAAGGGTTTAACCCATTGCACCACCATAGGTCACAGTTTTCATGGGTTCAGTGATCCAATTAAAAATTCACATTAAGCTCAGTAATAAAAATAATGCCTCCAACACAGATTCTGAACTGATGTCTGAATTCTTAATTTCTTGTTTCTAGTTCCATGCTGCTTATTTGCAGTCATTTAGACACACAACATAAGGTATTGAAATAGGGCTGAGGAGACCTTAGATTTGTGTGACAACACTAATAAAAACATATTCTGTTAAAAATGACCTATATTGATCTATAAATTCCCCTTTCACCATTAGATTTTGGGGTTTTTTTCTAGTCGGGCTTTTGGTTATATTAGAAAGCCTGTTAATACAGTAGAGTTGGCTGGGCCATACTTTCAGTGAGGGAGTGATCTACCTCCATTCTGACTGTTATGTTTTAAATTATTTTACACTATTTTATTTTAGTGCTATTTTTAATATGCTCCTTTCTTCAACAGTTTTACTATTTAATTGACAATGTGATCCACATTAGACCCCATATTAGGAAAAAGGCATGATAGTGAGATATTAGTAAAAGAAAATAAATTCTACACTAAAAGGCATGAAATGATACTTAAATTTTCCCTGCGGAGCATATGGGGCATTTTGCCATATTTTAGCAATTTATGGACCATTTTAAGGCACTTTTTTTTTTGCAAATTCAAATCACATACATACCTAACACACAAACACACTGTCCTCTCTTTTTAACAGATGAAATGGTAAATGGATTGCAAATAAAACAAAGGCTGAACATTAATGAACAAAGATAATATTACATTCCACTTTGAAGCAAGCACACCTGGTAAAAGGGAAAAAAAACCCCAAGCTTATCTGTTAAGTTAAATAGTAACAGCAGTAGAAGCTCATGAGATCACATTAAGCCAAATGGATCTTTCCAAGGAGATAAATGGTCTAATGAGAGGCTTAGGAAAAGATGTAAACATGATGAATAATATATATTATAATGGAATACCAAACAGAAAAGAAGGCACTAGTTTAATCAGGCCTCGAGAGAACTCAGCCAGATGGGTCCATTTCTGTAGGACTCTGTTTCACGGACCACCACAAAGAGCTTTGGCAATTGGACAATTTATGATTGCAATTTGGAAGAGGAGGAAAAAGAAGAGAAGTACAACTGGATGCCATATGTCAGTTTGCCAGCATTGTAGCAGACAGTGCCATGTAATTTCCATATATGCAGTATCCAGGACAAAATGTTTTTTCAATTTTATTTAGTAAAGTATTTCTGTCCTACTCACAATCATGCAACATCAAAATAGCATACAATCTATACAATATTAAATGTTTAGGTAACTCCAGGTATGGGATAGCTTGTGTAGGATTCAGGCATATTTAATAAAACACCAGATCAAAAGGGCTAAAAGGGCTAAAAGAACTGAAACCCTGTACATGTATGCTTTAAATAGAAATTAGTTCATTCTTTATGGAATAACTCCTTAAAATGTATTTCATTTATTATCTGATGAGTAATGGCAATGTTCTTTATACATTTTTGTGTTCATGTGTACATAAATGAGCACCCACATATGATGAACAAACACATACATATATATACAAATAGACACAAACTCTGCACATTTTGAAAAGATAAGGACCTCAGCCTTAGACCATTAACAAATTTGCATCAAATTATGTGCAGATTAGGAAAGGACAAGTGTTTTGTCTGTTATGAGGTCTCGCATTTATCTCCTCCACACAAAGAAACAACTTCAAGGACACAACGCGCATCTCTTTCTATTGGCAATTCATTGTGTTGAGGTTTCATTATCCCTAAAGAAGATTAGAGGAAACAATAAGATGGGGAAAATAAGAAGAAAAAACAGCAAATGATGCAACTCGAAAAAGAAGCAAGCAGGCAATACAGCCAAGAGATCAAGATAATATAAAATATATAGCCTATTTCTGTCAAATTAATTTATTCCACAAAACACATTTGAACCCAGAAGCTATCTGAATCAAAGTAGAGCTTTCTTTCCTAAGACGGCACCTACCGCTAACTCCCAAAATTTGAAATTAAATCCTATTTTGGCATTGTAGTCCATAGCCATAGGCAGAGGCATTAACCTTATGTCATGTTAGATGCACTTCTATAAAATGTGTCACTGCATGGTTTGGTCAGGCATAAGAGCAATGAGGGAAGAGGAAAATGGGATTTCAGAAGTGAGCAAGATCTTTGGGGGGAAAAAACCCTGTCACTATGGCTCTCAGATTAATTCAGAAAATGTTCAGAGCAGTATAATCTTGCGCAGAAAGGTTTGACCAGGAAAAATAAAAGACTGCACCAAGAGAATTGGGCACACAAAACCACCCAGAGCTTCAGATAGCTCTTGTTTGCTCCGTTTATCACAATGATAAACAGATGGGTGAAGAACACAGTCTGTCCTATATTGCCATGGTTCTTTTGCATCTTCTTTTGCTTTCTAAACGAAGAATGAGAGCTATGCAGACCTTGGGTGGTCTTCCAAAATTTCTCACCTTGGCTAAGCAGTTCAATAACATCTGGAGAACTGCACTTTAAAGTCTGGAAAGACTTTGGCCCTCCTGATATTTAGAACTACAATCCCTTTCCATTAGCCAAATTGATTAAAGTTGGCTGCTGAATGGCCAATGGGTCTCCACTCCTATTTTTAAACTTGGTTGGTGGGAAGAAGATAAAAGAGGCTATTTGGACCCAACCAGATATGACAATAATCGCAAGAATCCAAATAATAAACATGTTTTAGTTAAAGTAGATAACTCTCAGGGGGTGTAGAAGAGGCCAGCAATAAAACTGTGGGTATGGAAAGCTTAACTCTTCAACTCCCTGTCATGATACTGATGGAAATCATGTCTATGTACAGAGGATCATCAGGTGACCCAAGGACCATCCATCCCCACTATGCCTTGCAGTAATACACAAATCACTCCCAACAGGTGATGATGATGATGATGATGATGATGATGATGATGTTTATTTATACCCTGCATTTTCCCGAATGTATCTCCCTCTATGAACTACCTCGGAGGCCCTGCTCTCAGTCCCACTTCCTTCACAAGTGTGGTTGGTGGGGACGAGAAACAAGGCCTTCTGAATGGTGGCCCCTTGGCTGTGGAACTCCCTCACCAGTGAAATCAGATCAGCCTCCTTCCTCCTGACCTTCAGAAAGAAACTAAAAACATGGATGTGGGACCCAGCTTTTGTACAGTATCTTTTCAGTGCAATAAGTGAATACAGAATAGTGCAATGATGACTGGAACGGCCTCAGACTTTGATTTTGGATTATGTGGTTTTTAATAATCGGTTTTGAATTGAGTTTAAATGTTTTTAACTTTTTGGTTTTAATATATATGTTTACTTCATTTGTATGCAAGTTTGTGCGGCATCAAATGGTTGCCTACTGTAAGACGCTCTGAGTCCCCTTCGGGGTGGGAAGGGCGGGGTATAATATAGTAAATAAATAAATAAACAAATGATATCCACAAGGAGACTTAAAACAGCTTATAATAAAAGCATTTCAAAACAATTTAAAACCTAAAAATATACAAACATTACAACAGAATTAAATATAAATGGTATTTAAAAATTCACAGTTAAAATCCATAAAATCATATTCAAAACTAGAAACCACAGTACCCCGTGACTTGATCTTTAAAATGTTCTTATTTAAAAGCCTGCCTGAATAAAAAGGTTTTAGCCTGCCGCCAAAAGGAGAGTAGGGATTGGGCCATTCTGGCTTCCCTGGCAAGAAGGGAGCTCCAGAGTAGAGAGACATTTGCCACCAAGAAGGAAGGCCCGTTTTCTCGATCCCACCAACCAGCTTGAGATGGAGGTGGGACTGAGAGAAGGGCCTCTCAAATCTCAAGTCCTGGGCAGATTCATACAAGGGAATGTGGTCAGCCAATAGCCTGGACCTGAATCGTCTAGAGCGTTAAAGGTCATAATCAGAACTTTGAATTCTGCCTGGAAACAGTCTGGCAATGAGTGAAGCTGTTGCAACAGGTGGGTTGTCCACTCCCTGTAGCCAGCCCCAGTGAGCAACCTGGCTGCAGCTCTTTGGACCAGCTGAGGTTTCTGAGCGCTCTTCGGAGACAGTCCCACGTAGAGCACGTTACAGTAATCCAGACAGGATGAAACTAAGGCTGGTGGTCATCAGGTGGTCATCCAGCCTTTGTTTAACCCCCCCCCCCCCCAGTGAAGGAGACTCCACTTACATTCCAAGCCAGCATATTCCACTATCGAGACATTCTTGCCGTCATGATGTTCTTGCTGATATTCTCGTAGACTCTCTTTGCCTGCCGTTTGAATCCATCGCTCAATGTCCTAGTCTCTACAGCACTGGAAAACAAGCCTGCTCCATCTCTAATACATCCTTTCAAACATTTAAATGAAATATCAATGGAAACAGTGATATGCTAATGGATGGAATGCAAATCAGCAGTAGGACGCACATGGCATCGTGAGATAACTAGCAGCCAACAATGTTATTATCTTACTGAACTTTCACTTTACCAAGTCCTTTATCTTCAGGTGCCTTTCAGCTAAACCAGGCATGGGCAAGCTTCTCCCCTCCAGGCATTTTGGACTTCAACTCCCAGAAATCCCAACCAGCTTACCAGCTGTTAGGAATTGTGGGAGTTGAAGTCCAAAGCACCTGGAGAGCCGCTGTTTGACACCACTCTTATAGATAAACAAAGGGAAAATCCAGAGATGGGTTGAATTTATTCTTTCATATAGATGGCACCATGGTACATATTTTGCTGAATGGCAATTATATACCTATCTATATGGCCCATCACTCAGCTCTTTCTCTCTTGAACATCTGCTAGATCAGCAGTTCTCAACCTTCCTAATGCCATGACCCCTTAATATACTTCCTCATGTTGTGGTGACTCCCAACCATAAAATTATTTTTGTTACTACAGTAGAGTCTCACTTATCCAACACTCGCTTATCCAACGTTCTGGATTATCCAATGCATTTTTGTAGTCAATGTTTTCAATACATCATGATATTTTGGTGCTAAATTCATAAATACAGTAATTACTACATAGCATTACTGCATATTGAACTACTTTTTCTGTCAAATTTGTTGTATAACATGATGTTTTGGTGCTTAATTTGTAAAATCATAACCTAATTTGATGTTTAATAGGCTTTTCCTTAATGCCTCCTTATTATCCAACACATTCACTTATCCAACATTCTGCCAGCCTGTTTATGTTGGATAAGTGAGACTCTACTGTACTTCATAACTGTAATTTTGCCACAGTTATGAATCATAATGTAAATATCTGATATGCAGGATGTATTTTCATTCACTGGACCAAATTTGGCACAAATACCCTATATGCCCAAATTTGAATATTGGTGGGGTTATTATTTGGGAGCTGTAGTTGCTGGGATTTATAGTTCACCTACAATCAAAGAGCATTCTGAACTCCACCAATGATGGAATTGAACCAAACTTGGCACACAGAGTTCCCTCAACCAACAGAAAATACTGGAAGGGTTTGGTGGGCATTGACCTTGAGTTTTGGAGTTGTAGTTCACCTACATCCAGAGAGCACTGTGGACTCAAACAATGATAGATCTGGACCAAACTTGGCACCAATACTAAATATGCCCAGATGTGGACACTGGTGGAGTTTGGGGAAAATAGACCTTGATTTTTGGGAGTTGTAGTGCTGGGATTTATACTTCACCTACAATCAAAGAGCCCATTGAACCAATGATAGAATTGGGCTAAACTTCCCCCACAGAATCCCCATGACCAACAGAAAATACTGGAGAGATTTGGGAGGAATTGAGAATGATTTAGGGGAGATGTGGTTCACCTACCTCTGGAGAGGACTGTGAATTAATATGTTTTCTCATGGTCTTTAGCGACCCCTCTGGCACTCCCTCGTGACCTCCCCCCAGGGGTCCTGACCCCCCAGGTTGAAAAATGCTGTGCTAGATAGACAGAACCTTACTGAGACAAGTAGTCCAATAAAACAGAGGTGACTCCAGGTATTTTGCTGCCGGCCCGAAGGACAAGATCGCATGTAGATATAGGAGCTCAGTGTCTTTGCAATGGATTCTTATGTGAGCAATAGCAAAGGCCCTGCAGGTTGGGGGATTTGGGGAAATGTAGTATCAGAAACAGCACCTCCAAACTCCACAAATGGCCTACCTCTGAGAGCGGTTGTGAAGATTAATTAGATATGGATTATAAAAGCCCTTGCATGGTGGAAGTTATTTTCAAAAGATAAATAGCTGCACTTAATCTTAGTAAGGGTAAACTTTGTGGGGATTTATTGCATGCAGACGAGAGAGGGAAGGTGGGAGGGAGAATACTGCGACTATTCGATATCTTATTTTTCTCAAAGAAAGAATATAGCATGAAAAGAATTAGATTTGGTTTTCCAGCTTCCTCTAGGCTTTCTCAGCACCCACTCCTCACAATATCTCCATATGTTTTCATTTTTATGTTAATTTTCTTTTCATTCATTTTGGAGCCCCAAGCTGTGCACATTCTTCAAGGAAATTCTGGTACTCAGACGCCAGGAGCTTTTGAGCCAAGAATGCTATTAAAATGCAAGGGGTTTTTTGGTAGACGGGGAATAAGGTTTTTTCTGCTGTTGTTGTTTTTTGCTGCCTTTGCCCCAGGTGCTACGATATGGATTTTCAAAAACTCAGCTGGAATAGCTCAGCTGTAAGATCAGAGGCTATAAATCTGGAGTCTTTGATCCTCGATTACTTCTTAAATATACTTGCGAAACCATGCATTCATTTATAACCCAAAGAAGAGCATGCGCGAAGAAAAACGGCTGTACACAGTTCAGTAGCAGGCATTTTGCCAGCTCAGGAGGGAGAAAAATGAGGAGAGAAAAAAAGAGCACGTTCATATCTTCACAAGCTAGTTCTCCCTCCTTAGGATCAGCAGTGTTTTGGATTTCAATTTTTTTTATTTTGTAATAACCGTATTTGCATATATGTACATAATCTTGGAGATTGGGCACAAATTAAAATATGAAATTCTTTCATGTTTCATTTAATAATAATAATAATAATAATAATAATAATAATAATAATAATAATAACAACAACAACAACAACAACAACAACAACAACTACTTTATTTTTGTACCCCGCCTCCATCTCTCCAAAGGGACGCGGGGCAGCTAACATGGGGCCAAGCCCAGGCAATCACAATAAAACAAAATAAAATACATATAAGACATGCGTCATCATCAGGTAAAAATGCTTACACAGTAACATAGTAAAACAGTAAAATAGTAACGATAACATAATAAAACATAGTATAAAAACAATACAGGAATTTCCACCTTAACATATAACCTGAAAATCATTTTGTACAATATTTTATTAATTTGGTGGATGAAACAAACGTTGGTTCACACTGAACTATTTCAGCCACCCAGGGGATGGTTTTGGAGTATTTTGGATTCCATAATTCAAAATAAGGAATGCTCAACCTGTATTTGCACTTTTCTTCCCAGTCTCAAAATCTTTGAAAACTAAAGTTTTGAAGGCTATTCAGAATTGAGGACTAATGTACATAATATATATGTGGTAGTTTTACTTAGAAAACAACATTTTCAGTGCAGGAAACCTTTACTTCATGGTAAAATAACATTTCTATATTCTTTTCCTCACAAAGGAAATTTGATTTTTGCACAGAAGGTGCAAAATTCTACAAGAGACACCTGAACAGCTATTGTAACTATGCATGATTACCCTAAATTGTTAGGACATCTTAGGAAAGATTTGGGTAGATGACCCAAATGCCCTGGATAACAAGTAATTTTATGGCTACAGAATCCTAATTTTATAAATAATTATTGTAGAATCAAAGAAATATAACACACACACACACATATATATATATATATATATATATATATATATATATATATATATATATCTGTTATATTTCTTTGGTTTACTTGCGAAACCATGCATTCATTTATAACCCAAAGAAGAGCATGCGCGAAGAAAAACGTATTTCTTTGATTTTAAGATGCATACTTTTCTCACCCCGGTTGGGGACTCAAAGCGGTTTGCAAACATGTAACAAAATTCAATGCCTACACAACAGTAATAAAATACAACTATCAATTGAATCATATCTCTAAAATGAGGATGTGTTTTAGAATTATATGCACTTGTTATATATAAATAAAGCTTTTTGTATTGGTAGTACTGAAATTAGCATGTGTCTCACAATCAGTGGTGTCTAAGAATCGAAGAAATGCAGAATATACGCAGACACCCCACGCAGACACACCAATGGGTATGTGTATAGGGCATTCCCAAAATATGTACACACTTTTAAACAACTAATAATAGCTATTGTGATTATTTGAAGGCTAGGTAAATATTGAAGAATAAACATTGTAATAATGGTTTAATCAGAGTTAGAAATTCCATCTTAAAGTTCAGTTCTATGTAAGGTGTCCAAATTGTCGTCCCTGTGCAGCAATTCATGGCTTGCATTGTCAAAGCACAAAGTTGCAAACCTCAATTAAAATTTTTCTTGTAATGTTACAACCTTTTAAAACTACGACTACCATGATTCCATAGTATTGAGTCATAGTGGTTAAAGTAATGTTAAATTGCATTAATGCTATAGTGTAGATAGATGCACCTTATGTGACTGGAGGATTGTTGCTTTGGAAAGCAACAGCAAGAACTGTTTAGTATATATGAATAAGGAAGGAAATAGATAGATGGATGGATGGATGGATGGATGGATGGATGGATTGATATACAGACAGACAAAGAGATTCAGAAGCTTCTAACTATGTCTGAGGGGCAAAGAATGGGATCAACATCATGTGGGAAGTGGCTTAAAACCTTTCATTTTCTTTCTTTGTTTACAGCCAAGGGTCTCTGAACACTCCCCCTCCCATTCGAATCTGTACATTTTAGAAATATGAACAATTTCTCCATTACATAAAAATGCCAGAATATATGTTCTACCATATTGGGACACCACAGGGTGTAATTTAAAATGTAATTAACTCTCTCTGCCTATTAAACATGCTGCCAAATAAACAGCAAGCACCTTGCCTTTTCCCCATCTCCACCCTGCCCAAGGACCATATGTTATTAACACAAAATTATTTCCTAATTTTGTGTTTACCAGGGTTACAACAGAATTGCTTTGCCTTACATTAAGATTTAATTACACTTGCCTTGATTCCAAACCTATTCTAGATAGGAAAGAGTGTATTTGCTATGTCACAGCATAGTTTGTACAACAGCTAAAGACAGGATCCCAGGTGAAGATTTACATTCCACAGTCATTTTTTGAAAAGGTGGATGCTTTTAGATAGCAAAGGGCTCTGCCAGCTCCCATCTGCTAGGGTAGAAGGTGGAGCTTTTTGTCAATCTGTTCAGTGCAATTCCACAGCATGAATGTAACTAGTTACAAATAACTTGTTACTTATGATCAATTTCTTACTGTAACAACTAAAAAATAATTAAAGTGTAGAACTAATCCACTTTAAATGCCATGGCTCAATGCTATGGAATCATGGGTTTTACAAGGTCTTTAGCCTTGTCTGCCAGAGGGCTGGTGCCTCATCAAACTAGAACTTCCAGGATTCCATAGCATTGGGCCATGCCAGTTAAACTGGTATCAAATGACATTAATTCTACAATTTAGATGCACCTTCTGTTTTTTCTCTCCAGGATAAAGAAACCCAACTCTCTAAGTCAGGGGTCCTCAAACTTTTAAAGCAGCGGGCCGGTCCACAATCCTTCAGACTGTTGAGGGGCCGAATTATAATTTGAAAAAAAAATGAACAAATTTCTATGCACACTGCACATGTCTTATTTGTAGTGCAAAAAACAACAACAATGGAAGAACAATACAATATTTGAATATAAGAACAATTTTAACCAACATAAATCTATCAGGATTTCAATGGAAAGTGTGGACCTGCTTCTGGCCAATGAGATATTCAAGTTAATTAGGATTGTTGTTGTTGTTGTTGTTGTTGTTGTTGTTGTTGTTGTTGTGTGCCTTCAAATCATGTCAGACTTTGGGCGAGCCTGAGTCTAAAATTATTCATTTATTTATTTACTATTACTACATTTATTTACTACATTTATATCCCACCCTTCTCACCCCAAAGGGGACTCAGAGCAGCTGTATGTACAAACAATATATTATATTATTAGCATAGCACAATATTAGCATTATATATTGCTATATATTGAACTATACCACTGTACTGTAATATTATATATAATATATAACAAATAATTTAATATTATTATATGGTATTATTATTAGTATTATATTGTATAACATATTTTATCTATATTATATGTATATATAATATATTATTAAAACTGATATAAAAATATTATATTATAAAACGGAGGGCGGGGGCCAGGTAAATGACCTTGGAGGGCCGCATCCGGCCCCCGGGCCTTAGTTTGGGGACCCCTGCTCTAAGTGGTTCCACATAAAGCTCCAAAGGGCTGACCTTTGATCCATCTTAAACAGTGGTGTTCAGAACTAGACACAGTATTCCAGGTGAAGTCTGACCAAAGCAGAATATAATTTGTTGCTTAATAAGGAATATCATCGCCCTGTGTGGTCTTATTGAAAGTTTTAGGTGTATTATCTCTGTAGATTTTTTTTTCTGCGTCAGGAGCAACTTGAGAAACTGCAAGTCGGTTCTGGTGTGAGAGAATTGGCAGTCCACAAGGATGTTGCCTGGCAACACCTGGATATTTAATGTTTTACCATCCTGTAGGAGCTTTCTCTCATGTCGCCACATGAGAGCTGACAGAGGGGAGCTCACCCCGCTCTCCCCGGATTCGAACCACTGACCTGTCAGTCAGCAGTCCTGCCAGCACAAGAGTTTAACTCATTGTGCCACCAGAGGCTCCATGTCTGTAGATAATATTAAATACTGAGAGAAATGTACTAAGTGATATAATTTGCCATGAATAATTGAGATTAACTTTCAGTGAAGAATTGGAAAAGAAGATATGAAGACCAAGAGACAAAGTGAAAAGATACAAGAGGATACAATTAATAGACAGAAATCTAAAATTGATAGATTCTTAAATGTTTTATGAAATGTGTGTTAAAGGATTGAAGAAGAAAACATAATTGTAGTAATAATAATTTTGTAAAGAACTCCCTATACCCCAGTAACTCGTATCTTCTTGGTTATTTCTTTGCAACATGTCAGATATCTGTAAAGATGCAATTAACCAATAACAAATCTATGTACTATCCCCAAATTACATTTTCCTTTCCCGTCCTGTATTTTCCCTACCCCCACTTTTGAGTATGAATTTTATTTTTACTTTTTATTTGAAAAATGTTTAATTAAATTATTTGTATAATGTATTTGTATAGCTGCAGGTTCCTCACTTAGTTCAATGTCTGCCCTGTGCTCCCTTGTAAGTATTGAAGCAACCAGGAAATTGTGATGACTCATGGGCCATGTAGTCCCGCTCCTAGTACTATTGTGGCAGACGAAGAGGAAAACTTGGGTTTCCCACCGTTTCAGCCAGAATTTGAGCCCTTGCACCTGCAGGATGTTTGCCCTCCAGAAGTCAGCCAAACAAGCCTTGGGCAGAAATCTCCCCCGTTCTCTCGCCGGGATAATTATAATTATAATTAGCTGATTAAGCCTGTTTCCCTTGGGAAATCTTAAGGAGTCATGCATCTGGACACAGTATGGGTTTCACTTCTTGTTCCCCAGGGAAAGTGTTCCTTGGCGGGAAAACAAGATCCTATATAGCTGTTTGACCGCAGGGAGATCCTTGCGGAGTCAATTCCTCAGCTTCGGGAGTGAGATCGTGTGTGGACTACGCTACTCCTGTTCCTTGTTTCCAGGACCTTGCCACGGACCTTGTTCTAATTCCAAGCCTGCCTTGTTCCCCGGACCTCGCCTCGGACCTCGTTCTCGCTTCTTGCTTCTTGTTGCCACGTATCAAGTCTTGTTTGCCAAGTATCTAGTTTGATTCCCAGCCTTGTTGTCAAGCTCCATTGGACTAAAGGACCCTGTCATTTCCCCACACTTTGCTCGGCAAAGTGTGTGTTTCGGTTATTGGATTACAACTTTGGACTCTAATATCTCATATTGGACATTGATTTCCTGGACTATATTTGACCTTTCCTGAAAGGTCTACTTCTGAACTATATTCTTCACTTGTTTTTATTGACTTTATATATTCCTTTAATAAAGATATTAGATAGATTCTGGTCTCTGTGCATGGTTATTGGTGCTCTGCAGCCTCGGTCCTGACAGAAATGGACCGAAGAGTGTTTTTTGTCCCACAAGACATGGCTTGCAGCATTCATTTTGTCATATGTCAGAAGTAAATATTTCATACATTTGGAAAAGTGGGAAGCATTCGATTTTATAAATGTTGGTTATAACAGGCACAAGTCTGGTTCAAGACATTTTGTTGTCTGCAAGTAGGAGCAAGATGGCAGTTCTCTCTCCTTCAGCTCCATTTCAAATGTACATTATCAGGAGCCACTGAGCTAGAATGAAGCTCCTCCTTATGGTAAACCATAGAATCACAGACAGCAGCTTTTCCTTGAAAAATCTTCTGGACTAACTGTGTCATCCCTTAACCTTTCTTTGGGCAGGAAAGATTATAAAGGGCCTTTCATTTCTGTTGAGTCTTACTTGAATCAAGTGAGGTTCCTGAGCTCTAGTGTCTTTGGTTATTTTTCAGTTCTGTGTTTTATAATAATAACACTTTATATATATTCTGTCCTTTTTTCGTGTCAGGAGCAACTGGAGTTGCTTCTGGAGTGAGACAATTGGCTATCTGCAAGGACGTTGCCCAGGGGATGCCCGGATGTTTTGATGTTTTTATCATCCTTGTGGGAGGCTTCTCTCATGCCCCCGCATGGAGCTGGAGCTGTTAGAGGGAGCTCATCCGCGCTCTCTCCGGGTGGGATTCGAACCTGGCAGCCTTCAGGTCAGCAACCCAACCTTCAAGTCACGAGGCTTTTATCCCCTAGGCCATCGGAGGCTCCATTACAGCATATAAACCAGGTATAGGGAAACCCAGGCACGGGGGCCAGAAACGATCCTTTGGGCTCTTTTCTCAGACCCTCCTCTCTTTCACCTTCCTATAAGCATGAGGACGTGGTGGTCCTCAGGCTGAGGGAAGTCACACACGGCTGCAGAACCAGCCCCAGTCAGAGTCTCTTCCTGGCCTGCACCTTGGCGGCCACCTCCACGGGACTTAGCTATTCCTCACCGGCACATGTGGAACCAGCACATTCCCTTTCTTCTAGGCCTCCACCTCTGGCAATGAGGATGGTGGCTCCTCTTCCTCCTTCTCTGCAGCCACCACCTTCCTCAAGAGCAAATTCCCCCTTGGAAAGAAGAAGGAGCAGGAGGGAAGGAAAGGAGAGCCCTAGGCAGGCTGCACGCCCAGGTGGTGGCGGTGGAGGAAGAGGAGGAGCTGCCCTCCTTGTCACCGGAGCAGAGACTCAGAAGAAGGGGAGTGTGCTGGCAAGGAGCAGATGAGTCCCGTGGCAGTGGAGGCCAAGGTGCAGGCCAGGAAGAGGTTCTGCCCAGGGCTGGTGCTGCTGAGCACAACTTCTTGGACGCTGCCATGGACCTGGCAAGCTGCTGTATGTGAAACCCTTTTCTCCTCCACCAACCTCCCTGGCCGGCCCACCCACCCCATTCTGGCCAACCATGTGGCCCCCAAGTTTAAAAGTTTTCCATGCCTGATATAAACAGACACAAACATTCATTGCCTTGTTACAATGACAAACAATGAGACGCAAAGGCGGCTTCTTTCATTTCCAGCTCTAGAAAAGGTGTTCATTTCTGGCTCTGGGGGAGGTACTCTTCTCCGTTTTCAAGCTGAGGAGCCTGCATTGTCCATAGACACCTCCTGGCTGTGTGGCTGGCAAGACTGCTTAGAGCATCTTTTTGCCTTTCTTGCCAAAACGGTACTTTTTAATCTACTTACATTTGCATGTTTTCAAACGGCTAGGTTGGCAGAAGCTAGGACTAACAGCAGGATCTCACCACGTCCCACGGATTCGAATTGCCAACCTTCAGGTCAGCAGTTCAGCAGCACAAGGGTTTAACCCACTGTGCCACCATGGCCCTAATTTTATCCTAATTTCTAGTTTGTTACCTTTTTTCCTGGATGTTGATTCCTGGATGAACTATGTCTATGGGATTCTAGGAGTTCCAAACCAAACAATGGAGCATTTCCCAAGCGAATGTAGAGGGAGGCAGCTTCATGAGAAGGAATTCATTAGTTTATAAACAATAATAAAAAAGGCTCTTTCCTCTGCTCTCACCAACCATGTGCCAATGATGCTGGTGGGACCCAGAAAAAGCTTGTTTCCTCTGTAGATCTCACAAAGCCTACTTCGTTCTTGTCACAATTACTTTCCATGTACTGTAATTGCCAATGTTCTCGACAGCTGTGATAAGGTAGTGCTGTTGCTTAGCGATGCAGTTTTCTCCTTTTATTCTTCCCATTCTGAAAGGTGTAAGAGAAATCTATGACTGTTCTTGGTGCTTCCTGGAGAGCAAGACACGTCAACTGGGTTGACTCTCAACCAAAAATGTCTGCCGAGCTACCTATCAAAGTGCCTGCCCCATTATTTCTTTTGCAGAGGAAGTATTTGTAAATTCTCATACCTGGAACAAGTAGCTGGCAATTTGGAAGCTCAAAAAATATTTCAGCAATAGTATTGAAATTTACATAAACTTTGCGAACAGCAATGAATTTTCATCACATCTCTACACTGATTACAAAGCTGCCTGAAGCACAGTGTAGATGTGCCTTTAACAAGAGCAAGAGCACCATCAAATTGTACCATGGGTCTGCTACATGTCTTTTCTGGCAAAGCTCTAGCAGGCAGTAATTCAGCAGGTAAGGTTTCACCACATGTTGATACAGTGATGTTGTATTGCCTGTTATTTTCCCTCCTGTTTTCCAGCTGTTAAATCCTGTTTTAAATCTACCAGGAAGGAATGGAGAGAGCTGTGTGTGCACAAAGAATAAAAGATAAAGGAAAGAAGTCTTTACTACTCAGTATGAAACAAAATGGCCTTTCAGGAATAGACCCCAAAGGGAGATTGGCAATGCAATTTGTAGTTAAGAGGGCGGCCAAAGGCATCCACAAGCCTTTGCTCTTTTAAAATGCTACTCCTGCGATGAAGCTAAGAATAGCAGTAAAAAGCTCGCAGTTGGCAGATTTGCTCATGGGCAAGGTACTGTCAAATATAATTACATTTGCTTTCTCTGCTGTAAGTTAGGTTTCCATCTAAGAGGAACATAATTCTTTGGCTTAAGATGTCCACAAACCAAACCAGTTGTACTGGTGGACCAAAAGCATACTATACACCATACAGCTAAGATGCTTGGATTACCATTCCCGGAATCCCCCAGCCAGTATGACCACTTGGCATGTCAACTGGGGATTCTGGGAGCTGTAGTCTTATGTGCTGCTACACTATGATCAAATTTGTAGGATCAAATTTGGAGATGCAGAATCATCTAGAGTTCCAGGGGTCATGGTGGCGCAATGGGTGAAACCCTTGTACTGCTGACCTGAAGGTTGGCAGTTCGAATCCACGGGACGGTGTGAGCTCCCACTGTGAAGCCTAGCTCGTGCCAACATAGCAGTTTTGAAAACATGCCAATGTGAGTAGATAAATAGGTACCGCTTTGGCAGGAAAAGGCAAAATGACGTTCCAAGCAATCTTGCTGGCCACATGACCAGGAGGTGACAACACAGCTTGAAAATGGAGAAGAGCACCTTCCCCAGAGCCAGAGATGAGCACCGCCTCCAGAAGCCAGAAATGAAAGGAGAAGCCTTTGCCTTTATCTGTGTTTGTGTGTCTCATTGTATGTGATTGTAAGGCATTGAATGTATGCCTGTGTCTGCTGTAAATGCTGTAATCCCCTAGAGCATAAGGGTGGAATATAAATAAAGTGTATTCTTATTGTATTACGTGTTATTATTCTAGATATTGTTGGACTACAGCTTCTGTTGAGTAATATCAAAAAGGATAAAGCATTTTAAAAGGTAATTCAGCAGCAACAGCAGCAATTTGAGCAAATCAGAAGCTTCTTGAGCTAGCAGTAGACCAAATGCGCACAAGCAATTACAGGATCAGAGTCAAGCTTTAAAAGTACCAAAGACCTTATTGAAAGAACTACATTTCTATATAGCAAAGTTAGACCCTGGCCATCTAACTATCTCTCTGTAGACATCTTGTGTCACTCCATACTCACAGGAGATGAGCAAAATGGAGGACTCAGAGGCTTGTCAAGTAGTCTGGGAATTTGAATAAAAAGAGGTATGTCCCTGAGAAGTACCATTGGATTATTTTGAAGGCTTGTGTTTGTTTATTGATCCACCCAGGAGAGAAGAGCAAGTGGAAAGGAATGTGGTGTGATGAGAGATAATGAGCTAAAATGGATTTTCATGTCCCTGCTCTGGTTAATACAATGGGTGTCAGTCACATAAACAAAAGGATGTTCAATGGGGACCCCAGGGAGAGGGGTCTGATTTGATAACAGAGATGAGGAAACATTTCCAGGAATAAAATGAGATCATATCAAGAAAAACAGTCCATCATATGTGTGTGTCTTCCCGGGGTACTGTGAAAGGATTATACTAACTAGTGTGTGGCCAATCTATTCCCTGGGGTCTGAGCTGTGTACAGTGCTTATTCAACATTCAGGGCCTTTCAATGAAACTAGGGGTAAAGTCAATGTGGGCTCCTTAATTCAGACTATTATGGTTTCATAGATTAGTCTATGGAGCCATAGACTAAGGGGTTCATTCTTCTACGGTCCAATTTTTCAATAACAGGTATGCTGCTTAGAAGTTTCACCCCAGAAACAACTAGACGCTCAGTATTTTTCATACTTAGGATTGCATTTAAATTTGAGCACTCCATTACAACCTCCATTACAACCTGCTGGAAGGTCAGAACCCTACTTCATCTAATTCAATACTGCCTGCCTTGATTGGAAGTACCATTTCTGGTTTTCAGAAAGGGGTATTTTTAAAGTAATATATAAGGCAAGGTTTCTCAACTGGGGCTCCCTGGAATCCTAGGGTGCCATGAGAGATCAAGCAGGGGTGATCAAACTCCAATACATATGGAATATGGATACCACCACTCAGGACCAGATCGGTTCTTCTTTATTAATTTGTAACTACAGTAGAGTCTCACTTATCCAACATAAACAGGCCGGCAGAACGTTGGATAAGCAAATATGTTGGATAATAAGGAGGGATTAAGGAAAAGCCTATTACACATCAAATTAGGTTATGATTTTACAAATTAAGCACCAAAACATCATGTTACACAATAAATTTGACAGAAAAAGTAGTTCAATACGCAGTAATGCTATGTAGTAATTACTGTATTTACGAATTTAGCATCGAAATATCACGATGTATTGAAAACATTGACTACAAAAATGCGTTGGATAATCCAGAACGTTGGATAAGCGAGTGTTGGATAAGTGAGACTCTACTGTAGCTCACCTAGGAGGCACTGTGTTGTATGTCGTGTGCCTTCAAGTCACCTTTCAACTGATGACAACTCTATGAATCTCATAGGGTTTTATTAAGGCAAAAAAAAAAAAACTCAGAAATGTTTTCCTCTGAAATATAGCCTACAGCAACCAGTTGTTGTTGTTGTTCTCCCATCCATGTATTAACCAGGTCAGACCCTGCTTAGCTTCCAAGATCAGAGGTGAATTGGTATCTTTTGGAGCCATATTTGTGAAGTCCAGAGGCCACATCTCTGTTTGAGTGTGATCTGAAACAGAATAGATAATAGAGGAAACATATAAGGCATTTCACAAAGTAAATGTACTGTAGTTAGAAAGAGAAAGATGCTTCTACCTTACGGGCTGTAAGTATTTCAGTCAAACCCACGAACACTCAATTCAGCTTTTATATTCAGCTTTATCCCGTACACATCTATTAATAGTTGTACTCAGATATTTTCACAATCCACCCACTATGACTGAAAAGAAGCAGCTACAAAACACCTTGGGCTTCCCTCCTTATTTAGCTAAAACTACAAAGGATTTTTTTCTCAAGTCAGTGATCTATCCAGTATAGTCTCCTGCTCACATTTTGGAAAAGCTACGTTTTTGGATTACAACTCTCCAAATCTCCCACCTACAAGCCGACAGCAATGAAAACATTTTTTTAGTTTTATTAAATCACTTCAGTTTTAAAATAATTTTAATTTCCACTTTTAAATTGTGCATTTTTAAATACTGTATGTTTATTTTCTAAAGAAATCCTCTTTTCTTTGAACATATTTTTACATTTTCTAAAATTCCCCTTTCAAGCAACACAATCTGGAACAATAGAAGACAAAAATCAACAACAACAGTGAAGATAGTCATAATGATCCAGGATAGTAACTGAACACATCAAGGGAACACAAAACAGAGAAAACGATCAGATGTTCCTTTTGATCAATATGTGTGAAAATATGACAGAAAATATCCTAGAATGTTTTGCTTAGAAGCCATAGTCCCATCCAGACATTCATGGTTTGAAAGAGCCAGCACTCATCAAAGACATTTCTCCATCTGTACACTGTTTACAGACCCAGTGTGATGCAGTGGCTTGATGTTTGGGCTACAACTCTAGAAAACAGGAATCAACACTCCAGTTGGTCATAGAAACCCACAATGTGACCTTGGAACATATAGACTGGAAATGACTTGAAAGCACACAATAATAACAACTCTATCTACAATAGTCAACATAACTGGCTGATTAATTCTACTTAAGTACTGGTGATGGGTTGACATTCTTCATAGCTCTTGACTACTTGGACTATACAACATCTGTACTTTGGAGAAGGAGATGGCAGACATGTTAACAAATCTCAAAATTACCGTATATACTCGAGTATAAGCCTACCCGAATATAAGCCGAGGCACCTAATTTTGCCACAAGAAAACTGGGAAATCATTGACTCAAGTATAAGCCGAGGGTGGGAAATTTCAGAAATAAAAATAGATACCAAAAAATTACATTAATTGAGGCATCAGGAGGTTAAATGTTTTTGAATATTTACATCAAGCTCTAATTTAAGATAAGACTGTCCAACTCTGATTAAATCATTATTCTCATCTTCTTCAGTGTAAATGTGCTTATGTATCCTTTTAATCATAATAGAGTAAAATAATACAGGTAATAATAATAATAATAATAATAATAATAATAAATAAATACAGGAAAATAATACAAGTAATAATAAATAGAGTAAAATAATAAATGCAATAATAATAATATCAGAGTGAAATAATAAATGTATTAATAATAATAATAATAATAATAATAATAAATGTAATAGTAGCAACAATAATAGAGTACAATAATAAATGTAATAATAATAGAGTAAAATAATAAATGTAATAATACCAATAATAATAGAGAAAAATAATAAATGTACCATATATTCTCGAGTATAAGCTAACCCAAATATAAGCCAACCAGGATCCTCACCCGAGTATAAGCCGAGGGGGGCTTTTTCAGTCTTAAAAAAAGGGCTAAAAACTAGGCTTATACTTAAGTATATACAGTAAGTCTCTTTCACACTGCACTGTTATAGCATTTTGATGCCACTTTAATTGCTATAGCTAATCCGCTGGAATCCCTTTACCATACTCTAAAGCTGAGAGTTTGTGTCACATGCTCTAGATCACACAATTGATTTCCATGACTGAGGGCTCAAGTTTCTGGGGGGAAGATGCCACCTAATTTATGGAGCAGCCTTGGACCACAAACATTCCCTCTCAGAGTTGGGAAGTCCACTTTTTTACAAACAAAAGACCCATTTCCCAGTGGTTTCTCTGATTCTGGCAATCCCCTTCTCAGATCCTACTATTTAAATGAAACCTGTGACCAGTTGCAACGTATTTTGTTTCAATAATGGCTAGAGCCTGTCCTGGGTGCAGGACTTATGGTGACCCCATGTAGTCCAGCATGCATCTACACTGCATAATTAATGCAGTTTGACACCCCTTGAACTGCCATGGCTCAAGGTGATGGAATCCTGGGATTTGAAGTTTAATGAGGCATCAACACTTTTTTTGGCAGAGAAGAGTAAAGACCTTGTAATAATACAGCTCTCAGAATGGGACCAGCAGTATTGCTTTGCTGCTCAAGACTTTTATAAAGACTTGTATAAAGACTGCTTCTTGCAATGGAATTTGAAACAAAAGCATTAACTTCACTTGATAGCGTTTTCAAAAATTACACTGAAAGCAGATCCATCTCAGATTGAGTCTTTTATGCATATACGTCTAAGGAATTCATCTAGTGATCCTCCTGCAGATGTTAGAATATACTATATGTTCACATCTGGTTTCCATGAACTCCATAGCAATCTTGAATTAATTATTGCTAATCCAATTTTATTGAGTATTCATTTTAATACTGTGAAAGACTGTCTGCAGGGGTGGGGGGTATCCTGTCTGCAAATATATAAGCAATGAGCAATACTGTACACATAACTGCAGTCCTAAACAAAGCTCAGCAAACTTACTTCTAAAAATTGTAATTCAAACTTTTTCAGCTCATGCTGTTGAGCTTTGGTCCAGAACAGCTTTACTCAGGAGGAAGCCTCATCAAATCCAGCAGTGTATACTTCCAGGAGCATCTTCCGAATTGATAAATAGGTCTTATGAATAAGAGTCATAAATCTTACAAATACAACAGAGCTTCCTATGAATATTTACCTTCCACGATTGAATTTGGCATTTAGACTACTGCAGCCATCCATTATGTTGGGTTCAGATAAATTTCATGCTGCCCAGGGTCAGATGTTACTTATGCAGGGCATTTTCGCTCAATGGGTTACATTCATGAAACAAGCTGTGTGGAGAAGATATACAGCTGAGTTGAGTTGTAGTGTGCTCCTGGGGCATGTGTAATTTATGAGATGCATATGCTAATGCAAACCTCTGAAGATACGGTCCATAGAGAGCCAGGATTATGCCTTTGTCATTACAAGGAAAACAACTATTCCGTATGGAAAACAGTCTAAAGTCCAGATATTGGATGTGTTTGTGAGATACAGATCTACCCCTTGATGGCAAAGAGGAATGGCCAGAGTAACTGGAAATAATTCCCTTGTTCATTGGAATCTGTCAGCACACTTTGGTTCTTAGGGGGAAATTTTGCTGGTCTACATCTTACTGACTTCAGCAATGTAGAGTACTTGGTATGTACAAAGGATTAAACTTACTCAGAGGTGGTACTCCAATTGAAGAATGATTTACAATGTTGGTAGGGAACCTTTGGATGTGAGAGTGATTTGAGTGTTGGATTATGTCTCTGGAGATCAGGGTTTGAATCCCCACTCAGCCACGAGGTTACCTTGGGCAAGTCACACTCTTCTTCGGATTAAGGCTCTTGCACAAGGTCTGATGGATGATTGGCACAAATACTCTGTGCTGCACTGTGTTAAATCTTTTATATATTGTATATTAGTATGTTATTTAACTATTTTAACTGTTTTAATTCTTATTTTATTGTATTATGATGTACTGGTAGTGATCCTGCCAGTGTGTAAAGCCACCCTGAGTCTCCTTGGGGAGAAGGGCGGGGTAGAAATATCGGAAATAAATAAATAATAAATTCTTGAATGGGGTTCAAGACAGTGTGTAATAGTTACAAACATGGAGCATCTTAACGCAAATGTTAAAACATAATGAAATTAACTTTGATGTAAAAGGCACATATTAAAAATATAAGTTAAAAACAGCAAGAAACTTAAAATATAATAAAATACAAACACTACAACCCACCCTACCACCCCCATTAAAATCTCTATCTTCTGCAAAATCTCCCCCCCCAAAAGCCCAAGTGCTTACTTAAATTAAAAAATCATTATTTATTATATCATGTTCTGCTTAGTATTGACCTGGATTAAAACAATATATGGTCACACCTATTATCTGTCATATACTTGTATTTGGACTTTGGCAGTAGTGGAGCTTAGGCAAATCCATATAGCTATATAGAGAGAAAACTGTGTTTGTGGACTTTAAACTCACTTGTTGACTTATGGTGACCCCATGGATTTCACATAGTTTTTTTTAAAGGCAAAGAATATTTAGAGGCTGATTCTTTCCTCTGCTACATAGCCTACAGCCCTCATTATTCCTTGACAGTTTCCCCTTAAGTAACCGATCCTGTTTAGCTTCCAAGATTAGATAGAATCTGGTGGCTTTAGGGTATTTAGGCCCTCAAAGCAAATTGTATTGAACCCAACACCTAAAAGATCTTTTGATATAAAGTAAGATATGAATATTATAATAAAATGGTAAAGAAAAATAAAATAGATATACAGTAATAATTGCATTGGTACATAGCAAATATTGAACCTAAGCCCTTACCACTTAATCAATACTGTCCAGGTTTAAGACAGACTCCATTTCCCTCCCTGTCTCTGTTGGTTTTGCTGTCTCATGAATAAGTTGTTTATAAGTTTCCTGAAACAGGGATCTGCCCTCTTTTGCTCTATGGAATGCAATGCATGGTGATGGTGGTATCTTCCTCTCCTCTTCCTCCTGATTATGATTTTAAGCTTGTTTCTGATATAGTCTAAGTACACACACCTATGTTCTAAAGCAGGAAGATTACATTTTAATCTCTAATGAGGCACCAAATTAAGGTTTAATGACCATGCACTGGACAAGTGCACCCATCATACTCAGTAGTGTTTATTTCTAGAGCCTGCGAACTTTCTTTTTTGGGGGGGAATGACATGACAACTCCTGCAACAGAATACTCCCCATCAGCACAACTAGGAGATTATGGGGGCTATAATCCAAAGAATAATTTTTGCAAGATCTGTTTGTTTTCTTCAGTGAAAACAGAAAGCAACAATCTATAAAGTCAGTATAGAAGCAGTACTTCTGTGAAACATATTTCATAATTTTAAAGAAACTAATGAGGAATGGCTTTAAGTAGACAGTTCTTTTTTCCACAGATACTATCAGAGACTGCCACTCCCCTGATACTTAAAAGCCTTCTTCTGATTTTATCAAATCTAAATTGTGATGGGAAAGATAATAAGCACATGCTTTTGCATGTGTCATCATAACGTGTTGTTATCTCTGGAGCAACTTAATTGTCGTAGGGGTTTTTTTGTGCCATTGCTTTTGGACAGAGGCAAGTATTGTTAAATCCTCAGTGAGTGAGTTAGATGCTGCATGACAGGCTAAGCTACTACTTTGCCTATTTCCCTGTTTTGCTGACTTAGGGCCAATTTCTTCTTCCTGCCAGCTTAATAAAATGGGAACAGGGATGCTGGCAGGCATACTTAGAAGATTCCTACAGAGAAAAGCAAGACTCTACTGTATGCTCCCAAGAATTGCGTGTTAGAGTAGCATGCTAAAGCTTTCTTTGCTCTAGGCCCTTTTTCGGGGAAGACCGCCACACGAAACCACATCCAGCTATTTAAAATAAGTGTATCTTTGGAAAATGTATGCAATTTATTTTAGGGAGTGCTTTTTTTGGGGGGGGGGGCTGTCTCTTTGGAGCTGTCCATTCCCATTTCCTCCTCAGTCAATAAACAAATAATTAAGATGGAGTTCTATGCTGTAGCTTGATTTAAATCTGGTTCCTGGCACATTTCACCCTGTTTCGCATGTGGCTTTCTTTAAAAGATGCACATAGAATATTAAGATAAGGAAAGATTATATCTTTTTTAAAGCATGTGAAAAAGCAGCTTATTAATTGCTGGCCCTACCATTAGGCAAAGTGAGATTATTGTCATAGGTGGCAAAGCCTGGAGGGTGATAAACATCTCTCTCTAATATTCCCTCTAAATTCTTTTCCCATTCCAGAGCTTGGAAATTTTGTTTGATTAATTGACAATTCCTGGAAATGCCCATTCACAAAAACTAGCCAGATTATTCTGAAAGGCATGATTCCAGTCCTCCTGAATCATGACTTTGTAGTATCAATGCTTACTAGGTGTTGTTTCCTTAGACTGGCTGTTTATCTGGCTGCATCCTAAGGCACCTTTGGTTTTGAAGTTTTGTACAGTTTTGTACAATTACTCTAATCCAAGTGGCAGTGCAGACTGGGGAGTTATAATCCAAAAATGACTTCTCCAAGTTCTGTTCTATCAAGCTCCATGATGTGGATATATCTCTTGATGTTTTTAAAATGTGCTTTTAGGATGTTTTTAAAGATGTTTTTAAATTGTCAATTTTAGCCTGTTCTTGTAAGCCGCTCCGGGCCCTAGGGGAGTGGTGGCATATAAGTTTGAATAATAAATAAATAAATAATAAGAGGCTCATCTCCTTCAAACCTATAAAAAGCACAAATTCTACTAAATGCTACATCTGAGGACGTAAAACCTATCAGTTACCACTGCCTCCCATTGCTTTTTGGAACATGTAGCCAGTATGCTGTAGGTTGATCTTGAGTACTTTGTTTACTTCCCTGTCTCATTTTAAGAAGGATACAGACAAGATCAAATTGTTTGGCTATATCCAAAAACTACTGTGGCAGCTTCGAGACTGACATTTATTATAGCACACACTTTCATACCTACAGCCTTTCTCATCAGATCATAATTTTAGATAAGATGGGATGTTATCCAGAATTCCAGTTTATATATAGTACACATATTTGGAGGTAGGATGTGTGGGAGGAGGGATGAGAGAGAAAATTAGTGCATTAAATACTTCTGTTGAGAGAAAGTATGATGTAGTGGTTTGAGCCTTAGACAACAACTTCAGAGACCACAGTTTAAATTCCCATTCAATCATGGAAGCCCATTGTATGGGATAAGGTCCTAAGTAGCTATTATGACCCAAAGACTTTCTAATATAGGGATAAGTACAGTGGGGACTTACAAGAAGGGGTATTAACTATTATAGAAGTGGGAGAGATGTATTTAGAAGAGGATGTGTTTTAGAAATGATATATATGAGTCTGCCAGTTTGTCTGATAATTCCCATGAATGATGCCTAAAAAGGTAAAGGTTTCCCCTGACGTTAAGTCCAGTCATGTCTGACTCTGGGGGTTTGTGCTCATCTCCATTTCTAAGCCGAATAGCCGGCGTTGTCCGTAGACACCTCCAAGGTCATGTGGCCGGCATGACTGAATGGAGCGCCATTACCCTCCCACTGGAGCAGTACCTATTGATCTACTCACATTGGCATGTTTTCGAACTGCTAGGTTGGCAGAAGCTGGAGCTAACAGCGGCTGCTCACGCCGCTCCCGGGGTTTGAACCTGGGACCTTTCAGTCTGCAAGTTCAGCAGCTCAGTGCTTTAACACACTTCGCCACCAGGGCTCCTGAATGATGCCTACCTGATTCTTTTTCAAAAACTATTTAATTATTTACAACATGTATATCCCACCCTTCTCATCCTGAAGGGGACCCAGAGCACTTTACATGAGCGGCATTATTCCATGTCTGAACAACAACAATTAAAAGCAATTATACAATAATTTAAAATAACATATGTAAAGATTAGACGATGATTGTGCATAGATCTGAAGCCAGATAATCATATTCATCAATCCAAAGCCAATTCAAACTATATTTCACAGATAATTATGATGGGCCGAATGCTTGCCCCCAAAGCCAAGTTTTCACTTCTTTGTGAAATGACAGGAGGGGAGGGGCCAATTTAATCCCACTAAGGAGTTCCACAGCCAAGGGGCCACCACTGAGAAGGCCCTGTCTCTCATCCCCATCAATCGCACCTCTGAAGGTGATGGGACCGAGCAGGGCCTCCCCAGAAGATCTGAACCTCTGTGATGGTTCATAGAGGGAGATGTGTTCAGACAGGTAAAACCTACAATGGCTCTTGATATCTGCCGGGGTTTGGATCCAGGACCCAACATGGATACTAAAGCCCATGGAAGCTACCATGGTGTAGTAAAATGTCATCTCATATATAAAATAGCAAAACAAAGGTTTACTTTTGGGAATTTTTTTTCAAGCTGCAGATGGCTGAATCTGTGCTTGCAGAATCCATGGAGGGCCAACTGTAGAACATTTGGCACTTTATTGTATTAATTTATTTATTTTTTTCTTTACTGAATACATAAGAATGAACTTGAATACCTGAAAGGAGGTTTAGATATTCCCAAATAATGGTTCAACCAAACACAGAGAAAGGTCCAGTGTCCAGTTCACCTTTCTTTCCAGTCCATATATAGTAAAGAAACATGGACCAGGATGTTATTGTGCAACTTGTATATCTTTTGTGGAAGTTAGTATCATAGGAAGAGGGCCTGGAAACGCCTGATGCAATGACATTATGGCACATGTTTCATTATAATGCACGGAGGAAGGATATGATGAATGGGAACCATATGCATTTTTCTAGTTCTGTTTGAATGCAGTTATTTGTAATGGTGAAACAAGTCACATTGCAAAGAAAGAAAATAAACTCACATAATGCAGAACTCCTAAAAGACCCGTTGAGATTTTAAAGGGCATGAAGAAAAAAATAATTAGTCCCTCCAATGCTACTCAAAATGATGGTCTATGAATCTATGCTGGTCCATGAACCATCCCTTTCGAGGCCCTGGAGAAATTCAAAAATGAAAGAAACAATTGTAGCCAAAATATGGTATTAGTCCCTGGCACATTGAAAGGAAAATTGCTAGTTTCTCACATCTTATAACTCAAGAAGTACAATGTCACTACCATTTTAAAACAGGACAATATCTGAGCAAAATGTATAGAGTTATTACTTTCAAAGCACTCTGCTCACAACATCAAAAGGATCCACCCATGAATTTTAAACTGACATTTTATAGACATTGATAGTTTTAATATGTTTCAGTGTTATGTTTATGTCTTTTTAATCTATGTGCTTTGAATGGTTATATATGTATTTTAGTAATGTATATTCCATGATAGCATTGGGAGAAGACAAGTAAGAAATAAAAACAATACAAATTATTATTATTTCTTACCTGCCTCGGTGGTAGAATATAGATGATGATGATGATGATAATTATAATAAAAGGGTGGGAAATAAATTAATAAAATTATACAAGCAAATTATTTAATGATAGGAGAACATTATATATATCAATAACCCAGGGTGGGGACGCTTATATATATTGAGCTAATAGTAATACTACTACTACTACTACTACTACTACTAATAATAATAATAATAATGTATTGTCAAAGGCTTTCATGGTCAGAGTCACTGGGTTGCTGGGAGTTTTCCGGGCTATATAGCCATGTTCCAGAAGCATTATTTCCTGACGTTTCGCCTGCATCTATGGCAGGCATCCTCAGAGGTTATGAGGTCTATTGGAAACTAGGCAAAAAAGGGTTATGTATATATCTGTGGAATGTCCAGGGTGGGAGAAAGAACTCTTGTCTGTTTGAGGCAAATGTGAATTGCTTCAATTCCAGACAGGAAGCAATCAGGGCCAGCTAAGACCTCCCAACAAAGGATTCCCTCAGGCAGGAAGCAGCCAGGTTTTGAAGCTGCAAGGCCATTCAGTGCTAATCAAGGTGGTCAACTGCAACATTCACACTTGCCTCAAACAGACAAAAGTTCTTTCTCCCACTCTGGACATTCCATAGATATGGGAGAAGCATCAGGAGAGAATAATAATAATAATAATAATAATAATAATAATAATAATAATAATAATAGGATGGGAAATAAATTAATCAAATTATACAAGAAAATTGTTTAATGATGGGAGAATATTATATCACATCAATAACTAGGAGCAAGGGCTTATATATATTTTGAACTAGAATTAAACTCCTGCTTGACAGGATGAAGAAAGCCACATCCTAATTTTTGGAGATGCCAGCCCTTATCTTCTGTCTACGACCAAATTCCATTAGATTCAAAGGGACTCAATCCTGAACAGACATGTCTAGGTTTCCACTGTAAAGAAGCTTTTCAGAGAAAAAAAGTAATTGACTTAAATGACATAGCACTGTGTAATGTAGAAATAATCGCAGCAAACAGTTTGCTTATGGGAATAAAAAGGAAATAATCCTGAACTTTCTTTCACCTTTGCAGAAACTCCATGAGACAAATATTTGACTAGAGGAAAAAAATTAAAAAACCAAAACTGTATTAAACACAGAGGATTTATTGTAAAAATTGGCTGTAGGGCATGGAAGAGAATGTCAAATGTACCACAGGGAAACACAAACTAGTGGGGGGTGGTTACAAATAAAATGCATATGTATTCGGCGGGACTTTAATATTAGAGACAGTTCTCCGAGGCCCCTTCTACACTGCCATATAAAATCCATATTATCTGTTTCAAACTGGATTATATGGTAGTGTAGACTCTAATAAGCCAGCTCAAAGCAGACAATGTGGATATGTGGGTGCAGCAGAATTAATGCAGTCAGCCAGCACTGTTGATTGCCATGGTTTCTCTTCTGATTGTATAAATCTTTCGCCATGCCTTTGATGCCATGGAATCATGAGAGCTGTAGTTTCACAAGGTCCTTTAAAACTTTTTTTCCCAAAGTGAGCAGGCGCCTCAAGAAAATATAACTCCCAGGATTCCAAAGCATAGAACCATGACAGTTAAAAGCATCAATCACAGTAGAGTGAAGACAGTTTGACACTACTTTAATTCCCATGGCTCCATGATACAGAATGAATAAGGATAAGGATCTGCCAAGGGATGGATCTACACTGCAATATACTCCAGATTATCAAATCAATCCAGATTATCTGCTTTCAACTGTATAATTGTATTATATGAGGCGCCTTCAACACTGCCATTTAAAATCCAGATTATCTGCTTTTAGGTGGATTATATGAAGTGTAGGCTCAGCCACACAGCCATATGTAACGCAGAATATCAAGGCAGAAAATCCCACAATATTTCCTTTGAAACTGTGTTATGAGTCTACACTGCCATATATTCCAGTTCAAGGTAGATAATGTGGGATTTTATTCAGCTGTGTGGGTGGGGCCTAAAATAATCCAGTTCAAATCAGATAATGTGGATTTTCTGCTTTGATAACCTGGATTATCTGGCAGTGTAGAAGGGGCCTGAGTCTCCACTACCAGATAATCTGAGATAAACAGAAAATCTGGGATCAGATCCTGGGATATTGGGCAGTATAGAAGGGACCTGGATCTACACTGCCATATAATCCAGATTATCTGCTTTGAACAGGATTATATGAGTCTACACTGCCAGATAATCCAGTTCAAATAAAGTAATCTGGATTGATAGGGAAGTGTAGAAGGGGCAAAAGGGCCCTTCTAGACAGCCATATAACCCAGAACGTCAAGGCAGATAATCCACAAGGGCCCTGAGCTGTTGCCTCCCTAAAATATAACTCCCAGAATCCCACAACATGGAGCCATGGAAGTCCAAGGCCCTTTCTAGACTACCATATAATCCACATGATCAAAGCAGATAATCCAGATTATCTGATTTGAAGTAGATTATATGAGGCCCCTTCTATGGTTCCTTCCACGCAGCTGTATAAAATCTCACATTGAACTGGTTTATATGGCAGCATGGAATCAGATAATAATAAATAATAATTAAAACCTTTATTTATATCCCGCCACCATCTCCCAGAGGGACCACAGCGGGTCCTGCCATATAATCCAGTTCAGTATGGACTGTATACAGCCGTGTGGACGGGGCCTCAGATAACCCAGATAACGTGGGATTGTCTGCTTTGCAAACTGGGTTATAGGGCTGTGTAGAAGCCCCTGGTGGCACAGTGTGTTAAAGCGCTGTGCTGCTGAACTTGCAGACCGAAAGATCGTAGGTTCAAATCCGGGGAGCGGAGAGAGCGCCCACTGTTAGCCCCAGCCCCAGTTGGATGCCAGCGTTACGGTGTGACAAGGACTCTTGTCACACCCTGGACTCTCCACAGATATATATTTTTCCTTCCTTGCCTAGTTTATCCATACCTCACAACCTCTGAGGATGCCTGCCATAGATGTGGGCGAAACGTCAGGAGAGAATACTTCTGGAACATGGCCACACAGCCCGAAAGACATACAACAACCCTGTGATCCCGGCCATGAAAGCCTTCGACAACACATCTTCCTTAATCCCTCCTTATTATCCAACATATTCTCTTATCCAACGTTCTGCCGGCCCGTTTATGTTGGATAAGTGAGACTCTACTGTAGCTAGAAGGAATATATGGTAGTGTGGACTCCGATAAGCCAGGGTCTTTCCACACAGCCCTATAACCCAGAATATCAGGGCAGATAATCCACAATATTTGCTTTGAACTGGTTTATCTGAGCCCACCCTGCCATATAATTCAGTTCAGTGTGGGCTGTATGCAGTCGTGTGGAAGGAGCCACAGATAACCCAGATAACGTGGAATTGTCTGCTTTGCAATCTGGGTTATAGGGCTGTGTAGAAGGAATATATGGTAGTGCAGACTCTGATAAACCAGGGTTCTTCCACACAGTCCTATAACCCAGAATATCAGGGCGGATAATCCACAATACAGTAGAGCCTCACTTATCCAACATAAATGGGCCGGCAGAACATTGGATAAGCGAATATGTTGGATAATAAGGAGGGATTAAGGAAAAGCCTATAAAACATCAAATTAGGTTATGATTTTACAAATTAAGCACCAAAACATCATGTTATACAACAAATTTGACAGAAAAAGTAGTTCAATACGAAATAATGCTATGTAGTACAGTAGAGTCTCACTTATCCAACATAAATGGGCCGGCAGAACGTTGGATAAGTGAATATGTTGGATAATAAGGAGGGATTAAGGAAAAGCCTATTAAACATCAAATTAGGTTATGATTTTACAAATTAAGCACCAAAACATCATGTTATACAACAAATTTGACAGAAAACGTAGTTCAATACGCAGTAATTTTATGTAGTAATTACTGTATTTACGAACTGAGCACCAAAATATCACAATATATTGAAAACTGACTACAAAAATGCGTTGGATAATCCAGAACGTTGGATAAGTGTGTTGGATAAGTGAGACTCTACTGTACTTACTGTATTTACGAAATTAGCACCAAAATATCACGATTTATTGAAAACATCGACTACAAAAATGCGATGGATAATCCAGAATGTTGGATAAGCGAGACTCTACTGTATTTGCTTTGAACTGGTTTATCTGAGCCCACCCTGCCATATAATTCAGTTCAGTGTGGACTGTAAGGCAGCTGTGTGGAAGGGGCCTCAGACAACCCAGTTCGAAGCAGATAACGTGGGATTGTCTGCTTCGCAATCTGGGTTACAGGGCTGTGCGGACGGGGCCTGAGCGTCTGCGCCTCGACTGCCTGCCTCCCTGCGGCAGAATGAATGCAGCTTGGCCGGGCTCCCAAGCGAGCGCCGTGGAATCCTGGGAGCGGTAGTTTCACACAGGCCTGTCCTCACCTCCTCCTCCTCCTCCCTTGCTGTTCAAAGAACCCCCAGGATTCCAAGGCGGTGGTTCAAAGCGGCGGCAGGGCGCCTTCATTCCGCAGCGTGGACGAAGCGGGAGAAGGGAAGGAAGGGAGGAAGGGAGAGGAGGAAAGAGGGAAGGAGGAGGAGCTAAGATGGCCACCAGCCTGGGCAGCAGCTGGGGAAGCGCCGCTTTGGACGGGGAGGAAGCAGCAGGGCCTGGAGGGATGGCGAGGGAGCGGCACGGCTGAGGAGAAAGGAGGGAAAGAAGGAAGGAGGCCTGCTTCCCATCGCCTCAGGAAAGAGCCTGCCCACCCTCCTTGCCTCACATTGATTCCTTCACATTTGAAACCTTGGGATTATTATTGTTATTATCCACAACACCCCTCCTCCCTTCAGGCGGGGCGGATCCTGGGCTCTCCTCTTTTCGGTGAGTCTGCATTTATATCTATATATCTGTCGTTTGGGAGTATCCTTCCCTGTCCCAATGGTGACACCCTCCTGGCCATGTCTGCCCTTCTTTTCCCTAGGCCGCAAAGCGACCCCGGCCTCTCCTGGGCCTCCTTCCCAGAGAGGACGCTGCAAAGGCCCGCTTTCTGCATTCCCTTTTCCCCCTTCCACACAGCCCTATATCCCAGAATATCAGGGTAGAAATACCACATTATCTGCTTTGAACTGTGATATATGGCACTGTGGACTCAGGTAATAACCCAGTTCAAAGCACATATTGTGGGATTTTCTGCCTTGATATTCTGGGATATAGGGCTGCCTCATTCCCTTCTGTCTGCTCCTCCTTTTCTTCCTCATTTTGGCTTTTGAGAAACGTGAGGGTTCGTTCATTCCCATCTTGTTTATTGTTTTGTTGTTGTTTATTTGTTTGTTTTTAAGCCCTGAAGCGACCTCAAAGGGTCTTTGGTTTTATCTTGTCTTTCAAAAGGGAAAGGCATCATCATCATCATAGCTTGTTTTATTCTGTTGCCTGTCAAAAATAGGGACTCTGCACTGAAGCTGCTGCTTCATCAACATCATCATTGTGGTTTTCATTATGTTCAGTTTTTAAAGCTTAAGAGCATCATCAACATCTTGGTGGATTTATTCTCTTGATTTAAAAAATAAAGAATCATAGCAGATTCATCATCATCATCATCTTCAGGGCTTTGGTTTTCTCTTGTCTTTCAAAAGGGAAAGACATCATCATCATCATCATCATTATAATTGGTTTTATTCTGTTGCTTGTCTAAAATAGGGACTCTGCACAGAAGCATCTGCTTCTTCAACATCATCATTGTCGTTTTTATTATGTTCAGTTTTTAAAGCATAAGAGCTTCATCATTGTGTGTTATCGAAGGCTTTCATGGCTGGAATTACTGGGTTGCTGTGAGTGTTCCAGGTTGTATGGCTATGTTCCAGAAGCATTCTCTCAGGTGAATGTCAGGTGAAATGTTAGGAGAGAATGTTTCTGGAACATGGCCATACAGCCCCGAAAACTCACTGCAACCCAATGATCATCATGGTTTGTTTTATCCTGTTAGTTGTTCAAAATAGGGATTTTGCACAGAAGCTGCTGTTTCTTCTACATCATTGTGGTTTTTATTATGTTCATTTTTTTTAAGCATAAGAGCTTCTTCTTCATCATCATCATCTTTATGGTTTTATTATCTTGATTTTTTTAAAATAAGGAATCATAGCAGCTTCTTCCATCATCACCATCTTCAGGTCTTTGGTTTTCTCTTGTCTTTCAAAAGGGAAAGGCATCATCATCATTATCATAGTTTGTTTTATTCTGTTGCTTGTTCAAAATAGGGACTGCACAGAAGCTGCTTCATCTTCATCATCATAATCTTTATGGTTTTATTCTCTTGATTTTTTTAAAAAAAATAAGGAATCATAAGAGCTTCATCATCATCACCATCTTCAGGTCTTTGGTTATCTCTTGTCTTTAAAAGGGAAAGGCATCATCTTCATCATGGTTTGGTTTATTCTGTTGATTGTTCAAAATAGGGCTTCTGAACAGAAGCTTCTTCTTCAACATCATTGTGGTTTTTCTTCTTTTGATTTTTTTAAAAGAACAATCTGCATAGGAACTTTTTTTGTCTTCAACACCTTTATGGTCTTATTCTCTGATTTTTTTTTTTAAGGAATAATAGGAGCTTCATTATCATCACTGTCCAGGTCTTTGGTTTTCTCTTTTCTTTAAAAGGGAAAGTCATCATCATCACCACCATCACCATCATCATGGTTTGTTAGGGACTCTGCACAGAAGCTGCTTCTTCATCATCATCATTGTGGTTTTTATTCTGTTCATTTTTTAAGCATAGGAGCTTTGTCATCATCACCATCTTCATGGTTTTATTCCTTTGATTTTTTTTAAACATCTGTATGGGAGATTCATCATTATCCTCATTGTGGTTTTATTTGGTTGACTTTTTAAAAAAGGAATCTACATAGTAGCTTCTTTCTCATCACCATGGTTTGTTTCATTCTGCTGATTTTTTAAAAAAATCTGTACAGGAGCCTCATCATCATTGTTATTTTTTTTTCTCTTTTAAAACAAAGGATCCGCACATCATCATCATCAAAGTTTGTTTATTATGTTGATTTTTTTAAAAAAGGAATCTTCACATGAGCCTCATCATCATCACTGTAGTTTCTTTTATTCTGACCATTTTTAAAAAATAAGGAATCTGCCCAGAAGCTTCATCATCACCATCATCATGGTTTGTTTTAAGATTGTCTTTAAAGAATAAAGATTTAAAATAGGGAATCTGCACAGGAACTGCTCCTTCTTCATCATGGTTTAAGAATTAAAATAGGAAACCTGCACAGGAACATCATCATGGTTTGCTTTATTCTGTTCTCTTTTTTTGAAGTGAGGAATCTGCACAAGACCGTCATCATAATCATGGCTTGTTGTATTCAGTTGATTTATTTTTGGAATCTGCACAAGGAGCTTCATCACCATGATTTGTTTTATTCTGTTGACTTTTTTAAAGGCAAGGAATTTGCACAGGAGCATCATCATCATTGTTTATTTTAGTCTGTTGATTTTTCTTTTTTAAAAAGAACGCTTCACAAGATTTGTGGGCCTCTAGTTTTCAGTAAAAATGGATCACAACAACAAAAAAGGGAGGATATGAAATAAATACAAGCTTGCGTTTGTTTTTATCTAAGGGACAGGTTACAATTTTCCTAGTTTTTAGAAGCTTCCTGTGGTTGCCGGAGAAGGGAGGGCCCATGGAAACACTGACAGTCTCTGCTTCCTGCCCCTGCAGTGATTGCCTTATTTTAACTCTCCACTCGCTGCAGGCTGTCATTACCTTTTGTTAAACTGAGGATGACCAAGGGTTTCCCCCCATCCCTTTTCCTTTTCTTGGTTCCTTTTGAGATACTGGAAGGGGGTGACCAGGCAGAGGAAAGGGAAGAGAAACTATCCCTGCCAAACTTGGGAGAATGGTGAAGGCAAATAACAAAAGGCATATGATCCCTGTGGATTAGAGGTGGTTTGTTTTGGTTTTCATAAAGTGCTGTTCGTTGTAGGTCTGTGACAGATTGGGGAATATGCATTTGTGTGAAAGGCTGTCGAAACTGGTGCAGAAGGGTGAAGAAATGTTGTGTCTGTAACCAAGCGGTAAGGAAAGTGACTAGTCAGTAGGAACTACGGTAACCTAGATTGAATTAGACTAAATACATAATCCTATTCTTCTAGAAAAGTCATCCTTGGTGTCCTCTAGATGTTTTGCATGACAGCTCCTATCAAATGGAGGAATGATGGGAATCGTAGTCTAAAATATCTGGAGGGCACCTGTTTAGCTGCTCTTAATTCTTCCTAATTAACTGCCAGTTTTTGTAAAAGTTGTTAGCAGAGATCTTGTCTCTTTTTTCCAGTATATTCATTCTCAGTTTAATTATCCCACCGACTGCAGTGACCTAAGTGTTAGATTTTATATCTGAAGTGGAACTGCATCTTCAGTTCCACTTTTATGTATTTATTTATTTTCTTGTGATATGGCTGATGGACTCCCCTTGTAATATTTTTGTGAAAGAAAGGGGCTGTGCAGGATTCCTAGGCCACGTGTCTAACATGAATATAGCAGAGTTCACTGTTACAAATAATTGTTTCAGAACTTAGGGGCTCAGGTAGAGATAATAAATCCATCTACTGTAGTAACTGACTCTTAGAACTGAAGACTGGATTAAGCAAGTCAGCAATAATGGAGTTTTTGGAGAATTGCAGGATCATGATTTGAAACAAAGGGCAAGGTGTCATAAAATAATAGCATTCCTTGTGGTCTTTTGGAACTAGCACAGTGCAGTCCATTGTAAAGGCTGTATGTGTTTTAACAGGTCTAGTCATAACTGAAAAATGGCATCCCCTGCATTTCTCAACTGCTTTTAAACATGGAATTTTTCAGCTGGTAAATTCAGTGAAAATCATATATAAATATTGTGCACATAGAAGGCATATATAGTTTGATAGATACTATAAACCTAGCTTTAGTGTACACAGAATCCACACAAGCATTTATTTTTAGATAAAAGAGCTCACTTTAGTGGTTGATTTCTAAATTTTCTCTCCCCACTAATTCCACCCAGTACCATTTATAACAGCTGTATAAATATAATGCAATTGTGTCTAGCCATCATTAAAATAATTATTAGATTTTTGCCTTGGACAGTCAAGTAATAAATTATTGTTTTACGTTATTTTTTACCTGGATACATGCTTATAAGAGACATTGTTTTCTATAAAAATATTCTTGACTATGCCTTAATTATGTTGAGGAAGGGAAGTTTTTGTTAAATATGAGGAAGTATGCAGAAAATGAATTTAAGGAAGAAGCAAATTGCCAAGGGAAGTTTTGAAATAACTGTTACTGAACATTTGCAATGAAAACTCTTGTATTTATTAGCTTAGTTGGCATCAAGAATGACCCACGTGTGATGACTGGCCAATTCTTTCTGTGAAGGAGGAAAAAATTGCTATGCTGAAATCTATTTTGACATGAACAGCCTACTGTAATGTTTTACTACAGATCACATGTAAACAAAATACATATAGGGCCATCCTAAATAAAATCAGGAATTATTCTACAGTATATATCAACTAACAAACCTTGTTTCTTCTGTTAACTTGGACAGGCTTACCATGCTGTCAGGAAGTTAATGCCATTGAAGTGAAAACCTTAGAACTGTTGTGTGGTATCAGTACTATTTAAATTCAGAAGTTTTGAGTGAACACATTCATGTTTGCCTTCTGTGTGTAGATAATCATTACATTAGTCCCCAAACAATCCTTTGCTGTTGTGTTTCCAATTTATTACAAACCTAGGACAACCCTATCTCAGGGTTTTCTGGGGCTGATAATGTGTGACTTACCCAGGGCACCAAGTAGTATTTTATGACCAAGTGAGTATTTGAACCCTTGTCATGGTTCAATACACAAGCCACTATTAGAATTTGTCAAATCACTTTTGAAACACAGCGGTTAGGATTCAAATGCCAATAACATTGAAATGGAATGACATTATGCTGAGTCAGACGGTTGGTGCATCTAATCCATCTAGCTTTGCACTCCAGCTGTCATTAAAACTTGGCATCTTTCAGGCCTGGAGATACCAAGAACTAAAGCTGAAGCCTTCAGAATACAAAGCATTGTTCTGCCATTGAGTTATAGCCCTCAAATCTAATTGTAAAATGCTGGTATGTTGCACAATGTATGTTATCTTTTCCTTCTACTATGTTATGTTTCAGAGGAAGGAATTGACAAAAGAGTCAATGTGATTTTAAGGCTGGACTCAGGAAACTAGAGTTTGAATCTCTACTGGACCATGGAAATCTATTGGGTGACCTTGGGCAAGTCATATTTTCTCAGTCTCAGATGAAGGAAAGGGTAAATTTCTTGAACAAATCCTTCCACGAAAACCCTGTGATAAGGCTGCTATGAGTCAGATATGAACAACCCAGGGCAAACTCCCTCTAAATATTCATTGCCTAAGAAAACCCTATGAAATTCATGAGATGACAGGCGACTTGAAGTTATAGACACATCCACACCCACAAACCTTGCTGTATTTGATTGTAGTGTACACAGAACTCTTCTAGGCTTGGGAACTGTTGCAAGAGTTGGATAAGTATGTATTTGGTTGTAGGCTGTGCTCCAGGGCTAAGGAAATCCTGATATTTCAGCTCTCAATCTTTCATTTTGCATGGTTGTTCTATTACAGAATGCAGTGTTTTGATCAGGCAAATATTTATGATGTAATGGCATTTCTTAGCGTGGTATTTTGTGAAAAATTGGAAGAGCTTGTCTACAAATATTGGCATGCTAATGTAACTCAGTTTTTGCCACCATATTCCATATCGTGTTTAATTCTACATGGATTAAACAATCATACGAACTTTGACTTTAGATAGCCATTTGTATAAATTCCCTCCTTCAGTTTCCTTCAAGGAGGGAAGCTGTAAAAAAGTTTGTTTCCTTTTTCTTTTTGGCCACAAATGACTAATGTAGGAAAATGTAGGTCATGAAAAAAAAAATCTTCATCAGCTAGCAAATTTTGTGAGCATATCTGCAAGACTGATTCTAAAGATCTCTTAAGGCTGCTTCTGATTTATACATATCTGTTAATTTTGAATAGACTCATGCAGACTTCACTTGTAACTTTTGCAGCCTTTTCTTTGTGAATGAGAGGGTTTTGAGCATGCTATTTTGCACAAGTTTGCCTTATTAAAATTATATTACTGAAATGCAGTCCTTTGATAATATATTTTCAAATGACCATAAATAGTTTTGCAGACTTAAAACTGGACTTCTCTTGTTCAATGGAACACCATGTTACAGAGCTCATTGTAAAGACATATGTTTCACAGATTTCACAGGGAGTTACTTTAGTGTGTGTGTGTGTGTGTGTGTGTGCATTGCAAATTAGTTCTTCACATGTCTTGGAGAGAACTGCCTTTGATTTTCTGATAATTTTTCTCCTGTATCCATTCCTACAAGTGCTGTTGCTTTCTGTTGTGCAGGAAAATGGCTTAATTTCCATGTAAAATTGAAAATATAACTGAATAAAATAAAATTGGAGGATGCTGGTTTTCCACAAGACATAAATATTTTGCTTCATTTTGATAATCAGCACCTGTCTTCTCCACCCCTCCCTTTCATTCTTTAAATAAAAACTGTAACATCTGCAACATTGGTCTGTAGGATGAAACTACAAAAATGTAGCATTAAAGGTATGAGTAGCAAATGTCTAAGCAGTACTACTTACAAATTTATTGGTACCATATTTGATGACAGGTCCAGATTTTGACAATATCATTTCACCAATAAAATATATTTTGTTTAAAATACTGGATTCATCAAGGTCTTGGCAAAGTTTGGTGTTTTTATAATGCTTGTTGCTTTATTCTGATTCAAATATATTTTCCATGCAAAAAGAACATGAGAGAGAAGACAATTTTAAAGATAGTTGCATTACTATTTCTAATTTTTTGTGGTAGTTTACAGCTACAACAACAACAATAATTAATGAACTATTCCATTGTCACAGTGTGCAGTCAGAGTAGCAGTTCAAAGGAGCAGTATAAAAGAATGTTGGACTTTTAAAAAGTGTTCCTAATTATATTTTTAACATTGGATCCAAATTCTCAGTCTTTTCCTAAATAGAAACTAGTAAGTTAGGAAAGTGCTCCGATAATATTGTGTGTCATAATGACGTGTTTACTGCAATCGGGTTCAGTGGTGTTTGACTATTTTTAAATGCCCATTTTAAAAACCACACTTTTTGAAATATATTGCAAGTTACACTTTACTGTGTAAATGAAGGGAAATATTTCATACAATTAGCTTTTTCAGCTTCTGACCATATTGTCTATGCTAAAACATCTTCAAAAACAGAATTGCAGTTGGTTGGTTTAAATAGACATTCACTCCTGATGCTCTTCATTGTACCCATTCATTTTAGATATTTTGGTTATAATGAAGCAACTTAGAATATGTACAGATGAACACGTGTGTGATAAGTTCAGTTGAGTTCTGAGAGATTGAAGTTGAAGCAATATTTTTCTGCCATTATGGGACAAAAGTTATATAAATGATTGACTGACTCTTGTGATAGCATATATTTTAAACTCCTCTTTGTCATGTTTCTTCTTTTTGTTTGTATGACTGTGGAAACTGTGGCATCACTCTCACAGAATTTATAACTTGTAATGAAAACCTGGGTGGACAAGTTCAACAAATGGTGGCTGAAACTTTTATAATAATAATAATTACTATATACAGTAGAGTCTCACTTATCCAACACTCGCTTATCCAACGTTCTGGATTATCCAACGCATTTTTGTAGTCAATGTTTTCAATACATTGTGATATTTTGGTGCTAAATTAGTAAGTACAGTAATTACTACGTAGAATCACTGCATATTGAACTACTTTTTGTCAAATTTGTTGTGTAACATGATGTTTTGGTGCTTAATTTGTAAAATCATAACCTCATTTGATGTTTAATAGGCTTCTCCTTAATCTCTCCTCATTATCCAACATATTCACTTATCCAACGTTCTGCCGGCCCGTTTATGTTGGATAAGTGAGACTCTACTGTACTTTATTTCTATCCCGCTCTATCTCCCCGATGGGACTCAGAGTGGATTATAGGTACATATATGGCAAACATTCAATTCCATTATACAATTGACAACGACAGACAGTACATACACAGAGACAAGGCTTCCCTCTTTTCATCTCTGGCATCCAGCTGTGTTCGGCTTGGCCATGGGGAGGTGCAGTTGTTTCATTTTCCATGCCGAGGAGCCTATTGTCCATGGACGCCTTTCCTGGTTGGATTTTTGTCGGCATGTTTTTCAGAACGCCTTTTACCTTCTTGCCAAAGCGGTACCTATTTATTTACAATGTTGTTTTCAAACTGCTAGGTGAGCAGACGTTGGACTGAAGATGGGAGCTCACCCTGACCCGGGCTTGAACTGCTAACCTTCTGGTTGGCAGGATCTTCTATAGCAGGCGGTTTAACCCGCTGAGCCAGCCCAGCTAGCACATGTTAGGATAGACACATTGCTTAAACTGGAGGGCCTGCTTCTGTATACAATTATGTAATCGTGTCTTTCTTTTCATTCAAATTTATGTGGACTGTGTCAGGACTTTGGGCTTCATGAGACACAAACTTCCTTCTGTGACCCATTGCACATATAAAATATGTGGCTGACATAGATGTAAACAGATGCTACGAAGCAAGAAATTGGAGCAAACGTTTAGAGTGGAGGTGTCAAAATTGTGGCCCTCCAGATTTTTCGACTTCCAACTCCCAGAGGCCCTAGCCAACTTGTTCAATCACCAGGAATTCTGGGAGCTGAAGTCCAAAACCACTTGGAGGGCCATAAGTTTGACATCACTGTTATAGAATGTGTATTATGGTATTTCATTCCTCTTCAATTATCCTCCTATATATGACTGGATATTTTAAATGAGTCATCTTTTATAGCAGTCCTCTTCAACCTGCGCCCCTACAGGTGTTTGGGCCTCCAACTTCCAGAAGCCTTAGTCAGCTTGTTAGATGCTCAGAAATCCTGGGAGATGAAGTACAAAACACCTGAGGAGCCGCAGGTTGAGGACACCTTTATAGCAATGGTTCTCTATTTTTTTCCTCAAACTCAGATATTTCAGTCAGCACAACCAGTGGTTGGAAATTCTGAAAATAAAAATCCAAAACATCTGGAGGAGCAAAGGCTCAGGTTCTGGTGCTCTGTCTATATCTAATCTATGTCTATATCTATATCCATAATAAAAGTGAAAACCCGTATGTGTGTATGTGGCATGGGTGTCTGCTCACACAGACAGCTTCTGGCCTCCACAAACAGGCTATAGTTCCCAGTGCTAAGGAGCCACCAAGTCACTCCTTTCCACTGACATTGCAGTTACGAGCTCCATGAACATATACCCCAACCCCTGCCAATGTCCTCCCCAAACACCACACAAAGAATGCTTTCATTTGGGGACCATTTTATCCTAGATTTTGCATTTTCCTCCACCACAGGCAGGCATCCCAGGGTTTTGCATGACCCTGCCTACTGCCCTTCCCTTTCAAATCTGTCTGCATCACAAACACAGCAGAACTGGAGTTTGGGGGATTGACTCCACATGGTGGAAGTTGTAGTTCACCCTGCATCAAGTCAGGGCACTGTGACTCCTACTGGGGAATTTAGAGGAGTTGTAGTTCACCTACACCCGGAACGCTATGAACCCAAACAATGATGGGTCTGGACCAAACTTGCCATGCATACCCAATATGCCCAGATTTGAATACTGGTGGGTTTTGAGAGGAATTGGCCTGGACATTTGGGAGTAGTAGGTACTGGGATTTATAGTTCACTTGCAATTGAACCCCACCGATGGTGGACCAGGGCCACACTTTGCACACAGAGCCCCCATAACCAATATAACATATTGGACTACTTTAGGGAAAAGGGAGTTATAGTTCACCTGCAGCCAAAGAAACAATGACCCCCACCGACAATGGACTGGGACCAAACTTCGCACAGAGAAGCCTTAAGACCAACTGAACATACTGCAGGGGTTTGTGAGAATGGGCCTTGATTTTGGGAGTTGTAGTTCACCTGTATCCAAAGATCACTGAACCCAGCCAACGATGGATCTGGAACGAACTTGCCACACAGACTCAATATAGCCTACTGTGGATACTGACAGATGTTTTGGGACAATTGCCCTGGAAATCTGGGAGTTGTAGTAGTTTACCCCCATCCAGAGAGCACTGCAGCCAGGTGATGACCAGCTATCGACAGATCTGGACCACACTTGGTACACAGAGCCAAAATGGCCAACTTTGGATACTGGCAGGGTTTGGGGAGGATTGACCCACGATACTGGAAATTGTAGTTCACCCACTCCAAACTGAGAATACATAACATTCAAAGACACATAATGCCTTTCTCAAATGACCCGGGCACCGCTGGGTCCCCAATCTAATATACAATAAAATAGAACAACATAAAATACATTCCAATTACAACTAATTAATACATCAGAACTATAAAATCGCGACATCACACAATAAAAGCGTAGCCAGTAGCCAAAGGCAACATGATGGCACTTCAGTCTTGGGGCAGAGGAATAAAATTATAGTTGTGCAATATCTTAGGAGTACTACTAATTTATAAAAAAGTACACTCTTTTCCTGGGGCAAAAACCCAACACTTGTATATGCCAGTCGGGATATCAAAAGATGAGAGGACTTGAAGCCAAGGTTATAGTAAATTGGAGATCTGTTCTTATTAGCCTCATAGTATTTCCTTCTTGATTACTTATGTAGTGATTATATTTCTTCTTGATCACCAATGCAGATTTTTTATCTATGTCATTCTTTTAATATACCAATAATACATATATATATATATTAAGCGAAAATTAAGTTAGTTGCTAAAGTGCCAACAAATCTACTTTCTCACCAGTTTAAAAGGTTAACTTTATTTAATCCTTGAGCAACTGGGAGGGAGGGAACACTGTGGTTTAGTGTTGTGTTAAGTAATCATTACTTAATTATGGAAATTCCAAGAATGTGCTGAAAGAAACATGTGACTCAATTTAATATTTAAGAGAGTCAGCGCTTAAATAGCTTTGTGTGCTGCTCCTTTAAAAACATCAAAATGAGTAGTATGCAACATAAAGAGTGTATATTGAAGAACCTCTTGTTTTGGTTGTTGCTTTAAGAAAATAAATTGCTAGTGTTTTACGATCAGTAGCTGAAATTCAACTTAACAATGGGAAATAAATTTCTAATATGCAGAGCTTAATGAAAATAACATATATTCTTCACGACAGCCCAATCTAGAGAAGATCAGGCATCCTTACTTTAGATAGGTTCTCTAGTGCAAGGGTTCTCAAACCTTTTCAGCCATGGAGCCCTTTTTGAAGCAAAAGTTCCACATAGTGCCCCAAAAATGTTTATATGTTATATTATATTATATATAATGTATATATATTAGAGATGGGCAAACCTTTTGACGCATTGTGTTTTAAAATTTGACAGATTTCAGTGGAAGATTCCAGGGGCCATCCAGTTCAACCCATTTCTGACATTCAGGAAAAGCACAATTAAAGCACACCCAACAAATGGCCGCCCAGCTTACTAACTGTGTGAATTGTAGTAATGCAAAACCTTTTCAGATCCGAATTTGACTAAAAAAATCAGAAATTAGAGTACTACTTGATGTATAATTGTGTAGAATGCTGAAAAGAAAAATTCTTGGGGAAGGTTTTATTTATTTCGTGTCAAAAGCATTGCATAATAAATAAGTTTAAAAGTGATAAAATAAAGAAATCACAAACAGCTAAATAGTTTTAGATCAAAAGTGGGCAACAGCAATTGCATTGTTCGTAGCTTTAAACAACTCCTCCTCCGTGCATGAGGTTGGGTATTGTGGGCAGGCATACATATGAGGAGTTGTTTGTTCTGCTCCACAGTCACACAAGGTGGAGGATTCCTCCAGGTAGTGCCATCTTGCCAGAGGAAGGTGACATTGGGTTATTGAACAAGAATTCTATTTTTGATACATCTAAAAAAGGAGATGTTAAGACAAATGAATATTCTTTGTTTGTCTGTGTATATCTACTTAGGTTAATAGAGTAATGGCTTTATAAAATGTTTGTAATATGGATGGAAGAAGATTAGGACTGCTGTTGCCAACTTTTCAATCAGGCCTTTGGGCCCAGAAATTGCATTTAAAAAGAGGCTGGATCAGCAGCCATTAGCAGGTGCTTTCTCTTTCTCTTTATGCTTTGAGATTTGCTTATTGTTTTTGAGCCAGATGTTAAAACAATATCATGTTCTTTTTATATTTCCAACAGTTTGTGGCTGGTTGATTTTAAAATAGGATGTAAGGCACATGAAAAGCCTTTAATTTAGGTTCTTGCTCAAGTATTCCATTCAGCCCACCAACTTTCGGACTAATACATTATGAATTAATATTGCATATTCTTACTCTGGAAAGGATAGATCAGTTGAGATAACTTTGGTATGTTTTTGTAATAATCTGCTTTGGATTTTAATTTAAACTGGTCATCATCTGGGACTACTACATTTGGCCTAACCTTTTGGAATTGCTCTTTGGGTAGTTGCCTAAAAGGCATTTAGGAGAGGGTATAATGGCTGCGAATTTTCATTTGGCTTAGTTGCAAACCAATGCACACTTATCTGGGAGTAAATATTACTGAGCTCTGTTCGAAGGAGACTTGGGAAGGATTGGATAGTCAAAGTAGCTTTTTCTGAGAAGTTGTCTTTTTTGGTTGGTAACTTCTTAGAATAGAAGGCAGTTGGTGGCCCTCAGCCTTATTCAAAAATCCCGTGAAAGGAATTTATTAAGGTCTTTTCACAGGTTACTTTCTTCTCCGGCCACTTGCTAGAAGACAATAACATTACAGAGGGCGAAAGAATGTGAAAGAAATAGTAAGAGACAAATTGATAGACTCACTTATCTTGAGCAACTTCCCACTGCTAGTTTTGGCTCTGGACACCATGGGCATATAGTATTCCAAACTGTGATCTTAAAGGGACCTACCCCATCTTTGACAGGAAAAAGGCCACCCACAATTACAATATGACTGCTTTATCTGTGGATTTGATAGTCATGATTTTATTTACTCGTCCTCCCAAAAATATTTCTTCTTGTAAGGGTTTGCGGGCCTCTAGGTCCTCCAGTACTATTCTATGGTATGCTTCTCAACAGGTAAAGTCCAAACATAGTGTTCACTAATATCTGTGGAGGTCATACTGTATTTGAAAACACTGTTTTATTGTGACTGTCTTGATTACCAGAAGTAACCCTTGAACAACCAGGATAAAACTGTGTTTAGTTAAAGAAATACGGGATAAATGTTACGGGCTGTGGCGCAGGCTGTTGAGCAACCAGTTGCAGCCAGCTGCAACAAATCACTCTGACCAAGAGGTCATGAGTTCGAGGCCAGCTCGGAGCCCCGCATTTGTCTTGTCTTTGTTCTATGTTAAGGCATTGAATGTTTGCCTTATATGTGTAATGTGATCCGCCCTGAGTCCCCTTCGGGGTGAGAAGGGCGGAATATAAATACTGTAAATAAATAAATAATACCTGAGGGATTAAATAAAACCATGCTAACAGTTGAATAAGCTAACTGCATTAGCAAAATTGCTAAATCATCTTTTTCTGTGCTGTTAAAAGGAGAGGAAAGTATTTACATGTGAAATAGTAGAGTGCAGTGGCTGAATTTTAAATAGTCTGAAGAAACTGCTCCCCTGCTTCAAAAAGTAGTGATAACATATATAATAGCTTCTCTGTGTGTGTGTGTGTGTGTGTGTGTGTACTCACACATTGGGGGAAGGGGGGAAGAAACTATATACCAGGGGTCCCCAAGCTGAGGCTTGGATGCAACCCTCGAAGGTCATTTACCCAGCCTCCGCCCTCAACTTTAGACTTAGAGTCACCCTAAGTCTGAAATGACTTGAAGGCACAAAACAACAATCCTAATTAATTTGACTGTTTCACCAACCAAAATCAGGCCCACACTTCCCATTGAAATACTGGTATATTTATGTTGGTTACACTTCTTCTTCTTCTAAAATAGGTATGGTATTGTTCTTTCAATTTTTTTGCACTACAAATAAGATATGTGCAGTGTGCATAGGAATGTGCTCATAGTTTTTTCACTGCAGCCCAGCCCCCCAACAATCTGGGGGACTATGAACTGGCCCTCTGCTTTAAAAGTTTGAGTACCCCTGCTACATATCATTGTGACCTAAAATTCTTATCATTTTCTATTAGGATAAATTCATAGAATACAATGTGAAATTGATTTATCATTTGATAATTTAACTTTTCTTAAAAGATATGCTAACATGATTAATGTTTTTCTCTGTGTCTTTGTAATTGATTTATGTACATAACATTAGATTGTGCAAAAAAAAAAAAAAGAAAAGAAAAAGAAATACAGGTGTGGGTAAATCATTTTGACCTTTGAGGTATTGGTTTCTGTTATTCTTTGTGCCATTTATTGATAATGCCATATCTGTAGTTTACTAGTTCATTATCTCCAAAATAGTATCCATAATTATGGCAAAAAATAAATTTAGCATGAACCCTATTTTTTAAAAAATGAATTTTATATTGGTAGCTGAAAATCAGTTTCTTAGATATGAAGATCTGCCAAACAGATTTATAAATAGAAATACAGGGAAACCTTGAGATTTTTCCTCATCAAGACTTGTTTTGTTTTTTTAAAAAATAAAATAAAAACACAAGCACATATCTTTTTCATAAAACATATAGGTTAAAGAATTCAGAATGGTGTAATAATAAATATAGAACTGTTCATCAGAGTGTCATCATTTAGACATTGTTGTACCTTTATTCCTACCCCCCCAAATTGGAACTGAGCAGGCAGTTTATGATATAGTTGAAGACATGCCAAAAAGTCAGCATCAAAATTGAATTAAACTATGCACAATATTAAAACAATTTGAAACACACACCTAAAAGAGGTAAAACTGTTAAAAGTCAATAAACACAATACAGAATTCCTTAAATCCCCTTTAACACCCTTAAGTTGGGAGTGAGTGAAGGGCCTCCCCTGAGGATCTTGAGGCCTGGGCAGGCTCATACAGAGAGATATGATCTGTCAGATAGCTGGGACTTAAGCTATCAGTTATAACCAGCCACCACTTTAAATTGCACTTAGAAATTGACTGAATAAGCTGTTAGGGTGGGAGAGTTATATTGTCCCTTACCTTGCCCGTGTAAACACTCTGGCTGCAGCTTCTTGCACCAGTTGAAGTTTCTAAACACTTTTCAATGCCAGCCTCATCTAGAGCGATTACATTACTATTGCATGTTCTGCTGTGACCAGATCAGACATCTCTAGGAAGAGGTGAGAACTGAGATAACATTCTCAATGAATGGAAAAATGAGTAACACACCATTTCCTAACTGTCTGCACACCCAGGATAGCTTTTCATGCTTATGCATTTCAGTGATAGGATGATTAATTACACATGCCCTCAGGTCATCATAATAACTAAAGAGAACTATAGCTTTGGTTTTTAAGTTCATTTTGTACACTGATTTTTTAAAGAAGAAAATAAAAACCTTTGGTAGAAATACGAATCAGTTATCAATAACTTTTGTTTGTATAGGCACTCCATTTCTTTACTTGCTGTTTGTATTTTGTGGAGCTTTGTATTAGAATATTAAAAGTGTACAGCACAACCCCCTTATCCATGAATATGAATCCACATTCCAAAAATCACACAGACCTTGAAGTGTTCGTGATCATCTATAGGTCCTCCAGTGTAATTGCATGGTATGTTTCCAGTCTAGGTATTGTCAAAATATAGGGTTCCTTATTATCCTTATGTTTTCAAGTATCAATGTGTGTGTGGCTCTTGGAATACAATACCTAATGTATTTGTTGGTGAACTCTGCTAAAATCTCTGAAGAAATAGGCTTTTAAGGTATTATGAAGAAATTAATTAATTTCTTAATACCTTTGTATTACTAATACTAATATATTTGTAGAGATGATTGTGAGGCATTTCTTTTTCTTAAGTTGTACAAATATTTGAATGGGTGTTAGAACCAAAGCAGGTATTTTACTTTGAAGTGCAAAGGAAGAATTGTACGTTTGGATGTCTCGTATTGTTCAGAATAAACCCTTTGCTTCTGCAAAGCTATCAGATCAGGGAGAAGTGTTTTAGCCTGTTTTTCCCCAGACATGCTAGTATTCCGCACACATGATGTGATTTTTACTATGTTTCTGTACATCTTGTGATATCATACCAGAAGCAGAAATAGTATATTAGTATATTGTTTGCAGATAATATTACAGGAAGAGTTATGTTGCCAATTCTACAGCTTGTGAAAATATAATTTTCCATTTATCCAATATTTTCTTTTCATTTCAGCCCCTATTTTGTTACGTTATCCCTGACACTTAATCTCATACTACTGTGTACAGAATACATAGACTCATTGTATATGTCAAAATAGATGTACAGTACTATTAAATAATGAATGTCACAGTTTCTTTGTACACATCAATCTGTTATTTGTGTCCTGCTTTAGTCTATTAGATTTACAGTATAAAAATTAACAATCTAAAGAGTATAGGATGATTGACATATTCACCCTTCTAAATCTAAATGGCAGCCTAGCTTTATACTATATATGATTGTTGTGCACTTAACTTTTCCAAAGTCCAAAACAGTGGGATTCATTTTCACTAGAATTATTTATATGGAAAAATGTTTTGTGTGTTGTTTGAAGAATTATATTTTTATTATAAATCGTTGGTTGAATCCTAGGATGATATATAACCCAAGTAGAGGATGAACTATGTGATAGATTTTCCTCTGTATGATTATATGGAAAGACTGGGTAGCCTTCTGAAAAGTATGGGCTTTGTTTTACTGGTGTGGCATTAGAAGTGAGGAATGTTCTCAAGATTGAACCTTGCATGAGTAATGCTAGATTCCTGTGCCTGGTTGTATTTCAGATCCCTAGTCTATAATTTTTTTACCCATACCTTTCTTAAGAGGCTTTTCTAGGACTGAGGGAAAGAAAAATCATTTGAACATAATTTATTTGTTATCATAGAATCAGAGTTGGAAGAGACTGCATGGGCCATCTAGTCCAACTCCCTGCCATGCAAGAAAAGCACAAAGTATCTCATATGTGCCCTCAATTCACCTGTCAACTTATGGCAACCCCAGGGTATCATAGGGTTTTCTTAAGCAAGTAATACTCAGGTGGTTTTGCCAGTTCCTTCCTCTGAAATATGACCTAAAGCATCTGGTATTTGCTGAATGTGGAATAGGATGTTAGTTTGAAGTGACACTGTAAATGTGTGGTTGTTTGATTAGGTTGTATGGGATATGAATGAAGATCAATACCCTTGCATAGGACGACATTGAACAAAAAAAAATCCATCAGTGTTGACGGTGACACAAGAGTTAGTGCATGCAGTGATGCAGTGAAAATGGTCACACTTAAGAATTGTTTTGCAAGTATTAACTGATTTATTTAACCTTTGGAAAATGAAATTATTGTCTTTTTTCATTTTGCAATAATATATATTCATAGTATAGAACTGTAATGATATACACAGTTCTTTGGGAGCAAATTTCTGATTGTATAAATTGCACTCTTATAAATGAATTATAGCTGCTATCTATCAATTTAGTATGGCAATTTAACATTTAAAAAATTAGAGCTAAATGGTTTACTATGTTTTGTTAAAATATAAATTTCCTCCCTGTATATACTTTTAAAGCTACAATGAGAAGAGGAAGGTATGTGTGTACACAGCCTTGGAAGAGAAAGAGCAATCGAATAAAAGTGATGTCGCATGTATTCATTTCAAGTTATTTCCCGTCAGAAGAATCTGATAAGAAATTGAAGTTCAAAACTTTTCTTTGTAGAATATACAGTAGAGTTCTGGTTATCCATCTTTGCTTATCCGACACTCCGTATTATCCGAGGCGTCAACGTCGTATTCCCCCCCCCCCCCCCGCCACAGCACTCATGGCTGCCTCTGCTGCTGTGTCTCCCTCCTCTGTGCCTCCTCCTTTGTCCCCTCCTCGGGTAGCCCGAGGAAGGGAGCACTGCTGAACCGGAAGGAGCTCGAGAGAGGGAGGAGGACTTTTATTTCCCTCTTCCTCGGGCTGCCTCAGGAGGATGCAAAGGAGGAGGCGGCGGAGGAAGGGAGGCAGACACAGCGGCAGAGGCAACCATGGAAGGTAAGGTAAGAGTTTCCTCCTTTACCGAAGGGAAGAGTTTTCTCTTCCCTCCAGTAAAGGCGCTTGACTTTGGGGAAATGTGGAGTGTGATGCTGTTTAGCAACACACTCCGCATTTCCCCAAAGTCTCAGTCAGACCTTTACTGAAGGGAAGAGTTTTCTCTTCCCTCCAGTAAAGGCGCTTGACTTTGGGGAAATGTGGATGCTGTTTAGCAATGCGCTCTTCGTTTCCCCAGGTTGGGTCTCCGTATTATCCAACAGATCCGGTTATCTGACACGCGGCCCGCCTGTTTAACTCGGATAACTGGAACTCTACTGTATCAATTTATCTACGTTTAACAGTCTTCCTATCTAAAGTCTTCGTCTGCAGAATTTGAATTCCTGTTTCAAACCTCCTGAAAAACTGAGACATTGGACAACATCATTGTGAAGACTTCTTGCCAGTGCAACACACCATTACATATTCTAAAATTGGAAGCAGGGAAAAGGAATACCCCTCCCCCTTTAATGGAAGAATAGCTTTTGATGTATTGGTCCTTAAACATATTTTCACTTGGAAAATTGGTCATGCTTTCATATATCTAAGAGAAACCTTTGTGAAATGTAGAATTACTAGCAGGAGATAATTCTTTCAACAGGAAATCCAAGAACGTAGCTTTGAAAATAAGTCCTGAAAATGAGATTGTACATCTCCTTCACTTGCCTGTACTTATTATTCAGGTTAAAGTTGAATTCATTTCAACATTTTTTTCTTAAGTAATTGTTCAATTATTTTGTATTTTGTAGTTACATTTTTTTGCTTAGAAAAATGGGAGTATTTTTTAAACAATCTTAAGTTTCAGTGAAATTTTGAAATAAGCAATAGGATAGAGAACCTTGGAATAAGTTTTGCTATGAAAACTCAACAATAGGTTCATATTTGAGTTGCCACAAGTCACAAACCACTTGAAAATATCTAGAACAATGATGGTGAAGAAAAATCATCTCATAGGTAGGTTATTAATAATTAAATACCATTCTTATTACACCTAAGCTTGTTTGCTAAGGTATATGAAGAATGGGTTGGGTTGCTAATAAGTTTGTGACCATGTGCAAACAAAGAAAAATCAATATAAATTGTGTCAACGATGTCAAGAGCTGGTGTTTTGTAACTAGTTTCTCTAGATTTGTTATAATACAGTCAGTACAATAAATTTGAAACATAGCCATTAATTTCCATGAGAGGCACAGTTCCGTACACAGTATTGAAGAAGATGTGTTTGAACAAATCTATGAGGAAAGACATTTTTAAATTAGAAAAAAGTGAGTGAGTTTCCCACAAACAAGCATTTTTGTTCTTACATAGCTGTAGGATCTGGTGCAACAGCAGCAGTGTTTATTTACATTATACTAAAGGACTTGTGATCTTGATCAATATATCATATTAGCCAAATGTCTTTTGGGAATCTTATGCCAGCATACCATTGATATTCTGGTTATAGTGAATGCAATTACCCATAATAATACTAGGTATATTTATCAACGAGTTTCAGGTTAGGAATCTACAGCAAGCTTTTTGTTGGGTCAAGATGAGGGCTGTGGGTGTGGTTGAGCAAACAGAGTAAGGAGGCTGGATTATTACCTGATCAAGTCAATATAATAGCTATTTTTACCTCAGTGATTATGAGAAACAATCAAAATAGATAGTGGCATAAAGGTATAGGATAAGGAGCAAGGCTTTAACATATGAATGGAAGATCAAATGAAGCACCATTTTTCTCATTTACTAATTTGCTTTTTTAAAACCACCCTTCATGTTTGTGGATACCAGGATTGTAGACAAGTATGATTAAAATTAAAGAGTAAAATACAGTCATAATAACAATAAAAAAGCTGCAATTATAGTAGAACAGAATGTGACAATGTGGGTAAGGATTCTATGCAGATTATGAGATGCAATGTGTGTATATAGCAAAACAAGAGCAACTGCCTTTTTAATGAATTTGACAGCCACAGTTTCACTTACCTACACTCCAAAAAAATATTATTGTCTTGAAGTATCTGGATCTCTCCAGGATGTCCCATGCAATTCCCAATACTTTTCCCAAGTATAGTCCTCCTTGTAGGGTTTGTTGTTAAGCATGATTTCAGGTATCCATAGTGTATGCATGTCTTATAACATATTCCCTGCAAATACGGAGGATGTACAGGCAATCGGCTTACCAACAACACATAGTTAAGAATGGGGGTGAGACAACAGGAAGTGAGAGAAATCTACCCACTGGAAGGGAAATTCACTTCTGAAAGAGTTATCGTGGGGGAAAGGGGTCTCTACTAAAGCTTTATTACCAGTCCTTGTTTGCACAACAGACTATTTTTTGTCAAAGTCCAATTGTCACAGGGACAGAAAATGAGGCGAAATCTTCTGAACAGGGACACAGACAGCAAAGCAAACACTACAAGGGTGTTAACCCTTCCCTATTCTATCTAAAACTTGCACTCTTTCGCTGTTCATATATGTATTTACTGGAGTTACAGTTTAAAATATACCTGTTCCAACTGACATATAAATTCAACTTAAGAACAAACCTACAGAGCATATCTTGTTTGTAGCTTGGGGACTGCCAGTATTGTACTCCAAAATAACATTTTTCAAACATTAATCTTAATTATTAAACCATTTTTCTTTGGGAATATAATTTGGATTTTACAGGATAGTGTGTATTTTTCCCCTCATGCACACTATAAAAAACTGCAAGGTTACTGATGAAAAAAAAACTCTAGCATTCGTATATTATTCAACTTAACCTTCAGGACTAGAAATAGATGTAATTGACTGAACAATACTTGGCAGGCAAGACATGATAATAATTTGTGTTACTTGGTTGAATGCTGAGAAATTAGAGAACAGTTGTTACTGTTTCTTGTCGAGCCAGCCTTAGTTCTCTCGAGCTTTTTATTGCAAAAATTGTATTTGTGAATTCAATAAATTGGAGTCAGAAATGCACTTTTTGTAATATGTAATCATTATGTGTTAGTGTTATGATTGAGCCTCATGGCTCTGTTACTGACAGACGTGGGCGTAAGACTCCTCGAGAGTCAGATACTCTCGAGGAGCGAGAGAGAAAAAGACTGCGAGACATATTTGCAGCACCTTCTGACGAGGAGTCTTTCGAAGGGTTTACGGAGAGAATGGAGGAGGGGCTGGTTAGCTCAGAGGAGGATGAGATGGATTGGACTCGGGTAAGGGAGGAAGTGGGTGCCACTGGCCATGATGGGACAGAAGATGAATGGGGACCTTCAGGATTAGACCCATGGTTTAGCTGGAGGGATGGGACGGGATCCACAGCTGGAGATGCTGTTGGGCGTAGTCAGAGGTGTTCCAGCTCTGACGAGGAAAGTGATGAGGAAACGCCCGGGTTAAGGAGGACAGCTGACAGTGATGAAGATTTGTAACTGGCATAAAATGGGGCTTGGGAGCAATTGCAAATTGCGTTGGGCAAGGTAATCTGGGCAAACGCTTGGGATCCGTGTGTGTGTGGGACGCTTCCCTGAAGACTTGTGTGCTTTCCTGTGCTGTGACGTAAGTTGATTGGAATCCAGGGTCAGACGGCGGGAGGGATTGTGTGGGCATTTGTTTGTGCAAACCTGTGCTTACTCTTATTAGCTTGACCCTCCGTCGTCTTCTTGACGGACGCCATCTCCTGCTTTGAGAACTCGGACTGAACTGACCACGGCTTGTCTTCCCCCCTTCTTGGACTTGGAAAAACTACAAACGTCTGCTTCTGGCTTTGATCTACGGAACGGAACTGGTCTACTCAACTGCTACAATCCTTGGCTGTTTTACTCGTGTTGAAGATCCTGTCTGCTGTGTGTGTGGGGGAGCGACGCAAGTTACTCTAAGCACAGTGTTGGCAGCAGAGAGGAATCTGCTGCCAATTAGTTGCATTCTTTGTATCTTTTGTTCCTTGGCTTTCGTTTCGTTTATACCCAGGCTGACGCAAGCAGTTTGTTTTTACCCGGATTAAACTCCGGTTTAATCCGGTTTATCTTTTGAACATTTACTTTTGCCCCTTTTTGCTCCTAAAGGCAAAAACTGCCTGGCCCTTGTGTTTTACGGGCATTTTTGAGTTCTGTAATCTAATAAACTCTGTTACTTTGAATCTTGTGGCGTTCTGTCCTTGACAGATTGCCCAACGCCCATAAAAAGTTTATTGCAGCAATAAACCCGTCAGGAAGACGATGGATGAGTTACGGGCCAAAGTAGACCAATTGCAAACGGCTTTTACCGTTAGCCAAACAGCTCAGGCTGTGAAAGGACATGTTTTGACTCCTGAACGCTTTGACGGAACCAGGTGCAAGTTGCCAACCTTTTTGGCACAAGTGGAGCTTTATTTTTCTCAGCTCAGTGCTCATGCTTTTCCTACAGACACTAGCAAGGTGGCTTTTATTTTGAGTTTGTTGACCGGTCCCGCAGGACAATGGGCCACTAATTTAATTTTGGGAAATGACCCAGTCAAGGACAATTTGAATAATTTCAAAAAGTTGTTAACTGATACTTTTGGGGATCCTCTCCGCACGGAGAACGCTGGGTGGGCTCTGTATCGGTTGAAACAGGGAAAGGGGACTGTTTTGGATTACTTAAATAAGTTTAACCTGTATCGCCACCAGCTGGATTGGGGGGAAAATGCATTCATGCTTTTATTTACTGCCGGGTTAAGTGATATGCTCCAGGATGAATTAGCACGCTTGGAGCCGGCTGAAAGCTGGGACGCCTTAGTAGCTAAGGTGCTGCGTTTAGACGCAAGGTTCGAGGCTCGTAAACACTCAAAAGCAATGTGTGCGCCACCCATGCATGTAACCAGGGCACCTGTGGTGATGGGGGAAGAGCCCATGGAGCTTGGGGTCTTTAAAAAGCTGTCTACAGAGGAAAAGAGCCGTAGGAGGCAGCTGGGCTTGTGTTTGTACTGTGGGAATGCTGGGCATTTTGCCAAAAATTGTAATGTGAAACCTTCCCAGCTTTCGGGAAAAGGCCAGCCCTAGTGCGACGTGAGTCCAACGCACTAGGGCTCCTCAAGCAGTCAACTGAGGGGAGGAAGCATGTTTTCGTACCCATTACATTATCTGTTGGGGGAAGGGAACTTGTTTCTACTTTGGCACTGCTGGACTCAGGAGCTACGGTCTCCTATGTAGATATTGAGTTTGCTAAGAAGCATGGCATTCCTAGAGTGCGCAAGGCATGCGACGTGTGGGTGGAAGGAGCAGATGGGAGACTGCTGGAGACTGGGGTGGTTAACCATGAAACCTCAGCAGTAACGTGGGAGGTGCAGGGAGTAACGGGAACGTTTGTGTGGGATATTACGAGCTTGCCTAGATATGATGTGATCCTGGGGATGGATTGGCTAGCTGTAGTAAACCCACAAGTAGATTGGGCAACACGTAAAGTGATCTTAAAGAGGCAGGACTGTTGCACTCTAAATGTTACTCATTCTGATATGGAGGGAGTGCCTGCTGAGTATGGGGAGTTCTCGGATGTATTTTGTAAAAGAGAAGCGGACAAATTACCACCGCACAGGCCATATGATTGCGCCATCAAGTTGGCAGAAGGTGCGAAACTGCCAGCAGGGAGGCTGTATGCCTTGACTGTACCGGAAAGGCAAGCTTTGCGGGAGTTTCTAGATGAAAATTTAGCCAAGGGGTTTATTCGCCCATCTAGTTCTCCAACTGCGGCACCAGTATTCTTTGTAGCCAAAAAGACTGGGGAACTTAGGCTGGTCTGTGACTATCGGATCCTAAACAAATACACCATTCGGGATAGGTACCCGCTCCCTTTAATCTCGGAACTGTTATCAAGGGTGCAAGGGGCTAAGGTCTTTACCAAGCTTGACCTGCGGGGGGCCTATAACTTAATCCGTATACGGGAAGGGGATGAATGGAAGACGGCATTTAACACGTGTTTCGGATGCCACGAGTTCCGAGTCATGCCTTTTGGGCTTTGTAATGCTCCTGCGGTATTCCAGAGGTTCATGAACGATGTGTTCAGGGACCTAATTGACCAATTTTTAGTGATTTATTTGGATGATATCTTGATTTTTTCTAAGGACGAGAAAGAACATCGTCAACATGTCAAGCAGGTTCTGCACCGACTGCGGGCTAATGGGCTTTTCGCCAAGGCTTCCAAGTGCGTCTTTCATGTGCCTGAAGTGGAGTTCCTAGGTCATGTAGTGTCAGGTAGGGAACTTAAAATGGACCCACATAAGGTTGACGCCGTCAACTCATGGCAGGAGCTGAAGACTAAGAAGGATGTACAAAGGTTCTTGGGTTTCGCTAATTACTACCGGGAGTTTATTCCGAATTTCGCAAAGCTCACGGTACCTTTGACGCAGCTTCTGCGCAAGAAACAGCCATTTGTGTGGGGGCGGGAAGCTCACGAGGCGTTTCTACAACTAAAGTCTAGTTTTCAATCGGACAACATACTAACCCATCCTGATGTTGACAGACCGTTCGTGGTAGAAGCGGACGCTTCTAGCTACGCGTTGGGGGCTGTATTGTCTCAGAAGGATTCCTCAGGGACCTTGCGTCCCTGTGGATTTTACTCGCGGCAACTAACACCCTTCGAGCAGAACTATACCATATGGGAGAAGGAGTTGTTGGCGATTAAGGTGGCGTTTGAGGTGTGGCGGCACTGGCTTGAAGGGGCACGGCACCAGATCGTGGTCAGATCTGATCACAAGAACTTAGAGCACTTGCAAACAGCAAAGAAGTTAAACCAGCGTCAAATCCGCTGGGCTTTGTTTTTCTCCAGGTTTAACTTCAAGGTGCAGTTCGTGGAGGGGAAGGCAAACTTGCGGGCCGATGCTTTATCCCGCAAGCCGGAATTTAAGACCAATGAGCAGGTAGTATGTCAGACCATCTTGCCTACTGCCTCTCTATGTGTTGTAGATAATGAGCTTGGGTTACATGACCAGATCCTTGAGGCTCAGAAGGATGATGTGTGGACTCAGGAGCAACTGATGCTGCTCTCTGCAGGTAACCGTACCATACTGCCGCATCTCCAGGATCAAGACGGGGTATTGGTGCGTAGGGGGCAGGTTTACGTACCAGTGGGGGCCCTCAGGTTGGAGGTGATTAGAGCCCACCATGACGAACCCATGGCTGGGCACTTTGGCAGGTTCAAGACCGTACAGCTTATCACCAGGAGCTACTGGTGGCCAAAGATGCGGCAAGACATTCTGCGCTTTTGTGACAGCTGCGCCGTTTGTCAACAGAGTAAGACGCCTGTTGGGCGCCCTAGAGGGTTGTTATCGTCTTTACCTGTTCCGGAGAGGCCATGGCAAATCATTTCCATGGATTTTATTTCAGATTTGCCTAAGTCTGGGGGTTATACTTGTATTTGGGTGGTGGTGGATTTATTTAGTAAACTGGCTCATTTTATTCCTTGTTCAACCATTCCGGCGGCCCCTACGTTGGCCTTACTATTTACAAAGCACATCTATCGTTTGCACGGAGCACCCGAGGTGATTATTTCAGATAGGGCTCCGCAATTTGTGTCACGCTTTTGGAAACACTTCCATGAGTGTTTGGGGACTAAGTTAAACGTGTCTTCAGCTTTCCATCCGCAAACGGATGGACAGTCGGAACGGGTTAATGGGCTCTTAGAGCAGTATCTGCGTTGTTTTTGTTTAGATCAACCCACGGCTTGGGTAAAGTGGTTACCGGTGGCGGAATTTGCTTACAACAATGCGGTGCACACGTCTAGTCAGCATACGCCATTTGAGCTAACTTATGGTTTTCACCCACGGGGAGGTGTGGCGCCGTCGACCAATGTGGTCTCTTCGGACCCTGTGTACCGCTCTTCGGAAATGGCTGCATTGCATGATGTTGCCCGTCGCTTACTGTTGGAAGCTAAGGCAACGCAAAAGACTCAGGCTGACCGCCACAGGCAGGCAGGGGAGGAGTTGGAAGAAGGGGATTTGGTGTGGTTATCTTCCAAACATATTAAACAGGCTGGGGGAAAGTTTGCGCCTCGGTATTTGGGTCCCTTTCCTATCGTTAAAAAGATTTCTTCTGTTGCGTTTCGTTTGCGTTTACCGTCTAGTTTAAAGGTTCATCCAGTCTTTCATCGTTCGCTGTTGAAACTTGATACCTCTAGTCGTCGTGGTGCTATAGCAGAGGGTATCACTGCCACTTCTCCACCATCGGGGGAGGAGGCCTTTGTGAGAGGGGATAGTGTTATGATTGAGCCTCATGGCTCTGTTACTGACAGACGTGGGCGTAAGACTCCTCGAGAGTCAGATACTCTCGAGGAGCGAGAGAGAAAAAGACTGCGAGACATATTTGCAGCACCTTCTGACGAGGAGTCTTTCGAAGGGTTTACGGAGAGAATGGAGGAGGGGCTGGTTAGCTCAGAGGAGGATGAGATGGATTGGACTCGGGTAAGGGAGGAAGTGGGTGCCACTGGCCATGATGGGACAGAAGATGAATGGGGACCTTCAGGATTAGACCCATGGTTTAGCTGGAGGGATGGGACGGGATCCACAGCTGGAGATGCTGTTGGGCGTAGTCAGAGGTGTTCCAGCTCTGACGAGGAAAGTGATGAGGAAACGCCCGGGTTAAGGAGGACAGCTGACAGTGATGAAGATTTGTAACTGGCATAAAATGGGGCTTGGGAGCAATTGCAAATTGCGTTGGGCAAGGTAATCTGGGCAAACGCTTGGGATCCGTGTGTGTGTGGGACGCTTCCCTGAAGACTTGTGTGCTTTCCTGTGCTGTGACGTAAGTTGATTGGAATCCAGGGTCAGACGGCGGGAGGGATTGTGTGGGCATTTGTTTGTGCAAACCTGTGCTTACTCTTATTAGCTTGACCCTCCGTCGTCTTCTTGACGGACGCCATCTCCTGCTTTGAGAACTCGGACTGAACTGACCACGGCTTGTCTTCCCCCCTTCTTGGACTTGGAAAAACTACAAACGTCTGCTTCTGGCTTTGATCTACGGAACGGAACTGGTCTACTCAACTGCTACAATCCTTGGCTGTTTTACTCGTGTTGAAGATCCTGTCTGCTGTGTGTGTGGGGGAGCGACGCAAGTTACTCTAAGCACAGTGTTGGCAGCAGAGAGGAATCTGCTGCCAATTAGTTGCATTCTTTGTATCTTTTGTTCCTTGGCTTTCGTTTCGTTTATACCCAGGCTGACGCAAGCAGTTTGTTTTTACCCGGATTAAACTCCGGTTTAATCCGGTTTATCTTTTGAACATTTACTTTTGCCCCTTTTTGCTCCTAAAGGCAAAAACTGCCTGGCCCTTGTGTTTTACGGGCATTTTTGAGTTCTGTAATCTAATAAACTCTGTTACTTTGAATCTTGTGGCGTTCTGTCCTTGACAGTTAGATTATTAATATTTGCATCTATATTCTGTGTATGCAGATTCCAGAATTGAAGCTGTACACATTATTATGTTAAGCATGTTATTCTCAGAATAATGTAAATATTATTATTAATAATAATAATTATTTATTTCTATTCCACTTTTCTCCCATTATGGGACTCAAAGCGGCCTACAGCATGTAAAATCAAGACAATTACAAACAAAAAATACGAACATGAACCCTGACGAATGAGAAATTAACTATTTAAGACTGTCAGGATCCAGGGCTCTGCCACTATGTGGCAGAGGTTAGCCAAACTACACCAGGCTTGTGTCAAAGCTATTTTACTTGAGGCATTAACTTAAACATTTTGGCCCAATTCAAAACAAAAAGATAGCTCACCGCAGATGAATATAAGGCAAAGACTTATAATAAGGAGCAGACTACAAACACCGAGAGTTCAGTGATAAATGTTCAAGGAGAAAGAGTCTAAAATGTAGTCATCTTTCCACAGGTCAAGCCAAAGTTCAAGGGTAACCCAAACACAGTAGTCAAGGGTCAATCTAGGGATTCCCAGTTTGGCCGTATCCTTGCCTTCCCAGCATGACCTCAGTAAGGGCCCCTCAACCCCAGAACTCCCCAACTTCAGGGACATTGTATGTTTTTTGGGGAAATAGTAAACTCCCACTATTTGTCAGGGAGGAAGGCATTCTAGGAGGGGTTCACAGGGGAGGGGATTCCTCTAAAGATAAATTAAAGGAGTCATTTAATGTTTCATGGAGGGCCATTCTAAGGGCGATAATTGGTTTTCTTCCTGGTTAGTTTTTGAGGAGGTGGTGGACACTAAATTATGATCTGACTCCCTACTTCGGGCCTGTCCAAAATGTGTCCCTGCTGTGGCTTGCTAATTTTAAATAAAAGGTTAATGCTGCTTTTTGTTTTGTTTTGATAGCTTTTGTGGTGACAGTGTTGTCAGCTTCACAGCAAGAGACGAACTACAGAACCATATAATTTACAAAGCACTGTCATCCTCTGCTGTTTTTGGATGTGGTATTAAATCTCAGTACACACTTTCTCTATATTTTAATGTTGATGCCACAAAACATTTTATCTTTCTAAGTGTTTAGAGCAGCTCACATTTTCAGTAAATCTAATTAATAATCCAGTAGACTTTCATTGATCTTATCACAATATTGTTGTTTTGGGCCTGAAGCTGAACCAGAGAACAAGCCTAAGGTCATATAGTACATTAATTACAGTGATAAAATTTAATTTGGGTTTTTGTAATTTGTAATGTACCTGTGTCAGATTTCAAAACAGAAATTGGAATTTTGTATCCTGCTCATAGTGTGTTATCTGCTCAGGATTGTTTAAATCAGTGACTTTTTTCCTGTTGAGGGTTCAGTCTCTGGAACTCCCTCCCAAAGATTAGATTAGCTCCCACCCTGGATTCTTTCCGGAAGAATCTGAAAACTTGGATGTTCACAGGTGCCTTCTCATAACTGATAATGGATTGTCCATGTGCTTTACCTAGGCCATTCCATGCACTTTATTACCTTTAGTCGTTCCCATCCCTAGTCACAGAAGAATGATTTTTCAGATTTTCATTCCCCTTAAAATGGCCCATGGCCTATGGTACTTGACCACGGATTGAGATTACTGTATGTTTTAAGTTATTTTAACTTTTGTAAGATGTGTTATTATATTGTGATTTTATTGTGTTACTGTTTTTATTGATGTAATACTGTTTTTGGGCTTGTCCCTGTGTAAGCCGCCCCGAGTCCTTCGGGAGATGGAGCAGGGTATAAATAAAGGTTTTTTGTTGTTGTTGTTGTTGTTGTTATTGTAAGAGATGGTTGCAAGCAGACTTGAGAGTGGGACGGAACACCCATATCACTTTTCTGTCGCTGTATTTCTTTATGTCAGCATCACTTCTTTTTTTCTTTTTTTTGTGTCTCCATACATGCTTTTCATCTTTACCAGAGATGTGGAAAGGAAGGGACAGAGATGCCTGAGGTGGGGAGTATGTAGCTTTCCCCAAATCGTTCGATGGCAGCTTGCCTGGGCGACTCTATTTCTTGCATCCTTCATGTTTCCTGGATTTGGTCATTCAATCTTTTATCCAAGGTGTTAGAGTAATGTAAAAATAATGTAAAACCACACTCAAGAAACAAACTACAGATGTTCGTAAAGGTCCACCCTGTAAACAAGTGTGCTCATAGGTTTTCTTTCCTTTGGAATTCTTCCTCCAAACCAAAGAATGACTGCTTGTTTGGGGGCATGCCACAACTCTTTCCTTTTTTCCAGAACAGACCCTCCAACGTTGAAAGAAATTGCTAGAACAGACTTTTGGCTCAAATTAAATCCTGCTTTACAAAATGTGTGTGAGTGTAAGTGTCCTGCTCACTTCAAAGGATCAGTCTGAACGCAGATCAAAGATAGCTGCTCTCAAACACAATCTTTATTGAAGAATACATGACTTTGGAAAAGTCAAGAATGACTTAATGTTTACATACAACTATTTTTATAACTTTTGATGCTACGTAACACCACACGTAAATATCATCATCAAGCCCCACCTCCAATATCACATTACCACCATTTTCACACACTAAACCAATTATAATTGTTTACACTTTCGGTTCCCAGTTCCCAGGCGTATTCTATCTTCTTCTGCCAGGTGCTTGTTTATGTTATGACTCCCAGTTGCAGGGCTGAATTACCAAAGCCCTGTAACTGGGTTCCATGACATGGTGCCCTCCTTTTCTTCGCCCTCCTCTTCGGTTCTTTCTTCGTCACAAATCTGAAATAAAACAATAATTCTATGTGTCCATTTTGTCCAAAGTACCCATATATTTTTTCAGTAAGCTACGATGGAAAACAGGGTGTATTTTCCCTAAACTTTTTGGCAATGCCAACTGGAAAGTCACTTCGTTGATAACACCCTGTATTCTAAATGGTCCAATATATTTAGGGCCCAATTTTTTCGAAGGTAGCCCCAGTTTGATGTTTTGGGTACTTAACCACACTAAATCTCCTTTCTCCAATTTATCACCTTCCACCCTCTTCCTATCCGCGAACACTTTATACTTTTTATGTGCTTCCTTTAAGGATGCAGTCACTTGACTCCAGCATTCCATCATTTGTGTTTTCCATTTCCCCCCTTCTGTTCCCTCATTCTCTGCCCATCTTGGCAGCTGGGGCAGAGGCTGTATATCATACCCGTAAACTACTTCGAAGGGGGTTTTGTTTGTTGCTGAATGTATAGTCGAATTAAAAGCTAGTTCTGCAAAAGCCAACCACCGAGACCAGTCATTTTGTCTCATGTTAGAGTACATTCGAAGGAACTGCCCAAGTGTCTGCTGAGTACGTTCTACCGCCCCATTTGTCATGGGGTGAAAAGCAGAACTTAAACTCCTTTCTGCTCCTAGCATTTCTAAGAATTTTTCCCAAAATTTTGCTGTGAATTGTACTCCTCTGTCACTGACTACTCTACTGGGACATCCATGCAGTTTGTAAATGTGGTTTATGTACAATTCAGCTAGTTTCTCGGCTGATGGTAGTTTCGGCAGTGCTATAAAGTGGGCCTGTTTAGAAAACAGGTCTAATACCGTCCAAATATAACGATGTCCTTTGCTAACTGGTAGTTCCCCCACAAAGTCCATAGCTACACATTCCCAAGGTCTGGTAGGCTCTGCTACTGTTTGTAACAATCCCATTGGTTTCCCTCCTCTCGATTTATTTCTGGCACAATCATCACATTGAACCACATGGTTCTTTATGTCCTTCCTCATCCCTGGCCACCAGCAATGTTTTGCTATTGCTTTTGTTGTTTTTGTAATTCCTGTATGACCAGCGCTCTGGTTGTTGTGAAAACGATGCAAAATCTTGATCCTTAATGTTGCTGGGATATACAGTTTCTTGTTCACAAACCAAAATCCTCCCTTTTGCTCCCCCTGTTCTGCATTGGATGTGATCCACTGGTCTCCTTCATAAGACTGTTTCAATTCGTTTCCCCAATTATCTTCCCCGCCGAGTTCAACCATAGCAGTGTTCTCTTTTTGGGTTTGTGCTCTGGTCCTGACAGCTAAGCCCCATTGTTTATCAGAGAATATTGTTCCCTCTTTTGCTGCGGTTATTCCTTCGTGTTGAGGCATGCGTGAAAGGGCATCTGCCAAGACATTCTGCTTCCCTTGAAAAAACTTTAATTGGAAATCGAACCTGCTGAAGTATTGTGCCCATCTAATCTGTTTGGGGGACAATTTCCGAGGAGACTTTAGATACTGGAGGTTCTTATGGTCAGACCAAATTTCAAATGGGATTCCGCTTCCTTCGAGAAAGTGCCGCCAGCATTCTAAGGCTTTTAGTATGGCTAGTGCCTCTTTTTCCCATATCGGCCAACATTTTTCAGCTTCGCTGAACTTCCGGGACAAATATCCACAGGGTTTTAAGTTCCCATTTTGATCCTTTTGCAATAGTACTGCCCCATACGCACAGTCTGATGCATCGCAATGGATTATGAACGGGCTCCTGATATCGGGGTGTTTTAGAATGGGTCCCTCTGTGAAGCATTCTTTTAGGGTTTCAAATGCCTTTTGGCATTCTGGCGTCCAACTTAGTTTGGCGCCCGGAGCTTTTACTTTTGCTGTCTCTCCTTTCCCTTTCGTTTTTAAAAGTTCAGTAAGGGGTGCAGTTATTTGCGCGAAGCCTTTTATGAAGGATCTGTAAAAATTTGCAAAACCCAGAAACGATTGCAATTGCCTCCTTGTTTGTGGCACTCCCCATTCTTTTACATCTGATACTTTAGCTGGATCCATAGCTAACCCTTCTGGAGATATCCGATACCCCAGAAAGTCAATTTGAGTTTTATTAAATTCACATTTGGACAGTTTTGCGTACAGCTTTGCTTCTCTTAGTTTCTGCAACACTTCCCGGACCAATTTTACGTGCTTTTCCTTATCTTCAGATACAATCAAGATATCATCAAGGAATATGAATACCCCCCTGTACAATAACGGGTGTAGTATTTCATTTATAAGCTGCATAAAGCAGCCGCCTCCATTTTTTAAACCGAAAGGCAAAATTTTATATTCAAAATGGCCGAATGCGCAGGAAAATGCAGTTTTCCAAGTATCCTCCGGTTTGATCCGTAATTTATGATATGCTTCAATTAAATCAAGTTTAGTAAATATGCTCCCTTTCTTCAATACGGTGATTAAATCCTTTACTAAGGGCATAGGGTATTTATTGTCCTTAGTAATTGCATTTAAATTTCGATAATCAATGCACAATCTTAGGGAGTTGTCTTTCTTTCTCCTGAATAACACTGGGGCCCCGAGAGGGGAATTGGATGGCTTAATGAAGCCTCGCGCCAGGTTTTTATCAATGTATTTCCTCAATTCCTCCTTTTCCTGCACAGACATGGGATACACTTTTGGCTTTGGTAAGTTTGCTCCTGGGGTTATTTCAATTTCTACTTCTACATTCCTTTTGGGGGGTAATTTACTTGCCTCTTTCTGATTGAACACATCCACAAAGTCTCTGTATTCAGGTGGCAACAGCTGTGGGTCTATTTCACCTTCTTCATCTCCCTCGTCCTCCTCTTCTGCAATCTTGCTTATCTCCCATTGTGTCTGCTGTTCTTTAAATGCTAGACTCTTTCCTCTCCAATCTACTTCAGGATTTGCTTGCTCAAGCCAAGGTATCCCTAATATTACATGGTATGTGGCAATAGGGGCTATCACAAAGGATATTCTTCCTTCCCATTTGCCTATCTTACATGGGATCTCCCGTATTTCCTTGGTAGATACTTCCCCAGTTGCAACTGAGCCGTCTAGCTGAGAAAACGCAATTGGGGAGTCAAGCGCCATCTGCTGGCATTTCAACGCTCCTGCTAATTCCGGAGTTATAATATTCCTGGAACAACCACAATCCACAAATGCCTTGCAGGTGGCCCGATTCTCCAGCCCCGAGAGGCAAATTGGCACTACTAACATGCGTTTGTCCCGACTCACCAATTTTTCTGAGGGTTCTGGGGCTTGCACCTCCTCCTCCGCACGCCTCCCGGTTGCAGGTTTGGGCTTTGAGGGTTTTGGCGGCTCCCCCTTCCGGGCCCAGCATTCTGCCGCTCGATGGCCCGTCTTCCCACACACAAAGCATCCCAGTTTAGGTTTGTTGTCATCTCCTCTGGAGGGAATCCCCGGCCTCCCTCCGGGTCTTTCCTGCTTCCTCGTCTCTCCTCGACCTCTCGCCACCGATCTTTGCTGGCCGCCGCTGCTCCTGAAGCGCTTTACTTGGGCCAGGGTGGATTCAACGCGCCCCGCTAGTTGAATCCATCCCTGTAGCGTTTCGGGGTCGTCTCTGTGCGCTGCCCAGCTGAAAATCTCGGGGCGTAGTCCCTCTTTAAATAATTCCACTTTGGTCACTTCAGACCACTCCGGGACCCTTTCCGCGAGGTGGAGGAATTCCTCTGCGTACTCGGGCACCGTTTTGTCCCTCTGTTTTATTCCTTTCAGCTGGTCTCGAGCCCTCAATTGCTCTAGCCGGTCTCTGAACCGGTTTTCCAGTGCGGCGAGGAAGCGGGGCACCGACCTCAGGCATGGGTCGCGTCTGGCATGTAATTGCACATACCAGCTGGCCGCTCCTCGCTTTAGTGTGTTGCCGATGGCTCGAACCCTGCTTGCTTCGGAGGGAAATGTGTGTGCGTTGTCTTCCATGTATCCTCTGATGCTAATTAGAAAAAAGTTCAGTTCATCTGATTCCCCTCCGTATTCTAGCTTGAGATCTTCCCTTCTTGGCATCCATTCAGCGGCCCGTTGGTGCTGTCTGGGAGGCATGGGGAAGGGTTGCATCGGGTTTCCTTGGATGGCCCCTTGGAACACGCCGCGCCCCACTCCGGTGGTCATTCTGCGCGGCTCCCGAAATCCTGCCGCCGCTGTCGGCCCTTCACCCCATCCGCATATTGGCCTCGTTGTAGCCCCCGCATCTCGCCTTTCCTCGTCGTACGGCACATCCTCCTCCTCTTCCTGGATCTCCTGCTGCTCTCCGCATTCATCTGCTAATCCACTGGACCCGATCCCTGGCCCCAGTGGTCTTTCTACTCCGATTCCCATTCGGAGGGTTGGGAGTTCTGTTGGGGTTGGCGGCCTCAGACTTCCCAGAGTTTGCTGGCGCTCCACTTCGCGCGCCATTCTGTCCCGGAACTCAAGCTCTTGCCAATATTCCTCGTCCCTTGCCACCGCGGGACTCTGCGTTGAAGCTCGCTGTCCCCTCTGGCTCCAATCATCTCCTCTGCTTGGCTCTCTCTCGGTGTGCTCTTTTTGGAGATTCTCTTCCAATATTGGCACTATTCTCCCCACGGTATCCGACAGCCTGGATAAATGAGTTTCCAGGATGGATAGCCGCAGGGCCACGGTCTCCGGCATGCTTCCTCCAGATCCCCAACTGGTTTCTGCCGCCGCCGGAGCGCCTCTTCCCCCTCTGGGAATCCTCTGAGTCACGCCGTCCGGCTTGGGGTACCCCGTAGAGGAAGCTATGGCTTGCAATGTCTCTCCTGCCAACGGCCGAGCTCCCAGCGGAGGCCCCTTTGCTCCGTCATGGCTTTGATCTCCTTCCCTGCTCATTTTCACTTCACTGCAAAATTGCAGGAGGGTGAGAACTGGATTCTTGACTTAATTGTCCTGCTCACTTCAAAGGATCAGTCTGAACGCAGATCAAAGATAGCTGCTCTCAAACACAATCTTTATTGAAGAATACATGACTTTGGAAAAGTCAAGAATGACTTAATGTTTACATACAACTATTTTTATAACTTTTGATGCTACGTAACACCACACGTAAATATCATCATCAAGCCCCACCTCCAATATCACATTACCACCATTTTCACACACTAAACCAATTATAATTGTTTACACTTTCGGTTCCCAGTTCCCAGGCGTATTCTATCTTCTTCTGCCAGGTGCTTGTTTATGTTATGACTCCCAGTTGCAGGGCTGAATTACCAAAGCCCTGTAACTGGGTTCCATGACAGTAAGGTTAATTAAAAGAGGAAGTAAGTGAAAGAAGAAATGAAAAATGAGACAGAAAGTGATGGGAGAAGACAATTTTATATGGAAGAGACTACTGGAGAAGACAAGAAGTGGGTGAGGTCTAAGAATGCTTTGCAAATGGTTAGGGACTAAGGAGGGGAAAAGAAAAGGAAATAACCACCTGGAAATCCTTTCTGCTACCCTATTTCCCCGAAAATAAGACATCCCCTGAGAAGAAGACCTAGTAGAGGTTTTGCTGAATTGCTAAATATAAGGCCTCCCCCGAAAGTAAGACCTAGCAAAGTGTTTGGAAGCATGCCCATGGAACAGAACACCAGAGCATGCAGGATCGGGAAATGTACGTACCATAGATTGTTGTACATGGAAATAGTGGTGGTAACAAGAAATTCTTGATAGGATTTAGTTTGCCTGATCATGCTGGTTTGTGATGACAGCTACTGTACAGTATATAATAAATGTTCATTTTTGGTTCAACAATAAATGTGAATTCTTCTTCATGGAAAAATAAGACATCCTCTGAAAATAAAACATAGTGCATCTTTGGGAGCCAAAATAAATATAAGACACTGTCTTATTTTCGAGGAAACAGGGTAGTATGTCTCTGTTCTATGCAAGGGTCTGTGAAGGGTGCCCAGAAATTTATAAGCCAGGCCTGAGAATCCTTGAACAGGAGGAGTTCCAATAAATGAAGTAAGAGACAATGGCTTCTGAGTCCTTTGCACAGCCATACTTATGGTTCATGGCTTGCCTTTTTCTATAGCATACTTACCAGCTCAAGTTTTCAGTTATCCAGACGCAGTGACCTCGCAGACAGATTTCTTGAATACAGTTTTTAGCAGCTGCAGTAGCTATTGGCCTGAATCCCACTGTTAGTGCCAGAATACATCCTTGGAATCTGTGATTTACCCACATGTTGACTCACTGTTTGCAAATTAATCCTGTGGATCTAACTGATAGGATTCATGGGCATTACTTTCATTTAAAGACAGTGCTGGGAAATTTCTTCATTAGATGTTTGGAATCCCTCATTAGCTATAGTCATAGCCATTTGCAGAAAGAACAGTTTCTTGTTTTGAACTAGTGTAAGAAGTGTTCCTCTTATTTTTCGGGCTAAGATTTAAATCAACTTTCCTCTCTAAATGCACTCTATTGTATTGCTGATTTTTTAGTTAACCAATTCATTTACCTTTCTTCCATCAAGAGATCCAAAACAGCTTTAAAAGAGAAGTTGGCTAATATGTTATATTACAGATGTTAACAATTAATTGAATAGTTGTACTATTAAAAGCTAATAGTTAAAAACAGCCTTAAAAGCATTTAAAATACAATCAGTCTGTTACGAACAAGATGTTCTGTAGGTTTGTTTCTAAGTTGAATTTGTTGGAACAGGTACATTTTAAAGTCTTACTTCAGCCATACCTCTATCTATCTATCTATCTGTCTGTCTCTTTGGATAGCACAGGGAAGGGTTAACACCCCTGTGTGTTTGTTTTGCTGTCTGTTTCCCTATTCAGAAGATTTCTTCTCACTTTCTGTTCCTGTGATAATTGGATTTTGAACAAATTTGGCTTGTTGTAGGAACAAGGATTGGTGATAAAGCTTCAGTGGAGACACCTTTCCCACTTGATAACTCTTTCAGGAGCTTCATATCTTGCAGGTTTTAGGTACCACTGAGTCAAATATAGTCTTTGGGCCAATTGCATGTGTCTCTGGGTTTTTGTGATGTAACTCCTAACTTTTGAATGAAAAGCAAGTTTATGCAGAGATTTTGACAGAATGCTGGATATTTGAATTGGGAAATAGTGCTGAATGGATAGAGTTAAGAGGAGTCATTCAGAGGAAAATTTATATGGACAAGAGTAATTTTACTCAATTGTATGGCAGCAGAGCACTGGAGGATAATGCTGTATCTTGTGTAAATAATTTTTCTGTCTTTCTGTTAGTTGGCTGGTTCTCACTCCTTTCTGAAAGTGGGAACCTACTAGGTCACTCCTGTCATTACTGTTAAGGCAACTCTAATCTTTCTTCAGATCTAAGAGTGCATTTTAATTAGATGAATTACACACACAGATCCCTAGTAGTCTGTGTTTCTACCAGGAAAAATCAGGGAATGTAGCCTCTTTCAGTTTGCTAGAACTTGTTTGTTGACATTCCTTTGTCACATGTAATTTGTGTTACTCTTTGTGTAACCTGCCTACCCACCCCCCTTCCTGGATATTGTTCTTTCATTGCTGATTTGTCCAGACAGCAAAGTTCTGTGGTTATTAATAGCTCTCTATCCATATTTTGGCAGTACCTAATCAGAGGAAAATTTTGGATGAAGAAACCCTTGGAAAGGGAATGGGCATCATTCTCATGAAGCTGACAACTGCAATTCAAGTAATAATATAAAGGTCAGTGACATGAGATATCATTAAGTAAGGAACTCAAATAAAACGTTTTAATGTTATCACCACACTTACACTCAATCTATATTAAATATGATGTGATATTGCAGTGGAAAGTGGAATTTTGAAGCAGAACAGACATGAGATACAACATCTGTTCACTCTATCCCTCTTCCATGTCCAGCATAGAAACAAAGCAAGCTGTTAGTGGGAGCAAACCACCTATTCTGTCTATTAGCATGGATATCTAGCTCTTTGTCCCTTCTCTGCAAGCATATAGCCAAGTAGTATTTTTCCCCCTGGAGAGTAGTAGCTTTTGTGCACTTAAACATAAAGCTGTAGCAATATCTTCCTTTGATAAGAAAGCAAGTATGCGTTAAAATGATACATTAGATATGAATCAGTTGGATCTTTTGTTTAAATTGCTTTTTGTTTCATAAGAAGTTGAATGGATTTTATATCCCAATACTTGTTTTTTCCTGTTTGTACATTAATCAGCATGTGTTAGTTGACACAAGCTGGCTCTTTTGCTAAAGTAAAAAGGGTTCATCCCTTATTTCTAGTCATATGATAAATGAGTCTGGCAGTAATGATGAATAGCTCAGCAGCAGCCCTGTGCCTCTGTTGTGAAGCTAGCTTGCATACTGGTACAGCAGTCTCCTGAAGCTTCCAGTGCAAAGCTCTATATTTTGCCCCGATAGCCTGAAGAATGTTTAAAAAAACAAACAAACAAGAACAACATTGGTCTGGCAGTTGTAGCTAGAAGACATCGAAAGCTGCTTCTGTTTTCTTAAAGAGGGGTTTTAAATTTCAAGATGCCTGCAGGGAACTTGAAAAATGCCAGGTAGGCATTTTCTTGCCCTTTGGCATAGAATGATTGTTTATTTTTTGGTCAGATAGTGTGTGAAACTGTAAAACAAAACTATAGCAGACTGGCAAGCTTATTATATAGAGAGACATTGGCATTGTGAATTTTATATTGTTTGTTTTAATGATGGTGAAGAAGTCATTAACACATTAAAATTCATATTACAAGTATTTCTTTCTGATGATTCTGCACTTTGATGTAAATGATTGTTTCATTAGAATGGAAATTATTCTGTTGTCCAGTTTCTCTCTTGTCTGAATGAAAGATTGAAATTAGAACACTGAGATCCTTTAATACAACTTGGTGTTGGATTTTGATTTGTTTTGTTTTCGCATGTTATTTATACAGAGGCTATGTTAATCAATGGTTGAAATAAAATTTGATAAATTTATGTTTGCCAAATTTATTTTATCTGAACATTTTACACATAAAGAAATTATTTGTTAGTGTTCACATATACTTTAGTTGTTCTGTCATTAGAAAATATGCCAGTGCAGCTGTACGTGTTGATGTAGTAATCTGAATGTGATCCTACATTGTTAGAATCAAACATCTGTAAAGACTGTAGCATTTCTATAGTACTAGTAGTTTTTAATACAGTTGATATTCCTCTGTTTTTAATAATAGAATATGCCTATTATGAATGCATGTTTTGTCTGGGACCACATATAAATTGCGTAATTTCTCTGTGAATATAATCCTTGTGGGAGAAACTGCTGGAGAAACATGGCTCAGATATTTACTGTAGTAGCCATCTTGGTGGTGGTGCCAGCGTACGTATTTATTTATCGTGTCAGAAGCAAATTGAAAATACAGTTATAATGCGTAATAAAAACCACAAACAAAGTTAAAAACTTGGCATTGTACTAAATGGCCAGAAGACTTGCGGTATGCAACAGACTTGCCGGTGTACTAATTTGTAGGAATCCTCTTCATATAGTAATATTGGATAGACTTGTTCGTTGTTACTGTTGATGTCAATGTTCACAAATGGATAATGGAATCCTTGTCTGTCCATTTAGATTACATTTCTGTTAGATTTTGATGTTCTTTTTAAAAAAACAGAGTATATTTAAAAGGGAATGATTAAAAGGTTAATAGAAAGGTTGCAAACTATGGTTTAATCAAAGGTCTGATGACAAAAATCATTTTTCATTTTGAGTTCTAGAAAAATGTTTTGATCTTGCTACAAAATTGTTTGAATTCTTAAGAAAACATATCTCAGATAAAATGTCTCATGAAGTGGCTCAACCTAGAATTTCTTTTTGTTTTTGTTTTTTTAAAAATAGAATGTATGTCTTTATTTAGTATTCTAATTATTGCTCTATTTCTCTATTGGAAAATAGTATTCTAACAGAGTTTTTTCCCTATAAATATTATCCAGTGTGCACATTCATTTAGATGCCTAATATGACCCTGATTCTTTTTTTGGTTTGTTCAATTAAATTATAAAAATAATAAATTGAAATAAGAGAGACTTTGATGAGCTAGTAAGCGTATTTCTGAGAAGTATTCAGCATATACTGTGAAATGATGTTATTTTAAACTATATGTTGTTTATGTTGATATGTGTTCAGGGCATCGAAATGTGCCCTTGTTGTAAGCCACCCTGAGTCCCCTTCAGAGTGAGAAGAGCGTGATATAAATAAAATAATAAATATTACTTGAAATTATATGTAAGCAAACACCATGCTTTGTGTTTTTGTGTTTTGTGCTTTTTGCTTTGTATTTTGGTTTAATACTTTTAAAAATATTTATTAAAACAGTAGCTTGGGTACCTGGCATTGCTCGGGTTATTTTAAAGAGTCAATTTTTTAATTGTACAAAATGTATAAGGTTGTGGGTGAACTACAACTCACACAATGCCAGTTTAACCCCCTGACACTCCATCAGTGATTAAAGTTTGTCATATTGGATAAGTTTGCTCTGGATTCATCATCAGTGGGGTTCAGTGTGCTTTCTGGCTGTGGGGTGAACTACAACTCCCACCATGGTGGGTGAGCCCGCCTCAATTCCCTCCAGTAGGTTAAGTTGGTCATGGGGGTTATGTGTGCCAAGTTTGGTCCCAGTCTGTTGTTGGTGGGAGTCACAGTCTCTCTTGAGAGCCGTGGTGGTGCCGGCTGAACTGCTGACCTGAAGATGGTTTGAATCCATAAGATGGGGTGAACTCCCATCTATCAGACCCAGTTTCCCTTGCAGGGACATGAGAAAAGCCTCCCATAGGATGGAAACACATCCAGGTGTCCTGTGGACAATGTCTTTGTAGACGGCCAATTCTCTCACACCAGAAGCGACTTGCAGTATATTTTCAATTCGCTTCTGACACGATTAAAAAAACCAGTATCTCTAAATGTAGGTGCACTACAACTCCCGGAAATGAAGGTCAGTTTCTCTCAAACTCCTCCAGTAGGTTCAGTTGGTCATGGTGGATCTGTGTGTCAAGTTTGGTCCTGGTCTATTGTCAGTGGGAGTCACAGTGTCTATGGTTGTAGGTGAACTACAACTCCCAGAAATGAAGGTCGGTTCCCCTCAAACCCCTCCAGTATGTTCAGGAGTTCAAGGGGGTTCTGTGTGCCAAGTTAGATCCACAAGTAAAAGGAATATAATGAGATTAAAACAATAAAATAATTTAAATTATATCTGTGGGAGATTTTGATTCTTTTTTTCTGGTGACTCTTAATGAAAAACTTTGCCCATTAAAATTATTCAATTAAATTGTAGTAATTTATTTTAATGCCATTTGTACCTACAGAACTGTTTAATCTTTAGAGACTGATTCTTGAATATTCGGATGAAATCAGAGCACAACTGCAGTTGTTTCTCTGGAAATGGCAATAGGTGTATCTGAAATTTGAGTTTGTTTCTAACAAAGAGCTGTGCTATATTCTGAATCTAAATAGTTTACAGTCTTAATTTTTTTGAAGGGCAATTCTGAAATTCTTGTAACAGTAATGGAGATAAATGTTTTCACCCATCAGTGCTGTTATCAAACTAAAGGTAATTTTAAACTATGTTAAAAGCATTCCAGCTCAAAGAGCAGGGAAAAGTTTCCTGATAAATGTTAGATAATTACCCTAGTTGCTTATTTAAATAACACCCTTTGGAAACGACAACCCCAATGTGCATTCCTATAATTGCTATTGTGAACTAAATAGAGTGTGTGTTGCATAGTGGCAGCCCACCCATTTTGTTGTTAATGAATGTTTTGAAAACTATAGTTATTATTTACCCCTAAATTACAATAGCATAGTGATTCATGATTAATGTATATTAAATTGTTGTTTAGTTCCTTATTATACATCGGTGTTTAATGTATCCTAGAAATATTTTATCCAAAAATTTCCCTAAAATCCTCCAAAATCCAGAATTCTCCATTTGGGAGTTCAGTGTCCACAAGTTCTCTTTCATGTACAAAATAATTAAAAATAATTGCTCAGGTTATGTGCATATGGTGCATATGAAACCTAAATAAAATAAAATAAATACATCTGAAATCCAAACCACCGCTAATACCAATCATTTAGACGCAACAACCTGTCAAATACAGTGCTGAAATCCAGTCATGATACATGGTGCATCTTCAAGATTTCTGATCATCTTTGTTTCTTTTTCAACGTAAGAAATGGAGCAATGATAACCTGGATTCTGAGTATATCACATGAAACTGTGATAGCTGAAAATAGGATGTTTAGTTTGCAAAATGCACCATGTTTCTTTTTTCATTGTAATGTTTTTTATTTTAAAGTGAGTATAATACATCGAAAGTGGTGGAACAGCATGTAGATGATAGGAAAGAAGGAAGTGACGAAAGAGAAAGAAGGTAAATGGAAGTAAAATAAAAAGAACAAAAAAGAGCAAAAAAACAACAACACAACGATGTGATTTGACTTCCCATCTTGGCTTCGGAGTCTTCCCTTTAGTAAACTATCTGTTTTTTGGGGGTTTTTTTGTCTCTTTTCGTTTAGTCTATTTCATATGATAGACAGGTCTATCGTAAAGTCCATTCTTCTATTTATTAGAATTTTTGTAACGTTTGTCCAGTCTGTTTTGTTTTTCCCTTCTCTTATTTTTTGTGTATTTATTGTCCATTTGTACTATGTCCAGTATTCTGATTATCCATTCGTCGGGAGTTGGCAGTCTTTTCCCTTTCCAGACTTTTGCTATTGTTAATCTGGCCGCTGTGCTTATGTAGAAAAATAGTTTGTCTTCATTTTTAAAAAAATTTTGGGTTTGTAAAACTTAAGTACATTTCTGTTCTAATTTGAATTTAATCCCTATGATTTCCTGTGTCAATTTGGTGTACAATCTTCCACTATTCTTTTATTTTCTCACATGCCCACCATTGGTGAAAGAATGTCCCTATTTTTTCCCCACATTTCCAACACATATTAGATTTCTTTTAATTAAATTTTGATAATGCACCATGTTTCTTCAACTGATCTGCATCAGTTGTCACATTGGTACCTACCTTTCCCAAGAAACCTCAAAGATTTTTGTTTCTAGTAGTAGACAAGGTCCACAGTTTCTGGCAATAATTGTCATGAACTGTACCCTAGTATTTCAAGTCAGTTTTTAACTGCTAGGTTAGTTAACTATAAATAGATTCCATTTGCATAATCTTTGTGTTCAGTCTTGATTTGTAATTGATGGTTTCTGCCTTGTGTGGCTCTATTCTTGTATATAGGGTGAGTAAGCATTCTGTTGCTTATCAAGGTAATGTGGTTCGGTATTCTTCAATATAATTTCAGTTAAGAGCCTTTGATGTGACTTTAGTCATTTGAATTCAAACCCATTTAAGCATTGTGTTTCCAGTCAGGAGCTCATCATTTTGGTTATACATTCTTCATAATGAACCAGTTTTGCAAAATTTATATTTTGTTTTCTCACTCCCTTCCCATAATGTTTTTGTTTTTGAAAATAGGATGATCATTTTTAGTTTTATGTCTTTCCTGTGTATAAATGAAATAAATGAGGCATGTTAAACTAGAAGAGACAGGAAATCTGTGATGACATTTTTTTGTCTTTTTAAAAGCAACTAGGTTTGGTAACTGGAAGCCTTCCAGTGTGAGTAGATGTTGGGAAAGGTTACGTTTTCATTTTCTGTCAGTCTCCCATTTAACTATCTTGATCTGAATTTAGAGTCCCTTTGTTCTACATTCTGGCATGATTGATTTAAAAACTAGGGGGAAAGAACAAATAAAATTTCATATTTCTTGTATTTTTTTTTCTCCTAGTATGGTTTTTGAGTCTGTCCCCAGATTCTTGTCTTATTCAGAAGCTTGACCAACTTTGCATCTCTGTTTTTTCTTCTGTTTCTGCTTCAAGAGCTGGGATTAATGATTTGAACTCTTGATGTAGTGAAGTGCTAGCTGAGAAAAGAGGAATGTGCTTGTGCTGTGCAGCATTTTTCATATTCATTTGTTTCAAACTTATAACCCACATCTGCTGGTAATCTTTTTTTTAATTTGTCCAACTGGAAAATTGCACATATGCTTCAAGACTATGCTATTTTCTGTTTGAATAGCTTTGCATTGTGTGAAAGCAGCTAGTGTGCAGTAGTTTGAGTGTTGGACTAGGACTCTGTTCAAGTATCTACTCAACCATGGAAGCCCACTGGGAGACCACATGTGAGTCACATTCTCTCAACCTCAAAGAAAAGCAGTGTAAAGGTTCCTCTGATTAAATCTTGCCAAGAAAATTCCATGAAAGGTTCACCTTAAGGTTGTCTCAAGTTGAACACAGCTTCAAGATGCATAACAACAACATCAACATGTCACCATTTAATGGATGCCTTCATATTAAAAAAGTAAATGAGCTGACTCCTCCTTGCTGTATATGTGTATATGTGTACACATTGTTTCAACTTTGTTTTGTTTCTTCCTGAACAGGATCAAAGGGATCTTTCAGAAACCAGCAAAGATGAATATGGTAAAAAGGATAATGGGTCGACCTCGGCAGGAGGAATGTAGTCCTCAAGATAATGCTCTAGGACTGATGCACTTGCGTCGACTCTTCACAGAACTGTGTCATCCTCCTCGGCATATGACCCAGAAAGAACAGGAAGAGAAACTGTACATGATGCTACCTGTTTTTAATAGGGTAAGCACAGCATTCTGGTTTTGGTTCTCTTTATTGGCTCCAATTATTGCTGCTTTTAAAAAAAAGATGAGGGTGCAGAGTGAGTGCATCTAAGGAGAGATATTCGGATGTTAATTTTTGCTTCTTTACAGATAAAGATAATGAAGTGCATATTATTATTATTTTTTTATTATTATTAAACTTTATTTGTACCCCGCTAGCATCTCCCGAAGGACTCGATGCGGCTTACAAAGGCCAAGGCCTCAACACACAATATAACAATACAAAACAAAAGGCAAATTAAAAACAATTAAAACAGTATAAACAACAAGCAATAAACAATACGCTAAAACACAATAAAACTGGGCCGGGCCAGAGTAATGGGTACAAGATTAAAAGTGCTGATGTTGCCTACCTCCACGGTCATGTTTTATGAGAGCTGTTTGTATTACATTCAGTGAATATTTCCTAGTTTGTTATTGATGGAAGTACTCCAAAAGTAACTTTCAGGCCAAACATAATTATACAGAAGTGATACATAATTATGTTTATCTAATATGGGTATGTATATTGAAGAGCTACATGCTCATATTACATGTGTGATTTTTTTTTAGTAGAAACAAGAATAGCTTATTCTCTTATTTCTGTCATGGGAATGTAAGAATGCCTTACTAAGTACTCATGTGTAGGATATTAAACTGCATCTGATTATATACTGATTGGGCCTTTCCAATATCCTTCTTTAGCTATTTTAATGAAGACTTTAAAACATATGAGAGAATTATAGATACCAAATAAGATTAATAATAAAGGGGTAATGGATGCAGTTTGACTATTAAAACTGGGGGATTTGAAGGAAATTCTGGGATGGAGCTAAGGCTCAATGTGATGAAATCTATGATGGCTTGGACTCTGAAAAAACAGAATGTGGTGATTATTTCCCTGGAGTGGCTTTAGAATTCACCACCAGTTCTTATTGTCTCTGAACAAGTTAGCTGCTTTGTAACATTCCTCTGTGGTTAAATGCAGCTGAAAGTCTTTGCTATAGCTTTCTGCAGTGTTGGCATCAGTTTTGTCTTGCTCTCTCTGTGTACATAACATACGTACTTGTATTATACATGACATTTATTTATTTTTATTTGGTTATTGGTAAGTGGATTATATGGCAGTGTGGAGTCAAGATAATCCAGTTCAAAGCAGATAATATAAGATTATAAATGGGTTATATAGCTGTGTGGAAGGGCCTTGAGTCTACACTGCCATATAATCCAGTTCAAATTAGATAATCTGTGGAAGAGGCCTAAGTGAGGCCTAAGTCTGCCTGTCCCTTGGGCTGAGTTGGTTGCTAGGAGGCCAAGTGGGCAGAGATTAGCCCTCAAACTGGCAGCAATTGAATAAAAACAATTATTCCTTTCCCTCTAATTAGGACTTTATTTTTCTTTTCTTTTTGTTGTATCAACCTAGAGGCATGGATGATGGGTTGTGTTGTCAAATTTCGAGATTGGGGGGCCTGTAGTTTTGTTGTTTTGTTGGTCACTGTGATGCCATCACTCATTTATATATATAGATAGGTTCTGTAGGTTTGTTCTTAAGTTGGATTTGTATGTATGTTGGAACAGGTACTTTTTAAAGTGTAACTCCAGCCACAGTGTTTGTGTCCCTGTTCAGAAGATTTCACATAATTTCCTGTCCCTGTGATAATTGGATTTTGAAAAATTTGGCTTGTTGTGGAAACAAGGATTGGTACTAAAGGTTCAGTGGAGACACATCTTCCTCATGATAACTCTTTCAGGAGTGAATTTCCCTTCCAAGGGGTAGATTTCTCTTACTTTCTGTTGTCTCACCCTCATTTTAAAATATGAGTTGTTGGTAAGTTGCATGTTTGTAATTTGTCTGTATACCATATGCTACCTAATGTGAATGCTTCCACTGATCTTATCAACTGCCACCAAATGTGAGGGGTTTCCTTATTCCCACCTTTGAATGCTTCTGGAACGTGGCCATACAGCCCGGAAAACTAACAGCAACCCAGTGTTGGATACTGGTATTCAACAAAGAATTTCAAAGAAAAAAAGTCTGTGCATTATAGATCATAACAAAGTATTTGTGTCACGGTCAGTAGCTCCAAGCAGTATGCCTGTCCTAGCTTGAAACCTGACTGTTGCTTTTCTGACTACCATCATTTCTGACCCTGGATTGCGACCTTGGCTTTCACTTGTTCCTGGCTTGATTCTTTTGTTCTTCTGGTTTGATTTTGGCTATCTGAACTATTTGGCTCACCCCAATCTGTTTTTTTTGTACTTCTGTTATTCTCTAACATGTATTTGAGATCACATATTTGCCATATTATGTCTACTGCTTCTTCCTTTCCTGAACGCAGCTTGGATTTTTCTTTCCATAGATGGTAAAAGTCTTTTAGAATTTTAGCATCACTTTGCTTACATAGGTACTGTGGTTACTGCAATCCCCGATGCCCCTTGCTTGAAGATCAGAATGTATACTGAACATTTCCAATCTGTGATCGCTTTTTTTGTTTTCCATAGATTTTAGCATTAGAGTATTTATTTATTTATTTACAGTATTTATATTCCACCCTTCTCACCCCAAAGGGGACTCGGGGCAGATCACATTACACATATAAGGCAAACATTCAATGCCTTAACATAGAACAAAGGCAAGACAAACGCGGGGCTCCGAGCTGGCCTTGAACTCATGACCTCTTGGTCAGAGTGATTTGTTGCAGCTGGCTGCAGCTGGTTGCTCAACAGCCTGCGCCAAAGCCCGGGCGTAGGCTAGAGTAGTTCTAGTTTCTGTGGCTTGCACTAGCTTTGTTGGTATAACATTTGTTCCCAATTGCAACCCAGTTTGTTCCCAATTGCTTATTTCTCTCAAATGTATCTTCTGCTTCATTTTCGAAAATTGTAGATCTATCCTCAAATAGTTCTTAATCTCATATTTTCATCTCTTTTATGTAGTTCTTCTTTGTATTATTTCCATTGTCTTCTTATTTCTACTTGGTCATATATTGTGTTCCCCTGCTGGTTGTTGACCATTCCCACTCTTGGTTAAACTTCCTCTTTGATTGCTAGGATTGGTTGTCACCTTTTGTTTGTCTGTATTGGCTACTGCTGTAGGTCTTCTTGATCATGCACACCAGTTGTTGAACATTCAGGGTTCTGGCTCTGTTTCTGTCACATTTTACTTTTATTTTCCTTCTGTCCTTAACTGCTTGAAGAGTTAAATTTGTCAGCTATTGATGCATTATTGTTGTTGTTATTATTGTTGTTGTTGTTGTCGTCGTCGTCCTCCTCCTTCTCCTCCTTCTGCATTAATTCCTAACTATAGATGTGGCTTCAGTCCAGAGTTCTTCTGGCTCCTGGTCAGTTAGGCTTAATAATGCAAATCAAATGTTTACATTGTCTTTAAATTCTACAGGAATGTTCTTCAGGTTGTATTTTGACACATTTATTGCTTTAGTATTCTTCTTTAACATTACTCAAATGTTGATATTAGCAGTTCACCAGCTGTAAAACATCAGCCTTATTCAAATCAGATCAGACATTTCACCAATCATTACTCCCAACATTCTATTCTGTTCTATTTTCCCTCCATCCCTCCTAATAAAACCTTACTTTATTACCTCTAATGAATGAATCAATCATATTTTTGGAAACTAATTATTTATCCTTGGGTTTTCTATAAAAATTACTAGCTTACTTTGTATTTTAGAAAGTATTTTTTAAAAGAGGGGCAGAAGCAGGCTTGGATAATACAGACAGTTCTGTTTCTCAGAGTTTTTAATGCTGTTTCAAATCAGTTTTATATTTCTTTTTAGTCTTAATTGTTACTGTGCAGTTTTATTATTGAACAGGTCTTGTTTTGTGTTGTTTTTATTATGTTTGTGATATTTTATGATCATGTTATTTTTATATTTCACTTGCCTTGGACACCTGGTGAATGAATGTCACAGTTGTCAGCACAACATTATGTAGTGGGTTTATTATGTTTATAAAAAATCTTCAAGACAGTTCTTGGATCGGTGCTTAGATTCATTTAGAGCAGCTATATATTCCGTCCTAACTCATTACCTATTCTGGGATGCAGTCCCCTTACTACATCATTTATTCTATTTTTACTAGTTAGAGCACTGTTCTCCTTTTGAAAGAATACTTAAGCAAATAAGATATTGAACAATATGAGGTTCTTCAGACACATCCCACTTTTCTTATTCATTGTAATTGTTTCCACCTGAGCCTTCAGTATTTAATCTTTTAAGATACACCCATTCATCATGAATTCCCATCGTTTAGAACAGTGTGGTCCAACCTGCGGCCCACCAATTCATTTTTGTTTGCCCTTGCCTTCTTACTGGAAAAATATTTAAATATAACATTTGGGATAAAATCATTTACCCTTCTTACTGCTTTAAGTTTTTAAGAATTTGTTTTCTTTCTGGAATGTCTCTGGCCCTCACATTCCTATACTAAAGTTTGATTGGCCCTCGGGTAACTTAAGATTGGACCACACTGCTTTAGAACATCTCTGACGGTGGGATCTCACCCAGTATTTTTTTAAATGACTGAAATCAGTTTTCTTGACGTCTTGAAGTATGTGTTTTGCTACATTTGGCTTTCCTCCGTGTAACAAATTTCAGAAAGGTATGATCACTGCCACCCAAGGATCCCATTACTTCTACCCCATTGACAGCTTCATCACTGTTGGTTAGTGTCAGATCCAAAATAGCCAATCCCCTTTTTGCTTCTCCCACCTTTTGTACAATGAAGTTATCTGTAAGATTAGTAAGGAGTTTATTTGACCTTATATTCCTTACCCAAATGCTCTCAACCTGTTTTCCATGCTTAAAGTCAAGGATCTCCTCATATCCTTGGAAGACAATGTGACCCCTACTCCTCTCTGTTAAGTTTGTGTCTTTGGAATTTACTATACACATTCCAGTCATGAGATTCATCCATCAGGTTTTAGTGATATCTATTAATGCACCTTAAATTGTTTTTCCATTCTTTGTTGAGTTCTTGCACTATTTGCCAAATTTCCCCTGTAACCTTAAGGATATTAATGTTGCCCCAGTATTTATGTCCCCTTGCCTTCTGGAATATTGTGTTCCTCCCTAACAGTTTAAAATCCTCCTGATTAAATATGTGATACTCCAAAGAAATACATTCTTACTAACTGCTGTGAGATGCAACTCATCTCACGTAAGAAAACCTTCTTCATGAAAGTGTAGATTGTGGCCAAATCCTTCCTTACAAGTTAACTGTTTACTTCTAGTATTCTTCTCCTCTTTCTGAACCATGCCCTTCAATGGGAAGGAGCAGTGAAATAAAAAGTTGTGCCCTGTAGTCCCTTCCCGTATACTGAAGGCTATATTTTACAGTTTCATTTGTTCTAACATGGATTAGAAGGAAAGTGAAATAGCTAATAGGCTTGATGAGTTTTGTCAGCCTTCTCTTACACCATGAATCATAGAATCATAGAATCATAGAATAGTAGAGTTGGAAGAGACCACATGGGCCATCTAGTCCAACCCCCTGCTAAGAAGCAGGAAATCGCATTCAAAGCACCCCCGACAGATGGCCATCCAGCCTCTGCTTAAAAGCCTCCAAGGAAGGAGCCTCCACCACGGCCCCGGGGAGAGAGTTCCACTGTCGAACAGCTCTCACAGTGAGGAAGTTCTTCCTGATGTTCAGGTGGAATCTCCTTTCCTGTAGTTTGAAGCCATTGTTCCGTGTCCTAGTCTGCAGGGCAGCAGAAAACAAGCTCCCTCCCTCCTCCCTATGACTTCCCTTCACGTATTTGTACATGGCTATCATGTCTCCTCTCAGCCTTCTCTTCTGCAGGCTAAACTTGCCCAGCTCTTTAAGCCGCTCCTCATAGGGCTTGTTCTCCAGACCCTTAATCATTTTAGTCGCCCTCCTCTGGACGCTTTCCAGCTTGTCAACATCTCCCTTCAACTGTGGTGCCCAAAATTGGACACAGTATTCCAGGTGTGGTCTGACCAAGGCAGAATAGAGGGGGAGCATAACTTCCCTGGATCTAGACGCTATTCCCCTATTGATGCAGGCCAGAATCCCATTGGCTTTTTTAGCAGCCGCATCACATTGTTGGCTCATGTTTAACTTGTTGTCCACGAGGACTCCAAGGTCTTTTTCGCACACACTGCTGTCAAGCCAGGCGTCCCCCATTCTGTATCTTTGATTTCCATTTTTTCTGCCGAAGTGAAGTATCTTGCATTTGTCCCTGTTGAACTTCATTTTGTTAGTTTTGGCCCATCTCTCTAGTCTGTCAAGATCGTTTTGAATTCTGCTCCTGTCTTCTGGAGTGTTAGCTATCCCTCCCAGTTTTGTGTCGTCTGCAAACTTGATGATCGTGCCTTCTAACCCTTCGTCTAAGTCGTTAATAAAGATGTTGAACAGAACCGGGCCCAGGACGGAGCCCTGCGGCACTCCACTTGTCACTTCTTTCCATGATGAAGACGACGCATTGGTGAGCACCCTTTGGGTTCGTTCGCTTAGCCAATTACAGATCCACCTAACCGTAGTTTTGTCTAGCCCACATTTTACTAGTTTGTTTGCCAGAAGGTCGTGGGGGACTTTGTCGAAGGCCTTACTGAAATCCAGGTACGCTACATCCACAGCATTCCCTGTATCGACCCAACTCATAACTCTATCGAAAAAAGAGATCAGATTAGTCTGGCATGACTTGTTTTTGGTAAATCCGTGTTGACTATTAGCAATGACCGCATTTGTTTCTAAGTGTTCGCAGACCACTTCCTTAATGATCTTTTCCAGAATTTTGCCTGGTATTGATGTGAGGCTGACCGGATGGTAATTGTTTGGGTCGTTCTTTTTTCCCTTCTTGAAGATAGGGACCACATTCGCCCTCCTCCAATCTGCTGGGACTTCTCCCGTTCTCCAAGAACTCTTGAAGATAATTGCCAGTGGTTCTGAAATAACTTCCGCTAGTTCCTTCAGTACTCTTGGGTGTAGCTGATCTGGCCCTGGGGACTTGAATTCGTTTAGAGAGCCCAAGTGTTCCTGGACAACTTGTTTCCCTATTTGGGGTTGGATTTCCCCCAATCCTTCGTCCATTCCGTGTTGCTGAGGTTAAAGATGGCTTTCTTTTTTTCCCTTTGAGACAACACACTTCTTGGGACTTCTTTTGGGGCCTGCAGACCATTGCTTCTGTTCCTCTTAACAAGAAATCACTTGCTAACAGAGTCTCTTCTTGCTCTTCTTCCATATACTCCTCTAACATTATCTTTAGGAGATTGTTGTCCTTGTGCCTTATAATCACAGAGTAACGGGAGAGTTTTGAATTGATTGTGTAGCTCTAAACTTGCAGTATAGTTCTTGATAGTTCTGCTTTTATGTGCCACATTTTCCCAAGTATCTGCCTCTTATGTTTGGGAATTGTCCATCTCTCTGGAGCAATGTTTCTCTAACTGTTCTCTTCCAGGTGTTTTGGATTTCAGCTCCCAGAAATCTCAGTAAGCTTACCAGTTGTTAGGAATTGTGGGAGCTGAAGCCCAAAACATCTGGAAGAGCACAGTTTGAGAAACTCTTCTCTAGAGGCATCCTGGTGTTTTGCTCTTCCAGAAAGCTACTCTTTCCAAAAACAAATCTCCATACTCCATGCTAAGTTGAAGTGTAGACACATGGGTTTCAAGCTGCTACACCTTCTGTTCCAGCTGGGTAACCACTTTGTACTTGTTGCAGGTATAACTTGGGAGGTGCTCTGGCAAGAAAACAATCATAGAACAGATGTTGCAAATTCCTGTATCAACTCTGTAGATTTGCAGCAACTCCATCACCTCCTGGGTTCATCCTTTATATCGTAGTTTCTCAAATGGTGCTCTTCCAGATGGTTTGGATTTCAGCTTCCACAATTCCTAACAGCTAGTAAGCTGGCCGGGATTTCTGGGAGCTGAAGTCAAACACACCTGGAGGAGCACATTTCGAGAAACACTGCTTTATATAAACATCAGCCCAGTTCCACAGGCTTCCCCCTCAAAGTCCTCTACAAAATGTCCACAAAAATGAGCTCCACATACTGAGACAGCACATGTATAGAGCTAGCTAGCTTTTCTCCCAACAAAGTCAGTGAATCAGCAGAAGATATTTGTGAATCTAGTAAATGTTTTTGGTTGATTTGGAAGTAAATGAGAGATGCAAGTGAGTAACCAACCACATTGAAACAACACTAAGATGCAGTGCCATGCTTTCAGACAGGCTTCCTCAACCTGAAAATTTTCAGATTTGCTGGATGTTTACCATTCACAGGCAACAGTCTTGCTTTAAAGAGCAGAAACAGACTTTTCGAAGAAGTCATTAATAAAATCTGCTTGCAGAAGTCAATGTAGTCTGACACCACATCAGTATTGTGATCAGTGAATTAATTTAACTCAACTGATTAAATGACCTCAGTTATTAGTGTTTATACTAGTGAATGAATGTTTTACATGTGTGATATTAATATTATCAGTTAATATTCAACTCCGTTGTTTCAAGTTCTTTTGCTTGCTGCTGCAGAATATGTAGCATGGTCCCAAGGTGCTTGTTATGAAGCAACTCTATTGTCATACCTTTTTGTGACACAGCCATATTTTATGCTCTCATCAAATTTCTTGTGTCTCATCCTTTTAGAGAAGTGAGCAAAAAGTAGTAACTTACGCAATTTAATTTTTTCCCCTTTCAGACCATTACAGCCTTGTTCTGGGCAGGATGACTCTTTTCTTTTTTGTACTGAATAATAATGAGCTAAACCAGCAAGAAATTCTTTCTTTTTCCCTTTTTTTTAAAGCATTAAAATGTAGGCATTGTACCAAAAAGGTCTCAGCCAGTAAACAATGACTTGGTTCATAACATGTGTTTTCTTCCTACTGCTTTAGTTACATAGCCTAGAATATTTAATAATACATTTGAATGTTACTGAAGAGTGACAAAGTTGTGTATATTGTGTGAGGATGCTAAGATGATCTTTTATTCTTTTTTAAAATAGCCTCAAAGTTTCTTAAATGATGATATCAAATATATGGCATGTGTTTGTTGTTTGTTGTAGTTCTCACAGTAAAGGAGTACAGTGATTTTCTTCTAAAGATGGAGAATACAGGAGGGAAAGGCAATAGATAAGCATGCCTTCCTTTCCAAAAAGTGTCTTGTAGGCTGCAGGAGAGTACAGAGGATTTCAAAGCTGCGTCCTCATATTTTCTGTGTCATGTTTCACATAAATCCATGTGCTTGCCTCTGTTCTTATTTTTTCCCAAATTGCTGATTTAGAATTGAAATTACTGGGTTTTGGAAATGAGGAGTTATTTATAACGGTTGAAAAACGCTGATCATTATCAAAAGTCATATCCTATAACACAACAGTTTCTTTTTTATTTCTGTAAAAGGCTTTGCTTGTTTGTCACTGGATGCTTGAGCATATCTAAAATATTCTCTAGCCCCACAGGATAGATGAGGGTCCAAGCAGGTTTTTTTTAAAGAAAAGTTTAATTCTATCTTTAGATGGGGGAAGCCAAAACATTCTCCGGGAGCAAAGATGCCAAACCTGAAGAAATAAAAGGAGGAAAGAAAGGCTGTCCATTTCAGTGTTTTCAACTCTGCTGTTATACCCATAAATACTACTTTTGCTCAGATAAATAGGAACCTAGAAGTTCCTAGCTGTGTGTTCACATGATACACTCACTTCAGTAAAAATAGCCATGTATAGCTAAGCTCTGCTTTTACTTAGGACTTTAGGAAGAGGAGGAGCTGGTAAACAAAAATAACCGACAGGAGAATAAAATCAGCCAGCAGTCCCCATTTCTACTTGTGTTTACATAACAGTTCAGCTTTCACTGCTCTGTTGCAACTGAAGCCTCAGAACTCTCAAGGGTTAGGGCTTTGGTAGCAGATGTTGCAGCTTTTCACTTAGTGAATATAACATATTTCAAGGCTCTGTGTGACATATTCAAATAATACCCCCATCATATGTGGTAATCTTAGGTTGTGTTCTTGCATATACCGTACTCTCCCATAACAAAACGACAGTAACATGATTTAAGGAATCTTGGAGCTGAATTCAGTTTTGGTATCAGACATGAACATACTAAAAAATTCCTCCTTGGGCTAATTGGGTTTCTTGCCTAATAATGGCAACAATTTATTTTAATCAGTCACTTTTGTTTGCCTGTTAAAAATAGTACTTTTGTACTCAAACGTTTGATGTGCTATTGTGAACAAGTGGCTGGTAATACAGTAGAATCTCACTTATCCAACATTCGCTTATCCAACGTTCTGGATTATCCAATGCATTTTTGTAGTCAATGTTTTCAATACATCATGATATTTTGGTGCTAAATTCGTAAATATAGTAATTACTACATATCATTACTGAATATTGAACTACTTTTTATGTCAAATTTGTTGTATAACATGATGTTTTGGTGCTTAATTTGTAAAATCATAACCTAATTTGATGTTTAATAGGCTTTTCCTTAATCCCTCCTTATTATCCAACATATTCACTTATCCAACATTCTGCCGGCCTGTTTATGTTGGATAAGTGAGACTCTACTGTATGTATCAGTACATATGCATTATCTTGCCGTTATGTTACTAGTATTAAGAACATGTTTGTTTGCAGGTATTTGGAAATGCTCCTCCAAGTACAATGATGGAAAAATTCTCAGATCTCCTGCAGTTTACAACACAAGTATCACGATTAATGGTGACGGAAATTCGGCGAAGAGCCTCCAACAAGTCTACAGGTAAATGCATTCATTGTTAGTTTTATTTTACTTATTTTAATGACATTTATAGTGTGCTTCTTAACGGAAATGTTTTCAAGAATGCTTACAATAGCTGAACATACACTGCATCAAATCCCAAATATTTCTGCAACTTAAATCTCTATAATTAAGTGATGAGTGATGGTTGAAGTCACAGAGTGAGATGTGTGCAGGGCAACTTGCATCACTGTTTGGGCTCTTAGAAGCTGCATATCAGGATAAATTAATATTTTGGGGATTGATTGGTTGACTGACTGACTAAAAGTCTCTGGTACAGTCTCACAGAAGCAGTCAAATTCTTCTTCTATGCCCCTGACAAATTCTTAAAATGTTGTTTGAGGAATTTAATATGATCTCAGTCGCTAGCTTTGAAGAATGCAAAACCAAACCTGATCTAAAAATCTGCCTTTCAGTGTTTCTTTATTAGGGTTACAATTATTCAAGGCAACTGAAAAATTTGTCCAAATTATTTCTATGCTACATAATTGGGAAGGGGGCTTGGGACTTTTGGTACCTGCATGACCAAGTTGAAGAACTTCGGCCTTACAGGACCAAGTGAACAACCCTGCTAGCCTTTCCTTTTCAAGAGTAAAAAATAAAAAGGCAATGGGAAGGGAAGGCATTCCACTAATATATTACTTGGCTTTGCCAGCCTTTCACTAAATTTTATTCATTTCACTTCCCACTGACCTCCCAGTTTGCAGTTCCCACTCATGAATTTGCCAACTAGAGATAACATTTAATGCATCTGGTGAAGTTTTCCTAGGTTTATAAAGCTTGTGCTATAAATCATAAATGCTCAAATAAATAAAATATATTTATTTGGCAAGGCTCTTTGTTCTACTAAACACTATTTACAGTATACTCAATATAAATGAAATGCCATTTATTTTTTTCTGTTTGTTCTATATTCTTAAAAAAAACTCAGAAGCTGCAAGTCGTGCCATAGTCCAGTTCCTGGAGATCAATCAAAGTGAAGAAACCAGTAGAGGTTGGATGTTGCTTACTACAATTAACTTGCTAGCTTCATCTGGACAGGTTAGCTTTTGATGAACAGAATGTGTTACTGTGAAGCATCTACCTGCCCTTTATAAATATTGTGTTAAGGAAGGTTTTGAAAATATCATATTCACAGGATGCAGATTATTAACATAGTATGCCAGATCTAGAGTTACACCATGTCTTGCAGTGCATTAACACCAGTTTTCTTGATTTTAGGAAATATGTGTGTGTGTGTGTGTGTGCGCGCGCACGCACGCGCATGCATGGATGTGTGAAATTGCTGCATGTATGGAACTGCTTCACCCAGAACAGATCATATATATTATGCTTGGGATTAGGACAAAGAGAGAAAGTAGGAGAAATGAAGTAAGGGGATAGTGGTTGATAAGGTTGAATCAGTAGTGTGTGAAGGAGAATGAAGTATGACCACAAAAATGGTGTGAGGGCTGAAATCCTTCACTAGACACTGTGGGAAATGATTGGCAATCATTGTAGATACATCAAGGTCATAATAGGCGGAGGCAAGACTTCAGTAAAGTACTATGAATTTTCTTCAGGACTAAAAGAATAACGGTAAAGATGAGTGAAGAGGAAGTTTCATTAAGTGGCAGATGATCAGAGCATGGCCAAGGTTAAGCATATAAAGAGGAACTTGGAAGGGAAGAAATTATAAGATTTTGAAACAAGTGTTTTATTAGGATAAAGCAAAGAGTTCTGTTAACAGTGTTATATCAGGGAGAATGCAGTTTTTAAAGTTGCATGGGAAAATATATAGTCTTCAAAAGTGAATTGTTGTGGTGCGGAGTTTATCATTCAGTAGTGCTGGCCATTGCACCCCTAAAACATTCCATATAATTTTTTGGACAATTCCTTTAAAAGCCTGCGATTCTTCAGATGTAATCTATATTTTATTTGAAGAGTGAGCATCTTTTCCCCCCCTTGAACCTAATAACCATGTAATTTGTAAATGGTATTAAAATACATATTTTTCTAAACAGTTAGAACATCTTTAATACAACTGACTTAAAGAACACTATCCATAGAGATGTGCTACCATGTAAAATTATGGTATGGGCATGCCTCCGCTAAGGAAGGAGATATATTTCTGGGCATTGCTTTTGGAATGGCAAATTTGATATACTTTGGCAACCTGATACCAAAAAGTCTGTTTCTCCAGCTCCCCTTTACCATCCTCCCAATGTTAATGCTATTTAAAACTTCCAGCTAGACAGAGGAGAAGGAAGAAAAGGGAGGATTGGGGGTGCATAAAAAGATTTTGTAAGAAGTAACTTCTTTGCCAGAGACATAGTTAACTGTAGTAGGCCTGTAGATCGAATTAAATTGCACTGTAAATGCTGCTTTAAAGTTGATATTCACCATGTTTTCCTCTGCAGAAAACAGTGGACTGCATGACAACAATGTCAGTGCCTTCCACACTTGTGAAGTGTCTCTATCTGTTTTTTGACCTTCCACATGTGCCTGAGGCGGCTGGAGGAGCCCAGAATGAGCTGCCTCTAGCAGAACGGAGAGCTCTGCTGCAGAAAGTGTTTGTGCAGGTAAATTACTTGTGACATAAAGTAATACATTTTAGAGGCAAGTTCCCTTGCTAAAATAGTGGATTTGGAAGCAAAGGATTTAAATAAGTTTTTTTTTCCAGTTATGTTGATTTATAGGAGCCCCGGTGGCGACGTGTGTTAAAGCACTGAGCTGCTGAACTTGCAGACCGAAAGGTTGCAGGTTCAAATCCCGGGAGCGGAGTGAGCGCCCGCTGTTAGCTCCAGCTTCTGCCAACCCAGCAGTTCGAAAACATGCTAATGTGAGGAGATCAATAGGTACCGCTCCAGCGGGAAGGTAACGGCACTCCATGCAGTCATGCCGGCCACATGACCTTGGAGGTGTCTATGGACAATGCCGGCTCTTCGGCTTAGAAATGGAGATGAGCACCAACCCCCAGAGTCAGACATGGCTGGACTTAACGTCAGGGGAAACCTTTACGTTTTACATTGATTTATATTGTCTAAATTATATCTACTCTAAAAGAAATTAGTCACTGATTGTGAAACCTTTTGTAATTGCATGGTGACATTTTGGTTTGTTCTCTGTCCAAAGAAATAGACTGAACTGATTTCAAAGAATTGCTGATAACTGTTCTTTCATCAACAGTTTAAATAATAATCCCAATAAAGAGAATGTGTACAGTAGTGACTTGTTAGAGCTTCAGGGTGTTTTAGTGAAGTCTGTGGCCTTTTGTTTCAGATCCTAGTGAAATTGTGCAGCTTTGTGTCCCCGGCAGAAGAGCTTGCCCAGAAAGATGATCTTCAGCTTCTTTTCAGTGCAATAACCTCATGGTGCCCTCCCTATAACCTGCCTTGGAGGAAGAGTGCGGGGGAAGTACTAATGACCATATCACGTCATGGCCTTAGTGTCAATGTAGTGAAATACATTCACGGTTTGTATACCTTTAATGACAGTAATTGAATATTTTGTGTACCAATTCTGTATTTCTGTAAAAAATACTAGTTATCTGATTCAGAGTCCTGTATTAGGAAATATTGTTTAGCTTTTTACTATTTATAATTGGTAGCTTGCTAACTTGAAACTTGTCAAAAACATAATCAAGGGATCATACAATAGCCTAAACTGTATCAGAAAACCCAACATGAAATGTGAAAAATTTTGCTCTATTAGAAGGACATTAAAATATTTATATCTTATTTATTTATTTACGGTATTTATATTCCGCCCTTCTCACACTGAAGGACTCAGTAATAGTAATGTATATATACATGGCAAACATTCAGTGCCATTAAACATACAACATACAGACAGAGACAAAGACATAGAGGCAATTTTACATTTTCCAGCTTCTGGCTTCCTGAGGGTATGCTCTATTCTGGCCACAGGGGGAGCTGCTGCTTCATCTTCCACTGTGACACTGAGTCCTTGATGGAGTACTTCCTCATTCTTCCATGAGCTGATGGACGATTTTTATGGTGTCGTAAATTAGTTAAATTAGCTTCCCCGCATAAGCGGTACCTAAATTTCCTACTTGATAGATGCAACTATCTTTCGGGTTGTTTAGGTCAATAACAAGCTAGGCTATTCTAATGGTCAGGCACTCAATCTGACCCCGGCTGGTTCAAACTCATGACCTCTCGGCCAGTAGTAATTTATTGCAGCTGGCTACTAATTGGCTGCACCACCATTTATAATCATTTCACTTCCATTTATGGTAACTTAAAGATATTTAAACATATTATAAGAGGGAAAATAATTTTATTAATGGTTCCATAGTTGTTTAGCTTAACATTAACTGCTACAGTATTCATAAAACACACAAACATTAAAATGGCTGTAATAGTTTTGGAAATAATATTTATCACTGTAATGAGAATATAAAGTAAAATAATAATTTCATTAATAATTTAAAATGCAACAGTACTGCTGACCATTGTGCCCTACTGTTACCTCTGTGTTTCAGCGGTAGTAGACATACACTTGTTTGAGAATCTCTGGTGTAACGTATTTTCATTTCATAAAAGTTTTAAAGGTGAACTCAAATTTTGAAATCCTAATTCTCTTCTAAAGCGGGAGTATTGTTTTTCTGTAACATAGAAACATGACACTTTTGAGTAACATTAATGGATTCAGTAATGATCACTGATCACATTGGCCTTCTTTTCAGTTTTCCAAATTTAGTCTTTAATTATTCTTACAGACTCACAAAATCATATTAAAACAGCATAATTTGACAAAATTATCTTAAAGGTCAAATTTGATTTATTCTAGGACGTTCTGGTACTTGTAAAATGGTTTTGATTATAAAGATTCAATCCAAAGTTACTGTTTTTCTTCTGTTTTCCTGCTCTTCCCCTTCCTGCTTCCCCACCCCCTTTCTTTTCTTTTTTCTTTTCTTTTCGTATAGTTCAATCCTCTATTGGTCTAGAAACAACAGTACTAGATTTATTTTTGAGTAAAATAGATTATGATAGGTTAGTTTCTAGACAAAACACTTTCGGCCTCCATTATGTTTATGTAAACTATGTTGGTATATAGGATATTGGTATACAAGAAACAAGAGGGTGCTTTGAATATTTCATTTTTCAACAAACGTTATATAACTTTTTAAAACTTTTGTATTCAATTGGTGCGAGACTACAACTAGAGTATAGAGGTAGATGACTTGTCCTTACTAGTGGTGTGCATTTATATGAAATCGCTGTTCGTTTTGTTTAGTTTCATTCATTTTATATCAGTTTTGTATTTGTCTCCATTTCCAAAAACAGGGCGCCTATATGAATAGATTTTCTGTCTCGCTTACGAAAAAAGACAAAATTTTCAGACCATTGGTACTATTGTTATTAATATTAAAATTATTATTAACACCCATTGGTACACATCAGCTGTCGTGGGGAAGCAGGCCTCTCTCAGAGTCAGCTTAGGGTCCCAGAGTAACTATTGTTATTAATATTATTATTATTAACATCCATTAGCACACATCAGCTGTCATGGGGAAACAGACCTCTCTCGGACCCAGCTTAGGGTCCCAGAGTAACTATTTCTATTAATATTATTATTATTATTAACACCCATTGGTACACATCAGCTGTCATGGGGAAGCAGCCCTCAGTCAGGACCTGCTTATTGTTATGTGGCCCAAAATGAAAGGAAAACGAAAGCAAGCACGTCACTGTGCAGCTTTCTCTTTCGTATTGCCTTTTGTTTCGTCTGAAAATGGCATTTTGTGTTTCATGCATCTGGATGGACGGAACTAAACGAATAGACAAATGAAACAGATGAAACAAATACCGTGCACATCACTAGGCCAAACACAATGAAATTCATGGTTGTAATGAGAACAGGATTTCTATCCTTTAGCACAATATATATGTTTTATGTACTTTACATTGGTCTTGTCCATGTCTGGAGGTCAGGTTTACTCAGATTTCTGGGAATTTTAGAGAAGCATATATGGGAAAATATGCTTTATTTAAAAAATATTATAGAATTTTTTCTAAATCACTTTTTTAAAAATCTTTTTTCCCCTTCACTTTCTATAAACAAACATTGTTCTCACTCTTTCGTTGTATTTAATTTTTATATATACCAATAAAAATTTAATTAAAAAAATTATGGAAGAAATTACTGTTTGAAACCTACACTGTACATTTTGAAAAGCAGCAGGTGAACTACTGGCGCAGTGAAGGGAGAAATTGCACATCTGCCCCATATGAAGTATTTTTATAATATCTAAACAGATGTCCAAGTTCCTATTTTGCATATTTTCTGAACTTGGAAACCTGGAAAGGGTACCATATATAGATAAAGGTAAAGGTTTTCCCCTGACATTAAGTCTAGTTGTGTCCGACTCTGGTGGTTGGTGCTCATCTTCATTTATAAGCCAAAGAGCTGGCGTTGGCCATAGACGTCTCCAAGGTAAAGTGGCCGGCATAACTGCATGGAGCGCTATTACCTTACTGCCAGAATGGTACCTATTGATCTATGCACATTTGCATGTTTTTGAACTGCTAGGTTGGCAGAAACTAGGGCTGACAGCGGGAGCTCACCCTGTTCCCTCAGATTCGAGTTGCCGATCTTTCGGTCAGCAAGTTCAGCAGCTCAGCGGTTTATACTCATGTGTAATTAAAGGGCAGGTTTTGTGGCTGAAATGATGGTTTTTTATATAATCTGTGGTTGAGGGTCATTCCATGGAGAGGGGAAAAGAGCTATGCTGTTTCAGGTATCCAGTTGCCTCTGGACAACACCATCATATTCCCACCAAAGCATTCAGAAAGGACAGAAGCAGTGCCATAGGGGAGAAAGTAGAGGGGGTAGGTGCTTCTATTAGGGGCAAAGATCTTGTTTTTGGAGATACTTCCCTTTTTGATATGAGTATTAAGGCCCAGTAGACACATTGACCCATAGATAAGTTGACCCACTTTTTGGGGTGTTGTTTTTGACTAAACTTTCAAGGCTTGTATGTGAGCATATAGAGTAAATGTCTCAAATAATCAGCTTTTCTTTTCTTATAGTTATTAAACCCAATTACTGTATTTCATGTATTTACTATAAAATAATTATGAGAAACTTACATGAGATGTTTTTTGTAAAGTGTGTGATGCAACCTTTGAATAGTCATATGCTTGTATTAATTGGTCCGTAATGATATTTAGTGAAATTAACTGTGCTTTAAATAAAAATTTAAAAATATGTTTTTTTAAAAAAAAATCTTTACAGAAAAAGAATGCCTGTCAACATGTATTCAGAACATGCAGCAATCCGATGACCTTTCTCCCTTAGAAATAGTTGAGATGTTTGCTGGTCTTTCTTGCTTCCTCAAAGATTCCAGTGATGTCTCTCAAACACTTTTAGATGATTTTAGGATATGGCAAGGATATAACTTCCTCTTTGATCTCTTACTCAGGTATGTTAGTCACATTTTCATTTTTATCTTTTTAAGTGGCTTTATAGTTTCTCTTTGCAAGGTCTGTTTTTGTATAATTTTATCATTTATTTCGAAGCACAGCTAAAACTTGAACCTAATAACTTAAAATGCAGGGGGACTATATGCAAAGTTATATTACATTTCAGTTTAAGATTCTGAATTTCATTGCTCAGGAATGAAGATTAGCACTAGTTTTACTAAATCAATTCATGTGATGTTTAGGGTATTGGCATTCTATTGCATATATTACCTTACACATGTTCTGCTTTATATAGTGGGTCTTTGACAGATTTCCATTAGATTACTAATGAAATAGAATGAAAGTCATTTTCTTAACAATGTGCTATGTGAAGAAGTACTTATTTTTTTCTGTCTAAAATCACCCAGCATTCAGCTTTGTGGAACAACCCTAGACTCCAGTATTATCAAAGAGGAAGAAGATTTTATTTCTATCTACTTTTCTGTCCCTCCCAGAATTTTGCAGATTTCTTCCAAGTTCTTTCTTTCTTACTCATTTCTAAACCTAAAGACCCCAAAATGTTGTAAAATTTTCTTATAGTTTCAGGATTCCTCATAGATTGAAGTTTCAGTTTTGGGTTTCAGTGCCACCAATACATTGATGATATCAAAATAGTACCTCTCCTTTTTCATCTAATTCCAAGTCATCTGTTTCAGCACCAAATTAGTGCCTTATCTCACTAATGAACTGGATGATAGCGAAGAAATTGAAGTTTAATTTAGACAATAAAGAGGTGCTTTTGGTCAGTTGGAAGCCATATCAGGGAATAGGGATGCAGCCTGCTGGATGGGTTTACATTCCCCATGAAATTTCAGGTTAGCAGTTTGATCATGCTCCTGAAGCCAGTCTTAAGCAGTCCTTGCTTTTAAATGACTTTAATGTTTTAAATAGGACAGCTTATTTAGTTACTGGTTTTCTTTTTAAACCAGCCCTATTTTATTTTAATCTTAATTGTACAATTCTTTGGGTCCTATGTTGGGGAAAAAATGGGGTATGAATAAAAGAAATAGGACATTGGTTCGAATTCTGTCATTTCCTTGCTTATCAACCCAGCGGGGTCTTTAGCTTGCTTTGATTAAAGATACTTGACGTAACTGCCTTCGGAAAATGATAGTAAGTGGTGGTCTCATGTATTTGTATGGAATCGCTACCCGATTCTGTTCATCCCATTTGTATGGCCCCGTTTCCGGCTGCCACTTCTGAAAACAGGTGCCTATACAAATGAGCCTTTCCACCCAAGATCTGAAAAAAGCGAAGATTATCAGACCTTGGGCAGCAAAGTGCCAGAGCTTGCCAGGGCATTTGGGCCTTGCCAGCCAGGGCCTACATTCGAGCAGGCCCAGCGCTCTGCCGTAGGCCATGCGAACCAGGCCTGCGAGCATCAAACTCTCAGCTGTAGGCTCTTCCAGCCAGGGCCTACAGCCAGCGCGCCAAAAGTAAACCAACCAAATTGCTACCATTCCCCCCTTTTTCCATTTCACTGCTCTTTCCATTCTGGGGGGGGGGGGGGGGGGGACTGTTCTGTGTCATCCAAATGGACGGAATGATACAAATACATGAAAGACAGAAATTAAACGGTATCTGGGCCCAACTCTAGTGAGTGGTTTGCAAAGCTACAAGATTTTTATGGACATCCAGGATTTTCATGTAGTATCACAGCATCAATTCCTTTATTCTGTGAGAATGTTTACATAGTCTAACTGTTATAGTGGGTCAATCTCTTATGGTAGTTTCAGCTGTCAGGCTTTGTTTTTCCTATTTAATTGCTAGCCTTAATCCACTAGCCGGATCAAATAGAGAAGCATTTTCAACTTACATTTTGCATGAGAATAATCTGCTGTTGGTATAAACAGTGACTTGACATTCATTACATTGGAATTGCGTTTGATGTTTAGATGAGATTGTGAGGATTAATACGGAATGTTTTTTCAGGCTTGAGTAATATCTCTAAATTATATTTTTCCAGTTGCCTTTTGACAAGTAGCCTGATGCTTTTTTGATCAGCTGCTGGGTTAAACTAAATGCTAGGAGGTTTTAAGAGTCCTGTATCGAGTCATTGGTTGCATTGGATTGGCTCTTTGGAGGTCAGAATGAATTGTGAGTGTGGGATAATATAAATCCAACACTCAGTTCAGTTTTGAGATTAACGGGGTGTGTTGCATGTTTGGCAGAATCTATCAAATATATTTTATTTTCATTCCTATTGTCCCACCCTTCTAATATTTATGACACTTTGTCATGTAAAGCAGTACATTCAGTAAAAATACAGAATCATAGAATCATAGAATAGTAGAGTTGGAAGAGACCTCATGGGCCATCCAGTCCAACCCCCTGCTAAGAAGCAGGAAATCGCATTCAAAGCACCCCCGACAGATGGCCATCCAGCCTCTGTTTAAAAGCCTCCAAAGAAGGAGCCTCTACCAAGGCCCGGGGGAGAGAGTTCCACTGTCGAACAGCCCTCACAGTGAGGAAGTTCTTCCTGATGTTCAGGTGGAATCTCCTTTCCTGTAGTTTGAAGCCATTGTTCCGTGTCCTAGTCTGCAGGGCCGCAGAAAACAAGCTTGCTCCCTCCTCCCTATGACTTCCCCTCACATATTTGTACATGGCTATCATGTCTCCTCTCAGCCTTCTCTTCTGCAGGCTAAACATGCCCAGCTCTTTAAGCCGCTCCTCATAAGGCTTGTTCTCCAGACCCTTATGAACACACAAAAAATGTGTTTTTAATGAAAAATCAGGTTCTTGGGAAGACACAAGACTATAAAAATGTCCTTATTGGGGGAAGGGAGTGGTGGAACAGAGACCACCAGTGCTTCATGAAACAAGGTATTCCACATAGTGTTAACAGAGCCACTGAAAAGGTAATGTGTTTTGTTACTAGGAGCTGCGACTTCCTTGTTAGGTGAAACTGAAAAGGGGCTGAGCATTTTTTTTTACGGGTGGAACAGATTGGTATGGGTAGAAATGTTTTTTCAGTTGTCCTCAGCCCAAGCCACCTGGAGCTTTTAAAGTATCTGCTAATATTTTTTGCTGATTCTTTCTGAAATTTCTTTCTTCTTGCCTGATGAGATCCTCTATGTCATCATCATCATCATCATTTAATTACTTATTAATTGCCCTCCATCCACGATGCTCTAGGCGATTTACAAGACAAAATTGTAAAGGATAAAAATACATACATACAAATATTGATAAAATTAACATATATTAAAAGCTCTAGTAAAGAGCCAGGTCTTGAGTGCCAGACTAAAAGGCCCTAACTCACGCATGGCTCTCATATAGGGCGGCAAGGCATTCCATAAGGCAGGGGCAGAAATAGAAAAAGCTCTGCGTCTGGTCCTTTCCAAGTGCACTTCTCTAGAACCCGGTACATAAAGTAAGTCTCGTTGGGATGGTCGTTGCGACCTCCGATGATGGGAGAAGGAGAGACGGTCCCTAAGGTACGATGGGCCCTGGCCGTAAAGAGTTTTAAAGGTCAGAACTAGCATCTTATATAGACCACGGTAATCAGTTGGAAGCCAATGCAGATGCTGCAGCACTGGCGTTATATGGCATTTCATGGGTGTTCTTGTGAGTAGCCTGGCTGCCGCATTCTGAACAATACGGAGCTTTCGGGTTGTGGACATCGGAAGGCCAACATACAGGGCGTTGCAATAGTCCAGCCTAGACGTGACCGTGGCATGGATGACTGTTGCCAGAGCCTCATCAGATAGATAGGGTGCCAGTTGCCTCGCTTGTCGTAGGTGGAAAAAGGCCTGTTTGCTGGCAGCAGCAACTTGAGCTTCCATTGTCCAAATGTAATCCTAAAACAGAAAAAAAAGAAGTATGGAATGTCTGCTGCCAACCCTAAATTGCACACTTTTCTCCCCAAATTAATTCAGTGTCAGTGGAAAACTGTTTTCACAATACATCCAAGTGAACAATGGGCGTAGAAACACCATGAAATTATATGAAATACTGAATTTTTCTGAAATTATTTTTATAAAGATGTTTCAGTTTGGGATCTGAAACAATTAATGCCCTTGCATTTGAATTAGTGTTTTTTTTCCTTGTCCTACAGGTTAGAACAAGCAAAAGAGGCAGAATCTAAGGATGCTTTGAAGGACCTGGTTAATCTAATAACCTCATTAGCAACATACGGTGTCAATGAATTAAAACCAGCTGGTGTTACTACAGGGGCACCTTTTCTGTTGCCTGGATTTGCTGTCCCACAGCCTGCTGGCAAAGGTGACACTATATTTTCTTTTTAAAGGGTACATTCTTTAAAAAGCATCCCCCTGGGGGAGAAGAGCATCAAATAAATAAATAAATAAATAAATAAATACATTGTGTGCTATCCCTGCTGTGTTTTGAACAACTGTCTTTTCATTTAAAAACTGTCTGATGTTTCTTTCTTATTGCTACAGGTCACAATGTGAGGAATATCCAAGCCTTCTCTGTCCTACAGAATGCTTTTCTGAAAGCAAAAACCAGCTACCTTGCACAAATTATCCTTGATGCCATCTTAAATATATACATTGCAGACAATGCCAACTATTTCATCCTGGAATCTCAACACACTTTGTCTCAGTTTGCAGAAAAAATTTCCAAACTTCCAGAAGTACAGGCCAAATATTTTGAGATACTTGAATTTGTCATCTTTAGCTTGAATTACATACCTTGCAAAGAACTCATTAGTGTCAGTATCCTCTTAAAATCCAGCACTTCTTATCCTTGTAGCATCATTGCAATGAAGACTCTGCTTAAGTTTACGCGGCATGACTACATTTTCAAGGATGTCTTCAGGGAGGTGGGACTTCTAGAGGTGATGGTGAACCTTTTACATAAATATGCAGCTCTTTTGAAAGATCCTGCCCAGACTCTGAATGATCAAGGTAGGTATTTGTTCCTTCTTTTCAATTCATTTTCTTTGATAGAGCTCAGCACTTTTATTGTACTATGGGAAATGTATCTGCTTATTTCATATACTATTTCAAAGCTGATGTTGCTGTTCCCAAAATATATGCAATTTTATATATGAATTTTAAACATCTTTTCCTGCTAAACCATATATGACGTCTCTATTGCTAAGCATTAATTTTCCTAATAGGTGTACACTGGAACTCACATTTAATATAGGAGTGTCTCTCAGAATTAAAGAGTAGGATGGCAAAAGCAGAAAGGAACATGTTTTTGAATGTTTGTAAGTGGGAAAGATGTTTATAAAATACAAAAAGCATTTTCTTTTATTATAACTTTTTAAACTTTTCTAGGGGACTCAAGAAACAACAGTATATTTGAAGACCAAAAGCAACTTGCTTTACTGGTCATGGAGACCTTGACAGTACTGCTCCAAGGATCAAACACAAATGCAGGTATTTGCCATGTGACAGAGAAATTGATTGGAGCTCTGCCTTTAGTCACTGGTTTTGTTTCTGATCTCTTGAGATGTGGAAAGAACAAACTTTTTTATATTTATGGGGAAGAAGAATTAAAAGCAGAATACTTTAATTTGCTTGATTTGACCATTTCCTTGGTAGCATGTCAGTTGTCGTCAGTTACAGAAGATGAAGTTAGTTCTGACATTACCTTATTATAATAAATCTACTGTTTTAAAATGCATGAATTGACAACTATATATTCTGAAAACTCTTAATTGACTTTGTAATATTTTGTAGATTATAAGCCCTTTCTTTTCCTCCTCCTATTATCCGTGAACTTTAGAGCTGAGAGAAATGGCTGAAGTAATTACATTATTTGAGCAAGGTACTTTGGGATCAAATAAAAAGACAAATACCCACCATCCCCTTTTCCTCCTTATCACTGTAATCTAAAAATAGTTAAGTCATTATTTTAGCTTTTGAATGTTCAGATGTTACTGCTTAGTATGGTATATGCTTGTATTTGATCAGTGTTCCCAGATGAAAGATTTTTCACCAGCCCTGTAGTAGAGCCTGCTTATTTGATAAATGTTTGTACTTGGCATGGCATGTTTGTAGAATTAGATTTTTTCAGTATGAACAGGGATTGTGGATTAGTGAGGCACAACCTTGTTCTTTTCTACGACTGATATGTATGCTCTCTCCTTCACTGTAATACTTTACAGAAGGTTTGTAAGCCTCCTATGGTTTCACCTGTCTGCCTAAACAGTCTTGCCAAATTCTGGTTTAAAAATGGATTGGACCATTAAGTAGAGTGAAACTAGACTCCTCACTTGTAATTGTGTAAGTTGAAATAGAACTAGATAGATAGAAGAGAATTGCTACATAATTTTGATTTTACAGGCTTTTCATTAGAGTTATGACTTCCTGGTGCAAACTGGTTTTACTGATTAATTGGTAAAATTCCAACAGTCTAACAGTTTTTCTGTATAGATGCTTTGTCTTAGTGTATCAAAAGTTGGAGAGCAGATAGAGAGGAGGGTACTTGTATGTCATTTACTACTCTGTTGCTGCTATAAACTAACAGAACATCATTGTTCACAAGAGCAAGTGTGTTGAAAATATAAGTGCTCATACTTTACAAATATTTTGCGTAGGTTAGATAAAGTGTTACAAAATGTAGCTGATGTTAGCTATTATGCAGCAATACTTGCTGCCAGGTCAATTTCAGGAACAGACGTGGGCAGACAGTCTTAATGGCTTAAACGTTGGGAAGCTGACCAGATGTCCAGGGCCAAGCTAGTGAATATAGCATTAAAGGGGGAAAAGCCTTTGGAGAGAATGTGTTGAAAAAGTTACTGGTAGGGGGAAAAGATAAAAAGCATATTCTGCCAGCCACCCAAAAGAAGGAAGTAGACAGGAAATTCTTCTGGAATGAATCTTACTCCTTTTGTGGAGTATCAAAGAGACTAAAGATCCTGTAAGTATCAGTGGAACCAGTCCAGGTTTCAGTCTATGCAGCCCGTGTCCACAAGAGGTTTGGGAACTGTGAAAAAGAGAGTAAAACACCCCCCCAAATTTCCTACTCTGAGGCATTTCCTCTGTTGCAACTTTTCTGAACAGATGACACATTTCCTGCTGAACATTCTGTCTTTTTGCAATTTTCTTTGATACCACTGATGGAAGAAATCTTTATTTCAGTCTTTTCTGAGATTTAATGCTGACTAGTTGATGCTACCTTGAGAACTCACTTTGTCAGAAGTTGTTAAATTTCATAAATGATTGAACTGAAGTCATTTTCCTCTCACCAATATCTTTCTTAAGTCAATCCTGAGCCCTTCCACCTCTATTGGTGTGACTGCTCACCAGAGTCATAGTCAAGTCCTCAGATCCCTACATCTAATCTTTTATAGAAAATACTGTAAAGCCATCTCCTTTCCTTGTCTGTTGCATCACGTGCTCAATGCAGATCTTCACATTGTTCAAAATAAGAATTCTACATTAGGTAATTCCAAGGAACAGTAAAGGTCTATCACTTTGAATAAAAACAGACAATTCTGAATTAGGTGCCTGGTAGATGCAGTTTGTTTTTAACGATGTCCTGTGTTCATTAATTTAATGTCAGAAAATTATGTTGCAGGGGTTGAGCAGAGAAACTTTTGAGTTTTGCCTCTTTCAGTTTTCTCACCAAGACTTCTTGTTATTCCATAAAAATGTGGTGGTGCTTCATCCCTTGGTGTGTAACCACTTTCTCTCTGCGTTCTGCATTTTATGTAGTCTGATCTCCAATTCTGCATGATTGCTGATATTTCTGGGTTGGCAGCTGTTGCAGCTATTTATGCCTAGACCAGTGGTTCCCAGGTGTTTTGAGCTTCAGCTTCCACTATTACGAACAGCTGGTGAGCTTGCTGGGATTTCTGCAAGTTGAAGTCCAAAACAACTGGAGGACTCAAAGATTGGGAACCACTGGCCTAGACCAACTGTGTACACTGTACTAATTTCTTTGTTTTCTTTATAGGTGTCTTCAGGGAATTTGGTGGAGCGAGATGTGTACATAACATTGTAAAATATCCACAATGCAGACAACAAGCACTGATGATAATCCAGCAATTGGTGTTATCATCAAGTGGCGATGATGATATGGGCACTCTCTTAGGATTAATGCATTCAGCTCCACCTACAGAGTTGCAGCTGAAAACTGATATACTAAGGGTAGGTTTGATAACTTAGAATGCATAAGTATTCTTAAAATATCATTTATTTAAAAATGTGAACAAGTAAAACATTCATGTGGAAGGAATACAAACATGAAAATTAAACATTGTAAAAGAAATCCCTCAGACCTTACTTTAAAGTATTATTTCAAACAACATTCATATTTCATTCACATGAGGCAGACTCAGAATTCTCTATGTATAAGATAAATACCTTAATTTGGAATGAGGTGTGTGTATCTGTGTCCTGAATTAATTTTCCATTAAACAATATTCAAAATCCAGTAAGCACAAATATCTTTATTGAACCAATTTGAAAACACAAAGTACATCATGTAAGCTTTCAAAGATTCAGTGGCTTCTTTATCAAAGATATTAAAAATCATGCAGGAGAAGAAAAATAATGATGTCAGTCACAGTGTTATGAATAACTTATCAATAACTTTAAAGCATAGGTTCTTTTTATTCCAATTTTCAGTGTGAGAGGGTATATCAGAACTTTTACAGAACTTTTACACAAAAAACAACATTACACATACAGACATACAGATTCTATGCAACTACATTGGATTCACAAACAACCTACTGTTACATTGACTAAGAAACAAAGGTGGGGGTTACATTTTCACTCAGCATTCACACACATGTTCATGCATTCATCTTCATGCATACATCCAAATATTACCATATCTTTTTCTCCCTATTTGGCAAAGCACCTGCTTAGGCCAGGCCCTGTTTCCCTGCAGCCTGCCAATGCACATAGTCCCAAAACGTCAAAATGCCAAAACTTCAAAACTCCAAAATGCATCCTTTTTTCCTAAGAACAATGCCAAGGATCAGACCCCTGTTTCCATACAACAAAACTGACTTCCTGCAACACATATCATGACTCCAAAATGCACTCCTTCCTTTTCCCTTGAGAAAAGCAGGCCCAAAGTGACCAGACTGCATTTCGTTGCATATCTGCCACTTTCCCATACACCATCTCCACTGAACAGCATCTCTGTTACAATTTCTGGATTGTCATAAAGTCACTTATATTTTGCTGATGTTGTCCCAAAGTTGTAAATGAATGATAAACGTCTTCCATCCTGGAATATCCTGGTTAGATGCCGTTGATTCCTCTTGATTAGTGTTGGCCTTGTGTTGACTTCCTTCTTAACATCCTTAACGTAAAAGAGCCATTGTCTCTGCCCCAAAGGTTCGTCAAGTCAGCAAATGTTGACAGATGTAAACAGATGTAAACATTTCTCTTATCACTGTCAGTTCTTATCACAGTTTACCAGGCAGGTCAACCATTTCAGCTTTCATTAGCAACTTTTAATTACAATTCAGCAAGCAGGCTGTTGTGACTGCGCCTTCGGGGATTATGGTTGATGGGGATGGAATTCGAAGAGGAAGAAAAAACCCTCGTGATGAGGGTTCACTGGAGGAGTTGCGCAGGAAGCGACTTAGAGAGCTATATGGGGGATCTTCTGAGGAAGATTCAGATGGGGAGATGGATGCTGAGGAACAGGTGGTGGCTGGGGAAGCGGGCACTGAATGGGCACAGCCACCGGAGATGTCTGGGGATTTGGGGTCTATGGATACTTCTGAACCTGGGGTTTCTGCAGGAGCTGATCCCAATTGGGATGCTTGGAGAAGGGAGGATGGTTCTTTAAGTGTTCATGGGGCTAAGTGTGGGCAGGATGATTGGGACTCCGACGAATTGCTAGGTACTCCAGATCCACGAGCTCTAGCTGTGTGGAGCTCAGACTCTGAGTAGATTTGGGACACCTGGTGTTTGGGTGTGAGTGTTTGGTCACCCAGGAGGAAGGGGAATAAAATGGGAATGTTTGGCCACTGCACTTTGCGTGTGGCAAGGTGTTGCTGAGGCGCCATTGGGATCTCTGTGTTTCCATGAAGACTGGACTTGGACTATGATTTGAATCTGCTGTTATCACCTAGCTTGGCTCTCGCTGTGTCTTATCGTGGACCTGTTTTGGATGACTGCACCCTCTTCAGACCTTGGATTGGAATTTGACCTTGCTACTGCCTTCGCCCTGTGATTGATGACTACTATCGGCTTTTGACTCCTGGCTTGCTCTTTGGACACCGCTGTTATCTCCTGACCTGACCTTGGAATCCCGGATGACGTCTTTTCACCATTCTTTGGAAGCCTTCGGCTTTATCCACATTGTGGAAGCAGTCTACTGCATTCTTAGTTTGTTTGTTTGTTTCCTGACCAATTTGGTGTTTTCTTTTGGGAACTGTTCCTTTGAAAACTACAGAGCCGGCTGGCAGGGCTTGGACTCAGAAAGTGCAGTTTGCACTAAGTTTGTTTAGCTTTGTTTTTACCTGCTTGTGTTGCTGAATTATATTTTTGTTTGAACTGCTCTTGAAGCACTGATAGTGAAGTGTTTCAAGGTTTTTTCTGTGTTAACATTACCTTTTGGCTTATCTGCTGAATAAACTCTATTTTTGTTCGCTAATTGGCGTCTGACTCTTGACACAGGCAGTTAGTCATTGTAGGCCTTAATATTTTTGAATAGTGTCTTCAAAATTAGCTCTCATTCATTTATCTTTCATTCAGTTCATTCAAACCATATATTCATATTTCATCTTGTGACAACAGATCTACATTTTCTCTTAGATGTGACCTTCGTTGTCAGTTAGATTATCTAGAGCAGTGATTCTCAACCTGTGATCCCCAGATATTTTGGCCTTCAACTCCCAGAAATCCTAACAGCTGGTAAACTGGATGGGATTTCTGGCAGTTGTAGGCCAAAACACCTGGGGACCCACAGGTTGAGAATCATAGGTCTAGAGGGATATTAACAAAGGCAGTGATCACTCTATTTCTTGGCCAAGTGTAATCTGGGGACAAAAGGCAGTAAACAGGCAATAACATTTCAAATTTATTAGCAGCAGCAAAGTAACTTCTCTTAATATCTTCACTATCTCTGTCATGTACAGAGCTGTCTATTTCATAGACAGATAACATTGAAAGGCAAGGCAAGAAACTGCTTCCTTACAATGTATTTGAAAAATACACAAGTTAATGAAGTAGTTAAAGGTTGGTCAACTTAACATCTTACCTTGGTGTTACATTTTATTCTATTTTTCGATATCTTGGCTTTCTCTTGGTGGACCCAGGGCAAAGAACAAGGGTAAAACAAAATAATGGCAATTGGTAATAAATGGAATTTTTTATAGTACACAAGGATTGGTCTTATTGTAGGAGAGGCAATATAACTTCTGTTCCCGTGGCAAGAGAATACCACATTAGGCGTGTTAGGACAACTCTTCTTAGCTTCCATCTTGTTTAAAAGTATTCCAGCATTAATGTACTCCTGAGAGATGGACATGCAGCATTTGTTTAAACATTTCCAAAGGAGAGTCCACCATTGGGATAGTCTGTTCTCCTGTCATCCTGCTCTTCCAAATATTTAAGTAGGAAGTTTTTTTCTTGTAATTTGAATTCAGTTTATCTGCATCATAGTCTGTGGAGCTACAGAAAACAACAAGCTCACTCAATTCTCTATATAACATCCCTTCAGATATTTAAAGATGACTGATACCCCCATCCCCCTTCCATCTTTTCTTCTACCCAGCTCCTTGAAGTTTCCAGACCTTCCATTTTGGTTAAAAGTTTCTGTTTTCTTAATACCTTTCTTGAACTGTGATGACCAGAACTGGAAACAGTATTCTAGGTGAAGTCTGACCAATGCAGAATACAATGGAACTGTTCGTTCTCTATAGTTACTAATATTGGCATAGCAGTTTTTGAAATATTTGGTCTGAGTGGTATTCTGTTTGTTTTAACTTGTCTAAATATTCTTATAGGCCTTGCTGTCAGTACTGAAAGAGAGTCATCGCACGAGAACAGTATTCAGAAAAGTTGGTGGATTTGTATATGTCACATCATTACTTGTTGCCATGGAAAGATCCTTATGTTCGCCTCCTAAGAATGGCTGGGAGAAGGTAAACCAAAACCAAGTGTTTGAGCTGGTTCACACTGTGCTATGCACCTTGACTGCAGCAATGCGCTATGAGCCAGCCAACTCACACTTCTTCAGAACAGAAATCCAATATGAAAAGCTGGCTGATGCTGTGAGGTTACTTGGCTGCTTCTCAGACTCCAGGAAAATAAGCCCTTTTACCATCTTTCCCTCAAATACCCAGCCATTTCAAAGACTCTTGGAAGATGACCTCATCTCCATGGATTCAGTTTCTCCCATTTTAAGGCATTGCAGCAAGCTCTTTATTTACTTCTACAAAGTAGCTACGGATTCTTTTGACAGGTATGAATTATAAGATGGCGATACAGTTCTAAATATGTGATTATCTGATAATATTGGGTCTCATCTGTGTGGTTTGATGCTTATTAGTGTATTGTTTATTCATAATTTCTTCTGAAGTCTACAGTTGCCAGTCATATTTTTCTCCCCAGAAACTGATATTGATATATATGTAGCACAGTGCAAAGAAGGAAAGGAGTTAGACACAAGAATCTGATTTCTAGTATAAACAACATATGTGTTCTCAGTAAGTAGGAAAAGGGAAATGGACCTCCAGTAACTCCAGAAGAAGAGAGAATTTCATGCAAGTTGAACAAATTGTTTCTGTCAGGATTCTACTTTGTCTGAAACCCTTAAAGGCATAATAACCTTGTACTTCCTGCCATAGAGTTATAGAGTCATAGAATAGTAGAGTTGGAAGAGACCTCATGGGCCATCTAGTTCAGCCCCCCGCTAAGAAGCAGGAAATCGCATTCAAAGCACCCCCGACAGATGGCCATCCAGCCTCTGCTTAAAAGCTTCCAAGGAAGGAGCCTCCACCACAGTCCGGGGGAGAGAGTTCCACTTGTATGGTTGCCTCTTGCCAACCATACATTCATTTAATCATCTGCCTGTTTTGAATATATTTAGAGGCGACTGAGAAGGGGGAATGTGTTTTCTATAAACTGTAGGGGGGTTTTCCATTCTGTTGTGTAGAACAAATGACTGTCTTACCTGTTTTAAAAATATACCAGCAGTATTTTACTACTCAGACTAGATAGTTTATTTAATAGCTGCAGATGTTAGAGCTGTAAGATACATACATAGATATAATACATTACATCAGTCATCTTCAAACTGTAGCCCTCCAGCTGTTTGGACTTTTTAACTTTCAGAATTCCTGACCATTGAACAAGTTGGTTCGGGCTTCTGGGAGTTGGAGGCCAAACAGCTGGAGGATGCCAGCACTACACTATACACTGCATGATATGCTGATTTGTAAAGTGGTTGAAGACCATGAAAACTTTTTCCAGATAAAACATGTCAGTATTTAGGGTGCTCCAAAATTGTTTTGATTGCAGCAAACTACATTGGAATAACTACTATGGAAAGGGTGCCTCATTGCAAGTATGTTTGTCACATGTGTGTGATTCCTTGTAAATATTCCTCCTATATATTCTGAGTTCTCACTCAGCCTTCAAGCATTTCAAAAAAAAAATTTCCTTGAGTGCTATCACAGTTACTTGTAGGTTTAAATATTTGTCTTTTATTTTATTTTATATTTTATTTTTAAAATACAGTACACATATATTATTATAGTGATGCCTCTCTTAGACCAATATTATGTTCAGAATTCCAGCCAGTAGAATAAAGTGGTATTTTGGTGCTTGTTGATACTGGAATTTAAGGAATCTAGGTTAGCTTGGTTGCATAAGGGCCTCTAATCCTTTTTGTTTTTCCAATTCTTCATTAATGTGCTCTCTGTTTCTCTTCTTTGCTGTTAAACCTCATAGTTACTAAAGATATTATATCATTCCATTTTATGAAAATGTACTTCATTTGTATGTACTCAGACCTGGTCATGTTTTATCAACCCCAAGTTTGTATATAGAGTCTCACTTATCCAACATAAATGGGCCGGCAGAATGTTGGATAAGCGAAAATGTTGGATAATAAGGAGGGATTAAGGAATAGCCTATTAAATGTCAAATTACATTATGATTTTACAAATTAAGCGCCAAAACATCATGCTTTACAACAAATTGACAGCAAAAGCAGTTCAATAAACAGTAATGTTATGAATTTAGCACCAAAACATTGCAATGTAGTGAAAACACGGACTATAAAAACATTGACTACTAACAAATTGACTACAAATAAAGATAGAATTGCATAAAATGAACTTGCAGTAACAACATTGTTAGATGTTAAATCCGTAAAAAGTTCAGTCCTTGCTGCCTAGAGAAACAGTTGTGGATCCGGGCAGGAGGCAGACTGAGTTGGATAATCAAGAACGTTGGATAGGCGAGACTACTATATATAACAAGACTCATTTCAAGATGTCAGGCTATGTAGAATTATTTACAATCATTTCCAAATTTCTTACAATTCACATTAACATGGCTTTTCACAAACACAGACGCCATCCTTAAAAGTAAAACCACTGGATTCTACTACTGCTTTGTATGTCTTTGCTTTTACTTTATGTGTTCTCTGTGATGTCTCTTGTGTGACTAATTCTGCAAACTGTGTTTCTTAAACTAACAAAGCTTCTTGTCCCGTTTTTGCTTCTAACCTCTCTATTCTGTGTCTGTTTTGTCTGTAGTCGTGCTGAACAGATTCCTCCTTGCCTGTCCAATGAGTCTTCTCTCCCCTCCCCTTGGGGCACACCAGCTTTGCCCAGGAAAAGGTACTGATCCTCTTTCAGAACAGTTGCACTTCAGTGTGTTGGCTCTATTTTATCCTGCCTCTATTACTGTCTTTCTCCATTATTCAAGAATTATTAATTTACTGGCACGCTAACAACTTCATATGCAGTCAGGAAAACTCTATCTCATCATATGAATCAGTTTGAGCATTAAAATCTGGAGGAGAGGGTTTTTCCTCAGTTCCATGACCTTGGCAGCTACAATTTGTTTGGTCTCAGGATAGAGCCTTTGCCATGGCTGCTCCCAGAGTGTGGACGCCCTTTCCACAGGAAATCTGATTGTTCCCCTCTCTGCTTTCTTTGAGCTGACTAATGGAAATATTTTTGTTTAGTTGAACTTCTGAAATTTTAATTATGGGGCTGTAGTATGTGCAACTGTAAGAGATGTGCTGTTTTATTAAAATTGGTTTTTAGTATTTCAGACTTTTAATCTTTTTTTACATTTTTAATTTGTAAATCCAGCCATATACATATATATGTGTGTGTGTGCACACGCACACACGCATATTAGTTTTAGATAGCAAAAGGAAGGGTTAATACCCCTGTAGTCTTCGTTTTTCTGTCTGTGCCGCTGTTCAGAAAATTTCACCTCACTTTCTATCCCTATGATTGGATTTTGAACATTTTAGCTTATTGTGGAAACAAGGATTGGTGATAAAGCTTCAGTAGAGACACCTTTTCCTCATGATAACTCTCCCAGGAATGACTTTCCCTTCTTATGATTGAATTTCTCTCACTTCCTGTTGTCTCATCCCCGTTCTTAACTCTGAGTTATTTGTAAGTCGGATGTTTGTTACTCGGGGACTGACTATAATATAAAAGTATAGCGATACTGAAATGCAAAAACATTCTCTCCTGTGAAAGGAGACATTTAACTGAGCAGGCAACTTGGTTCATCATTGGAAGTTCATCTTGGTTACAGTGTGGTAACAATAGAGGCAGACTTCAGTATCTGCTTGGGTTTGATGCCAGGACCCTCTGTAGATATCAAAATCCATGGATGTTCCGGTTATATTCAGTGGCATAGTAAAATGGTGCCCCTTATATAAAATGATCAAATAAATGTTTACACTTAAAAGGGGAAAGGGGGTATTTTCAAGCCGTGGAATCCGAAACTACAGAGGGCTGACTGTACTGTATTTCTAACTGGATGAAATGTGGAATACAATGTTTCACCACCTTAAAGATGGCAGGAGAACTGCTAATCAAGACCAAATATGCATTGACATCATTCAACAAAATAAGTCATATTTTATAGTACCTTATTTCTGCAATGGGTCAATAATAAGAACCCCACAAGGTGATGGGGCACCATGTGTGGGACATTTCCTTACAAGGACTATTTTTGTACCAAATTGTTACATTCTGGTTGTCTGTTGGAGGACTGACATAAGGAAAGGCCCTTCTTTGGGCAACAGAAATTATATTGTTGTTGAGAAAATTACCCTGTGATAATGACAATTGTTTTCCTTCCAGGTGTGTATGTTTCCTTAGTTTTTGGATTCACAAGGGAGGTGGTGGTTGTGGTTGATATCAATTGAAAATAACAGTGGTAATATTTAAAGGACACAATTATGTTGGGGATATATGTGTGGTAGAAAAAGCGGTCTGTCAGTTACTCAAAACAAATGTTTCATCTTGTGTGAACCTGTATTTGAGAGAGTACCTTACTCTCATTTCTTTTCTTTAGGCATGCATATCATTCTACTTCAACTCCACCAGTATTCCCTTCCAAAAATTCTGCTGATTTGAAGATGCACAAAGGATCTGTTCCTCTGCAAAATTCAGATGCTGTCATCATCCATCCTGGAGCCATGCTTTGCATGTTGGACTTGGTAGTCTCTGTTGGCTCAAATTCACAGCCTGAAGTGAGAACCCCCTAAACTAACTTTCTTTAAGGATGGGATTAAATTCAAAGGAAAATACTGGGACTCTATATCCATTTTTCAAATCATAGCACCTTTTACCAAATCACTGGACATTATACATTGCTGAAGCAGCTCATTTAATGCTAATCATTATAATACAGAAATTAAGTGTATTTCAGAATTGGAGTCTGCTTTTTAAAACTTGTGACTTAATATTTTATTGTAGTCATATTAGAAGAGTCAGCTTCTGAAGCAACACAAACTTGCAATTTTTAATATGTGATTATTAATATGATTTGCAGATTTAATTTTAGTTAAGCTGTTTATATCCCACCTCGTGTTAGGTCAGTTCTCTGGGCAGCTTATAATAAAATCAATTTTAAATATTTTAAAAATAAAACATTAATACAGTAGAGTCTCACTTATCCAAGCTAAACAGGCCGGCAGAAGCTTGGATAAGCGAATATCTTGGATAATGAGGGATTAAGGAAAAGCCTATTAAACATCAAATTAGGTTATGATTTTACAAATTAAGTGCCAAAACATCATGATATACAACAAATTTGACAGAAAAAGTAGTTCAATACGCAGTAATGTTATGTTGTAATTACTGTATTTACGAATTTAGCACCAAAATATCATGATATATTGAAAACATTGACTACAAAAATGGCTTGGATAATCCAGAAGCTTGGATAAGCGAGGCTTGGATAAGTGAGACTCTACTGTAATTTATGTGCTTTAGCACATGATGGTTACTTTGTTAAAACATAATGCAGTATAGAGTACAGTATTAGCTGTATGCTGTCAGGATTGCAATAGTTGGCCAATCATATCACAATTTATATTGTCATAAATATTCTGCACTAAATTCTGGATAAGAATTAATTGAATATATCAGCCAGAGTCTGGAAGCCTTCAATAGGTGTTTAAAATGGGTTGTAATTGTCTGGTGGTATTTTTGACTTAACAGTGCAGGTTAAACTTTGGCCACATACTGTCTTTCAGTTCTGTTTGTCATTTATTTATGTGTTTGTGTTCAATTTTGTAGCATGCACTTGATCTCCAGCTTGCAGTGGCCAACATCTTGCAATCCCTAGTGCATTCAGAAAGGAATCAACAAGTCATGTGTGAAGCTGGACTCCATGCACGGCTTTTGCAGCGATGCAGTGCTGCTCTTGCTGATGAGGACCATTCCTTACACCCTCCACTCCAAAGGATGTTTGAAAGGCTGGCCTCTCAGGCATTGGAACCCATGGTGCTTAGGTAAATGCTGCTTTAATTCAGACCCTTATCATTTGCAACATCGCGTACATTAATATATTTTATTGTACTGACATGGAGCTTGAAGTTTTGGGATTCCCTATAAAGAGAAAAGCATTAACCCTTTTGAGCAAGAATCTCACACATTATCTGCTTATCTCAGTACTGAGAATTGGGACAGTTCATAACACTGAAAATATCTTTAAAGATATCAGCTTTCAAGACTGCTTTATGTATAATACTTTTTCCTTTTCCTTGGGAATAGTTTCCATATTATAAAGTAGAACCTGGAGTGTTAGGCTTGGAAATTAACTCAACATTGTAAAACATTTTAAACATGTAGACTTAACAATCATAGGCTCTAACTCTTGTCTATTAACTGTGTTACTGTAAATTAGCTTGCGGATCAATATGGACCAGACCAAATATGGCCCTGAGGTTGACACAGTTGACCTTAGAAGAATATATTTCGTTATTAGCTCCTTCAGAAAAGGCTGTTTTGTCCTTTACAACGAACGTTTCCTCTCTAGAATTGCGTACATTATAAAGTCCATAATATGATTGTTATCTTTAAAATCTTAAATATGTCAGTGTTGTCTATGACTAAATATATGTTATAAAATAAATAAATGTGTGTTCTAGATTTGAACTGCGACTTTGTGCACACTTTCGTGCACAGCGCATTGAATTTAGTGGCACTTACTTCTTTTTGCACTACTTAATCATCTATGAGAGAAAAAAGTTTACAAGTAAAAATAAATAAAATGAAGAAGAAAGCTTGGGAATCCTGAAAACTGATCATTATCTATATTTTAAATATGCATAATGTTCAAATGGCCACCCTCATACTAATCATTAACATTAAATTAAAAATGGTGTCTTGCCTCTTACTTTTCCATTTTGTGCTAGGGAGTTTTTACGTTTGGGGAATCCATTGAATTGTGGAGCCTGGGACAAAAAACTGTTGAAACGATACCGTGTGCACAAGCCAAGTTCACTCAGTTATGAGCCAGAGATGAGAAGTAAGTGTACAGCCATTTGAAATGTATATGAAGTACTTGTTAGCAATTCATCTAGTCCTGCTTTAACGATGTTTCAGAAAAAGGACAAGTGAGATTTTATTGAAGTATATGTGCCCTTTTAAAGAAGCCTAATGCTAGCAATTGCTTTGCTTAAGCATGGTTAATCAGTTGGAAAAGATTGAACCCCCATTTCTGAAATTTCAAACCTCACTCAGGGTTGACGATTATCCTCAACATTGGCAGTAATTCTTACAATATGTGTAGCTGACTAAGGGTCTCAGAATACCAGATCTGAATTAAAATTAAAGCCTTTCACATCACATTCTAAACACAAAGGAAACTTTGATCATGTCATCAATTAATGGAGTGCTCTGAAATACCATATGACAGGGAGATTAATTGTCAGATGGAATGAGATTTGAATGTATAACCTTGTCAGAGGGAAGGAAAGCATGGCAGGGGTTGGAGTACATGGCCCATGTGATCTCTTCCAATTCTAATATTCTATGAGTCTGTGAATATGAACATACAGTCCCAATTACTTATGCTAAACAGGCTTTCTGAATATTAAGGGGCAGGCGACAGGTGCACATTACTATCCCACTACTATCTGGAGTGCTGTGCCCAGTTACCCCGATTTATCTGAATTTAAGTGCCACCCTGAGTCTCCTTCGAGGTGATAAGGGCAAAGTATAAAAATGGGAAATAAATAATAAGTAATATTTTTTCTGTTGACTTACTATATTTGGACTAGATTGATTTAATATTTCTGATCATACACTTCAAATTATGGTTATTTATTTATCATGTCAGAAGCAAATTAAGAATCCAGTTATAATGTATTTAAAAACCCCACAAAGTTAAAAACTTGGCGTGGTACTAAATTTTCTTCGAACAGAAGCTGAACACTTGGAGTGCCTCTGGTGTCATTGTAAAAAGGTCCTCCATTGTGCATGTGGCAGGAATCACATTGCATTATAGTAGGTGGTCTATGGTTTGCTCTTCTCCACACTCGCGTGTCGCAGACTCCACTTTGTAGCCCCATTTCTTAAGGATAGCTTTGTATCTCGTGGTGCCAGAGTGCAGTCTGTTCAGCGCCTTCCAAGTTGCCCAGTCTTCTACTCTCAGAGGGAGTTTCTCACCTGGTATCAGCCGTTGATTGAGGTTCTGGGTTTCAACCTGCCACTTTTGGACTCTTGCTTGCTGAAGTGTTTCTGCAAATATCTCTGTAGATCTTAGAAAGCTATTTCTTGATTTAAGGCGTTGGCATGCTGGCTGATATCCGAACAGAGGATGGGCTGGAGATTTCAACGCCTTGGTGCTCTCATTACTGGCTGATACTTTCTGATGGAAGTAGTGGTGCAGTATCAGTTAAATAGTATAATTTCTCCAGCGGTGTAGTGCGTAAACATCCTGTGATAATGTGGCATGTCTCATTGAGGGCCACATCCACTGTTTTAATGTGGTGAGGCGTATTCCACACTGGACATGCGTATTCAGCAGCAGAATGGCAAAGTGCAAGGGCAGATGTCTACACTGTATCTGGTGTGAGACCCAGGTTGCAAATTATGGTGCATTAGTTTAAAGGAATCTTATTGTTCTAACAAATGATTTATATGCCATTATTTTAAATGTGGATTCAACCTTATTCACAACCAGGCGTAGTCCTTTGTTGGTAACATTTACCGTGTAAAATGCCAAGCATGAAGACTGAATTGAATTTGTTGAGAGAGATTTTTTCTTTTTTTTCTTTTTGTATTTGTTGCTAGTATGCTCTAGAGTCTCACTTTAATATATATACAGTGTTCCCTCACTACTTTGCAGTTCACTTTTCACGGATTCACTGTTTCATAGTTTTTCAGTAAACTCTAAAAGAATATTATAAATCATAAAAAATTACAATTTACAGCCTAAGGAAGGGAGGAAGGAGAAGTTGAAGGGAGAGAAAAGGAGCCCAAGCGGCAACAGGAGGAGAGGGAGGCAATTTATCAACACACGATTGGTTGATAAGACTTAGAATAGTGTATAACTACTAAAATAATGTATAAATATTAAAATTAATATAGTGTCCCTACTTAGCGGATTTTCACTTATTGCGGGTGGTCCTAGAACCTAACTCCAGCAATAAGTGAGGGAACACTGTATATATATTTATATATTTCTGATTCTCCACTTCTGCTATAGATAGTATGATTACATCAATGGAAGGCCTGGGTACTGATTGTGTGTTCAGCTTACATGAAGACAACCACTACAGGATAAGTAAAAGCCTTTTAAAACCAGCAGAAGGAAGTACCGTACCCCTGACAAGGGTGAAATGTTTAGTTTCCATGACAACCCCGCATGATATTAGACTTCATGGATCATCTGTTACTCCGGCATTTATTGAATTTGACACATCACTTGAAGGTTTTGGGTAAGATTTTGTAAAGGCTTGTATCTTTTGTCCTCTCCTTGTTTCAAAATCATGTTCTGATTTTGTAACTGTTTGAATTATAAAACCATGGGTTGTACTATGAAAGAGGTGCCATTAATCCAATGCTTGTTCTTCAGCTAATGAATTCAGTAGATAAGCATGCCATTAGGACAAATATGCTTTTTGAGTCATTTGCAAATAAAGTATTTGTGCATAAAAGTTGTTTTTCTAGTAAAAGAAGTAGCATTAAGATTCGGTTAGCCCGAAAACCCCATTTGAATAGCTTTGAAGTATTGCAAGTGCAGTAAGATTTAGTTACAGAGAGTTGAATCTGACTTGGAGATATTTTTTTTAACTAATAGCTTTAGAAAACCAGTTCAGTGATCATGGGATAATCTTGACTTCTTTGATTTGGTTTGATTGAATATATCCTTGGCTTTCTTAACCGCCTTATCCAATATACTTAGATGTTGTAATGCTCTGATCTGTAAAGAGGTTTAATTTGTAGAAGTTGATGGCATAATATAGCATTATGATAATCTGCAGTTCTCTTACTGAAATAATTTATGTGAGGAATTATCTCCTCAAAATTTATTATTATTCAGAAATAATAAAAAGAACCATGTTCCTAAGGTGTATTGCTAGTTCAGTAGTTAAGAGGGCAAGTGCATTCTGTGGAATTTGCATTCTCCCATTGTTTTTTATTGCACTATTTTTTCTCAAACCCAAGTTTCATTACTATTAATATGGATTAACCTTCTTGGTTCCCAATACATACATAAGACTATGTTATTTGATGAATATTTAGAAAAGAAATTGTAGCTATGCAGGGTAGTCCAAACATCCTGGGTACCATATATTATAACAGCATATAGGCTGCGGTAAAACATGATGATTTATTTTCCTGTTATAAATTTCATATCTTGTCCAATTTAATCACACAGAACTGGATTCATTTATTCTGTTGATGACTTCTTTATTCTGTTGTTCATATTTCTTTAACAGCTGTTTATTCTTACCAAGTTTGGCGCCACACAATGCACCTACCAACAATGTAGTTACAACAGGTCTTATTGATGGCACTGTAGTCAGTGGAATTGGAACTGGTAAGTCTTTGTCGATGTGGTATGAGGTTGTTGTGAGCCTTTTCCTGCATTATGAAAGCAGAGATTTACTTTTAATGTCTGTAAATACATGTAAACAAATTCCACGTACAAGGAATTACAGTACTATACACTAATATACATATCACATCAGTAAGCATTATTGATTTCTCCCTCAGCAGTTTGTAATGCTTCTATTCAGTGGTTCTCAATTTTTGGGTCCACAGATGTTTTGGCCTTCAACTCCCAGAAATCCTAGGCCAAACACTTGGGAACCCACAGTTTGAGAACTACTGTCTATGTGAACAGCTTAATCCAGACAAGCTGAATTCAGAATTGTGGGGAAAAAACTTCAGAAAGAGTGTTTGATCTTACTTTGTGTGTTTCTCTTTAGGTCTATAATTTACTTTTTTTTCCTCATAGGAGAAAGGCTTTTCCCACCACCATCTGGTCTGAGTTATTCAAGTTGGTTTTGTGTTGAACATTTTAGTACAGCCCCAAGTTACCATCCAGTCAGGCTCCTTACTGTTGTAAGACGAGCAAACAGTTCTGAACAGCATTATATATGCCTAGCTATAGTCCTTTCTGTAAAAGACCGGTCATTGATTGTTTCAACAAAAGAAGAGCTTCTTCAAAACTATGGTAAGAAGCTTGCTATATTATTTTTATTGTTCAACATGTTTTCTAAGTTTTTGTCAGGCTTGGTTGAGATGTAATGATCCTGCTCCAACAAACCACTATTTGGTTCATGGATTGATAGATGACGTTGAGCTGTAATTTAGGGTGTCTGTAATCTAGCACTCCTAACTTCCAATCCTGATCTGTAAAGTGCCCTAAAATTACAATTTTCTAATTTAGGCATCACAGGAATTGGTGATTGTAACAAATCAGGCAAACTTGCACACAGGAGTGGAATAGGGAGAGAATGCTTGAGTTAATTTGCTCCTTCCTGCTGTGTATGATCAGTGTTTGTTGCAATAGGAAAATTACTTTGAAATTAAACCTAGAAATATACTTAATTACTCTTAAATAGTTCCTTAATTATTATGCTTTCATTCTGAATTATTACACAGTAAATAAAATCTGACATATCATTTTCTTTCTTTTTTGCATGGAGGTGATCTACTGTTCTTAAACATGATGTTGGTAGTGATTTTAAAAATCAATCAACATTGCTCTACTCACTTCATGTGCTAAATATACACATAGTGTGATCTATTATTTTTTGCTCCATCTGTTTCTTTATTTGTGAATTGTAGCTTTATTATTAATTTTGAGGTTAGACTACATTGTGATGTTGCATATCTTTCTATTTCGGATTTAAACCGGAGTTGATGCAGAGCAGAGACAGTTTTTTCCCCTGAATTATTAACTTGGCAACAGAAACATATGTTTTGAAGTGTTATTTTGCTTTCAGTTGATGACTTTGGTGAAGAATCTTCTTGCTATGAGATCCTCCCTTGCTGTGCTCGTTTTCGTTGTGGTGATCATATAGTAGAAGGCCAGTGGCATCATATGGTTCTGGTGATGAGCAAGGGCATGCTGAAAAACAGCACTGCTGCACTCTACATTGATGGGCAACTTATTAATACTGTAAAAGTAAGTAGATTTTGTGGCATTCTAACCCTTACTGATAATATATACGAAGTACTGTGAACTCTCTCTAAAGTGCTATTATAGTTGCAGTACAATATGACCTGTATGTCTATATGTATCATTCTGTATCTACGGTGGGGATACACTGATTGACTTAAATTGATTCTGAGCTCATGTTATCATTCATATGAAGTGAGGTTGTGCTGTCATCTTTGTTGATCATATCTAAAATAATTGCCATGTGTTCCTACTGAGGAATTAGTGCTATATTGCCTTCCAACTCCCATCCATCCTAGGCAGCATAGGCAGTGGAAAAGGATCAACTGATTTTGAAACTTCTTATTGTATTTCAAAAGTAGTTCAGGGTGTGGCCACAGAGGAAGTGTTGTTATAAAAGTTCAGAGATTCTTTTATTACTTGGAAATAACTAAGTCATTGTGTGTAACCCTCCCAATATTGTTGGACTACAGTTCCCATCAGTTGTAGCCTGTATATCAAATAGGGAAAGATGATAAGAGCTGTAGGCGAATAACATCTTGAAGCTACATCTTTCTCATCCCTGGTATAACTTTAAGTTTAAGAAAGCAACCTTTACTCCCGTCTACATGCTATCTTAAAACAGTTTCAAAATATTTTAATGTGCATATTTTAGGTGTGTGCATGCGTATGTGTGTGTATGTAATATATGCATGTATATATTATAAATCATATAAAAAACACAGGCCAAAAAACAGGGTGGAAATTTAAAATGCACATGGATAGAATTTCTCTGTGAACTTGCTGCTCAAAATGTACCTATAACCTAGAATAAGGAAAAAAAAACTTACAATTGATACATATGCTCCATGGAGTCTCCATACAGAAATCAAGCTATGCTTATTATTTTTACTGACAGAACTTTATATCCTGGTGAACATGAGTTGCCCAGTAGTAACTTTCTATCTTTTTGAAAACTTAAGTTACCTTTTTCCCCCTCAGGGGATCTCTTCCACTTGACTAGCCCTGTACAGTTTATAGAATAGTCATGTTAGTAGAAAGAGTAAACTGTCTCTTTCAATCTTAAGGAGAGTGAACCATCTAGAATTAGAAATTCAGTTCTGCACTAGAGACATGAAGTTATGTATCATCATCCATTAGACTGAGTTGGTTTCCAATATTAGCAATTTCTTTCTTTGCATTTTTTCACTTTTACAGTGGCTCTGTGCTCTTAACACCAGCACATGTGGAAGGCAGCTTTAATAAATGAAATAATGTTTTGGGGCAAATATTAAAGTGATGTCATTAACCAGTGTAATATAAATAAATAAATATTCTATAAAATATGCATGATGATCCTGTACTAATGGTGAGGTGAATTGACAGTTTGCATACTAAATCATGTATCTTTCTGATCAGCACTGTTTTTTATTTGCAGCTTCACTATATTCACAGTAGTCCTGGTGGTTCAAGTTGTGCTAACCCACCAGTAGTCAGTACAGTTTATGCCTATATAGGCACACCACCCGCCCAGCGCCAGCTCTCGTCACTCATTTGGCGTTTGGGGCCAACTCATTTCTTAGAAGATGTCTTGCCCCCATCAAGTGTTAGCACAGTTTATGAACTGGGACCAAACTATGTGGGAAGCTTCCAAGCAGTATACATGCCATGTAAGTAAAACTAATTATAGTGTGCATGTGTGTACATGTAGGGAAGTTTCAGAGTGTGACAGATTCCTTTCCAAATCTATAAAAATTCTGATATTTATGCAAATATTCAACAGTATTTTGAGAAGGAGTCCCCTTTTTGTGTACTGCAGGAACCATTATAACTTATAGCCTATAAATGAAAAAAGAAAAGGGGAACTTTCTTGTGTGCATAAGACAAGTTAGGCTCCTCTTCTGTACTTAGAGTATTTGCTGGGGATCATTCCCCATTAAGTATAAATAACTTCACAGGATATCTGAATAGATAAGATGTTGTGATACTAGCTGTTTTGACGTGATGTGGAAAACTTAAAAGCAAAATATATTAACCAATTGAATGCCTTCAGTTGGTATACTTTTTGAGAGCTCCTCTCCACTTCTTAAATTTGGATGCCTTCTTTCTGCCTTATCTTAAGATTTAGAACACTTTCTAAGTGTTGGCATTAGGATATTGTCTTTCAGTTCATATATATCTATGCACCTGTCTTCTAGTGTTTAGGTTGATTCTTTAGCAAAATATAGACTAACCTTGTCAACTTCCCACTTATATATTATTCCAGTTGGCAATGCAATAAAGGAAGGGGTGAAGGCTTTCTTTAATTTCATAGTTATTGTAGAATTTTACCTAAACACTTCTTGGGTCTTCTTATCTGCTATATTGCACCAGATCACAATCACAATGAGTTGCATTTTCTTATTTTAAAGGTAAAGATTCCAAACCAGAAGGTATCAGTCCATCTCCAATATCATTGCTACCAGAGGAGAAAGTGTCTTTTGGTCTCTATGCACTATCTGTTTCCTCACTGACAGTGGCAAGGATTAGAAAAGTTTATAACAAATTGGACAGTAAAGCGATAGCCAAGCAGGTAGGTTTGGTCACTTTTTGCATTTGACTAGTTTTATGATTTAAGAGATAGTGTAACATGTAGCTGTGGGCGTCCCAGAAACCTTTAGATTGAGGCCTTATCCTATATTACATATACAGAAGTGAGCACTGCTTATGCTGGATTAGTTATAGAACTAGAGCCCATGTCTGTCTGTATTTTGGGACTAGATTGGGGCTGAATAATTTAATATTGACATAGTCTTACTTGTTAGTTCCTAAGTGTGTCCTTGTAACCTATACAGCAAGACAAAGATCCTTGCCTAGCTAGATGTATATGGGTTGTCCAATCTTGAATTCCATCCCCTTCTACTGAGCCTATCATTGCAAATGTGAGAACTAACTATATAGTCCAGTGTATTGTAAACATTCCTACTTAGTGCAAAGGTACTATAGATTCTAGCTAAAGTCTACCTATATATGTGTGTGTATACATAGAAAGAGAGATTTCAGTTTCCCTTTGATATAAGCTGGAAGTGCAACAGGTGAATTAACAGTTTAGAAAATTTAGAAATATTAACACAAAATTGGTTTTGATGGAATTTGGAACTAGTCCCCGTCCCCCTCGGGGTGGGTAAATGCTATCTGTAGTCTAATTTTAAACATAACTTGGAACTATGGGTTTAACTAAACCTGAATTGAACAACCAAGAAGTATCAACAATGATCAGATCAGTAATCTGAGCAGAATTAAACTTTGTATGTTAACATCCTTACACCTTAATTTGTGAGTTAATTGTTCGTAAAGCCTGGTTGTTAGAATTGATCATTGTTCTGGCATTTTGCTGAAATGCATAAAGCATTATTTCTGTTGAAACTCTTTAACTTATCCATTTTATTTATTTTAATTAGTTGGTTGTTTCATCTCATGAGAACGCCACTCCAGTGAAACTGCTCCACAATTCAGGAGGGCATCTGAATGGACCTGCACGTACAATTGGTGCAGCTCTGATAGGATATTTGGGTGAGATAACATACAGCTCTTCCATGTGCTTAGTTTCAGTGTTTGTGCAATTTAACAGATGTGTATGCATGGAGATGTGTATGATTTCCTTTCTTCCATGTGATGGAGAATCCTTATGTGTATCTAAATTATTCCAAATTCTCTCTGATTTGATTCATGCCTTTTGGATTTTCATTGTGGTGATATCATCCTCTACACAAGATAAAATATATAACTGCACAAGATTGGAAGTAATCTCACATCGTTTGACATATATGTCTGAATGCTTACTGCCGTGCTTAACTGTTACTTCTTTAGTAATCACCCTGGTCTAAGAACTATATACCTCTCAACAACTTTTGCCAATTCCTGGTATCCAGAGTACTGGTTTTGTAATTGATCCTAAGACTTTGTCTATACAGAAATGGAAAATTCTTTTGTCCTTGGAATGTTCCTATATGACCCTCTCGTTTCTGAACAGTGTGTACTTGATGGTGCATATGGGCATTTTTCAATAATCACATAAAGGTATTAGTTGTGATTGTGTTAGTTATTGGGCTGCTAGTCCCATTTTTTTTATCAGAAATGGGAAAAACATTTAGTACTAATTTGGAAAGGATCTGCACCCATCTTGAATTGCATCTGGCCTTTTAATAATCTCTTCACTATTTTTCTGTTTAAGGGAGGGAGGGGAATGTGTGTTATTGAACAGCTGCTCCCGTCATCCCTTACCTTATATTGGCTAAGATTGCGGAATTTGACTTTCAACTGAAATTTCATTTTCTTGTTTACCTGCTATACTCACCACAGAGATGTTATCATTTTTCATTGTAATTAAAAAGTACTAGTAATAAAAATGTAGCACATATACTGTTAATACACATTTGCTAATTTCTCTTCATATTTTTGTAATGGGCAATGGAGTAGTGTGTAATTTTTTTTAAAGCAACTGTGCATTGTACTTTATCTCATTGATTACATTTTTAATTTTCTTTTATTGTCGCCTTATGTTCAGGTGTAAGAACTTTTGTCCCTAAGCCTGTTGCCACTACATTGCAGTATATTGGTGGAGCTGCTGCCATTCTTGGCCTGGTAGCCATGGCATCAGATGTAGAGGGGCTTTATGCTGCTGTGAAGGCTCTTGTGTGTGTGGTAAAGAGCAACCCTCTGGCTAGCAAAGAAATGGAAAGAATCAAAGGTTACCAGGTAAGTGGGAAGTTGAACACTCGCTCATATGGATTGAACATGTGTATGATTTAGCACTAGCAGGCATTCATACTTCAACAAAAGAAATATCTTACATCTCACCTTAAAATCAGTTGCATGCTTCCGCAGGATGCCTTTCCTGTAATAGTTTCAAGAAGGACAGCTTTATGGTGAAAGTAAATACTGTGGTCAGCATGTCAAATCTGTGACATCTGCTAGCTCAGCAGAGTCTCTTATCAGCTGTCAAATCAAAGGAAGAACACACAGGAGCCCGAAGAGAAGTAAATGAAGAGAAGCTTCTATTGTTAGGCTAATCAAGGGCATTGTACCATCTGTGTTTGTTGAAGGGCATTTGATTTCTTTGGCTATTATTTAAAAACCTACCAATTAGTTTGGACAAATGGAATGGGCTTTTCCGTATTCTTCATGTGAATTCTTCTCTGTTTTAAATCTGAGATCCTGTCCACTGCAGTGAGCTTTCATGTGTACCATATGACTGGGGAAATGCCATTGTGTTCATAGCCCATTTGCACCTTGGCTTATAAACACATATAGTCAGTAGGAGTCCTAATTACTGATGGTGCAGACATATACATAATTGCTCTGAGGCCACTTTATGAGATGCTCTGACTATATTTGGTTCAATTTCCATAAGCAACTAGATGCTGTCATTTTGGAATAGATAAATATTCATGGGGCATGAACATCAGCTTTAGAAATCATTTCCTTCTAATAACGAAACATTCAGTAAACATTTTGAAATCTCAAGGTAATGAATTCAGAAATGTTGAGAATTTGTATTTTAAAATGCAGCTGCCTGCACTTTCCTGGATTCACTTCCTATTATATCTGTTTGAACAGTCAAAGTTTAAATTATAAAAGCCTCTCACTGTTGCTTTACTTTTCACCCATTGCAGTTTGAATAAATTCTTTTGACAAGTCTGAATTCCATGTGGAACTAGTAGCTAGCAGAAATCCAAGAATACTCTCTTCAGTTCAGAATGCCTGCTATTCTGGGGCTAATGCCAATTTCATCTTTTTCACTCTTCCATTGTCATTCTTGGTATTCAGTTCACTACAAAGGAGTGTACTTGATCTCTGAATTGAAGAAAATATGTCCATGTGAATGGCTTTGCCCTACGGGATAACTTTTTAAAAAATCCTTGAATATACTGTGGTTGATATATCTTTTGTCTGTAAAATGCCATGAGAACTATAAAAGAGGGGAAATCCTTAGAACTCATTGTTCCTGTTTTGATGCCTTTTGTTTCAGTTATTGGCAATGCTTTTAAAGAAGAAGCGCTCTCTTCTGAACAGCCACATTCTCCACCTGACCTTTTCCTTGGTGGGGACTGTTGACAGCGGGCATGAAACATCAATTATTCCAAATTCAACTGCCTTCCAGGACCTACTTTGTGACTTTGAGGTACTCGGGGCATCTGTGAATGCTGACAATTATTAGGCTTATTAACAAAGCCAGGGCAACTGTGCTTCTTGAAAGAAAAAGAACACCACTGAAACACATTGCTTTTAAGGACTTTTCATGTGCCTTAAATTCTGTGCAGTACTTTTTGCAGTTGCCATGCAGAGAGAAACTGAATCACTAATCATGTGGACTGATTGTAATGTAAGCTACTAAAATACACAACACCATTTTGTTTCATGCAGAAGGTGAGGCTTAAACTGATCCTCTTTACAAAATAGCACCTTTCCTTCCAGAGAATGCTTTGTAGCTATTTTAATAGGAAAGTGCAATGTGGAAAGCTTTGTGTTGTAAATTTGCACAGAATATTTGTTTATCGGATTTGGTTTTTAATGAAGCATAAGGAAAGAAGGATGCCCTGTCAAGGACTCCCAAACTTTACCTTTCACATCCCTGCGTTGTAGATCAGGCTGTCCTAAACATACCATCAAAATCTTAGGAAGTTGTTGGAGTACTTAACCAGAAAGGTGTGGTGCAAAAGTAGATTTCACACACACAAAATAGCGTAGGATTTAACTCAGACTATCTCAAATGTGTCTTCCTAATACTGCAGATATGAGAGGGTGTTCTCGCTCCTGTTACTGTATTGCTGCTTGCAATTTTTAAATTAATTAAATCGCTTATTCTCTTTGTTGTGCTCTGTACTGTAATAATGAACATTTTTCTCATAGTTCAGTACAATATGAGCTATAGCCACATATTATAGGTATTGGTGTTCGTGGTTTTTGGAGAGCTAATCAATTTTATGGGATTATTCAATGTATATATTATTTTGACATCAGATGGTAATTTCCCTCACGCCCACAGATTATCACACCAATTTCTTACATAAATGAATAATGAAAACATTACATTGTGTCATCTTTAACTACTTTTCAGGTATAATATTCCTTTGCATGTTCTTTAATGTTAATTCTCTGGAGATGTCATGGTTGGATTAATGATTTGACAACTGATCTAGTATGGAAAGAAAAGAACAATTGTTAAAATATTGTGATAGTACAATTTGGGCTGTGAAAAATGGGAAGGGAATACTAATACAGAAACAACTGTCTTTCATTGTGATTATATGCAGTCACTTGGCTAAACTGAATAGCATATAACAGTCATAAATTTTATGTTTTGTATTGTAGGTATGGCTTCATGCACCTTACGAACTTCATCTTTCATTATTTGAACATTTCATTGAACTTCTTACTGAATCCAGGTAAATCAACAGCATAGTTTGTGTTATGAACAAACTTGTAAGATGATTTCATAAGCTACCATATATACTTGAGTATAAGCAGATCTGAATATAATCCAAGGCATCTAATTTTACCACAAAAAACTGGGAAAACTTATTGACTCAAGTATTAGCCGAGGATGGGAAATGCAGCAGCTACTGGTAAATTTCAAAATAAAAATAGATACCAATAAAATTATATTTAGGCATCTGTAGATTAAATGTTTTTGAATATTTACCATATTTCAAAGAAAAACAGTAAACTAGCTCTGTAAGTAGAAAGGCAGGGTCAACAAAAACAATATGATATCAAGAATGACTTTATTATAATAATAATAAAACTACATTTGTATCCCGTCTTATCTCCCCATGGGGACTCCAGCTGGCTTCCAACCGTAACAGGCAAAAATTCAATGCCTATATAAACAATGCAGAGCTAGATATAAATCTAGAATTATATATATTAATTTCACATATGCAGTTCCCCCTGAAACATTTGTAAATCCTCTCTATATATGTGCATTTCCCTCCTGCAATATTTGCAAGCCCCATATACCTATGTTTATATCTATCTAGACATCTTTCTCGCTATATGTGTGTGTGTGTGTGCATTTCCCCTGCAATATTTGAAAGGCCTTTATATCTGTATTCATATCTGGACATGTCTATATATATGTGTGTGTGCATTTCCACCATGTTATATTTGCAAGCTCTATATATCTATATTTATATCTATCTATCTAGACATCTCTCTTTATATAGATCATTATATTTATATAGGATTTGCAGAGACTTGCAAACATGTGAGGGGAAAATTCATATATAAAAATAATTATACATATAGACATAGATATACAGGTACATGGAAATCTCTATCCTATATGTGTATAGGATTTGCAAAGACCTGCAAACTTATGAGGGGGGAAATCATATATAAAATTAATGTATATAGATAAATACAGATATATAGGTACACAGCGATTGCAAAAGCTTGCAAGGGGAAATGCCTCTCTCTCTCTCTCTCTCTCTCTCTCTCTCTCTCTCTCTCTCTCTCTCTCTCTCTATATATATATATATATATATATATATATATATATATATATATATATATATATATAGAGAATCTGTAGGAGAGATTAACAAATATTTCAGGGGAAAATGCTTTTATAAGATTAACGGATATATGTATTTTCTTCTTCCTGACTTGCAAGGCCTCTCTTCCCCTCCTTAACCTTTTCAAAACATTTCCCTTGGTTAAGAGTGAGGGAGGCTTTGGAAAAATAAACACACTGATAAGGGAGAAAAATATGTAATCAATTGCAAGCAATGGTCTCCAGGCTCCATTGCCAGCTTGACCTTGACCCCGACCCCATTATAAGCCAAAGGAGGCTTTTTCAGCTCAAAAAGGGGGTTGAAAAACTCAGCTTATCTTCAATCATTTTGTGAATTTGTAGACATCCTTCTTGGAATGTCTTCTAGAAAAAAAAGTTGTGGTGGAGAGGATTAATAAAGATAAATAGATGTAATTTCATTTCAAAAGTCAAATTATCATTAGATAATGTGATTGCAACCCTGTTGTAGGTGCCTAGCCATATCTACTTCTGATTTAGTGCCTTTTGAGTATGAATTGCTTTCCAGAAGTGACTCATGGTATTTTTCAAACACAAGTTATAATATAAGGGACTGTACACAAATCAATGAGAATTTCTTATTTACTAAACTGTCTCCCCTTTTTTCAGTGAGGCAGCAAAGAATGCAAAATTGATGAGGGAGTTCCAGCTAATCCCGAAACTGTTGCTGACTCTACGCGATATGTCTTTGTCTCAACCAACAATTGCTGCTATTAGCAATGTACTGAGCTATTTGCTTCAAGGATTCCCCAGCAGCAACGATCTACTCAGGTACCATGGATTCACTCTTGAGTTTATTCCTGCAAATACCAGAGGGTGTGGTTGCATGTCTCTTTCTGTGAGAACACACTTTCTTTTTCATTACTCCTTACTTCCCCTGCGTAGAAATAAAGCTCTTTTATGTGAGCATGAGTATGCATGAGGAAGAGAAGGAATCTTTGTCCTAAAAATAAGCAGGATTATATCTTATTGGCCTAGAAAACATAAATATCCCTAATAAGCTTGTTTATGCTTTTGAAATGTAATGATCTATGTCAGGTTGCGCAAGTCTTAAATTGGTCAGAATCCATTTCACAAGTAATTTGGATGTGGTGTTCCTCTCACCCTTGCCCTACTTACAGTATTCACATATTTTTTTAGATAGTATCCGTAACTGTATTTGTTATGCAGGATAAACAATTTGAGATATGGTTGAAATTGACCACTGTTTTACATATATTAGTAAAGGTAAAGGTTTCCCTTTGACATTAAGTCTAGTCAAATCCAACTCTGGGGGGTGGTGCTCATGTCCATTTCTAAGCCGAAGAGCTGGCATTGGGCCAGCATGACTTCATGGAACATCGTTACCTTCCGGCCGGAGCGATACCTTTTGATCTATTCAAATTTGCATGTTTTCGAACCACTAGATTGGCATAAGCTGGGACTAATGATGGAAGCTCACCCATCATTCGAACTGCCGACTTTTCAAACTGCTGACCTTTTGGTCAGCAAGTTCCGCAGCTCAGTGGTTCAACCCACTGCGCCATCACAGCCCACATTAACATTTATTATTATTATTACATATATTATTAATAATAATTTTATTTCTTATCTGCCTCTCCTTGTGGCTAAAGGTGGAGTACAACATAACTAAAAACACATAATCATTATAATAAATATACATATTAAAATGTATTTCTACAAAATACATTTATTAAAATGCACAGAACAATGTTTAAATTATAGCGGAACCAAGATGTGAGTTTAAAATTGATGATGAAAACTGGCTGGGTAGGCTGAGTTAGGCTTAGTAGGCAGCTCCAATAAATGTCAGTATGAACATTTTCGTTTTTAAAAAACACCTCTTAGTAATATTTATTTTTACTCTGCTGTTGATACCGAGAAACAACAAATTAAACTCCATCTGTCACACATACGCATGCCATTTCTCCCCCCTCTATTCTTCAAGGTTTGGACAGTTCATCTCTTCTACTTTGCCTACATTTGCAGTCTGTGAGAAATTTGTAGTCATGGAGATGATCAGTGAAGAAAAGCTTGATACTGGTAAGTAGGTTCAAGGGAAATAGTGGAAAAAGGAGAACTCACTTGTGACGTGTTCTCTCATTACCATGGATGATCACCTCTCTTTTAGTAGACTTATAGTTTCTAACTTTAGAATGGTCATCTTGTAGTAATGTACTCAAGTACTGTTGCTCATATCTTATGTATTTTCTATTCATTATGCTTTATGATCAATATGTGTGAAAGATGTATCTTGATCCAAGTGAGGTGAATTGGTCATTGTGGTAGAAAATGTGTGATCTCTTTTGATTTTGCTCAAAAGGTGCCAAAAAGCTTATATTGGCATGTCTTGAAATGTCTACCAAACAAAGTAATACAATTGCAGGTAGTGTCCAGTAAATAAGTTGGTTAAATGTTTTGATACAATATGGGTGGATAGGTTAGAAATAGCTCCATCATGCCTGCAAAGCCTGGAATGTGTCTTATTCATTTTTGCCCAGAAGAATCGTTTCAATTCAGACTTGCTTTGTAGAATTAGTTTTTATGCAATTTGCTCTTCACTGCAAATTTACTGATGAACTCTTCTCTTTTCTGTCTGTGGTTCCATTCAATTCTGTACTCCAGGGAAAAATATTTCATATGGAGAAATCCTGTTTAAGTAGGTTTCAGCCTTATAATGTTTATTAATTTCAGAAAAATATTTGAAACTAGCCATATTATGTGTGTTTTTACATGCATTATACACATCTATACGTTTTGTTGAAAACTGACATTATCTTAGATAATAGAGTACTTGTTTGCTTCAGAATAAATTCGTCATATATTTTGTGTTTAGGAACAGAGGAGGATTTTGGAGGGCTTGTTTCTGCAAATCTCATTCTTCTGAGAAACCGATTGCTGGACATCTTGCTTAAGCTTATATACACATCTAAAGAAAAGACAAGTGTCAATTTGCAGTAAGTATAATTGCCTTACATTTTGGTGAAAAATATATTTTAGGAATGACAATGGGTTAAGTATAAAATATGAGTGCTTGAAACTCTCATTAGACTATCTCTAACTAGACTATTCTTGTCCTACTCATACCTATTTTGTATGCATACACATTATATCACTTTCAAAACAAGCCAAGCCTTGAATTTGTTGATTGTAGAGCAGGATGGAAGTAGTATTGCTCCAGCTATTGTTGAACTGTAAAGTACACAGGAAAGAGAATGGATACTTCTCCTGTGTAATATGATTTCCATGTTCAGAAGTTGTGGATATGTGAGAAGAATAAGAAAATATTTAGGCACTGTTTGTAATAGGAGGTTAAATTCACATGCTCTGTTATCAGTTTAATGGTGTGGAAAATTATGGAAATAAAGAGAAGAGCATATTCTGGTCATAGGGTATTTTCTATCCAAACCAGAATTCAGTTTTTCTCTTCAAAAATTATTGCTCTACTTGTGATGAGAGCAAAGGGATCCTTGTATGTTGATTTTAATCCCACTTTCTGTGTCCAGTTGTACATATCCTGGAGTAAACCTCATTGAACTTAGTGAGGCTTTAATCCAACTAGAGATGTGTATTTCCCTCATCTTTTACTACTGGAGATTCATCAGGTTTCGGGGAGTAGATATAGAACTGATGATGTGTTCAACTTTGAATAGGACCAGCTGGGTTAAACTTGTGTTTAATTTTAAAAGGGAAGAAATTATTTGAAAACTTCTCTAAAAATGTTATGCTACAAACCCTACTCTTTCTGTTTGGATTGACACTACTATTTTTGTATCATTTCCTCCTTATTGTTACTTAGATCCTGTGAAGAACTGGTTCGGACCCTGGGCTTTGACTGGGTTATGCTTTTTATGGAAGAGCACTTGCACCCAACCACAGTGACTGCTGCCATGAGGATTCTGGTGGTCCTGCTAAGCAATCCATCTATTCTCATCAAGTTCAAGGAAGGCCTCACTGGTGGAGGCTGGCTTGAGCAAACAGATTCTGTATTGACTAATAAGATTGGAACAGTGCTTGGTATGAATCTTCATGATTCCCTTAAATCTGTATCTTTTCTGTTCTGGATGTTGTTCTGGTACATAAAAAAGACAGTTTTGCTGTCACATTTTTCTCAATCTTGAGATGGATTTTTAAAGTTGCTTTCTCAAAATGTATGTACAGAAAGCATTTCAGATAGTCCTGTGGAATATATTGATTTATAGGTCCCATTAGATGAGACTGTATTGTCGACAATTTGAGTCACACAGTGAATGTTGAATGTTTTGTGTATGCCTTATTGACCCAACATAGTTATAATGTGTGTATTGTTAAGGCTACATAAATTCTACATCTGCAGAATTTAAGCTAACTTGTGACATTATCTATTACAAATAAGCCTGTTGAGTTCAATAAATGTATGGCAATGTATATATTTAGAGCCATGTATGGTTCTGACCTACTAGCTTACAAGTTCAGAAGACATGAGGATGACAAATAACATGATTGTGTGTGTGTGTATCTGTTAGAAATATGTCCCACTGAATTGCAATATGGCTTAAGTCTGAATAAAAAGGAAATATCCCAGTGTACCCACTTGCACCCACTTATCTGTCATTAAACCCCTGCTGTACCCACTTACACCCACTTAACTGTCAGTAAGCCCCTCTGAATATTTGGGAAGTAGCAAATGAGTAAACATCAAATTTGGAGTGAGAGACGTAAACATTGGCTTATGTTTGTATTGTCTGCTTAATAAAATGGATGATTCCTAATGGACAGTACATTAGTGGACAGGATATTGAGCCATTTCGCATCAAGGGCTATAGAAATGTAATAACATAATTACCGTCTTTGAATTGCGGAGGACATTTTATGTCCTTCAGTAAAGTATTTTTGTATTAATCTTATTTATGAGAAATGACAGTTAGCGATCACAGGACAAAAGTTAAGTAGTGACTATTTCAGGGAAATGCTGAAAGTAGGGAAAACAACATGTTCGAACCTTAAGAGAATAATTTAATGTATCTGCCATTCAAATCAGAATGCAATAGGTTTGTGGTAGAAAAGCAGAATTCTTCTTGGTCTCTGTGACTCACAAAAATAAGTGCACCGTCCAACTAAAGATGAATAGGGTTACTGCCTTGTGTAAAAGCTCTAGACATTTCCAAATGATGCACTGTAAAATTCACAGATTAACACTCGAAGAAGTACAGTTGCAGGTATGCAACTTGTCCATTTTTAAAGATCAACCCCCCTCTTTCAAAGTCTATGTTTTGTATTTTCACATAACCATTTCACTGACCAATAATAAGAAGGCAATCATTTTGCATTATATAGGCATTTGGTATTCAGTTGCAAAAAGAATAATCTTTCATAATCTTATAAGGTGTATGAAAATTGGATTACTTTCTTCCTGTTGCCTGTCTTATGAATATATTTGTTTACATGTGAGTTGACTAAACTGTATGTGATTTCTCCATTGAACACCTGAACAACTTCTTTTTGAATGGGAGAAGCTCTTAGCACTTGTGTGCGATTCATGTAGCCCTCTAAGTTGCTGTTTAGCATTCCTCCTCGTTCACCAACAGCATCTGGTGAACTCCATGATTTCTAGGAAAACTTATTGCTCAGTGCTCTGCAAAATCCAAAAGGCATTTGGGTAACGGGCAAACAAAATTCCTCAGCTGAGAAGAACTCACAAATATCCCCCCCCCCAAATTAATTTATGTTTGGTTTTTTAATTAGCAGAGACTTTAAATAGATTTTATCCATTTAATAGTGTATTGGTAATAATCTGAACTGTTATTTAAGACTTTCTTTTCTTAGTAGTGGTGCTATAAATATAACTTAACTGAACTTTTTGGATTTCACTTTTCTTTTTCTCCCCTTAGGTTTTAATGTTGGCAGGAGTGCTGGTGGCAGATCAACTGTCAGGGAAATTAACCGGGATGCTTGTCATTTCTTGGGCTTTCCAGTTCTTCAGTCATTTCTTCCTAAGCACACAAATGTACCTGCACTCTATTTTCTTCTTATGGCACTTTTCCTGCAGCAGCCAGTCACTGAACTGCCTGAAAACCTGCAGGTCAGTGCACCTGTCATCACCAGCCGATGTAATCAGGGTGGCCAGGTAGGGATTATCTAGCAAGATACCAATGTTGTTAAGTGTGATGTTGGTGATGGTGGAGGGAAAGGGGGTGATTTAAAGCTAAGCTCACAATAAAACATTTCCGTTCTCAGTTGTAAGATATTATGAAAAACTCTTTATCTGAGAGGAAGCTTCCATTATGTCAATTAGGATCACTCAGACTTTTCCAAAATGTAATGCTGCTCTACTGTAGAATCATAAAATTGAAAGGAAAGAGAAAGCTCATCAAGGTCAACCCCTCCCAGGCAGAGATGCACTGCTAAAGCATAATTATGTGGTGGCCATCATATTTATACTTCAAATGCATCTAATGAAAGAGACCACATTCAGATATAGGCCCTTCAGTTATGTTTAAATGTTAGCCTATGACTTTGGAGAGACCAGGATTCAAATCTCCACTCAAACATGGAACCCACTGGATGACCCTGGGCAATTAACACTCAGTCTCACAAGAAACAAGCCTCTTCTGAACAAATCCTGCCAAAAAGATCCTGTGATAGGGTTGCCTCCATTTTCAATGTGGTTATTGAATATATTTGGTATTATATATTTGGTTCCTTAAACCATAACCCTATTTATGAGGGACTCGTCTATTGTTGTTGTGTACATTTAAGTCACTTCCAACCTCTGGTGTTCCTAAGATAATGCTATGACTAGGGTTTCTTGGTAAGGCTTGTTCAGAGGGGGTTTTCTTTTGCCTTCTTGTAAGGCTGAGAGAGTATTCAAACCCTGGTCTCTAGAGTTGTAGTCCAGTGATCAAACTTCTGAATCATGCTAGTTCATCCTTTAGCCCAGTCTAAATACCTTAAAGCAGGGGTCCTCAAACTTTTTAAGCAAAGGCGAGTCCCTTGGACTGTTGGGGGCTTGGATTACAGTTTGAAAAAAAAACCCCATAAATGAATTCCTGTGCACACTGAATATATCTTATTTGTAGTACATAAAAATATAAACAACATACAATATTTAAAATGAAGAACAATTTTAACCAACATAAATGTTTCATTATTTAATGGGAAGCCTAAGACTGCTTTTGTATGCTGAGATAGTCAAGTTAATTAGGATTGTTGTATGCCTTCAAGTCATTTCAGACTTAGGTGACTCAAAGTCAAAGTTTAGGGCAAGTGGTGGGTAAATGATCTTGGAGGGCCACATCCGGCCTGTGGTCCTTAGTTTGGGGACCCCTGTCTTCAAGGCACCATATACCATCTTATTGTGGAAATTAAAGAGTCAACTTGGGTTAATGTCTAGATGGGAGACCACCAGTGAATGCCTGACACTGTAGGTTATATTTCTGAGGAAGAGACTGGCAAAACCAGTCTGAGTATTGCTTGCCTAAGAAAACTGTGTTAAATTCTAGGTGTTGCCGTAAGTCAACAGGTGAAAAAGCATACACACAAATATGTACATAAAATAGTAGTATTGAGTGTAGTATATGATTCAGTGTTCAATAGGGAAAAATCAGTGCAAATTGAGTGACACTGATTTGCAAGGATCTTTTGGTCTGTATGAATGCATCTCAGATCAAAATACCAAGCAGCTTAGTATCATGCTGTAATTATATATGTTGTGCTTATAAATGAACTATATATTGCAAAATGATGTTACCTTTAAGTGGTTGACTTCAAAATGTTGATACTTCTCGCTTATTCTTTTCCCCCCATTCCCAAATTTCCCTCCATTCCATAGTTTGACTTAGACTCCATTTGGACATTTATATTTGGTGTTCCTGCATCAAGTGGCACTGTGGTTGCTTCAGTTCACAGTGTCTGTACAGAAGCTGCCTTTTTATTGCTGGGAATGCTCAGGACCATGTTGAATTCAGTAAGTGTGATTGATTGATTGATTTTTGCTATTGATTAGGAAAAGGATTGCTGCTTTTATTATGCATTATGCCAGGATTGGGCAACTCATGAGGGCTGGACCACTTTTGGGGTTGGTGCATTTTTCTTCTTTTTGTCTTTCTGTTTTGGAGAAGGCAAATCTTAATAGCAGCAGAAATATTCATTTTAAGTACAGTAATTGAATTGTATTTTTGAATGTTAATGCTTTATCATGCATAATCAAGTCATTTGCGTTTCATGAAACAGCTTTATTTAAATTCATTATTTCCTATTATTAAAATATGCAGTATTGCCTAAACTCTCTCTGATTTAATTCTTATAATGAAATACTTTAGTATTAAAAAGTAAAATGAGTCTGATTATATACAACACATTAAAACATTCAATGTATTATTTAATTAATATGACTTTAATGTGATACTGGCGAGGGAATTTGGTTCTGATTGATATTGGCTAGGACCTATGCTACTGACCATGATATCAAGTGTGACATTGGCAATCCTATGCTCTTCCATTAGCTCTAATGTATTTAGTAGTTTGCTAAATTGTCAAAACATGTTAATTTTTAAAATATTTATTTATGTGAGAGACATCTGGGAACACAAAAGGGGCACTTAGGTCATAATTCTTATGCTTTCCTTAAAAATTCAAGACAGGCTTGTCTAAGATATGTCTGTTTCAGATACTGGAAGGTTGATATCAACTGAACTCAGTTTTTTATGGTTAGTGATTGTTTCTATTAAGTCATCAGTTGGCACAGTCTTTTAGACATTAGCATAGTTAAAGATAAGTGTCCAAGTAGTTCCCCTTCAAACCACTGTCCTGAAAGGGTAACACCTTTCCATTAAAAGTTTTTATATTTTTCTACCTATTCCACCCAAAGTTCTTCCCTTTATTTCATCATGCTAAGTATAATGCTAGTGATGTTGCAACTTTTATTTAATAAAAAAATGGATAGGAGATTCCCCAGACTACGTTATTCCAAACTAATTGTCAGCATAAAGAAACACTGTGCTTCATCTTGTTGTTTGTTTGCAGAAACTGAATAAGCATTGCTTCTGTAAATGCAAAGAATATGAACAATAAAACATTTTTTTTACTATGGGGGAAAATCTTACCATATTTCTTGCATGAAAAGACTATTACTATAGAGTTACATTACAATGCAACAAATAAAAGATGGATTGTCGCCTTGTTGTGGCTTGTGTGTTCTAGTGAAACTGCAAGCGAAGCAGTCAAAGTCATGTATTCCCAGGAGGGTCTTCCTGGGCAGCAGGGCCACAGGGGAGGAACCAGACCAAGCACAATCTGAAGTCCTCAACAGCAGAGCAGGTGGATAATAGCATGGTGCATGTTACAACAGCTGTGAAGGCTGAAGACACTGGTTGTTGGGTTAACCATGCCACTGGATGTGAACCTCAATCTGTGAAGACTGTTGATCAGTTGTGCACTTATCTCCATACATAAAATAAATTCACTCACAGGTGTCTTCTAAGAAAAGAAAAGAAAACCAATGTCCCTTGCCAATTAGTGAGTGGCAACAGGGGCAGGACTGTGAAATCTGGAAGCCCCTAGTCACAGACTGGCATGTGAGTGGTGGATATGGATTCAGTCGTTCTACCTTAAGGTCTGAGGCAGTTGAGTAGCTATATCCATGACTGAGTAGCTCTATTTAGGACCCACTCTGCTGATATCCCATATGGGAAAGGAGCTAGAAAAGGTGCCCTAAACTTAGTCTGCCTCTCTTATCCTGAAATACACCACTGAGCTGTGTGAGTGCAGCATTTTTTCAAATGAAGCAGAAAGTATTTAAGGATCTGGACATCCATAGGGATACCAAGATGCTTGTTTATAAAGCTATTCTCCCAACCCTGTTATACGCCTGCGAAAATGTAACTCTCAACTTTTGGAACAATTTCATCAGCATTGCCTCCAAAAAATCCAGCAAATCTCTTGGAAAGACAGGTGGATAAATGTCAGCGTTCTGGAAGAAGCAAAGATCAACAGCACTGAAGCGATGATCCTCAGCCATCAACTTCACCAGACTGGCCACATTGTCCAAATGCCTGATCCCAAAGCAGTATACTCTCAACTCAAGAATGGAAAATGGAATGTTGGTGGATTGTAAAAGAGATTTAAAGATGGGCTTAAAGCTAACTTTAAAAACTGTGGCATAGACACCAACAAATGGAAAGCCCTGGCTCTAGAAACAGGCATGGGCAAACTTTGGTCCTCCAGATGTTTTGGACTTTAAAATCCAAAACACCTGGAAGGCCAAAGTTTACCCATGCCTGCTCTAGAACATTCTAACTGGAGGTCAGCTGTTACCAACAGTGCTGTGGAATTTGAATAGGCAAATGGAGGGCAAAATGGAGAAGGGTGTCAAGAGGAAGCCAACTCTTGTCAGGACCGCCATCTGGAAATCAATGTCCTCATTGCGAAAGAACATGCAGATCCAGAATAGGTATCTACATTTGAGTATGGACTCACAAAGGCAATCATAGTTGACCATGAGTGATCGCCGATTATGATGATGATGATGATGATGATGATGATGATGATGATGATGATGACGACGATTACGACGACGACATTGCGATGCAACGAACAAAAGACTGTGGAAAAGACTTAGTTGGCCATAAAGTTTAACTGGTGGCCTTGGGCAAAGTGGTATGATCAATCTTCAGTGTGCCTAGTAATTCCCTTGAGTATTGATTTCTCAGTTGATGTTACACAGAAACAATCTATTCATTTTTTAAAAATACGAATAAAGTTTCCAATAATTCCTTTTACATCTATTGTTATTTAAAATAACTAATAACATTTTATTTCTTTACAGCCTTGGCAGTCAGAGGAAGAGGGTTCTTGGCTTCGTGAATATCCAGTTACCCTGATGCAATTCTTTCGTTACTTGTATCACAATGTTCCTGATTTGGCTTCAATGTGGATGAGCCCAGAGTTTCTTTGTGCCCTGGCAGCCTCTGTATTTCCTTTCAACATCCGGCCATACTCAGAAATGGTAGGAAAGGAATAAAGCCAAAATATTAGTCAGGTTATGTTACCAGTTCTCTCCTTTAGAGCATATTTTATATGGTCATGTGTTCAATCACTGCTTAGATGCCACAACTAAGTAGAAAATAACTGAAATCCTTTCCACCTTCTTAATAGAAATTCTTTACTGAGAGCTGTCTTTACTAAAAATAGAAATCAGTTTCTGGTATAGAGAAATTATGTTGTATTGTTGTGTATGTTTGTTTTTTAAATGTGGGGTTAACGTAACTTAGCAGGACACCAGAAAATGATTTGATATTCCTACAGCTATAACCTCATCTAGTTCAAAACCTACATTCCTAAATAGAAACAAATCATAAAGTCTCCTCCTCTACACGAGTAGGCAGGGTTTCCATGATTTCCAGATTTAAAACGTTCAAAAGGGGCGGGGGGGGGGGGGGAAATTTTTGAGGAAATAGGGGTCTTCCATGACAAGTTCCAATTATATGCACTGGATTGCTAAAAATAAAATATTTTTCAGCAATCTGTATCTTTTGTTTCATATACCGTTTTTCTGATTCCTCCAAACATAGCTCTAACACCAAGAATATGCATGTTACTCTTAACATCTTGACAACAGTTATGAGGGTACAATCATTGTGTCATCAAATTCAAAGTTATTTCAATCTTCTTCCAGTGGATTTTCTGAGTAGCAGTAACGATAATTATTGTGGTGAAAATGTGAGGAATAGAATTCAAAATAGAATTTAATTATTTGTCTTATCCTTAATAGTTGCATAAGAAATTGTCTTCTTTCTAATCTATGCGACTAAACTCCAATCTTTCATGCCTGCTATGATACATTTTTATTGCAGTGAAACTCTATTGTTTTATGGTTGCATTATAATATCTGATAATTTTATTGCAGTTTCTGTTATGAATGCACTAGTTAAGTTACTAGTTAAGTTACCCCCCCCCCCCCCCAATCTCGTTACTACTATTTCTTAAATTAAGCTAAAACAGGGTGAGGTCTTCCAAGCAGGATACAATACAAAGCCTTTCTCAACTGTTTTACCTAGAATAACTGAAAATAATTTTCAGGGCCCAGAGAACTCCTACAAAGAGTAATATGATGTACAGCTCAAAAAAGTTTTTCAAATAATAATAATAATAATTATTATTATATGTATACCCTGCTTCATTTCTCCCAAAGGGGACTAATTGTTACAGAAACAGTGAAAAAAGTAGATGTTGATTATATTCTCCATTGCTAGCAAAAGGTATTCAATACTTGAAAGTAACAGGGTACTGAGAAAGGCAACTTGCAGAGAGGTAATGTTAAAATAACTAAACAACTCCAAACTCCTCCTTCTTCCCACTATGTGAAAGGGTAGTTTGGGCTGTGGTAAATCAACAATGTCATATTAATGACTGCTTCTACCTCTACTTCTTCTCTTTCTCCAAAGGTTACTGATTTGGATGACGAAGCTGGGTCCCCAGCAGAAGAATTTAAAGCATTTGTCTCTGACACAGGCATGAACCGTAGCCAGTCAGAATACTGCAATGTTGGATCCAAAACCTATTTGACAAGCCACCCTGCTAAGAAGTTTGTGTTTGACTTCATGCGTGTGCTGATAATTGATAATCTTTGTCTCACACCAGCTAGCAAGCAAACCCCTTTAATAGACCTTCTCCTGGAGGTAGAGTTAGTCTGCTCCTATTGTCATTTATAGAAGAAATAAAGATTGTAGTAAATTTATTTGTTGACAAATTTATGCAGTGTGAATGGGTAATTGTGAGAGCTGACAATCCTTGAATTGTATTCAGTGTCCTAAGGGAGCATACTGTGTGTTGCTACATCTCTCTCTTTTTCCTCCATCCCCTGTGCTCAGAAAAAACCCCTAAATTGTTTTGGAAGAAATAGATGAAAGGAGAAGCAAACACATAAAGGTTACCTCTGGAGAAAACGCTTATCTTCCATTTTCTTCTTATCTGTTGTATTTCACGGACACCTTTTATGAAAGAGCTTTAGAGGATTCACTTCCATACTTATCACACACTGTTTGTCTTTTTTCCTCATCTTTTTGAAGCAGAACAGAGCTTAGTGAGATGAAAAGTAGGAAAGGGAGATGTTAGAAATAATTTTAGAGCCTGGGGACCATTTGTCTCCGGTAACTAGGGAACAGCTTGTGAAGCCAGAAACGTGTGCTAGCAAACAAATGGAAACGAGTGCTAGCAAACAAATGATCCCTGCTCTACCTCATTTATTTCACAAAAAATGGAGTGTTACAATTTCTTTTTAGCCACCATCACCATCATTTAATTCTCTGCTGACAAAGCTCAGTTGAAGCTTTCCAATGGAAAAAGTGGGCTGCATATTCCCCAAAGCCATGTTTAATACATGTAGTCTAAACTGGAAGTAGGCTGCTAGCCACTTGGGCTTTTGATTTTTCAATATTTTTGAAGCTGATGCAGCCAATGGTGGGTCCAAGGAGAACACAGTGGTGTTCTCCACAGTCCCCAGAGCTTCTCTGTCCCTGTGAAAAGGAGCTGTACATGTATGTGTTTGTGTGGAAGTCTTAAATTCTGATTTTAGTGGAAAATATTAACATTAATTATTTTTAATGATAATACTAAACAGCAATATTATATACAGTATATATTGAGTATATTATTCTGTATTGAATAACAGGCAGTGTGGGTGCATGATGGTATCCTTACACTTTTTAAAATTTACAGTAATGGAGTAATAATGATAATAATATTATTTATTTATTTATTTATTGTCTTTCCTTGCAACTTGCAACAGGGTACAATATGGTTAAAACAGTGAGGTATAACAAAGCACTATTAAAATACATATAGCAAATGTATACCGGTTAAATGCAGTTTAACATTTACTGATAAAATGCAAATTAAAATTCACAACTTAAAAGTGACTGGGTAGCCTTAAGGTATTTTCCACATTTCTAAATATTTTTGAATTTTATTTTCCAGGCTGCTCCAGAAAGATCAACAAGGGCACAGCAAAAAGAATTTCAGACCCACATTTTGGACAGTGTTATGGATCATTTGCTAGCTGCTGATGTGTTACTGGGTAAGTATAATTTGTTTTCGTTTTTATGCCTCTTCTTCAGTATCTGTTAATAAATGCCTACTACATTTCCCAAAACATGGCAAGGGCTTTCACAAGTTAGGTATTCTAGATGATAATTGCATGAAGAACAGATGGAACTAGAAGTGTGCAAACCTCTACATATGTCAAAGAAACAATAATAATGATAAATAATTAACTTTATTAATATCCTGTCCCTTTTCCAAACAGGATTCAGGGCAGCTTACAAGAAGTAAAAACACACTGCAAGACACAGAATTACAACATGATGCATAAATGATAATATCAAAAACCTAAAAGAAAACAAACCACAATGTAAAACCAAAGCAAAATGGTAGAAGTAGTGTAAACTTCAGTCCTTTGGTACTTTCCGACATAATGTCTTTGAGCTAGAAACTGTTCCATCTCTCAGGATATTGTTCTCTCTACATGTTTGAGTCAAAGGCTTCTTGGTTCTGGTCCATACACTTTGGAAAGCCCTCTGACCTTTCAGCAGGTAGCAAAGAACTGCTGCTTTCACTAAGCCACCTGGCTGACTACTGTGATCAGCTTTTGAACTGTTAGTAATTTTGCATTGTTTGTTCTCCATTAGGTATATTGTGGACAGGGTATTAATGTGATTTCATATACAGTAAATATGTACTTTTAATACTGTTGTCTTTAGGTGAGGATGCATCTCTGCCTATTACTAGTGGAGGAAGTTACCATGTGCTTGTAAACAACGTGTTCTACTTCACACAGCGTGTGGTGGATAAACTTTGGCAAGGCATGTTCAATAAGGAACCTAGGCTGGTTATTGAATTCATAATCCAGTTAATTGCACAGGTATGCACATTAATTCTTTTAATTGGAATTTTAAATTTCTCATAGATTAAAAGACAGATCATCCATTGGCTTGCATCCTAATAATGACAACATAATTGCTGAACTATGTTAATTTGCATGTTTATTTAGGGGAAAAGTAGATCTCAGGGCCTTTCACTGGATGCCATTTATCATTGCCTGAACCGGACCATCTTATATCAGTTTTCAAGGCCACACAAAACAGTTCCTCAGCAAGTTGCTCTCCTGGATTCTCTTAGGATGCTTACTGTCAGTCGAAATCTGATTCTGGGACCTGGCAATCATGACCAAGAGTTCATCAGTTGTTTGGCTCATTGCTTGATTAATCTGAATGCAGGAAGGTAAGTGTTCTGCAATGCATGCTTCCTCAAAATTGCTTATAATATTCCCAGTCCTTCCTCCATGTAATTATTAATATTTATTAATAAGACATCATAAGACATTCACTATTATTCATTTTATCATTCCTTTTGATAATTAACGAAGAGATAAGATAAAGGAGCTAGATCCTTTTAAAAATTAAACTCCAGATGTATAAAGACATAGAATGAAAGCAAAGAAACAGGTAAAGTGTAAAAAAGAAGACACAGAAAGTTCTCAAGAACATCTTTATATCTTACATTGCTAGGTTTCATTCTGTCAGTTTGAATGCTTGTTACCATCTGCTGATATAACATTGCCTTTGTGCATATTTCTTGATTATGTCTGTGTGATAGGAACATCTGTGGACAAATGTATGCAATATCTATGCTCATAATATTCCTTATCTTCACCCTGTGAAAAGGAGGGATGTTATAATGAATTGTCTAGGGAAGCAAATGTATAGATACTTTTCTTCTTTTAGAAATACTTGACTATAGAAAATATTCACAAATTAGTATTTGTGCACAGCAGTTGTATTCTAGATCAAGATACCTTAAACTTTTCCACATTTTGGTCTGAGAAATTTTAACATGACCCCAGATATATAGGTACATAAAACAGGTATAGAAATCAACCAAATTTGATTTGATAGCAAATCAGCATTTGCAGGACTTGCTAAACAGGCAGATTTTCCTTTTTATAAAGTACAACTGAAGCATTTTTGCATAGCCCACTGTAAATGCTGCACAATAGGTTTGTATAAATGTCTAGAACAGCCACTAGGTAACATTCAGAAAACTTTTACTGTTGCCAGTTTTTGGGGACTCCAAATTGAGTTAAGGGGTCCCCATTTGGGATTGGGACCCACAGTTTAACAAGCTCCATATTATACATCAAGGAATGATTGAACACTGCCTCCCATCTTAACCAAAAAAAGATTTTTTTTCTTTGGCAAAACTAATGTAATGGGAAAGATTCTAGGCTAGCTTTTCACCTGATATAATAGGAGTGTTTTTGTCTTTTTTGGGTTTTTAAAAATACAGTAGAGTCTCGCTTATCCAACCTTCACTTATCCAACGTTCTGTATTATCCAACGTAGTTTACCTCTTAGTAGTCAATGTTTTTGTAGCCAATGTTTTGAATACATTGCAATGTTTTGGTGCTAAATTCATAAACACAGTAATTACTACATAATGTTACCATGTATTGAACTGCTTTTTATGTCAGTTTGTTGTAAAACATGATGTTTTGGTGCTTAATTTGTAAAATCATAACGTCATTTGACATTTAATAGGCTTTTCCTTAATCTCTCCTTATTATCCAAAATTTTCACGTATCCAACGTTCTGGCAGTCTGTTTATGTTGGATAAGCGAGACTCTACTGTATGTGAAAACATTCAGACATGCAGTACTGTTTGCTGTCTGAGGTGATATAAACCAGAAAGTAAAGCATTACTTGATAAACCCAGTGCAGGTGCATTACTCCTTCTGCTATTGGATCTTCACATCCAGCCCATTACCATGTAATGGACTACTTGTCTTAGTAAGGTTCTGTCGGGTTGATGTTAAAGAGAGACAGAGCTGAGTGATGAGTGATATATGTAGATATAGATATACACACATATACATACACTTCGCCTCCGGTGGCACAGCGAGTTAAACCGCTTAGCTGCTGAACTTGCTGACCCGAAGATTAGCAGTTCGAGTATGGGGAGCAAGGTGAGCTCCCTCTGTTAGCCCCAGCTTCTGTCAACCTAGCAGTTCAAAAACATGCAAATGTGAGTAGATCAATATGTACCGCTCTGGTGGGAAGGTAACAGCACTCCACTTACTCATGCTAACCACATGACCTTGGAGGTATCTATGGAGAATGCCGGCTCTTTGGCTTAAAAATTGAGATGAGCACCAACCCCCAGAGTCAGACATGATTAGACTTAATGTCAGGAGAAAACCTTTACCTTAGATACATACACATACTTGCCACTCAGCAAAGTATGTACTATGGTGCCGCTTATATGGAAAAATAAATTCAGCCCATCTGTGGCTATTCCCTGTGTCTCTCTACAACAGTGGTATCAAACTTCCAGCCCTCCGGATGTTTTGGACTTCAGCTCCCAGAATTCGTGACCACTGAACAAGCTGGTTAGTGTTTCTGGAAGTTTTAGGCCTAAACACATTTGACACCTGCGCACAGTAAAAAAAAAATTGCATTCCAGGCAGTAAAGCTAATTTCACTTCAGAGTATAACACCTGATTCAACAATTGATCCCCTAATTGATGTAATCAGATGGTTATCTATATTTGTATAGACCTTTTCCAGAATGACAGGAAAATCTCAGAAAATAATACCAAGCTCCTTGTCAATAACTTTAGTGTTGTGTTAAGACAATGTTATTTGGAAGTTGCAATTAGGGTAACCTTACCCGACCCCCACTCTTTAATTTTAAATGCTTTTGAACACAGCTTCTTTCTTTACATACATTTTGATGCAGAAACATTCCAGTAATGTTGTGCTTTTTAATGAACATTCTCCCAGTCCTAGGTGTTTTCTGCACAGGATGTGACTTGTGTGGTTTTGGTTGTTTATCATTAGTTTGAGAGTCTTGGGAGGCTTAGACATTCTTGGTCCAGTCACTAGATCTTGTGGCATCATCACAGTATTAAAAAAAAACCCTTCTATTTCTCCCACTCTCTTTCTTTCATCTGCTCCCCACCTGTTTCAAGAAAATGCTTCTTCTTTGCATAATACTAACCTTATTTTGCTTATATTTGCAGCAGTGTAGATGGTTTTGGCCTGGAAGCAGAGGCAAGAATGACTACTTGGCACATCACAATTCCTTCTGATGTCGAGCCAGATGGAGTATACAATCAAGATGTTAGTGAAGGTAATAACACATTGTAAAGTAGCCATACAGCCTGGCCATAGCCATACAGCCCAGAAAACATACAACAACCAAATTATAGGTTGCATGTCTACTTAAAGCAAATTGTGGTAAGTAGACATCAGTAATCATTAGGATTGGGGCTAATTCCTATTATTCAACAAGGCACATTAATTGGAAATGGTCAACAATCCAGTGCTTAGGAGAAAATAAGATTTATTACAAATCTGTTTTGAAAAATATTGAGAAGACTAGTTAGAATACTTAAGAATAAAAATAAAGATCTCTCCAGATAAGCAGAAATTATTTTCAATATTATTGTTCTTAACTGTGCCATCAAATTGACTTCAACTTCTGGCAGCCCTATGAATGAGATATTTTCAAAGCATTCTATCATGACAATTCTGCTCATGTCTTGCGGACTCTCAGGACTGTGGCTTCTTTTATTGAGTCTATCCATCTGTGATATATTCCTCTTTTCTTACTGCCTTCTTTCTTACCAAGGCGATAAGTCTTTCTGAGTGTGTCAAAATCTTCTCATAATATGTCCAAAGAATCTAGTCTCCGTTTTGTCATCTTGATTCCTAGATACTTTATTTGCTCTAGGGCCCATTTATTTGTCTTTTTAGTTGTCCATAGAATCTGTAGAACTCTTCTTCAGCACTATATTTGAAATGAGTTGATTTTCTTCCTGTCAGCATTCTTTATTGCCCTGCTTTCACAACCATACATAAAAATCGGAACCATTTTTGTAATCAAAATATATATCTTGATATATCTTCAGGATCTTGTCTTATTCCTTCATAGCTGCCCTTCTAAGTCCTAGTCTTTTTGTTTCTTAACTGCAATATCCATTCTGATTAATATTATAATTGGTAGATTTTCTTGTATACTGTATGTTTAATTCAGGAATCTTTCAGAGAACATTGCATGTATTCAATCGAAACTACGGGGTACATCAAAATGTCTAAAGTATTATCTGCTTTGTAGTTGTAAGTAACTATGTTGCCCAATCCTACTGTAACATACTTTAGTCATATCCTCAGCATGTCTCATCTTCATTATTACCACAGCATAGCCAGGATTTAAAACAATTGTCCTACCTTTCCATTTAAAGGTCGCCAACTTCTTCTAAAAGCAGTAAATCGTGTCTGGACAGAACTGATCTATAGCAAGAAACAGGTTTTGGAGGAGGCATTCAAAGTAGCTCTCCCTGTCAATGAGAGGGGCCATGTGGACATTGCCATGGCAAAGCCTCTTATTGAAGAGGCCAGTTTAAAATGTTGGCAGAATCACTTGGGTAAGTATAACTTCGTGAGTTATTCTTGTGACTGTATATCATATTTTGTGTGTTTATTGGCAATTCATTCTACTGATCATTGTATAAGCATCCATTACTCAACATTCTTCTTTCATATACATTATTTATCTACCTATGTAACATGCATCAGAAGCTCTACAGAAATGGAGGCAACCTAACAAAGTATTTATAGCTTGTACTGGCATCTAAGAAGAACATAATGCAAGGGAGAAATGTTAATGATATGAATGTATATTTAGTGCTGTATCAAATTACTAGAACTGCAAATTGAGAAGATGATTAAAATGTTACAGTCCCAGCTGCAGGATGTGAACAAACATACCATTGATATGGAATAGTAATCTGAGCCTACAAACTTAATAGCAAGGGTAGTCTGTTTGGCCATTGTGATAAGAACATGGTATCCATGTGTGTGGCAAAAAGTGTGTGTAAAGAGAATTTCTGAAATACCTCTGGAAGTACCTCTGGAAGAATACTATAATCTGGAGCAACCTTTTTTGAGTAGCGATCCAATTTTATAGAGGCAAAGTGACCCGCTATCCTGATACATTAAAATAGGCTTTTTAATATGGTAACTGAAAATAGATTTTTCAGTATAATATACACAAACAAATCTTTGTGCAGGATGCAATGATGTGATTTATGTTTTCCCTTTTAAAAATGTTTCATAACTCACCACTGCCCAGCGACTACACACAAAACCCTTCAAGACCCCATTTGGGGTCTCCATGGGTTGAGAACCACTGATCTAGATCTTTTTTTGGCTGTCATTTTGTGTTTGTATGAGGATTAATAGAAACCAGTAAGTGTATTTTTCAAAATCCAACTCTTGGTGTTCTAGCTCATGAAAAGAAATGCATCAGTAGAGGGGAAGCCTTGGTTCCAGCAACCCAATCAAAGCTTTCACGGGTCAGCAGTGGCTTCGGTCTTTCAAAGTTAACTGGATCAAGAAGAAACAGAAAAGAAAGTGGACTTAACAAACACAATCCATCCACACAGGTATCTCATAGTATTTAAAGTCAAGAAAACAATTCCAAGGCAATCAACTTTGTGATACAGCAAATTTGTCTAACACATCTCAATACCCATGCTATATATTTTCTGGGCATATTTTTGGACCACAACTCCCACTTTTCTAAACCATTAACTAGTTTAGTATGTTGGGAGATAAACAACATCTGGTCACACATTTTGTGTCCCCTTTTGTTAGGTACCATAGCCTTAATTTGCCACAAGAGTTAAGTACTTTAAAAGTTAAGTTTTACAAATTAGCAGTTAAGATTGCCAAGCTATTCCTTACTTAATTGGACTAGGCACCACTGAATTTAGTTGAATTTATCTGTGTATAGATTATCTCAGCATCACATAATACTTTGCTGCATTCAGATATAAGCTATTACTTTGAAATGTAAAACTTAAATCACGACTTTGTCTGTAAACTCGAAATAATCAAAACTGAAGTTATTCATTTTTTGAGGATTTTAAATGTAATTGTGCAAAGAGCAACTCTGTTCTCTATATATTAATCTGTTTATATTTCCATCACTAGGAGATCTCTCAGTGGATGTTTACACATGTAGCGGTGGTTCGAGACTTGGTAGACATGCAGTATAAAGAATACCAAGAGGTAAATGAGAGCAAGGATCCAAATTAACAACTTCAACATGTTTAGGATGGTGTTCACCTTGCTTCACAAAAACTTCTGATTATTCTATTCAAACAGGAGATATCATACAGAGACTTCACTTAAGAGCCATAAAATTATTTTCAGATTTTCCTTGAAAGTTGAAATTAGAATGGTCTAGAAACTTTTTTTGGCCACATTTTTCAGTTGTTGGTATGCAAAAAAAAAGTAATTTGTGAATCTTCCATGAAATGAGTGCTTCTAATGGGATTTATTGTGTAGGTAGGAGGCAGAGCAATCTCTCTCTCAGCCTGAAGTTTGTTATTCATATTATTAAATTCCATTCATAGTCAAATCCCTGAGAGCCATGATGTTTTGCATGTAGTAGGTTGCAATGCCTGACATTCCTACTTTAGTAACAGATAATAAGAGAGACTTCTAGCTGATGCTGTGAAGCACTATTGCTGGTTAGAATCTGAGATACTGGGAAATGGCAATTTCATAAGTTAATAGAAGTAATTTTTTTCTTGCAGGAAGCCTGGGGCCAGTGCCAGAGCTGCTTATATTTGTTTGTGTTTTTTATTAGTTTGCAACCCACTTTTGTTTCTGACATGCGCCCCAAGGCATCTTACAGCAGAGATAATGCAAGATAAGAGCTAAACATTGGATGGTTTTAAAAGATGCAACATAAATAAAAGCAGTTATTGTATTAAAGACCATTAATTTACAAAGTATAACATAATGTTTAAAGTTTACAATAAAGAAAAAAATATAGCAAACCTCATTCACCCCAAAGATAGCTCTGCAATACTAATTACTCATCAAATACCTGTTCAAATAAAAAGCCAATTAAAAGAAGTCTTAGAGAGGATGTCTGCCAGTGCAAGGAATTTCAGAGAACAGAATCATAAATATGTCAGCTAGCACTGGAATATATCATTTTTATGGGGAATATTTACTTGTAGATATAGTGTAATGATGACTGCTTCAGAAACAGCTTATAACTGGGGATTTTATCCTTAAGAATTAAGATTAGCTGAACATAAGATATTTAACCTTTAGCTTTTAAAATGTTTCCAGATTCTTTTTTGCTGTAGAGATTGTCAATAGAGTCACAGTACAAAGTAGCTAACTGAATTCTGAATCCATTTATGACATGTTACCTAGCATGCCATGGCAGTTAACTGATAATATTGTTTGCAGCGTCAGCAAAATGCACTGAAGTATGTGACAGAAGAGTGGTCTCAAATTGAATATGAATTGTTGCGGGAGAGAGGACTGTGGGGGCCTCCCATTGGCTCTCATCTGGACAAATGGATGCTGGAGATGACAGAAGGGCCCTGTCGCATGAGGAAGAAGATGGTGCGAAACGATATGTTTTATACTCAGTATCCTTACATACCAGATACTGAACATGAGACAAATATCCTGGTAAGTGCAATTGCTTAAGTGCTTATTTGTAGTTTTTGCAATAGTGTACCTGGTTTAATATGATTGAAAAAGTGTTCATTGCAGTGCCTTTATGTAGCATACACTGGATATTGGCCGCTAATGACTCTGTTATAATTCTCTGATGGTACTCAGACATGTGTCTGTGCATGAACTCCCAAGTGTCAACAGCGAGCGTTTGGGGTGGCTGCTTTGCCTTTCTGCAGTTTTTCTCTGCACTGTGCAGATGATTTATTGCTCCAGTTGGTAGATAGCCAAAGTAAAGGCTTTTCTCTGCCCTAATGGGAAGTTAGTCCTATACAAAACCCACTTCCTAGGAATCCCTTTGGATAATATAATATGTATGTAGATCAGCAATTCAAAGATGTCTGAGGTATTAGAACAACGGAAGCTCATCTTTGGGCAGGAGTGTTTCATAGAAACGTGATGCTGTTGAAAAGGAACAAAAGGGGCAACCCTTTATGGTCCATCATATTTGTAGATTGAATTAGTAAGCAGGTGCACAGTGAAAATACAGTGTAATATTTATGGGATCAACTGAGAAACACATATTGATAGAATTGCTGAAATGTTGTTTAGGCATTTTTTTCCCCTGGAATGTTGGGTCAGAACATCTGTCAGATTTACAGTTGAATAAAGTTTGACCTTGTGCTAGTTTTAGCAAGTGTAGAAGTGCAACAACATAGTTGTTGCTTATTTTCCCCTGCTTTGCAGGACAGTAAAGGCTTCATTGTAAGGTATCCCTTACTGTTGAGCTTTGACTGGATTTTACCCACTAATACTTTAACATTTTAATCACATGAACATATTGCCATCTTGCATTCTTCCTCAGTGCGATTTCCCCCCTTAAATTTTTATACTTGATGCCCTATTTTCAGTCTGACTTCTCAAGTAAGGCTCCTGAGACATCTGATGATACCATTCCTCAAAAGGTAAAAAAAGAAAAGTATCAACGGGTGGCAAAATCAATCAAAACTTCTTTTGCATGTTAGGCATTTTTAACAAAGGCTTCTATGGTTGGCTTTCAACGTGCTGCTTCCTCAGTCACTCTGTTATAGGAGTAGTGATTTACAGTAACTACACTTAAGAAAGTGTGGCTGTGTTCTCTTTAGGTCTTCACCTAATACAGCGTCTCTGTAGCTTTTTCTGTCTGTGCTGCACACTAACAGGCTATGATGGGCTGTGCTGTCACTGTTCACACTGTAGAAACATGTACTTGCTCGTAATTGAAACTAATGGACTATGATGTGTTTAGTGATGGGCAGTTCAAACTTTTGCATATGTAGTCTCATACTGTAATTCAGTGTGTCTACCTTCAGTGTTTGTGTATCATTGATACGAATGTAATGTTTTTAGAGCACTGCATTAGCAAAGCACTTCATGCCAAATGTTAATTTGGTTCCATATGAAGTATTCCAATGGGAGCATTAATCATTGCTGACTGTACTTTTATAAGTCTGCATATTTGGAATGAGGTTCGTAACTAGGAGTAGGGCATGTGCCTACTAGAATGTCTCTCTTTAAACCCATGAAGAACGTTGGGAAGTGATCTGAAAAAAATGTAGTTGCAAGAGGTGGCAGAACCCATTTGGCACTTCTCATTTCTTTTCCATTCATTGAGTTTTTTAAAAGAATATTTTGAATTATTCCTTTTCTGTAGAAATGAGCATGTTGAATTTATTAATACAGTATAGCTTCTAAAATATATTGGATGAGATAGTTAAGAGATGCAGAAGTACACAAATTATAGGTTCTAACTGACCAATCAACTTCAAATTGTGATTTTATATTTTAAAAAGTGCTCATCACTAAGTACAATAAGCCTTCACTCATCTTGAACTATTTGTGAAATCAATGTTTAGAAATCAATAAATTAAAAAGGATTTTTTTTCCTTTTCACGTCTGCTAGTGTTTTCTGTTTTTAGAAACTTTGCTTAGTTTTGTTTTTGCTGGTGAGGGGCTCATGTGTAATATCCATAGCATAACAACTTACTATACATCTAAAATATGTTTAAATATCTGAGACATGATTGCAGATTTTAGACAGCTATAACAGATCCTTTGCTTAATTATTTAATCGTTTACACTAGAATAAGATTTATCTTCAGAAACCTCATGCATCACCTTCATTTCTGATTAAGCTAGTGTTTCATTCTTTCCACGTTTTGCTGACCTTACAATTCTGTTACAAGAAACTAACTGGAAATATAATGTGAATATTTGCCATGCCTGGCTAGTTGTTGCTTCCAGTTTGAAACATGTCTGCATCCACGTATTTTGCAGTTATGAATTTTGGATACCACATCATACAAACAGACTGTGATTATTGTAGATACTTTCTGACCGCCTGATTTTTGCTAATAAAAACCATATTTAAATCTTATTAAACTTTCACACTACACTTACAGCACTTGGATACTACTTTAACTCCCATGGCTCCATCCTGTAGAATGCCAGGATTTGTGATCTGATGAGTTATAAAGAATTATCAGCAAGAAAATTCTAATAACAGTATTCAATATGATACACAACAACGGCAGTTAAATTGCTTTTTTTGTGTCAGGAGCGACTTGATAAACTACAAGTTGCTTCTGGTGTGAGAGAATTGGCCGTCTGCAAGGATGTTGCCCAGGGGACGCCCGGATGTTTTGATGTTTTTACCATCCTTGTGGAAGGCTTCTCTCATGTCCCCGCATGGAGCTGGAGCTGATAGAGAGAGCTCATCCACGCTCTCCCTGGTCAAAGTGCTATAATTGTGTAATACGAAAGATACATAATGTAAACAACAATGTTAAGTCTATTTTAATATAATTAACTTGCAGTGTGGTATCTTGTGTAATTATTTCCTATTGTAATTATTTCCAAATGTCTCTACATCCTGAAATAATTAAAAATAAATAAGTTTTAAGAGAAAAATATATTTTAATAATGAAATATTAAAAATCAGCCATATCAGATTAAGTATAAATTGGTTGATCATTTTGTGATTATATATAATATGTATAGTGGTCATTATGCTGCTCATCAAATAGCATTTAGTTTTAATCATTTTGTCAGTGCTGATTGGTTTTTCCAAAACCAACTGATTGTGTCTAAAAATCTTGATTCAAAATTGACTGCCTACTAGATAATAGGCAGTTTTAAGCACATTATTTTCTGAAATAATGAGTTAGTTGTATTGAAAATTTCAATTCAATTCTTGTTTTAAGAAACCTGCACGCTACCGAAGAGCTGTAAGCTATGATAGCAAAGAATACTACATGCGCCTCGCTTCTGGAAATCCTGCTGTCTTTCAAGATACCATTGTAGAGAGTTCTGAAGGAGAAACTGCTCATCAGGAGCCAGAACATGGTGAAGATACTATCGCAAGAGTTAAAGGTTGGATCTTTTTTCCATAATTGCTATCCATTCATACTTGGCAAGCTAAAGCTGTTGATATCACATTTTTCCCAATTTTAAAATAAAGCAAATACAAATATAAAAAAAAAACCAGTTAAATCGTACTGTGTGTCTGGTCCTGTTAGATGAGAAGGATAGATTAGATTGCATCTAATCTGAGGGGCCAATAATGGAATAAAAATAATGCAAACAATGGAAAAAAACAGCTCTGTGCAGGCTTCTTGAGACTTTGTTGAGTCTCAATGACAGCTGAAGTTAGACCCTGGCATTTCTTTTGATACAGACATGATAACTTCAAATAACATCTTATAAGAATCCTATAGACATCGCATCAAGAGCATAGGAAATGCAGAATCATAAGCATTATTATTTACAGTTTGGTAAAATTGTTAATTTAACCAAGGGCCTGGATCCTCAAAAGATTTTGCAGTGGCCAGGAACACATTTCAGTAGTTAAAAGCTAGTATACTAGCTTTGTCTTGAGATGTCTGATTTTTCCATGATGACTCATGCTTTAATTACATCCTCTTTTGGATAACTGAAAATGCTTTGCATGGAAACATCAGCTGGCTCACAGAGCTTCCAAGTACTGACAAGGATATTTGCAAGGAGAATGCAACTCCATAATGGCTTCGCTGGTTAACATTCTGTTTCTGAACAATTCAGAGTAGTAATTGTGATAGATCAAGTCCAATACATTGTGGGTCCAAGCTGTCTGAAGGACCATATTCTTCCACTTGACCCTATCCCATCTTTGGAGATGGACCTAATGTTGATCACAGCACCCTTTTAGACACTCTTGGTCAAAATATGGAATAGGACCTTCTTGTTGGCTATTTTCAAACTCTGAAACTCCCTTTCTAATGAAACTAGATTGGTTCCCTCTATAAAGTCTTTCCATTAGCCAATGAATACTTATTATGATTATGATTCCAGTAGGCTTTAAAAAACTGAGTCCTTGTAAGAAAAGTTCTTCCAATAGTGGGATGTACTTTTTATTTCTTGTGTTTTAAATTGGTTTTAGTTATGTTTTAGTAATAACTTTTACCTATTATGTTTTTTATTTTATTTTATTTTTATCTACATCTTTAGCTTACCTCTGAATATTTAACTTTTTTTGCTGCCCTTCATACTATTCAACCAGCGTGGGGTTGCTATTATTTCTTTCATGAACTACAGAAACCCATTGACTTATCTAAACATGCTATTGACCGGTTTTAATGATTTAATGCAGGTCTTGTTAAACCGCCCCTGAAACGATCTCGCTCTGCTCCTGATGGTGGTGATGAGGAAAATCAAGAACAGTTGCAGGATCAAATAGCCGAAAGCAGCTCTATAGATGAAGAGGAGAAAACCGATAACACAACCCTCCTACGACTGCTTGAAGAAGGCGAGAAGGTATGATACTTGGAGGACTCAATGCCCTTCTGCACTGTAAATACCCAAACTTCACCTAAGAGTGAATGCTTCAGGAATCTGTGAAGTTGTTGTATGGCAGCTTCTTGGGTATACTGTTTCTCCACACTACGTTCTATTCAGGAAGTTGTTTGTCCATAAGCTAAAGGCAGAGTATGAAACGAAATGGACCACCTACCGCCTAAGTGCAGCACTATTAATTAAATGAAGACAAAAGGTCTTACTGTGAACAGCAATAGCATTTGATTCCACATGTAGTTCAACATTTCTGTTTATGTCTTTTTCCTAATTCCACTTTTATCCTGAAAAAACAGTATTAAATCAGAGCTCACAATTCCAAGAGTTTTGAGGATATTTTTGTCCATGAATCTTCTTTTGATTTATATAAGAATCAACAGTTTTATGGGAAATAATCACCAAAATTCTTAAGTGCCGCTGAGAATATTCAAAATACCTAGAAATATAAAATCTAGAAACATTGCTTTCAGTGATAGGGAAAATAATTAAAATGACGTTCTTTTATGATAGCCAATCATTAGTTTAAAGGAACATATTTTTGTTTTGTAATCTGTGGCATTTTTCTTCTGTGGACTTTGCTGTGGATTAGAACTCCAAGGTGAACTGTTATCCCAATGATACCATATTACTGCTGATTTTGTAGCTTTCTTTTTTCTGTATCCTGGAGCAGATTTTGAGGGCAGATAGGGTTCACTGGAGAAAGGATACTCCACCCTATTCAATTGGTGCACATGTGTCAAACACAAGGCCCATGCGGCAAATCTGGCCCGCCACATCATTTTATGTGGCCCATGAGGCTTTCAGTGCCTTGCCACCATGGTTATATTTATACTATGCAATTGTAAATGGCCCTTCGAAGGCAGCCATAAAGGGCTGGTGTAGCCCCTGATTAAAATGAGTTTGACAGCCCTGCACTAGTGGAAGCCATTCCAGCAGTGAAAGACTGCAACTTAATTCATGCTGGTATCAAAAACATTTGCAGTTTTCATTTACTCATTATCACAGTCAGCTTTCTAAGGATTATTCTAACGTTTATAAACTAACATTATGTCAAACCTCTAACATAGTTTGCCTTTTAGGTCTTCTAGCATGAGGAAAGCATTCAAAATGTGAAGTCTCATTTTAGATTGTCAAATATAGTGTTACTAATTCCTTTAAGTGGCAACTAGATGAAAACTTAACACTGGCTGGAAAAGAAAGAGTCTTCAGACTGACTCCCTTTGAATGCCAAATTAAGGACACAATAAATAGACTTCTCATGGTGACTTACTGTCTTTGGATTCATCCTCGCTCTGTCATTGCAACTTCTCAGTTTCTAGTGACATGAAAGGCAGAGCCCCCTGGCACTACTCACAAAAGAAAATCACAATTGAGAAGGAGTTACTTGTACAGAGAGAATTGCCTCCCTTCTCTTTTCTGTCTTGGCTATAAATAAAACTGTCCTTTCATAGTGCATTACTTCTACAGTACTGAAAAGTACAGGGTGGGGTGGAGATTATTACAACTTTTGATTGTTATCCTTTATTTTTTGTACTTTGCATAGACTCTTTTCTTTATCATGCTCTTAAAAATAACAAAAATGTGAATATAGGTCATGATGAATCAGGCAAAGAAGTCCTGTTGATACTGCCTTAAATTATTACCTTCAGCTATTTTACTTTCAGGTAGTCTCATCCAGTGAGGCTATTGTAGCTGAGCACTGATTTCATGTGTTGGCAGGTGTGTCCATAACCATTTATCAAATTTCATTTATCCAAAGGCAGATTATTGGCTCCATAATATCTTCACAGTTTGACAGTGCAGCCTTTTATAAACCACTCCAATTTACTGAAACCTCTAATTTTCCATCCCCTACCCCCCAAATTTCAAGGGTATCTTTTATTCCTTGGAATAAAATACGGTATGTTCCAAGAATATCAATAGTTAGCAAAGACCTTTCAAATAGTTAGCAAAGACCCAAAGATTCCTAAGGATCTGAATGTTCATTTGAGGGCAATCCTTTCTCCTTATTTTCATTCTGTGCTGTAATCACTTTTACCATTTGGTTTTGACTTTGTCAGTACTGGTGTTCTTCCTTCCTTCCACGACAGAAAATGACATAATTCTGCACGTTATGTTGTCTGCTTTTGATTACATATGTGGATCTTATTACAGATTCAACACATGTACCGCTGTGCTCGGGTTCAAGGCCTAGATACCAGCGAGGGGCTGCTGCTGTTTGGTAAAGAGCATTTTTATGTGATTGATGGATTTACCATGACTGCAACCCGAGAAATACGGGATATTGAGACCCTACCTCCAAAGTGAGTTGGCATGATGTTCATGATGTTGTTTTAAGAAGGCAAGGAAAAAAACTTCTTTTGTGGTGGGAAAAATCTAAGTATCACGATTGTAGAAAATGTAGCTTCCAGTCTTTGGTGTTTGAGTAAGTTGTACCTGAATGGAAAGATATTGATGTCTCTTCCTAGCCTTGTCATTATTTTGGCATTCCACCTAAACATAAGAAAGAACCTATTCGCAATAGGAACTGTTGAAAAGTAAAATACACTGTCTCGTAGTGTGATGAAGTTTCCTTCTTTGGAGGTTTTTAAACAGAAGCTGGATGGCCAACTGTCAGGAGTGTTTTGATTATATTACCGCATAACAGCAGGTTGGACTGGATGGCACTTGTGGTCTCCTCCAGCTCTTATGATTCTACTATTCTATAATAATAGCATACTGAGATATGGTTTATAGAAAATGTGTGGAGGGAAATAAGGATTACCTGATACCATAGACTCACAGTGTTGTCCCTGTCTTCCATCTTCCTTTTAAAATCTCTACAGCATGCATGAGCCAATTATACCTAGAGGAGCACGGCAGGGTCCAAGTCAACTCAAACGAACATGTAGCATTTTTGCTTATGAGGATATCAAAGAGGTGCATAAAAGAAGATATCTGTTGCAGGTGATGTACATTTTGGCTTTTATTGTAGAGGAGTAGAATTTGGGGCACTAAAATCACGCTTCTATATTTTAAGGTAGAATACAGTCCTACATATAGAACTGCATATCTTTGGTCCTTCATATTAGACTTGTATGCATTTTTTAAAAATAGTTTAGTCTGGACACAACAATGCATTGTAAAAATAAGCAGCGATAATAAGAACCATTTTTATTATTTGTAATTTATTCAAGGAAAGATATAAGCATTTGATTTTTTTCTCAGGTTAAGAAAAATTAAGCTTCTGAAAGCTATAGTAATCCTCCAAATCTGCTATGAGATGTTTCTAAAACACCATTTTATTACAGCCAATTGCTGTGGAAGTCTTCTCAGGAGATGGACGCAACTACCTTCTTGCTTTTCAGAAAGGAATTAGAAATAAAGTCTACCAGAGGTATTATATATTTATTATTGTTATACCAAACAGGTTTTAACCTGTTTCCTGCTTTTGTTTTGCGTTTCCTTTGTTTTCATTGTATTTATCTGTAATATGTTATATTTTATAATTGTAGTTTGAAATTTTAAAAAAATGTATAGATTGAAGTGGGTTTTTTGCGTGCTGACAGTAGCTAGTCTAGGTTCCTCCAGGGAGGGTGAAGTATAAAGCAAATAAATAAATCATTAGATTTTCTTGAATTAAAATTTCAAAAACTATGAGTCCCTAATTAGGGACTTATAAAACAAGACGTAAGCATTCATGGTATAAAAGAACAAGTCTTTTTTTATAAGTAGAAAAACCAGGTGACAGAGTAAGAAATGAACAGATTGCACAATTGGGAATTAAGCAGTAGAGTTCACACAAATATCTCCATTGGTGCCGTGACCTAGTATCAAAGATGATCAGTGGGTTAGTCAAGTTTTATAAGATGTTATTGAATGAGCTGCATTCAAAAAAATCTCATGCACAATGTAGACCTCTAAAAGTCAACCTCACCAAAGTGCATGCCTTCTATTCCATTCACTGTTAAACGTGCCTTACTGGATCATCCATGATTCTTTAAAATAAGACAGACTATTTTCCATAAACAGTTTACCCCTCCCATTTAGCTCAGTGTAGATTGAATTGGAACTCTTAATCTCTATTCCTTACCACAAAAATCACTTTTAAGACCACTTTTTATCCATCTTTTTTCATTGGGAAAATGAGAACAATATGATAATTAATGCTTTAACTGTGCTAGCTGAAACTATTTGGTACATATATTTTGCTGATTGTATTATCCTCTCAATTTTTAAAAGGTTTCTTGCTGTAGTTCCATCTTTAACTGACAGCTCGGAGTCTGTATCTGGACAGCGACCAAACACCAGTGTAGAACAAGGGTGAGCATTTATGCTATATTATTAGGAAGCAGTATGCTTCGGTATGAATGAGTCTTGTGGCCTAATCCATGACTTTTACATGAGCTAGTAACAAAATCAAGAACGCTTCATTTCCCTGATTCTTGTGAACACAAAGCTCTGTCCCTTCCTCTTCTGAGCTCAGAAGGCTGTAAAAGCAATTTCCCTATTGTGTTGTTTTACCTTTTTATAATAGCTCTGGAAGAAAGTTTTAACTGATTTTCCACTGAGACTATGGATTTCTGCAAACTACTTCCACTTAAAAATATGCATCTGCAAGGGTTTTGGTGGGATGGTTATTTGTTTATGTGTTATTCTTTTGTATGGCATTGAAGTTTGCTGACTTCGTTCTTTACCACCCTGACTCCCTTTGGGGAGATAAGATAGTATATAAATAAAGTTTTATTACTAAAAGTCAGTTGGGAAATTCAGGTTCCATGGGATACCCATAGGATGGTGGTACCTCTGTATTTCAATTGCATCTTCTTGAAAATACCAGAGGATTTGCATTAACCATAAAAATGAATTTCCCATTCCTTTTTGACATATACCCTATATTGGTGGTGCTTCTCAGTGATGTGATGCAGTTTGATTCTAACGGTACTTTCTTGAGTTGCCTGAAATCACTAGCATTACTAGCCTTATTGCTGATTGCAAAAATAATTATATTTTCTGGTTTTCATTAGGTCTGGATTGCTGAGCACCTTGGTAGGGGAGAAATCTGTGACACAAAGGTGGGAGGTAAGCATAAAAGTATTTTAATTTTGTTGTCAGTTGAACTTAAATACTTGATTATATAATCTTGAATCTGAAATTCTGTTGTATTTTCACAATATTTTATAAAAGAATAAACAATATTTAAGTATATTCTTGGAAAATGAACCAGGGGCCTTTTATTTTGTTTTTTATCTCTACAAAGAGAGGTGAAATCAGTAATTTCCAGTACCTGATGCACTTGAATACTCTGGCTGGTCGATCCTATAATGACCTTATGCAGTATCCCGTTTTCCCATGGATCCTTGCAGACTACGATTCAGAGGTAAACACAAAATCTTCATTTTCAGGTTAAACATAGAGGGGGGTGGAGGCTAAAATGTTACATTTATAAAAAGGAGCTGAGATTAAGTTTGTTTGTTGTCATAATATTTGATACTGAAAATGGTGATTCACCTTTAGCCTGTAACATCTTTTAGAGAAAGCTTGAATAATTTCCTAGAAATATACAGCTTATTTGAAATTATGCAATGCATCAGTATTGAAATGAGCTCCTTCTGGTGTTTTCCCAGGACAGTGACCTATTGTGGAAGAGAATCTATAAATCTTTGGGTAGATTTTTTACATATCACTTCTCATTGAACTGATTGTGCTTCCAGCTATTGGATATAAATGATTTAAAATGTGCATTTTATTTGTTTATATGTTGCTTTTTATAAATAAATGTGGGAATCTCTTGTGGGAAAGTGTTTCAGGGGAGAAACCTGCAATGATATGTAGGAGGGAAAGTGAGGAAATAACTGCTCTTGATGAAAGAGTTGTTCAGTTCCCTTCCTTGTAGATGAACTACAAAATAGCTTCATGTTCTAGTGTATCATTGGTCAACGGAAAGAATTTTGTCAGAATGAACTTTATGTCTTATTCACTTTTGAAGGAATTGGATCTTAGTAATCCGAAAACGTTTAGGAACTTGGCCAAGCCAATGGGAGCACAGACCGATGAGAGATTAGCTCAGTATAAGAAGCGCTACAAAGACTGGGAAGATCCTAATGGTAAGTGACTAATATTTGAACTTCTGACACTTTTGGCAGCTACTTGTTTACTGTTGTTAAACTTTGTTGTTGTAATGTGCCTTCAAGTCCATTCTGCTTTACGGTGGCCCTATCACAATATTTGCTTGGTAGGATTTATTTGTTCAGGTTTGTTGTTAGGTTGAGAGCATGTTACTTGCACAAGTTGTTTTCATAGATTCAGACCTGATCTTTTTTGGAGTCCTAGTTTAAACATGGCAATCGTATACCGTGCTGGTCAGTGTAGCATTTTTTATATAAAAGGACTTGAAAAACAATTTAAAACTCCAGAGAGGTACTCTGTATTATTTATAAAAGTATATAATTTTGAAGGCTTGCAAATAGGGATACAAATACCAATATTGCTGTTTTCCTGTCTTCCACTCCACTGTATCCAAATTTACACACAAGAGAGAGTACTTTAGACTTTGTCACATTTACACACATCTGCGTTGTGTGTTGTCACTCTCATAGCAGTGAGCAACAGCAAGCCAAAAGTTATCCCAGGAACCCAAGAGAGGAATGAGTGGGAATATGACTCCAGAATATAAGAAAGCAGAGGGAGATGTGCTCTGAGTTGTATATGCCCCAGTTTCTGTTTCCTTTCTGTACCAGAGGGGAGATGGGAATATAAGGATGAGCTTTGAAGATCAGTGTAAAAGCTATCAAGATAAAACCAATGAATATTTATTTCCCTAACTTGTTCAAACCCCGTGATAACTGGCTTTGACTTTTTTCTATAATGATTTGTCAGATGTTGAAGTGAAAACATTTATTGTCCTGAGACAGAATGCACTCTGATCTCATGTATTAATCTCTTTCATTCCCCACCTGCGGAGAAGAGGACAGGCTTCTTCTTGAGTAAATTTGGTATTGTATAGTTGAAGAACACCACTGAGTTATAATTTGTAATCTAATTTGTAACATTCTAATTCTTGGAAATGTTTCAAAAGCCATTAAATAAAATGTAAAGTGATTTTTTTTCTAGCAGAGCTTGCCAGGGCTGATGTAACAATACTTAACTCTGAAGGATTTACCTTTTAAAATTGCTTTCCAGGAACCAGTTGCTCAGCAAATTGTACTTGATTTTCTTGAGTCAGTGGAACTGTGCTATTAACATTTCATTAACATGGTTCTAAAAAGTCCAGTTTCAGATCTTGTTAGTGTCGTGCAAGTTTTAACTTAAAACCTATTTGTTGAATGTCTACTTCATACTCTTATTTTACTATTTCCCTTCAGGTGAAACTCCGGCTTATCATTATGGAACCCACTACTCTTCTGCAATGATAGTGGCTTCATATCTTGTACGAATGGAGCCCTTCACACAAATATTTTTAAGGCTTCAGGTAAAATACGTATTTCTTAACAACTTTGTTCCGTCTCTTGTCACTCCTGATTTACAGGTCATGATGGGTACTATGTACCAGTTATTACGTGTTCCTTATTAGTACACCAGGAATTCATGTCTTTTGGGTATCTTCTTCTGTCATGCTAACTCTGGACTTATTTGAAGTACCCCACCTTATATACTGTGAGTTCATTGCAGGAGGACTACATTTCCTAAAACCCCAAAGTTATAAGGATAGTCTGCAAGGGCCAGGAGAAGTCCTCCAGTAATTAATACAAAGGAAAAGTATAGCCAATCATATCATAATGAGATTCCTTCTGTTTGATTTTTGGTTAGTTAAATCATAAGATGCAATTCCACCTAACTAAAGCTGAGCCTAGGAGAGGGAAGTCATGTGATCCATACAATACTTAAAATACAATTCTATGAATCTTAATGAAATACTTTCTTAAATTAATCAAGCTTAACTTCTTGTGGAAGATCAAAGCCTATTTCAGTTTCTGACTAGTTATCCACAAACTATTTACTTTCCAATTACATAAATTATGTAAATGCTCTTAAAATAATAACACACATATTTAAGGAGATCCTAAGGTGAACATGTTTCAGGTTTTTCTTGGCACTATTTGTTCTCAAAGTCTGAGAAAATTTGACATGTCCAGGGTCATTCCATGGCTGAGTAGGGATTTGAACCCCGATCTCCAGGATCATCACCAAACTCTCAAACTACACCATACGGCTGATACAATAAGTCACATTTCCTTAATGAGGATGGGATACTTATAGGTTCTCTATTGTCTTCTTCAAAGATGCAATGAACAATATGGACCAAGTCCTTTCTCCTTTCCTTCCGCAGGGGGGCCACTTCGACTTAGCGGACAGAATGTTTCACAGTGTGCGGGAAGCCTGGTATTCTGCATCCAAGCACAACATGGCAGACGTCAAGGAGCTCATCCCAGAATTTTTCTATCTCCCAGAGTTCTTACTCAATTCCAACAACTTTGATCTAGGTGTGAGAAGTGGTGTTAAAAGAAAGCTTTTCAAAGCTTTTTTTTTTTTCAAGCTTTGAAATGTTCCTTTCTGACTAGCCGTGTGATTCTGTCAGTTGTAGTTCAAAAAGCAACCCTTCCAAGTTCTATTTTTTCTTCCACAAACACCATTGTGGGATCAGCATGAAACCGATTTTTCAGTGTGCTCAATGTATATATTTGATAATTTTATGTTGCCTTTCTTCCAGTAAGGTGGTCCAAGGTGGCTTGAAACAGACATTTTATTTCTGAAAGCAAAAGAGAAGATCAATAACAGACCAAAGCTAGCACATTTGGGGTATTTGCAGTAAATGGTAATATAAATTAAAAAATATTTAATAGTAGAAGAAAATGTTCCCACCCCTTATACTGCTGTACTGAAAAGGTGTAGAGTTTGGTTCAGAAGATCTGCTGATGCACGCCGATGGCCTGTTTAACCTCGAAATGGACACTAAACTGAAACATACTCAAAAAATGTGCCAGACGGCCCATAAGTTTGAATTTCCAGCTCAGGCCTCATACCAGCAGAAGCCTAGGTGGCAGCATTCAAGTCCCTGCTGGTGCAGCCGCTTTGGTGGGGCAGCGAATAGATCTCACCCTTATACATACTCAAGTTTCCTGCCTCCAGAAAGCAGGCCTTTCCTCCTAAGAACTGTCAGCAGGTGAGGCAGCAGAATTCCCCCCCCCCCCCCAAAGCAGTGCTTTTAGTGGTGGCCTCCCTTACCAGGATGAAGTTCTGTGTTATCTTGGTTTTCCTCCACTTGGAGCTGTTGAATTTTGCCCTGTTGGGATTGCAAGCACCCCCGTTGCCTTCCTTGTGGAGCACAATGACGAGTCTATATTTTTTGGATTCAGCTGTCGTCTTTTGCTACAACTTGGCAAGAAATAACTTCAGGTGCCTGGGTGCTTGAAATCATTTAGTTTGGCTACTCTGTCGAGTTTTGTAAACGCCCCACAATGGGTCACCTACGAGTTACACCTGCTTTCTCTCCCCTCTCAGAAAACGTCCAGGTATTGCTGCACAACTGTGCTATCGGACGTTTATATGCCTCGAATTTTTTAAAGGTGTTTTTTTTTCCACATTACTTTTTGGTCCCGAAATGGGATGGCAGCCAGCGTCCTATATTGGACCTAGGGGGCATCAACCCATACATCTGTTCCCCCAAATTTCTGATGATATCTCTACTATTCTACCATTGTTGAATAAAAATGTCTGCTTGCCAGTATGAGATACTTATTTCCATATTTCTATTAGGGAAGAGCATTGTAGGTTCCTTTCCTTCATGGTGAGGGATAAGGCTTGTTTTAATGCTTTGCTGTTTGGCCTTACCACTGCCCCCCCACCCCATTTTCACCAAGTGTATGTACTTAGAATGTTTTCTTTTGTTTTATAGGCTGCAAACAGAATGGCACCAAACTTGGGGATGTAATACTTCCTCCATGGGCTAAAGGTGATCCTCGTGAATTTATCAGAGTTCATAGAGAGGTAATATATCCTCTTGTTAAAATTACAGTATCTTTTTGTAATCTGTTCAATTCTTATGTTGTCCTTGGGGGTGGGAAGTAACTAATTTTCCAACAAATCTATTATGCTTTGAATATTTTTGCTATTTTTCATTAGCCCCAGAACTCATACGCATTTTTGTGTGATTATTGTAGTGGTTGAAAAGGCCACCTGTGGATTTTATACCTATTTATTTATTGTGTCAGAAGCAAATTGAGGATACAGTTATAATGCATTTAAAAACACTAAGTTAAAAACTTGGCATTATACTAGATTTATACTAGATTTCCTTTGACCAGAAGCTGACCACTTCGAGTGCCTCTGGTGTCACTGTGAGAAGGTCCTCCATTGTGCATGTGGCAGGGCTCAGGTTGCATTTTAATACTGATTTTGTACTGATCAAGCCAATAAATTGTTTTGTACCCCATGTAAACAACACATCTATTTAATGTATACATTTTGAATTGCAGGCTTTGGAGTGTGATTTTGTAAGTGCACACCTACATGAGTGGATTGACCTAATCTTTGGCTATAAACAGCAAGGGCCTCCTGCAGTAGAAGCTGTTAATGTCTTCCATCATCTCTTCTATGAGGGTCAAGTTGATATATACAACATCAATGATCCATTAAAAGAAACAGCTACCATAGGATTCATTAATAACTTTGGGCAGATACCCAAACAGGTAATATTTGGGAAAGTTGGCTTGGTTTGGATGTGTTTGGTTTGGTTTTTCTTTTGGACTTCTGGAGATCAAATTATTCCTAAGATATACTGTCCATATGTTCCAGGGGGAAAGAACTACACAATCATGGCATAAGCTGGCAAACAGTTTTCCAAAGTAGTCTTTGCATAAAAATTATTTGCTTTTTTGTGGAATTTAAGATGTCTCAGCAGATCTCTCTGTAACAGTTTTAAAAAGCAGAATCCTCAAAACTATAACAAATTGTATAAAATCAAAACACAAAGGCTCAACCTAATTGTTTTCTTCTCTTGAAACTTGCTGATACACTTTACCAATTTCCCACCATGTCCCAGGTCCCACAATTACTTCTTTGTTGTACAAACTTCAGTAGTTCTACAGTGGCCTTTTTTTCCAGTGGCAAAAGTATGTAAACAGCAGCCGAAGTGGCTGAATGGCTGGGACAAAACCTGAGAAATCTTCACAATTTTTCTGTGAATAACAATCAGTTCCCTTGAAAGTATTTGTATACCTAATCTGTCATGCTAAGCAGCCACACTGCATTTTCTCTGAAACATTTAAAGGCACCCTGTGGTTTCTTAATGTGACTTTGGGTGCGTGAGGTGATGTTAGGAGAATGTGACTAATCATCATCATATGACAGACTGATGTAATTGCTATGTTTTCTGTGACAAATCTCAGACTGTTCTACTATTCTTAGGAAGTCTCCTACATCCAGATTCCTTGACTAAATCAGAGCAGATGCAATGGTTTTCAGGAAATACAATTTGTTCCAGTTCATAGTTTTCACCAGTATAAACTGCCTTAATTGAATTCATACAGAACATGCCTTTGCTTATTATGCTGTTACAGACATTTTTAATCATGCAGCCTAAATCTCATAGTTCAGATTAGTATGCCACAAGAAGCTGCAGGGAGGAGTGGATAATACATTTATTATTATTATAATTTAAACATATATGAGAATTTCAGGATTCTCTCAAAATTTTGTTTCCTGCCTTTTTATTTCTCAGTGGCTTTATCTCTGATTCTTTCTGGCATTTTCCATCTGAAAAGGAATGCCTTCTCCTTCAATTATCTTGTGTTAGTTAGCTTAGCATATGGTCAAGGTGGGCTGCACTCCTCCAAAACAGGGCAATACTTTCTGGTTTCCATATCTGCTTTGTTTGTCAGGTTGTTCTCAATTGATGGCACTGAGAGTTTTCTGTGGGTTTATATTACTCCTGGAAACCTCCAAGAGCAACGATTTAATGATACAGAACACTTCCCTTTTCTGGGATGGTGCCTCTAGGGACTTCAAAATAAACTCCTGAGACTCTAGGTTCCCATTTGCTAAGTAAAATCTCTATATAGGAGTTACACTGAAATAGTACATTGTATATATAATTTTTCTTCGTGTACTCTGTGAATGCACACTAATGGAGAGGCTGCGCCTGCGCAGGTCCCAACGGAAACTCTTCCCAAGCTGAAGTTTAAATTTTGGCGGTAGCCACGCCCCTCCGTCCCCGGAGGGCATATAAGGCAGCCCTCGGCGTGTCCTCCTCAGTTCCTTTTTTTCCGCCGCAAGGTTCACTTCGGATTCTCATGTCTACGACTCGCTTCAAGCGCTGCACTCAGTGTGCCGCTAAAATTCCTGACTCCGACGGCCACGCCAAGTGCCTCTACTGCCTTGGAGAAGCACATGTCGTCGGTACCTGCCGTTTCTGCCTGGCCCTAACGGCCCAGGCTCGCAAAAATAGAGCCGCGAGGCTTAGAGCGGCGCTCTACGAAAAATCGCTCGCTCCTGAACCCGCTCCGTCGACTTCGGGCACGAAGTCGCCGCGTAACCCGGAACCGATGTCGTCTTCAGCGGCTAAAGCCCCTTCGGTCTCGTCTAAGGCGTCCAGAGCCTCCAGGTCGTCCAAGGTCGCTAAACCACCGTGCACTCTCACCACGACCACGGTGTCGACACGTTCTGGTCGGGTCGGCCCTTCCTCGACGTCGAGCTCGGTAGCTTCCGTTTCCTCGGCTCGATCCCAGCTCGGGGCTCCTCCATCGACCTCCGCGATGAAGATCGCCTTTAAAAGGGCTCATGAGGAAGCTCGTCGGACCCAGTCCGACTCAGCAATGATCCCTCCCACACCGGGTAAATCCCTGAGGGTTCCAACAAAACAACCGCTCGCTAAGAAGAGGGCAACCCAGCGCTCTTCCTCTTCTGCCTCCTCCAAGATGGATGCCCCTTCTTCGGCAACTTCTTCTAGAAGGTCTTCTCCGATCGCTCCCGCTCAGCGACCTCGCCAGCCTTCTCCTCACCAACTCTCGGACGGCGAGTTGCAGGACTCACCCCACCACTCCACTCAGACAGTGGTCAGGGTCCCATCTCCTCGACCTGCTGCTTCTCATCGTTCATCTCGTCAGCAGCTCTTTCCCCCGACCTCGACACCGGAACGGGGTAGACAAACCACTCGCCTGGCTCGAGCGGTCCAGGCTTCGGCCTCCAAACAAACTCGGCCGCAGATAGCTCCTGCTCTTGAGGCGGTGCCGCCACCAGAGACTGTGTTGTCATCTCCTCCCCAGTCCCCTCAAGGGGCTGGGGACGATGAGATAGATATTGATCGCCCGGATTCTGCTCTCTCGGCCTCGGTGGTATCCTTAGGCCTCGATCTCTCTCCTCCCCATGATGCCTATGAGGTGGATCCTCCTTCGCCTACCGACAACATTCGGGCTTTCTCCGAGCAAATGATTAGAATGGCTGATGCCCTGGGTTTAGAAATTAAACGGACTTCCAAAGCAGTAACTGACCCGGTTTTCAAACGGGTCCAAGCCCAGGCCCCTCCAGCCACGCTGTTGCCGTTCTTACCCTATCTCCTCGATGTTATCCAATCTTCGTGGAAAACCCCCTCCTCGATCCCTCCTACCTCGAAGAGAATCGAGTCCTGGTATCGTACGGATGACGACACCTTAGAATGGCTTAAACACCACCCCGACCCGAACTCCATGGTCGTGAAGGCCTCTCAGTCCTCCGGTCGTGAATCCACTACCCCTGCAGACAGAGAGGGTAAAAGGTTCGACGCGGTTGGCAGAAAACTCTACTCCGGAGCCCTTCTACTTTGTAGAATGGCGAACTATGGGGCCTGTATGGGGGCATACCAGCAGATCCTCTGGGAAAAAGCTCAGCCCTTCTTCGCGAAGTTGTCTGACGAAGACCGGTCGGTCATGTCCACCCTCCAGCAGGAGGCCGATTCCTTAGCGCATCATCAAATCCAGATGGCTAAGCATACTGGCGACACGGCCGGCAAGATGATCGCCCACGCCATTGCCATTCGCCGCCACGCCTGGCTGAGATCTTCCGGTTTATCTTCTTCTTCGAGGCAGGTCATCGAGGACCTCCCCTTCGACGCCATGGGCCTCTTTAATGCTGGCACCGATGACAAACTTAAAACCAACCATGACTTTAAAGTTCTGGCCACTAAATGCGGCGATCAACCCCAGGCTCACCGCACCAAGTGGTTTCCTCAACGCTTTCGACGCTTCCCGCCTCCTTCTTACCGCCAGCAATCTTTCAGACGTCCCTCGGTATCGAACAACCAAAATCGCCAACAGCCCCGTCGGGCTGCACAACCTCAAAGACAACGCGGCCGGGTCACCCCCACCGCTGGTCAACCTATCCGGCGTTCCTGACGCCATCTCTCCTTCCAGAGACTCTTTCTCCGGTACCGATGTCGTTCTCACTCCTCCGCACCCCTCTCCCCCACCAAATCAACCTCATGGTCTCTTTATAGACCGCCTGGCTCCTTTCTTTCACCGATGGAAATCTATTACTTCAGATGCCTGGGTTCTAAAAATTGTCCAAGAAGGCTATGCCTTAGAATTCGAGGAACTCCCTCCCACCGGTCAGGTCCTTCTCTCCAACCCCTCTCAAGAAATTCTCGCAGAGGTCGACACCCTCCTCGCCAAAGGGGCTATTCGGCCTTCTCCATCGGCACAGGACCCTCAAAGCTTCTTCTCCAGGTACTTTACGGTCCCGAAGAGGGGTGGGGGCCTCCGCCCAATTCTGGACTTACGCATGCTCAATGTCTTCATATGCCCAACCAAGTTCAGGATGGTCTCCATCGCCTCCATCCTCCCGATGCTTCACCGCGGAGACTACTTCGTGTCTATAGACCTCCAAGACGCCTATTTCCACGTGGCGATTCGAGAAAACCACAGGCGCTTCCTCTCTTTCAAGATCCTCGACCAAACCTACCAGTTCACCGTTTTACCCTTTGGCCTCGTTACCGCCCCAAGGGTCTTTACCAAAGTCGTCGCTGTCGTGGCTGCCCACCTCCGGCTCCAGGGGATCGCAGTTTTTCCCTATCTAGACGACTGGCTTCTGGTCGAATCCGACCCTGTCCTACTCCGTCGTCACGTCGACTACACCCTCTCTCTTCTAGACTCTCTCGGTCTCCAGTTAAACCACGACAAATCTCACCTCAACCCGTCGAACAAAATCCGCTTCATCGGCGCCCTGTTCGACTCAATCGCTCAGTCTGTCTCGCTCCCGCTCGACAGGTTTCTAGCTCTCCGTCAACAAATCATCTTCTGCGAGACCCACCGAAGGGTTCGGGCCCGATCCATCCAAATACTGCTGGGCCACATGGCCTCCACAGTCCTCACGACCCCGTTCGCCAGGCTCCGTCTCCGGCCCCTGCAGAGGTGGTTCATAGATGTTTTCAAGCCATTTCGCCACCCCAACTCGAGGTTTCTCTCGGTCCCGCCTCATGTTCGTCGGTCGCTCCTTTGGTGGAAGTCCCTCTCCAACGTCTGCAGGGGTCTTCCGTTCCACTCGGTTCCTCCCTCGATCACCATAACCACAGACTCATCCAATTTCGGCTGGGGAGCCCACATGAAGGGCCTCACTGTTCGAGGCCTCTGGTCTCCTTCCGAAAAGGCCAATCACATAAACTTTCTCGAACTCCTTGCTATCTTCAAGGCTCTGAAAGCCTTCTCCCGCCTGATCTCCCAAAGATCTGTCCTCGTACAGTCAGACAACACAGTAGCAGTATTCTACATCAACAAGCAGGGCGGCACGGGCTCAAGGAAGCTGATGCTTCTCTCCTCCCAGCTGTGGCATTGGTGCATAGCCCGCAACATCCAAATCTCGGCGATTCACCTTCCCGGGATCCAAAACAACTTAGCAGACGCCCTCAGCAGAATGACGACGTCCTCCCACGAGTGGATGCTCGACCCCGAGACTCTTCTTTCTCTCTTTCTCAAATGGGGTTTCCCCACCCTAGACCTCTTCGCTTCTCCCCAGAACGCTCAGCTGCCTCGGTACGGGGCAAGACTTCTCCCGTCCTCCTCTCCAGGCTGCCTGGGAGACGCCTTCCTTCTGGACTGGTCGGCGGAACCGATCTATCTCTTTCCGCCCTTTCCTCTGATACCGAAGGTCCTCCAGAAGCTCCGGTCGGTACCGATGTCGGCGATCCTGATAGCGCCAGCCTGGCCTCGTCAACCGTGGTTCCCGGCTCTTCTTCGTCTTTCCAAGGCGACCTTCTTCACTCTGCCTCTTCTACCACACCTCTTATCCAGAGAGAACGGCCAGATTCTACACCCGGATCTCCCCTCTCTACATCTCACTGCTTGGAGGATTCTCGCCTGACCTCCCTCCCGCAGAACTTACAAGAGGTCCTCCGCGCAGCTCACAAGCCGGCTACAACCAGGGCCTACACTTATAAAGTCTCTCGCTTTCGTTCCTTTCTTCGCTCCCGAGGAATCACTGCTTTCCCAACCTCGGTACCGATTGTGCTGGACTTCCTTATGTCTCTAGCAGAGCAAAAACTTTCTCTTGCCTCTATAAAATCTTACCTGGCTGCTCTATCCTGGTGCTTTCAACAACATGGTAGACCATCATTGTTCTCCGACCACCTCGTCAAGACCTTCTTGAAAGGATACAACAACATCTGCCCACCGGCCCAACCTCCTACCCCAGGATGGAGCCTCGAGCTTGTCCTTTCCCAGCTCACTGCTTCTCCTTTCGAACCCTTGGCCTCGACCGACCTACGTCTCCTTTCCTGGAAAGTTGCCTTCTTGGTGGCCATAACCTCAGCGCGCAGACCCTCGGAGCTGGCGGCCCTTCGGGTTGATGAACCCTACCTCCGTTTTCATCACGACCGCGCCGTTCTCCGTCCGGACATCACCTTCCTCCCCAAGGTGGTCTCGGCCTTTCACCTTAACCAGGACATTGTCCTTCCCGCCTTCTTCCCGGACCCCTCGTCTTCCCTCGAGCGGAGACTGCACCTCCTTGATGTGCGTAGAGCACTTCTTTTCTACCGGGACCGTACTAAGGACATTCGAAAGACCCCAAAACTTTTTGTGGCCCATGCCCCAGATAAACTGGGCAATCCTATTTCTTCTCAAAGACTCTCACACTGGATTGCTCAGGCCATTGAACTGGCCTATGAACTAGCCAAACGGCCTCCCCCCCCGTCGGTTCGCCCGCGTTCGACAAGAGGTCTCTCCACGTCGACTGCCTTTCTAAGGGGCATTCCACTAGACTCTATTTGCAGAGCAGCAATCTGGTCCAACCCCCTTACATTTGTGTCTCACTATAGGGTAGACCAAAGGACTTTAAAGGACTCAGCCTTTGCTAGAGCAGTTTTATCCTCATGCTTGTCCTAAACCTTCTGCTCTTACGACTTCTCTATGGCTACCCCTTCTTCTCAGGTGCCTCTCTTCATTGTTTTTTCTCCTGTTCAGTACATGTTTGCACTGTTCTCTGACAATTTGTGCCTTATTGTTACTACCTTCTCCCTTGGAGAATGATGTTCCTGCCTACACATGTGCTCTTACAAGGGTTATATCATGCCTTACCGGTCTGTTCTCGGTATTTGGTGTGTATTGATGCAATACCTTATTGGGTCCTCGGACCATGGTTTTTTCATGTTTTTTCATGTTTTTCATGTCTAATAAACATATGTTTGGACAGCTTCTCGTTGTCAGGGTTTGCTTAGCCCGCCTCCGAGACTTAAGCTTGCTAGTCTCCATTAGTGTGCATTCACAGAGTACACGAAGAAAAAGGACAGGTTGCTTACCTGTAACCATGTTTCTTCGAGTGTACTCTGTGAATTCACACAAGCCCGCCCTTCCTTCCCCTCTGGCAAACCCTCTTCCTTTCTCGTTGCCTTAGCGGCGTAGGAACTGAGGAGGACACGCCGAGGGCTGCCTTATATGCCCTCCGGGGACGGAGGGGCGTGGCTACCGCCAAAATTTAAACTTCAGCTTGGGAAGAGTTTCCGTTGGGACCTGCGCAGGCGCAGCCTCTCCATTAGTGTGAATTCACAGAGTACACTCGAAGAAACATGGTTACAGGTAAGCAACCTGTCCTTATCTATGCTTCTCGCAGTACATTTTGAGTGAGTTACAAAAGGGAGAGCAAATGGAGGCAGTCCTTGAATGCTTGCTTAACTTCTAGCCAGCTCAGCTTCTGCTAGGTGGTCCTTGGCCCCTACCTTTTAGTAGCCGTTCTTCTACACTAGGCATGGGCAAACTTCAGTTCTCCAGATGTTTTGGACTTCAACTCCAACAATTCCTAACAGCCAGTAAGATGATTGGGATTTCTGGGAGTTGAAGTCCAGAACACCTGGAGGGCCAAAGTTTGCCCATGTCTTCTTTACTCCAAAGATGGCAAAAGTATTTGCAAAAATTCTGTGGGTGGCATTACTATACACTGAAAGACTTCACTACAAAATATCTGTAATCTTGTTATTGAGGCTCCATGTTTATTTTTCTCTTAAATTCAGTTGTTTAAGAAACCTCATCCACCAAAGCGAGTGAGAAGCCGAATTAATGGAGAAATTGGTGGAATTTCTGTCCCACCAGGTTCTTCCAGTGATAAGATCTTTTTCCATCATTTAGACAACCTCAGGCCTTCTCTTGCACCAGTAAAAGGTAAATGCTGTAATCATTTTGTTTACTTTAAAGTTTCCTTTAATTGTATTCATAATCCAAGTGTTTGTTTTGTTTTATGACAATTCTGTATTTCATCATCTGGTATGTAACCCTGGAAAGAGCATCCAAAATATTTTATGGTGGCAACTGGAAAGCACTAAGCACACACTAAGGAGAGATCTACCAACAGACAGCATTCAAATGCCCATAAAAGCTTGGCTGTCTGAAAGTTCAAAACAAAGGATCAGTCAAACATTTAGTAAAATCAATCCACCAGAGCCTTTTATAAATATAGTTTATTAATTTTATCTGTAGGATGTTTGCATGATAGGGACTGTCCTGCAAACAGGTACAGTATATGTCAGACATCTCTTTAAAACAAGGAACTGCACTCATATCACCATCTGTACACAAGACCCACAAAAATCATTGGAAGTGGGAATCACTCAGTTCTCACCTGTTTATTGGGCTCCATTTGTTTGAATCCCAATATAAAAGGTGCACCCGTGGTCATAGACCTGTTGGTTACATACATTGACATAATCTATGGTTATAGGAGCACATAAAGAGGCCTTCAGTACCTCCTTGTGCAGTGTCTCCTCCCCAACCCAAGCAAGGTTGTTTCACGTTGCCTTGCTTGGTGATTGTGGAGAACAGTGGCACCAATACTCAGTGTCTGGCTTCTGTCTGGCTATCCTGTATTCTCTCATGACTTTTATCATGGTGTGTACCTGGTGGAAGGGAAACTCTATGTAAATATGCTGCATGTTTGTCATTAATTCAGTAAGCATGCTTGACAAGTATATTGAATTATGTTCCCCGTGTGTCAATGTAAGATTGCAGCCTGTGGCAGCAGAGACAGTAGGAAAGTCAACTTTTCTTCACCCTCCACCCCATATAAACCTCTCCACAGTTAAAACTATTTCTTCTTCATGGTCCCTGTGAATCACAGAATTGGCTTTACTGCTCCTGGCAGAGAGACCCTGGCTCTGAGTTCTAGTGGAATTCAGACAGACAGCTGGCCTGCAATCTCAAGTTTTCTTGCATAGTTGCTCACTTCATAATCAGTTCTGTGGAGGTTCAAATTCATTCAATAACTATATTACAAAACTGAAAGGAATTAAAGATTTAGAAAATAGGAGAAATTTAAAATTATCCCTATTAGGAAGAATCGCCAGCGTGAAAATGAATATATTTCCAAAAATGATTTTTCTATTCCAAAACCCTCCGATAATAAAAAAAACAAAAACAAAAAATGAATGGAATAGGGACATAATGAAATTCATATGGCAAAAGAAAAAAGCAAGAATAAAATTTAAGGATATGATCAATGAAAGGAAGAAGGGAGGGCTAGTCACACCAGACCTGAAACTATACTTTGAGGCTTGTGCCCAAATGTGGGTAAAAGACTGGACAAAATTAGAAAATTGTAAAGTTTTAAATCTGGAGAGTCGATCTAAGACTAGGATGGCATTCCTATATTTGGTATGGAATGTCCAAAAAAGAAAAAAAAATGTAAATCACTTCGTTAGGTCTACTATACTCAAAATCTGGGAAAAGTATAAAAAGAAATACGATGAAACACCACTTTGGATGTCACCACTAGAGGCATCACAAAGGAGAATACTAGGATGGAACAGATGGCTAGGATACAAAGACTTACTGGAGAAACGAGGATAATGGAAAATGAAAACTCAACAAGAAATGAATAAATTGGATAAAAATATCTCATGGTACCTTATATTGTCTTTTACACTGCTAATTCTTGTTTATGCTTTGGGCTGTTTTGATTTACATTGTATCTAGCGCAGAAGAACCCAGGGGCAGCCACTGCCTTCTCGGTGGCTGCTCCTTGACTCTGGAACTCCTTGCCCAGGGAAGCTAGAATGGCCTCCTCCTTGCTGTCCTTCCGGCGGCAGGCTAAAACCTTTTTATTTCGACAGGCTTTTAAAGAAGGTTTTTAAGATCATGTCTGGGGCTTCTTTGGTTTTGTATGTTTTTATGGATTTAATCTGAATTGTTTTTTATACTAATTATGTTTAACACTGTTTTAATATTGTATATTTGTATATTTTAAATTGTATTGTACTGTTTTAATGTTAGCCACTTTGAGTGTCCTTATGGAGAGAAAGAGCATGATATAAATAAACCTCATCATAATAATTATAATAATACAAGTCACATTCATACTAAAAGTGACAACTCCAGGATTGAAAATGAATCTTTCCAAAGTGAAACAAATGATTGTGCTTGGATTTGTACAATCATGTTCCAGAACCCAACACTTTGCTTACTACTGTGCTGAAAAACAATACTGATTGGATGATTGATTCTTCAAGCACAGTTTTGTGGGAGAAATTACTAATTCCTGTAGCAATCTCCTTTACTAAATGTCCTTAAAAGTCTCCTATGCAATTCTAGATAGTTCTGTTGCATGGATTTTGATAACAGTGTAATACAATTGATCATTGTTTAAATTCTATTGAAGTTTTCAGTAAGGTAAGCAAAATCTGCAGTGAGTTATTTTGCGGTGTCCCTGTAGGGATTTCACCTAATCTCACGTAAGGACTGTATTTATAAAAGTGAGGTTCCTTGTGTGCTACTTACTTTTTTCCTTATTCTTTCTTTGAGCAGAGCTCAAGGAGCGTGTAGGGCAAATAGTATGCACAGACAAAGGAATTTTGGCAGTGGAACTGAATAAAGTGCTAATTCCTCCAGCCTGGAATAAAACATTTGCGTGGGGTTATGCAGATCTGAGCTGCAGGCTGGGAGTTTATGAGTCAGACAAGGTTGGTATATCAAATTTCATTGGATCTTTGACTTGCAACTTGATTGTAGGAGAAAGACAATTGGAACTAATATAAGAAGGTTTTACATCCAAGGGTTGGGGAAAACAGCCTAACCCCTAGTGAATAGTTCCAATTAATGATTCTTATAAATTCAGTGTGCCAAGTATACATATAATCAGTGTACATAATTTAATATAGCTCCACTACAGCACTGAAAATGCAGGGGAAAGCAACATATTATGCTGGGATTGGAGCATGAGTATCTGCAGAGAAGGGAGAGGATTCTCATTCATCCAGTTCAAATAATCCCTGGGTTCCCAACTTGTTTTCCTTTCTTTTGAAAGCAAGCCGTTGTCAAGGTTAAGATAAGCAGTAAAAATGCAGGCACTTTTTGCACCCATTTTTTCTGTAAAAACTAGCTTCATTTTTACTTTTCAGTGGTTTTAGCCTATGAATACATTCATAACAATTGGCATGTAAGAAAGCAGAGCTTAGTTAGTTGATTAGGCAGAAAGGTTAGTGAGGCACACCCATTGTTTTGAAAAGGAATGCTGTGATTCAGTTTTCAGCATTATCTCTCTGCCTCTAGCGAATTCTTTGCTGGCAGAGCTGTGGCTGCACCCCATAGTAAACAGTTCTGAAACCAAGGTTTTAGTGTGATTTGATTCCAGAAGATTTTGGGCTTTTAATTCACCTCTTGTGTTCATAGTGGGGAAAAATCTGCCAGTGTCAGTGTAAATAAAATCTACCATTATTGTGTCTATATTGCATTGATGATACTGTAGCTGATGGATAATGGAATAAGCCTGCCCTGCAAAATGGTCTAGTGCGTCTGCTTTGTTAGGGAGTGGAGGATAGAATACCACACTGCAGCCCAGTGGTGTAATTTAATGACATTTATCTAGTCTTCTGATGTGCGTGTGCTTTGTTTCTGTTTTTGCTTTTGTATGTTTCTGGATTTTAGTGCAATACATGAGACAATGAGACAACAGTGAAGTTATTATAATAGCACAATTAATTCTGGGCTGAAGGAGGCAGTGGTGAAGGAATGAGGGAAATTGAGGTTTTCAGTCATTGGTGGAAATATGTCCAGAAATTAGGTCTGATGCTTTAGATAAGGAGGTTCAGCCCATTGAGAAATACAGGGCGGGTGATCCTGGTGCACATGCTCTTTAGAGGTCAGGTTTACCCAGCTTAGTAAAGCTGATGCCCAGGCTTTGCCACCATTCAGAAACCAGAACAGAGAGGCCTCTTTTTTGCTATAAGTTACATATGTGTATGCTTTGGGGAAAAGCCTTCCCCAAGAATCTGGAAGGTTCGTAACGGGAGATAAAGTCTTTCAGATAATCCAGACCCAAGATGCATAGGTAGCTCATGACCAGCACTTTGAATTATACCAGTGAAGTTGTTCAAAACAGGAGTTATATGCTCCCAGAACTGGCCCTAGTCAGCATACTTTCAGCAAATTGCCTCTTCAATACTCCAGTTGTTTCTTGATATAACACATGTGGTAGGATACTGATACAGTCTTCTTCTTCCTAGGCTGTGGTTGTTTATGAGTGCTTATCAGAGTGGGGACAGGTCCTCTGTGCCATCTGTCCAAGTCCCAAGCTTGTCATCACTGGAGGCACCAGCACAGTTGTCTGCGTATGGGAGATGGGCACTTCCAAGGAAAAAGCCAAAACACTCACCCTTAAACAGGTAGGTCAGCATTTTCACATTGGAAAACAGAGTTGAATTATTGTGGTAAAATGAAAGAACTCGTTAATTGTCCCAGGTTAAGTGATTCCCACTTATTTAGAATTGCATCAACTAACCACCAGATTCATTGTCCACGACATTTTAAAATTTGCCTGTTCTGTAGGATAGTAGTCTCATATTTTGTTGACCGTTTTTGAGGAGGAAACTGGCAGTAGTAGCCTTTTATTTATAACTTTATTCTCTCACATTCTTGCTTTACTTTTAGGCACTGCTTGGCCACACGGAGGGGGTCACGTGCTTGACAGCCTCACTGGCCTATCATATCATCGTGAGTGGGTCTCGTGACCGCACCTGCATAATCTGGGATTTGAATAAACTCTCCTTTTTAACTCAACTTCGAGGTCACAGAGCCCCCGTCTCAGCACTCTGCATTAATGAACTGACGGTATGAATGAGCACACTGCCTCGTGGGCCTGAAGAAAAGAAGGCTTCGAAAACAAGTTTTAACTGGTTGTCCCCTTTCCCACATTGCAGTTCCAATCCACATATGTTTACTTTTTGATAGATTACCTATAGTCTATTAGAATTGAATATTGGTAAATCAACAACTTTTTTTTTCGTCTCCTAAATGCAGTGTGTAACTCCCAACAGATTTGTTCCATGTTTTCTTGATGGGAGTCACTCACTACAGTTAGTGGATAAATTCTTTTTCTTTCACCCCTTCTCAAACCAAGAGAAAGGGAATGTGTGGGTGGATAATCTTGAAGAGATGTATCGCCACCACACCACATTTTTTGTGCTGTAATAATGATTGAAAGCAAATGTCCATAGAGGTGGGCCATGTTGCATTGGTTGTTTCCAAACAATGATTGCCTAGACTGGAAAAGAGGGCTGACAATCGAGAGGACACAGATAATTGACTCCATCAACTACATCGTAGTAATATTTCAATTACTCAGATTTAGGGCCAGGCAAAATAAATGTAAGGTGTTGCAAAACACTACTAGGAGCCCATGCAGACAACTTTGCCCACCCCTGGAAAAGGACATAATGCCCACGATGCAATTGTAACATAAGAACAGAGCTTCATTTTTAGATTAGATAGTACTGTATAGTGATGCAGATGGAGTTGTGTCAAAGGTTCTTGAAATAGCAGGTTCACCATGCCTTCCTTCTTCAGAAAAAGTGATATGCATGTTTCTCCCCTGCTTGGAATAGCAGAGAATGACACTACTTGTGATAGAAAATATTCACCCAAAGATAATGGATTCCTTAAGATGCTTAAGAACATTTGTTCTTTTTTCAGGGAGACATTGTATCTTGTGCCGGCACTTACATCCACGTGTGGAGCATTAACGGGAACCCTATTGTCAGCGTGAACACTTTCACTGGGCGCAGCCAGCAGATCCTCTGTTGTTGCATGTCCGAGATGAATGAGTGGGATACTCAGAATGTCATTGTGACCGGACATTCTGACGGAGTGGTCCGGGTAAGTACCAGCTGACTTTTAAAAGCAAGCTATGCAATTGCAGCACCTCTCTTTAAATACTTGCTGTTGAACATTATCTGTTGTTTCTGTGTGTTATGCCATAAGCCATCCTATTTAGCAGACAACATGAATCACATACTGATATAAATTCAATAAATAAATTCAGAATAGGAGTGTAAGGATGTAACTCTTCCTTAGTTGCCTAACAAGGGGGAATAAACTAGAAAGCAGCCCTTAGAAGTCTTGCTATTAATCTAGCCTTTTAAGATATGCCATGAAATCTCTTGTATTGTATGATGGGCAGTGTGGGCTGCAGGCCATGTGCATCCTACTATAGTTCATCTTTCTGGCCTCCAAGGAGAAAGTTAAAAGCTGCTCTCCAGATACATCTAAGCACCCTCTAAGGGAGTGGGGGGGGGACTATTGCCACATTTTAGCACCTTCAGCCATTTTCAGCACAGAAGAGACCTTTAAAAAAGAAATAGGAAATGACTTCTGGGTCACTTCCTGTTTGAAAAAGGTTTTTCTTAGGCCTAAAATAGGTAGTGCGCAATAGCAAAAATGGTCCTACATCTCCTAGAGGGCATGGGGGGGGGGTGTTTTATTTTTTTTTTAAAGTATGAGTTTAACCTGCTACAGCCCAGAATCATCTAGGCTGGGGCAGGTTGGCCCCCTAACTTGTAGCATTTGCTGACCCCATGTTCATTGTTCCCATGTGCACCTCTTCCACAGTCATATATTTAATTGAATACTTGCTTTATTTGTCAAAATCTAGAGAGATAAATTCCTAGTCCCTTTCTTGAGTATGTTTTAGGGCAGTTAAAATATTCAGGATACCAAATGTTGATAAGCAACAGAAAGAATATCACAGCAGGGAAAGGATTGTATTGGTAGTTCTGCATTAATACACTTAGGAAAGTGTGGATATAAATTTATATTCCTATCTGTTTCATCTAGTTCTGGCGGATGGAATTCCTGCAAGTCCCAGAAACTCCAGCTCCTGAACCCGTGGAAACCATTGAGATGCAAGAAGAGTGTCTGGAAGCACAAATAGGTGCTGTTGTTTGAGGAGTGCACTGTGTGATTAATATTCAGATTGCAACTAAAGAAGTAAGGGACCAAAGGCCCTGAACTATCCTAGTGCCCAGATACTACAGTAGAAGCCTCATCTTAAAAGAGAGATGTGGCTGCTCCAATGTGCCAAGTTTGGCAAACCAATAGGAAGGGAATAGCTGCAGTCTTCTCGTTCTTTTAAAAAACAAAAGCAAATTAGAGTTTTGAGAGTGGGGTGAGGACTATTTGTTTTCATGGAGAGGAGTTCAGAGAAAGAGCCTTTTAGCAGTTGCTCCCAGTCCTTTCACATTGAGAGAGTACAAGAGTTGCACAAGTGGCAGCGTCAAGTACATCCTGAGTGGCTTTATTCAGTCTGCAGTAGCTGGTTGGGTGATTTGCACATTTGCCAGTTGCAAACAGCTTCAAAAAAGTGTTCTAATGTTTGATGTGATTCTACACTTTATTGCTAAAGTTCACTTTTGCCTTTGTTCCCCACTGCCTGAGTATGGAGTCTATGGTCACAGCAGGTGGAACAATAACGTAAGGCTAACAGATATACAGAAGTCACCATAGCTTTTTTAATGGCATCCAAAATGAGTTGTGTGAATCTGGACCAAAGTTGAATGATGGCAGAGATATTATGGAACTGGAGAAAATGAGAGTAATTATTGTGTATATGTTTGTATTGCATACTATAGGGCAGGAAGTGCCGGATGAGGAAAGCAGTGATTCCGAAGCAGAAGATCCAGGCCTGAGCCAAGAGGCAAAGCTGCCGGACAGCAGGGTTCAGCCCAGCATTTCCAATCCCCGTCCCCGGTCATCCTCAAGCCGTGCAGCAGCTGCGTGGTCAGCAGATAGCAGCTCTGACGACTCAAGGCGTTGGTCTGATCAGCTCAGCCTGGATGAGAAGGATGGCTTCATCTTTGTAAACTACTCTGAAGGGCAGGCAAAGGGATATCCCCACACTCAAGCTAACCACCCTCATCCTAACCCAGGAGAAGTGCGACATTTTAGCAAACTCAAGCCAGGTATTTACATAGGGTTTTTTAAAACTTATTTTACAAACTGATGAAAGCATCCTGATTGTGACATACACACAATGTAGATCAACCTTATATATCTTTTTTTGGTCATTGGAATTAGTTGGCTGACACATCTCCCACTGGATGGTTTTGCTGCCATAGCCCCCGTAGACATCTATGCTGTGACTAGGAAAGCACACAGGGGTTCAGAGAAGCCCCATAGCCAACCATAGAACAAGGAGATTATCTGCCATTAATGCTGGAGGACCGGGCAAAAGATACCATTTGTCTGGTCCTCCAATATGACTGGTGAAGAAGAGGCTATTGTAGCAGAGTGGCACCTGCAGAACTTTTTTTTTCCCAGTGTGGGATCTTGACCTGGACACATCCTGCTCTTACTTTGTGCTCTTGCTAAAACTTTGTATTCTTGCTTGACGTGTCCCACAGGGCAGCACCTGAAAGTGGAGATCTTGGACTGTGCTTCCATTACTGAGAAGGCAACATTCATAGATTAGTTAGTTAGTTAGTTACCATTCATAGATTGTCAGACCAGGGGAGGACTTTCCTTTTCATCTGATTAATATGCCCCAATTTGTTTGTATGCATGGAGTAATCTCCAGAAAGATGAAGCATAGGAGTAGAGGAACCCATGGGAGTTTCCAAAAAAAAAGGTACTGTGGCTTCACGACAGTTTGCAGGGTAGGATCCCATTCATATTTTAATATGCTGAACATCTTTCACGGAGGTGTCACAGACCAGTGGTGTATATGCTCACTTGCTACCCATAACTGCCTACACTGGTATCCTTTCCCCTCCTTAGGCTACAGGTGGGAGCGGCAGCTGGTATTCAGGAGCAAACTAACTATGCACACCGCCTTCGATCGCAAGGACAACACGCATCCTGCAGAGATCACAGCATTAGGCATCTCCAAGTAAGTAACTTGCTTGTTGTGTGTGCAGCCCTGTGGTGTGTGTAGGATGTTTGTGCCCCTGTCCTCTCAGAATGCAGTTCTGAATGCAGACACAGAAATAGCATTTTCAGACTTGAGGACAAGTAAAACTAAATTAAAAGCAGTAGTTGCCTCCAAGGTTTAATCTGCTTTAAGACCTGCCGAAATGGGCAGTATGTGACTTTTAGCAAGGATCACAATTCAAAAAAGTTACCTTTTTGGCAGCAGTTGGCCAGTGAGCATGTTAGCATGAGAATATGAAGAGCTGAAGTTATCGTGTGTTTTTGATAGTCTGAATGCTGTTGTTAAATGTTTGTTCTTAGTGAAATATGATATTAGATTTATTGTTATTTTATTTAACATTGTCCTAAATGACAGCCTAGACAAGAGTTGATTTGTTAATAAAACACCCAAGAGAATAATGCTTATAGTGTACATAATTAATATATATTGTAGACTAGAATGACTTTATTGTCATTGTACATTGTCTCTCTCTCCCCCCCCCCCCCCCACCCCCCACCACCAAAGGGATCACAGCAGGATTCTAGTCGGGGACAGCAGAGGCAGAGTGTTTAGCTGGTCAGTGAGTGACCAACCGGGCCGCTCTGCTGCTGACCACTGGGTGAAAGATGAAGGAGGGGACAGTTGCTCTAGCTGCTCAGTCCGGTTCTCTCTGACGGAAAGGCGCCACCACTGCAGGAACTGTGGGCAACTCTTCTGTCAGAAGTAAGACCGGTCTTCGTTATCTTTCTTGTTGATGTACGTAGTAGTGGTTCAGTTATTGAAGAGATGCTAACATCTGTCAGGAATGTTTTGACTGTGTGTTGGATGGATGGCCCTTGTGGTCTCTTCCAACTCTATAATTCTATAATTCTAACTCAAAAAGCTTTTTAAAAAATCAAATGAAGCTGCTTCCTTTATTTCAGCATCAAACACTTGTGCTTCCTACCAATAAATGGAAGAAATGATTGTACTGATTGAGCATCCCTCACCTGGAATTCCAAAATATTCCAAAATCGTCCACATGGGTGGCTGGGATATTGACATCTTTGCTTTCTAGTGCAGGAAACTATTTAAAATACTGTATAAAACCTCACACTATGTGCATAAGGTGTGCGAGAAGCACAATTAAATTGTATGTTTAGACTTGGGTCCCACCTCCAAAATATCTCATTATGTATTTATATGCAAATACTTCTGTCTCCAAGCACTTTAGATACTCAATCTGTACCATGTTCCCTAGAAAAGAAGGTACATTCACTGAATCTTATTTTGAGGTAGCTTTGATGAGTGTCATTAATTGGTATTAAATTTAATCCACTGCTACAAACTGCCTGGAGTATTCTAGAACTGAACAATTTTGGCTGCTATCCATCTTGCTAATGGATAAAAGCAAAGAGTGTATTCCCATATTCTTTCCCAGTTGCAGGTCTGCCATGAAAGATACGTTCTTAAGTAAATAGTAGTTCCCTGAGTGTGTAGTGGAGCCTAATGTACTTGCTAGCTGACTTTTCTGTACCCTATTAAAATGGCCTTAAAATTGTTGGGTAGCATGATCTTGAGTAAACGTGAATGCAAAAAGGAGGCAAAGAATTCCTCATAGAATCATAGTTCAAAAAGACCATAATTCCCCTGCCATGTGGGATGATACAATCAAAGCACTCCCAAGAGAGGACCATCTAGACTCTGTTTAAAACCTACAGAGAAGACTCCACCATAGTCTGAGGCAGTGGCATATTTCACTGTTGAGTTCTTCCTAATGTTTAAGTGGAATCTCTATGCCTGCAATTTGAATCTATTGCTCTGTGTCCCAATCTCTGGAGCAGCATAAAACAAGCTTGCCCTCTTCTCAATATACATCCTTTCCAATATTTAAACGTGGCGATCAGGTTGCCTTTTCTCGGCCTTCTTTTCTCCAGGCTAAACATACTCAGCTCCCTCAGTCTCTCCTCCTAAGCTTGGCTTTAGACCTTGGATCATTTTGGTCGCCCTTCTCTGGACACTATAGTCCTATTGATGCAGCCTAGAATCGCATTGGCTTTTTTAGATGCTGCATCAGACTGTTGACTCATGTTCAGCTTGTGGTCTGCTAAGACTCCTAAATCCCTTTCGCAAGCCAGGTGTCACCTATCCTAAATCTGTGCATTCCATTTTTTCTGCTACCTGTGAAGCACCATACATTTTCCACTGTTATGTTCTACTTTTTCAGATGCAGTCGCTTTCAGTCTGAAATCAAGCGCTTGAAAATTTCCTCTCCAGTACGGGTTTGCCAGAACTGTTACTACAACCTGCAGCATGAGCGAGGCCCTGAGGAAGGATCCTGGAATTAGCAGGGCAGAGGGAAACCAGGCTTTGCACTGTAGGACGCAAAGGACTCCATGAATTATAGGAACTTGCAGCACATTTGGAAGGGGCTGGATTGCCAGCCCTTGAACATTTCCTGATTGTACTGTGCAGTTAAAAGCACTGCAGGCAAAAAAAGGGATCATTAATTATTTTGCGTGTACATTTGCAGGGCAGGAGCTGAAAACAGTCACGTTATCCGTGATCCTTAGGCGGGAGAGGAGCAGCAGTCGCAGCAACTACAGCAAGACCCCTCAAGGCCCAGCCTCCTGCCAGGAAGAGAATCCATCATTAACCATCTCTTGTTCAGTCTTGGTTTTGTAGAAGTAGTCACCTTAATTTCTGTTGCAGGACGCAGGAGGCTTTTTAGAAGATAGTTGTAAATCTGCCTTCTTCGCAAGCAAACTGTGGATATTGTAAATAGATATAATGGCCTTTTTATTGAAATACAAACTGAACTGCCTGTTACATGGGACTTCAAACCAACCACTATATTTTGCATCTCATCTTTAGCTCATCTGTGTCTACTTCAACATGAATGTTGTTGTGTTTTTTTTTAAAAAAAAAAAACATCAAGAGGCATTATCTGTATTTCTTTTTCTTTACAGTCCAGGCTGCATGTTTGTTCTTTCAGTTATGTAAACATTATCTTAACTTAAACCGAGCTATTTAGGACAAGTCGTTAAAAATGGGGAAGAGGGAAAAACACAATCCATTTCTTTGGGGCAATAGGATATGGAATATTTTATTTAAATTATAAGACAACAAGGAACATATTTTTGTTGCATTTTCTAAAATACAGCAGCTATGTAAAACCTGACATTTCATATTAGGTCTCTTTTTTTATACCGTGGACCAGCTACTTCCCTTGTTTTTAAGGTAATGCAGATACCAGGTTTTATTTGCAGGTAAATCACTTGCATGTAAGTTAAAGTTCCTTTCATTTTCCCGAAAAATACAGAAAAATTATTTTTCTCTTGGGTATTTCGTACAAAATAGAAATACTTGGTCTTACAACTGGAGAAGGCTACTGTTAGTTCCAATCCAATAAGAGATTTCTTTTGCATAGGCCCCATTGAAGTGAATGGGAGCCACAAAACCATTGTCCATCTTTCAACCAGAACGGTGAGGCATCTTCTTTCCTCCTGGAAGTTTTATTTTTTTCACCCACAACAATATGCATTTTCTCTAAATGGAAAATGGGATGAATTGTCATCAAGAGGTTAGTTGTCTATGCAGATTCATTGCTTTTTAACAGTGGAAAAGGTCAAAAATTAAGAGAAACCCAAATCTTGGCACATCATGAAATGAAATGGAATGTGGCACAACATACCTTTATTGTAATCATATTTCAACCAGTATAAATGTAAAAAAAAATGGAGTAGCTTGAAAAGACTAAATGGGAACACAAGCGCACGCACACTCCACCAGTTGTTATTTTGTACTTTCTTTTAGCAATGTTTCTCTCCCTAAATATCCCTGGTGAAGGAAACTTAATATACAGTGATTTGGTGGTTTTAATAATGTTTACTTGTAAGACGATAAACTGCCAGGATTGAATCAAAATGGTGATTGGGTATTTGCACTTCAAATCTCCCAAAGAGTGATTCCACATGAATCCATGTGAGCTTTTAAAAATTTCTCGCAGAACTGGCCTAGCAGCAGTTTTGCTTTGTCCGCATAGATTTGCTTTGATACTTTCAAAGAAAATTAAGGAGGCTTTTTTTAGCCTGCTCAGTACTTTATAACAAACAGGATGTCAAGCCACTTAAGAGCATTTACTAGAACCAATTGGACTAAATTAACTTTGAGCAATTTGTAGCCTTTCCAGGTGGCTGTTGGATTCCATCTCTCATCTGCGCTATGGCCAATGGGTAGTTAGGAATGATGGGAGCTCACTCATTTCATCTGAAGGGCTGCTGGTTATCCTTACCTGTCTTTCATAGTCATAAGCACAGGTAGGCTTAAGTGGCTTATTGAACTCCGCCTAATAACACTTGTTTTCAAATGCTAAAATTAGTCTACAAAGAGTTTTGTCGATTTCCTTACAAGCACTTTCATTCTCAAAATTTTGATTTGTCCAAGGAAGTTAAACTCGGAGTAATTTAAAACAAAAGAACCTAACCTGACATCTGTCTTTTTAACTGGAGAAGGATTTGGGTATTTCCAAATCGTAACCAATTCCTCCATATAAGATTCTAAGCACTGGATAGCACTAACACTCCAGATAGAACTAATGCTGGGCCATTAGAAAAAACACAGGATGTGTAGCAATGTTTACTATGTTCCTTTTTTAAAAAAGAGAAAATGTGTTTAACTACATTAAACATGTTGTACCAGTGTTATTCTACACTTTTTACATTCGGCACTCTTCTCGGACAGAAGGTAACCAAGTCTTCTTTGTGGCTCTTGTGTGTAAGTGTATTGCAAGTTGAGTATATACTGAATGCCTCAGCTGCTTGGGGGAGGAGGAGTTCTTCCTGAGTCTATTCGTGAATTTGGGAGGGAATGTACATCCTGTTGACAGGGAGGGGTGAATTGGAGGCTCGGCTGTACTAAAGATACCGGTGTTTTTTAGCTTTTGTTCATTTCAATGCCACCTTCCCACAGGTTTTGTTGGAAGGGATGCTGAGTGATACACTTTGTGTGTAGTCACATCCTTAGTACAAGCAACCTTTGCATTTTGCTGGCAACTGCTACTGTGATCTAAACCACTTTTTCTAACATAGACTTCTCGCTCTGTTCTGGGCTTGGCAGCTCAGTGGCTCTATTTTCCCAAATAGTAATTTTGTGTTCACATCTGAACTTTTTGATGAGCAGAATCAACACACGGGGATGGGGGGTGGGGTTGCACTGTCAAGTAGCTCTCCTCCTGCCTTGTTCTTCAGTGTAATTCTTCCTGGCCCCTCTCCATGCACTCTACACTTTGTTTGTAATGTTCAGCTGAAGTGTTCAAGCTTAGAAAGGTGCCAGCGGCTGCCTCCACCCTTCACCCATCTGTCCAACCTCAAAAATAAAATTAATTAAAAAAATACTTTAGACACCATTATTTTGCACTTTCTTATGTATAAAAATCCGTAGAATCTTATTTTTTTGCTTTGTATCATTTAAGACTCTCCTTTTTGTTTTGGTATATGAGCTGTGTATAAAAATATTTATGCAGTAAAAACTGTTTTTAGAAAATATTTTAATTTCAGCAAGTTTGGTTACTTGTTGCATGACTTAACACAACTGACTTTTTGTGTCAGTACAATGTATATTTTTGTCCAGTTATTAATTTGTAAACCCAAGGGTAAATGGCCATTTATTTGTACAGCAACAGGAGTAAATTGAAGATAACTGGCTATAACTGGAGGGGGTGGCGTTTTGTACTATATTGCAGAATCCAGTATCTGTTTTTTGGTGGTTATGTAAAAGGCCTGAAGAATTACTATCTAGTGTGCGATCTGTGATATCTGAATGTTTTATTGTATATTCGTCTCCAATGCAAAAAGGTAGAGTAACACAATTACAATACATGATTAAATGCAATAGTTCAGGTACTTTTTTGTTTTGTCTTTTCATTTCCAATAAATACTTGCTATTTACCACCAATGATTCTGTGACTCTCTTTGCCAAATGATTTAAGCGTAAGGTGCGACTCTAAGCGTGCTTGAAGCACACAAAGTAATTATGTGCTCAAAAAAGACACATTTCTTTTACAAAAATAAATGTTGTATGCTTAAAGGTTACTGTTATATATTGGAAACTTTGGCTTTTGGGAGATAGTGCAACTGTATTTATTCCAGCATAAGTCACAAACTTGATTCCAGTTGCAAAGTCTGTCAGAAGGTGAATAAAATATTCACTTTCCCCAAGGTAAAAGAATGTTTGAGAATTACTGGAGAAGGGGAAATTCTTATTCTAGATTTCTGCTGACAAGATCAAAAGGCATTCTGTCCATGTTTCTAGGAGTCAGTGTAGCATGACTGTACTGTCGTTTTTCCTAGCAAAGGGGCTAATCTCTTTCCACTTTGAGCAAACCTTCAAGCTGAAGCACATCATTCTGGCTCCACTGTTTACAAACTCCAAGGTGGCACTCAAGACCGAAATCCTGCAATTGCAAAGTTGTTGTTGCATATCTTCAAGTCATTTCCTAGTTATGGTGACTTAAAGGCCACCATATCAAGAGCTCTTCTGGGGTTCAGTGTGTGTGATTTGCCCATGGTCACCCAGTGGGTTTCCATGGTCCTGCCATGAATCAAACTTTTGTCTCCAGTCTCATAGTGCAACACTCAAACCAATACACCACACTTGGCTTTTTACAGAATAAAAATTCTGCATATGAAACCTCCCAGTACACCAGCTCAAAAATCAATGCCAAAAATTTCAGCCCAAAAGCTTATTGTATCTTTATGTATAGATCCAAGAGTACGGTGGATTCTCCATCTTCAAACCAGGTTTGGATGCACTATTCTCAGGGGTGGTGTAGCTGTACATGACAAAAAAGGGGTTGGACTAGATTGCCGAATGGCCATAACAACTCTTAAGATTCCATGTGTCATGGGATGGAGATCTATTTGAAGCCGGCAGAATGTCAGGTTCCACAAATGTACTTGCATCGAAGATCTCAAAAGCAAAAGGAGACCAGCAAAGGGGGGAAAAGGAAGACAGTCATTTGGAATTAGCAGGCTCTAAATATCCTTTTAAATATAATTTTCCTTAATCCAGTATATCCTAGAAGTGTTGTACTGCATTGCTTTTCCTGTGATTCGTACTCCATACTTGATGGTTTCAGTCCATACGAATGTAGGAAAATGAGCTGTCCAACTACACAACTTCAGGTGGTGGTGTGCATGCCCATTGTGTTGACTCGCCTTAACTGTTTTACAGATAAATGAAGGAAAAAGAACATTCTGCTTATCACTTAAAACCTTTTGATGGAAGAAACAAGTTGATGCAGTTAGGAGATGAGGGATAAGTGAAAACAGGATCTGTGAACTTTAGCCAGCAAACACAATAAGGTGTTTAACAAGAAATCGGAATATTAAGACTTTGATCAGAGCTTTTATTATCCCCAAGCCCATCTCTACAAAAGTAAACTAAGATATATGTCTATGTTCAACATTTGCATTATATACACATAATTTTCTACAGTTTTGCTAAACAAGGCAGAGATGTCTCACCCAAGAGAAGTGCATGTTTAAGGAAAATATTGGAAGGATTTTCATTACACCGTTTATTTAAACAGAGAAAGGGAAAATGGGTAGCTGAAATATCCTGGGTGTGTAATGAAGAAAATACAAGCTAAAACAAGCAGATTTCCACTCGCCTTTCTATATCAAGTTCCAAGACATGAAGAATGTACTGGTATTGGTGCAATTCAGAGAGCACGGCTCCTTCACAGTTTTCAGTTTTAATTGAAATTGTAAGGCTTAGCAAATGGTTTCCTACTGGCACCACTTTATAGACTTTGCCACAACCTGCTTATATTGTATACCTGAAGTGTGAGTTTTCACCCACAGCACGTAATATTCTTACATGGTCTCTGAAAAGCACACGGAAAGCCCTTCTTCAATAGCATTCTGGAGACAAAATAATTCTAAACAGTAAGAGTACATCCAAAAACATTTCACTTTTAATGAATAGCAGCATTTTACAATGGGTTCTTTAACAGTGCAACAGAGCTGGCAGATTCAGCTCCTCTCTTAAATTTAATGGCTTAATTACAATCTTATTTCAAAACAAACACTAAAGACATTACACCAAAACAACCCAAATGTTACAGTTATACAATAAAACTAAATTCTGTATTTTCTCCTATGAGTCATCTTCAGGACAGACTAATTAGGCTGATGTTTTCTAGGAAAACTGTTAAGACCCACATCTCAGCAGCCTATACCAGTAATTACTCATTTCAGTGCAAATATTCCTTCTGAAGTCTTAAAACCTGAACTCAGTAGCATTATTTTTCAATTAGGCTCTCCCTTAAGTTTTAGGCTGTGCTCTGTTTTAGCTTCCCAGTTTAAACCCATTGGGTTGTTTGTGTTTAGTCCAAAAGACTGACAGGTGACCCCAGCACTTTAGGAAACTAAAAAATCTACTCATGCACAGAAAAGTCCTGTAAGAGAGGCGTATTTAAAAACACAAGATCACTGACTGCCACTACCCATGATGGTGTGCTACAAATAAATAGGGATCACCACAGGTCCACACAAGGGCAAATGCAGGCATGTTCCTACTCATCTCCTGTATAGACACTGAAATAATGCAGGGAAGAGTGGATGAAGTAAAGCCCTAATGCAACTGTGTCATCTGAAGAAGTCCACCATGTGCTAGACTTCACAAACAACAAGGTTGAACTTCTTCAGAAAACCCAGTACCATATTAATTTGATGTGTAAATGTAAATGGACAAGTTGTTTTGTAACTTATAAGAATCTATCCAGCCTCATGGCCCCAAAATGACTGTTTCCTGCTGTCAAGATATTTGTGTCCTACATGTGCCCTTGCAATAAGCTGATTTGTAAAAAAAAAAAAAAAAAAACCACAAAACAGCTCTTCCCTATACCCCGAATGGCAAAAAATTACAGCTGACGCTGCCACACCATCAGGGCTTTCTGTATCTGATTTTGTCATAATTGGAAAAGCACATAAAGAAGACACACCAGCATTGCTCCTTTGCTACCGAAGCAAATTAGAACATGTGCAATAATGTACCCCAACTCTTCTACAAGTTAGTGCTTAGCATATAAACATTGGCAATCCGCTACTCACCTACTCCAGAATAATCTCTAACATTGCAATAGAACATAAATGAGCTTCAAGCGTGATGTAAACAAATGTCATTCATGCAAGAATCAGAAGTTAACGTGCTGTTACTTTTGCTACATGGTTTAGCTTAAGGAGGCCAGACTAAGCTGTATCTGTTGCCGTCCAACAAAGCAGAAATACCAAGCTTGAGCAGTTCATTGAAAAGAAGGTTTATCCCTAGATACAATGCTGTTTGAATGTTGTCTTGCACAAAGCCCATTTCATCTAAGTGGAAACTGCAGCTCCTCTTCATAAGGTTTTCACCATAAGCCGCTGCAGGCAGGATTGTACTCCTAATGCCCTCAAGTCCTATTACATTAATCACTACCACACTACGTTTTTGGTTTATGTGTGCATCAAAGTTATTACTTTATTTGCTTTAAAATATAGTTTTGGATTATTACATGATGAAAGAAACTACAAAGCAGCAACTCGTGCCATGAATATTAGGAATGATGCATTTCATACAGACTTGTGCATAAGCAGAGTTGGCTACCACTTGAAGGCCCGCCCTTCCCACAGATCCAGATCAGGGATGTTGCCGAACAAATGCCCTCAGGATCACAGTGGAGACGGATGGGAGAGCCAATTCACCTCTCATCCTAGAGCTCATTTAGCCAACGGGCCATAACAGACAAGGCCACCCTGTCTTCATGAAAATGGTCTCAATGAGGCTAGAGATTGCTCACGTATTGCACTTAACACAAGGCAGAGAAAAGAATTTCCATTAAGCCACATCTCTCTCAACCCTGAGGCACAACTGAACACATTTTTAAGAGCCACCAATCCTTGGGGCCCAAAAGTCCTGGATAAAGCATGCTGGTAAAGAAGAGGACAAGAGGTGTTTTGTGCTTCAGAACGATCCTTGTGACTCCCTTCTCCCACCTCAGAAAGGGTACTTCGCTTTGACAAGGACCTGTGCCTTTCCACCTGCTGGTTCCTCCACCCCAGGCTTTGCAAATACAGAAACAAACAAACCTGAGGAATCCAGAAAACGAAGGTATTTGTCACAGCCCCCTTTCCTATTTTTGGAGGTAATATAACAGCATAAAACAGTGTCTATTGCCACTTGATTATTTAGTCACACTGTCAACTAAAATTGTAGTGCCAACACAGTAATATTAAATGTTATTAAATGAACTGGAGTCATTAATAGCATTGCATTAAAATGAGTTCTTATGAAGGATTTGCACACTCCCAAGAATCCCTTTATTTATTTATTTTAGTCTAGATCGAAGGAGTGTGTGCCTCGCCATTTAAAAATAGTTATTTTAAAAAAATAAAAACAAAAATAAAAACCTGAAGCTGAAAACTAAGGGAGATGTCTCTTTTCATCAACCCAAGAAACTGAACTAGGTAACAGAAACATGCAATTGTTGGAAAAGAACTAAAACCTTGCATTGCCTCCTGGGTATTCACAGTAATCTCAGTAAACAAGACATTCATATTTTCAGACCCACCGTCTGTCTTCAGTCCAACGCACTTTGCTCTGTACAAGCAAAACTGCATTTCCAGTTGTGCTTCTCTTTGCAATCCACACTTTGGCCGTTCTATCCCCTCAGAGGTGCCTGAAGGATCCCCTTTTCAATGAGATGCAACTTCAGAGTTTTATAAACACTTAATTGCTCTTCTGGCTGCAGCACCAACAGCTGTTTCAGTAATTTGCTGGGATTAGGGCCTCTGGCAATTAGATTCGAGGAGAAAAAGTACACGTCACTTTCCCTTCCTTCTTTAGTAAATGCATGCACATAAATTATATATTATAAGTCTGTTTTTAAAGTCATACAATAAAGTCTAAAGCATTTTAATTTGAATACAAGCAAAAGGTTATATGAGACAGCATGCTTTACTATATAACAAGCTTTACTGCAGATAAACCCCATCTTATCACTAACATCACTAAAGCTAGCTACTGAAAGGGGGATTCAACTGCTACTCCAAAATAATATCTGAACTATTGGGATTTACATAAATGTTAACCTTAATATTAATACATTTATTACCCACCTCTCCCTGCAGGGGTACAACATCATTATAACAAGAGATAAAACACTATTAAAACACATCCAACAAGATACACCAAGTGAAAATACAAATTAAAATCCAGTGATGAAAATAAAATAAAAAAACACAATTTAAAATAATAACTTTTTCGTAATGATGTGCCTTCAAGTCAATTCCAACTCAGGGCAGCCCTAAGGCAAACCTTTTATGGGGTTTCCCCTGGTAAAATTCGTTCAGAAGAGGTCTGTATTTGCTACTATACCATACTGGCTCTAATTCAGTAAATTACTAGGTGAGTCTTCTCTAGCTGGGAGTATATTTAGGCCTAAAATTATCAGCAAAAGCAGGAATGCTTGACATCCCCTACATGACACACCAATCACTAAAACAGATTCCACATGGGGACAAATAAAAATGCTATTCATTGTCTCATTAATGCTCCAGTGAATATCTGACATTCAGATAAATATTTATTTATTTTTATTTATTTACAGGATTTATATTCCGCTCTTCTCACCCCGAAAGGGACTCAGGGCGGATTACAATGAGCTTTGAATGCACTAACCTGCATGCCCAACGAAAGTGGTACAGTGACTTTAGCAATAACTATGATATGAACTTAGGGATTTTACACATGGCACTAAGAGTTTCTCAATCTCCCCTAATCCAGGTTCCTATATTCTGACATGCATTTAATGCAAGTTTCTAAGAAGCTTGTTTTAAAAATTCTGGTGTCTGGAGTCGTAGTCCAGCACTCAAAACTACTATGCTACACTGGGTCCCTTCAGACACACTACCTGAAAATAATGGGCCGCATACAGGTCTCTTTCCAGTGTCAGAACATCTGTATCAAACTCTGAAATCTTAAACTGTTTCCTATAGGAACATACCTTATGAAACTGGTGATATAGACATGAACAAAGGTAGCCATCAAGTACTGACAGTCAAAGCGGTCCATTATTCCACCATGACCAGGAATAGTGTCAGCAAAATCCTTCAGGGAAAAACATGAAATTAAGAATTGAACAGATTCAGAAGTTACCTTATCCAATCAAAGTAATCAATGGGAAAACCTCCTCAGCTTCAATATCAAATACCTCTTTAGATTTGAAACTATTCTTGGTTCAGCTTAAAAAAAAAACATTTTGAGGGGATTTACTGGACAGGATTATAATGTTTCCTTGTGGCACATGATGTGAACATGCACAAGGGTTACCACCACCCCTTTTTTTAAAAAAAAAAAAAAAAGCCCCTGATGGCATAGTGGGTTAAAACCTTGTGACTTGAAGGTTGGGTTGCTGACCTGAAGGCTGCCAGGTTCGAATCCAACCTGGTGTTTTGTGCTCCCTCTATCAGCTCCAGCTCCATGCGGGGACATGAGAGAAACCTCCCACAAGGATGGTAAAACATCAAAACATCCGGGCATCCCCTGGGCAACATCCTTGTAGACGGCCAATTCTCTCACACCAGAAGTGACTTTCGCTCCTGACACACACAAAAAAACCACCCCCTTTTGATGCAGAGTATTATCATGCATTGATTCTGCACCAGAAAAATCTTCGGCATTTATGGATGCATATAAATGCCAAGTGTGTTAAAGCACTGAGCTGCTGAAAGGTCCCAGGTTCAAAATCTGGGAGCAGCGGGAGCGGCCGCTGTTAGCTCCAGCTTCTGCCAACCTAGCAGTTCAAAAACATGCCAATGTGCGTAGATCAATAGGTACCACTCCGGCGGGAAGGTAACGGCGCTCCATGCAGTCATGCCGGCCACATGACCTTGGAGGTGTCTACGGACAACGCCGGCTCTTCGGCTTAGAAATGGAGATGAGCACCAACTCCCAGAGTCAGACATGACTGGACTTAACGTCAGGGGAAAACCTTTACTATAAATTATATACCTGTTATGTGGAATCTAACTGCTGCTTTAGCAGTATAAAGTTGACAGTAATGTATATTTGGCAATATGATCGTATTTTATTAACTTATATTACTATATAAATTAATATATTTCTTTTTTATTTTTGTGCCAAATAAATTCAGCATTTAAACATATTGCAATAGCCATACAACTATGTTATATCCCACCTCAAGTATTGAGGACAGGCAACTAACAAATAGATTTTATTATCATTATCACCATCATTATCAAAGTCAAAAGAATTACAGTTCTTTTATGTCCTTTAGGCCATTAATCAGTTACATTGAAATTACAGCTGAAACCCTTTGCATTTTTGTCCAGCTGAAAAAAAAAATCATCCCTGGTTAACTGAGGGAGCAGATTTTATTTTATTTTTTAAAATCCACATATTTAAGAGTGTGTCTGACAGGGTCAAGGAAATCTTTAGAAATGCTAATTGATACATACCTTTATTTTGAAAGCTCTTTTAAATCCACTAGCAAAAAAACCTCCAAATGGCCCAATTAGGGATGCAAAAGTTGACAAAGCGATGCTATGCATTTGGAATGGATACAAATTCACCGATTCCTGCAAAAAATTATATAGCCATTAATTTTGTTCAGCATTAACTAACATGAGATAGCTCTTCTGTCCTCACTAACTCCCACACAAGAACAGTCTCAAGAATATGTACATTCAATAATAAAGTCTACAAACGCAGATTAAGATTTTGATGGGAAATCAAGACAGTTTTTATGTCTCCAGTATATAAAACAGTCACAATTACTGCCTTGCAAAAAACGAAAGTGATGGCACAGGCTGCGAACACAGGCTGTGCGGAGTAAATCACAAATTAACTCTTTCCCTTTCTTCAGCTCTTTCCCTCCCTATCTCTCTTTACTAGTTAGTATTTGGCAATGGCCACAAACTCGCTTTGGGAAGCTTTCATACACCTGCCATCTTCTGTCAAGCAAAACAAAGTAAGAAATTAACGAATCAAGTGCCATTTTCCCCTCCTTTTTCTGGAAGGAACTCAATGTCCCGCAGAAAAGACCCACAGATGCAATTTCAGATGTCACAGCAATCCGGTAGGATTTGGGAAGGGGGGGGGGGAGGAGAAGACAGGAATTGGGTCAAATTTTCTTCTTCTTCTCTTCCGCCTATTTGTATTAGCTAAATTGTGGAGGGTGTATCAGAGCCTATGGAAACTATTACTAGGTCTCGGCTATGTACAAGGATCATGCCTGGCTAAAAGAGACAAAAGTGCAAACTAATTCCAGAAAGCATACTCTGGAAGAGTGAATTTTTAAAAGATGAGGCAGACAGTGTACAAGGCAGTCACAGAATATATTCCTTATGGAACCATTACTGACCATCTCAGTAAAGGTACTAAGACAAAGAAAAACAAGTGCTACCAAAAACCAGAGCATGCAGGAAGAGTGGTCCATGTAGCTGCTCCTAATAGTACCATCAAAATGTTCACTCTCTGTGGAAGCTCCCCATCAAGAAACCTGGTTAGAAGTTCCAAATCAGCACCAATAGGTTGGAATTGAATGCCATCAAACTGATATTTGTTGCCTTCTGACCTTAGTCAAGTGTGAAAAGCAATGCTGACTCTGGGCATAAGTCTTGCATTTGCTCACCCATGACAACAATACCTCAGTGAAATTAATAATGTATACAGTCTGGAAGGAATTTTCAACATCTGTTCATAGGAAAACCAGAAATATGCCAAAATTAAGATTGATTTCTGCCTAGTTAATAATCTATAACCAGGATCTCAAATAGCCTGGTTCACTAGAAAGTAATAGAGAATGCAGCACATCATACAAGCCCATGGAACTGCAGCAGTCTGTACACAATACCTTCATTGCCAACCATATCTTTCAGAATAAAGGATAAGTGCTTTTAGCCTACTGACCAAAAGTTTCCTATATATATTTCCATCTAGTCTGCTTCTACATTTGCTCCTTCATCTGACCTGACTGTACAAAACATTTTGGGAATGGAAAGTAATGGAATCTCCTAACAGGATAAACTTGGCAATAATTCTGCATTACATTATTTGCCATCAGGTCGCCTGCCAATTTATGGCGACCCCTCAAGAGGTGGTTTTCCCAGTTCCTTATTCTGAACAGCCTGCAGCACTTGATCTTCACTGGTAGTCTACATCCAAATCCTAAGCAGGGACTGATCCTGCTTAGCTTCCAAGGTCAGATGGGATCTAGTGCCCTTGAAGTATCACACTATTTAATATTTCATTTGATATATTGGTGGCAAAGGGATGAAAAACTTTATACACATTCTTCCTATTTCAATTGGTCTAGAATCTAGCTCCTAAGAAACTACATTATACTGATTTCATGAATCCAGGTTTTCTTCCATGATTTAAGTTTACTTACTTTTCCTAGAAGAACTTGAAGTAATGGTGGTAAGGAGTATTTCTGCAACTGGAACAGTTCTGAAGGTTCACACTCTGTGACAAATCTGTTAGTCTCACTGTTGTATTCCACAGGGCATACAAAATACTGATATTGAGCCAAAAGGTAGGCAGCCTGAAAACCACAATAAAGATACATAAAATGTTCATAACATTATAACCTGGTCACGCCCATTTTTATAATCATGGTCATTGATTTTTGTTGAACAGGGTCTGATGGAGCCTCAATGCTGCTGTCTTTCTTTTATGTTAAGTGTGTTTTATATGGATTGTTACAATGTTCTTATTTTATTTTACTGGTGGTTTTGTTTTAATGGACTGTTGCTTTAATATATGTTAGATTTTCTGTCCCACATGTAAGCCACTCTGAGTCCCTTCGGGGAGATGGTGGTGGAGTATGAAAATAAAGTTATTATTAACAAATCAAAGGCTACTCAAATGTTGTAACATAGTAACATAGACGCACCCCAAGCCAAGCTCCATGAACTGGCTGGTCACAATCAACAACGTGCCCAGCACAATTTCATAGACAGGCAATGAAGTGTCAGGTTGAGAGTCAAGTTTTCCCTTTAAAGCTTCCTTCCTTAGTTGGGAAGTATGTAGTCAGTTCAATTCCCAACACTACAGTGACAGGATGCTCATATGGAACAATGACGTGAAGCTATATTCTGTCAAGAGCAGGTGATTCCCAGAGCTGGGCAAACTACCTGCCCTGGATGAGGTTACACTCTCCGAGGAAACAAGTGTATAGGCTGGGGGCATTATTAGATCAATCTCTATAACTAGACAGCAACATGAACTCTGTAGGCCAGAGTGCTTGGGGTCCACTTCAACTGGGTTCCCTTTCTTAGGAAGGTCTAACGTAGCAAGGGAACTCCATGCACTGGTAACTTCCTGCAATGCACTCTACATGAGACTGTTCGAAACTGCAGCAAATGTAAAATGCATTGCAGAGAAACCATGTAACATCATTTTTAAAGACGGCTTGTGACTTCAATATCTGAAGGGGTCCCCCTCCCTGCATATACCTGTTTGAAGGCTGCCAGAGGGAGCCTCCACTGTGCCCTGTCACTACTTTGAGTGGCACTGTTGTAGAGAGTTGTGTACTATTGTGCTACCTACTGGATTTCATTAATTTATGAGTTACTATTCTTTATAAAGTCAGCTTTAGATTGATGCTTACTTTGGTTAAAGAAGATGTCAAAGTAAAATATCCAGTCAGCTCATTTACACTACAATAAACAAAGTTGCCCGTCACTGCAGTTATACTCCCACGGCACTCTGCCATCCCCATAATCTGGTAACACAAAGATATTCCAGGCCATAACTTGTTAAGAGCTCAGTGTTTGAAAGCTAGAGAAGGCTGGAGACATTTCCAAGTTCTTCATGCCAGTTTTAAATCCAGTTTCAAACAACACATCATTAGTATGAGAAGTGGCACAGGCACTTACAATGAATCCAAACACAACTGTGGTAAAGAAGCCGCCAATGAAGCCTTCCCAGGTCTTTTTGGGTGACAGCTGGACATGGAGAGAATTGAACAAGTTACAAGTTTGAATTTAAGATTCGGTGAGACACTTTGTTACACATACTGCAGTAAAGAAAAACAGTTATATCTTTGGAAACTTGGTTGCTAATTTTTGGATTGGGGTGGGGTGGGTGCCCAAACATCAGGGAAGGTACAAATGAAAAACAATGAAAATCTGTACTTTTATATCTAACATTCAGTTAAAGTGCCAGATAATAAAAAAATAAACACTATAATTTTCCATGCAGTTACATGTTACAACAGGTAGTCTCTACAAAATTATATTCCAAAAAAGCAACAGTTTTACAGAAGAAATGGTAGTAAGTACATATTTTGGTCCAGTTGGTACATTCTTTGATTAATAATTGAATTTTGTACCTTAATTAATGGAGTTCTGCCAAAAAAGAATCCAAAGATATAAGCTGCAATATCGTTGCAAATAACACTTGAGATTGGAACCAGAAACCTGGGTAGGGAGAACAAAAGGTTAATTTAAACTAAACAGCAAAAAATATTAAGCATGAATGGATTCTTAAAAAATATCTCACCAACCCAGTCAGAAGAATTTACTCATGTAACAATATCATTTTTAGTATAACTTTTAAATACTTTTGGCCAACTGCTTTTAAATCAATTTTTTTCAGAGTGATCATTTAATGACAGCTCTGTAAAGCAAAGCAATTATGTACACTACAAGGATATGCCCAGCATTTTGAAAGATCTGAAAAGTGTCGGGGAGGGGGGTGGGGAGAAATAATACAGAGATAGTGTCAAAAAGACAAATGTTGTGTATAGGACTGATATAATTAAAATGCAAATGCTATTATTAGTCCAATCTCTTTGTAGCTATTTATACCAATAGAATTCTTTAAAAATATATTCCTCGTTTGTTTCTCCTTGTGTACGAAATCTATTCAGACATGAGTAGACCAGACCAATGGATTCCATCCACAGGAAAAGAGATTCCACTTAAACATTAGGAAGAACTTCCTGATGTGAAGAGCTATCTGACAATGGAATATGCTGATGCCTCGAAGTATGGTGGAGTCTCCTTCATGTAGGCTTTTAAACAAAGGCTTGATGGCCATCTGTTCATTGTGCACTGATTGTGTATTCCTGAATGACAATTTGGGGTTGGACTGGATGGCCCTTGGAGTTTCCTCCAACCCTATGATTCTATGAACTTGTGACTGATAATATCTTCTTAATGCATGCATAGCCCTTAGAAAAATTTGCACTTGGTAAATAAAAAGAGTCATAATCTTTTGTAGGAACTCTGTCGACCTGAAGTTCACATGAACAAGGTTACATTAGACATCAGCCATTATTCTTGATTGCCTTCATATTCACTTCAACGCGTAACACATGTTATTTTTCTTGCCAGAGAAAACCCAATGTGCATTTTAAATTACTGGCAGGTATGAACAGTGGGGAAAAAAAGGGGTGGAAATCAGGAGAGCTTTTGAGGTTATGCAGTGGCTACGAGCTCAGCAGAAATGTTCACCATCTATTCGTTGAACGGCTGCCAAGATAACATGCTGTATCACAATGGTCTTTCAAACTTCCTTCCGTTTCAAAAGCAGTGTGCCATGGTGAAGTGGGCAGGGAGTTAACTAGAAGCAAGACATGCTCGCTTATTGCTCATATAATGATTTTCATAACTTTTTAGATCATAGCCATGGTTAATGCACGTAAAAATAGGACATTCTTCCAAAATACATGGCAATCCCACTCTTCTAACAAGCACTGCAATTCAGTCAGAATTTTAACCACAAATCTACTGATGATGTTATTGGGACATGTCACACAAAGTTGACATGAGGGGAATGGAAGCATTCTTTAAAGAAAATGTATGAGTTGCTGAGGAACATCTATACAGGTCTCTTCGAGCTACAAGTTTTAGAATAAGTTGTATTGATATCAATGGACTTCCAAAAACCATGAATCTGGGACTCAAATAGCACTTTATTCTTTAAACTGGGTTCAGCAATCTGCAAAGAGTGATAAATAATATTATAAAGCCATTTTCATCTTTTGTGTTGAACAGAGAGTGAGCTTTCAGTGATTAATTCAATGATTAACTTATTTTCCTGTCATTTCCAGAAATTTTATTTTGAGCCCTAGACAAGACTTCACTAAATATCTGCAGAAACCAGTGAAAAAGAAAACTGAAAAAAATAATCAGAAAGGTAGTGCTTATACAAGTGACACATATGCAGAGAGTTGCAAAAATTACTGTCCCCTTACCAGATCATGCCTTCAAACAGATTTTGGATGACAAGATGGGATTGAGTTACAGTGATCAGCAAAGTGACATGAGTCCATGCGAACTGTTAACAGTGCAATAACACAACAGTTAGTGACAGCACAGCACAACAGCACAAATCAATATGCTTACATAAAAATGGTAGTTTAGCCAAAAGAGTGACACAGACATTCTAAAGAAATGAGAAGTGTATCACAAACTGTGTTAATTTCTAAAGACAAGACAAGACAGATATGAAAAGAGAACTGTATCAGATTGCCTACAATTTTTTAAATCTGATAATTAAAATATTCAACATTTAATTTTAAAATCAATTGGGAAGTAGTAACATATTCTACGTGTATGTATGAGACACAGTCTAGAGTTAGAACAGAGATGTCAGTAGTAGGATTATGAGGAAATCATGCTGTATAATTATGAAAATTATCAGAACCAAAGTTGGATGCTGTGACTGCCTAATATCTTGGATCTATATTGCATCTTCAACATCTGTTATTTCCAACAAAGCTTGTGCAAAGTAATAACCTTTTCTTAATACATCCAGAATCTAGTTTAAAGATACATCCTCCACACCACTGTTTCTCCAGTATAATTCCCAAATTTGTATGCAATCAGATGAACAAATATAGTGACACAAAGAGCAGGTATACACTCAACTTGAGTTTCCACAATCATATAAGCAGACAGTACACATGCTCATATTTCCAGTTATACTTCTAGGGTTTTTTTGTAAGAATTGTTTTAGTTTTAAATATGTTTAGTTCTAAATATGCTGCTTTTCACAGTCCATTTTATCATGTTGACATTAACCCAATGGTTTAAGTTTTCCCCCTATGTTTTTATCATCTTGCACAGTTGCAAGTATATTTGTGATAAATCCAGGAAGCAGTACTGTGTAGAGATATCCCAAAGTAGTTGCTGCATCCACCCAAAGCTATAATGCATGACAACATTTAAATTCCAATTAATCTTTTTCTATTTACACTCTTTAAAGACCCTGAATACAATGTCAAATTTCCTGAATTTTGACAGAAAAAAACAAGTCTTGCCTTCTCCAAATATTATTCGGTCTAAATTGGCAGAAAGCATTATATTCAAAAATCTTCAATAACATATTGTCAACGGCCTCTCTATTACAGGTCAAACGTGGATTTGTGTCAATAATGTGAGTGGGTAGCAACTGTTTAAAGTTCACATGCCTTTAAATATATATTTCAATGTTCTATTCAACAGTGATAAAGAGGGAATGATTAATGCTGACAATATTAAGAACAGGTTTAGAATCTAAGGGCTTGATACGCACCATGTAAAACTGTAGACGATAATGCCTTTTCACCAAACTCAATACAAACAGGCAGAAACCTGTGCATGGAATATAAAACAAGTAAATGTATTGCAGCATTATTCTCATACCATTGAAAGACAGAACAAACAGAAATTAGGCTGACAACAAAAGATGGTTTCATTATCAGGTCACTCCCTCTTTGGTTTTCAACTATAGCTGTCTTACCCACCCAATATAACTCACAATACTTTGTTTTTCTTTAGTGGTTTAGTAAGTTTCCATTACACCCCCTAATTCAATGCATAAGGAGCTAGTTTAGACACTTAACTCAGACAAGAATGACTGCAAACAAGCAAACAACAAGATATGTTTCAAGGAAACCAACAGAAAAATCTTGAACCCTGGTGGGTTAAATACAAATTTAACAGATAAGTAAATTCCCTGTAACCTGAATAGCAACCATAGTTTTTGTACGCTGGAGTAAAAATCTTAGGAGTCCATCAAAAAGATGAACAATATAGATTACTGTCTTGAAACACATGAATTCATTCATATCTGACAACTTCTTTGCAGAGTATTCACACAACAAGGCTAATGTGAACCACACACAAGCCTACATAATCAGCACTGTAACAGCTCAACAGCTGAATCCTCCAACAGCCAAATATCTAATGGAACAGAAATACCACCACTGCTCTCCTGAAACCAAGCCAAGGACCACATTCCAACACTGCAAGTATACCGGTAGCTGAAAATGTGTTGCTGTAGGGTCTGAGGTCTCAGAATACGGTAAAGTCTGATTCCAGCATAGTGTTCTTCTGCATATAGTTTATGACTCAATGATTTACATAACATAGTTGTAAGAATAAACGGGTAGCAACCTCTAGATATGAATTTTAAGAACCAAGTGAAAGCCAGAGGTAGCACAAGTTGCATGTATGCAAACTGGTTCCAGTCTTTACAAGATACAGAAAGTCAATGTAGTTTCTCCCAGATTAGTACAGTTTCTTATACTGGACAACACTATCCATTTGTCTTGATTTGCCAACATGCTAGAAAGCAAAGTTACTGGAAAAAGATCCCTCACAACTGTTTCATAGTTGGGAAAATACCTATCCGTAATACACAAATCCAAAGTGTCTTCTCAAAGTGTTGCAAATTTTTACTTTGCATTTACCAGGGAGAACCCAACTTCAATCTTACTTGACATATATATCTGTATAAAACCTAACTTTATATGCTGGCTTTCTATACATTACACATACTTTTTAAAAGAGATCCTACCAGTGTTCTTTGCTTGACTAATCAAAGCCAAAATACCCATTTATTTGTTGCAGGAATAGCAGCCACAAGCAGGAGTTCCACCAGCCAACAATCAGTGCACAGTCAGCCCTCCGCATCCACAGATTCTGTATCCATGGATTCAACCATCTGGATTTCGCCATTTTATAAGGGACATTATTTTACCATACCACTGTATACAGAAGGAGCTGACCACTCATAGACATTGGTACCTATTGGGAGGGGGGGGAGCTGTTACCAAACCCCAGAAGATACCAAGAACTCACTATACACTAGTAAATGGGAAGCCACCACCATCTTGCTCTTCAGACTATTATATTACTTTTGTTTTAAGAGGCATAATTGGCCTTTATCTTATTATATGTTAATCTATTATAATTCCCCCTAAGCTCTAAAGAAAAGAGCAAAGCCAACAATTTTTTTTTAAAAAAAAAATACAAAATAGCTGATGTGGAAACGACTTCATGCTTCCAACAGATCTTTCTGTACTATATTCCGACATAAAAACAACATCACACTGAAGACATAAAATTTAAAAAGTAATGGGGTAGGACTATAGTTATCAAGTTCTCAAAATTCATTGCAACATGTTGAGAAAGGGGCCACAAACTAAGGCCCATGGGCTGGATGCGGCCCTCCAAGGTTGTTTACCTGGTCTCCGCCCTAAACTTTGACTTAGGGTTGCCCTAGGTCTGAAACAACTTGAAAGCACACAACAACAACTATCCTAATTAACTTGACTATCTCATTAGACAAAAGCAGGCCTTCACTTCCCAATGAAATACCGGTAAGTTTATGTTGGTTAAAATTGTTCTTCATTTGAAATATTGTATTGTTCTTTCATACATACATACATACATACATACATACATATATATATTTGCACTACAAATAAGATATGTGCAATGTGCATAGGAGTCAGCTCATGTTTTTTTCAAATTATACTCTGGCCCTTCAACAGTCTGAGGGATAATGAACTGGCCCTCTGTTTTAAAAGTCTGAGGACCCCTGGTGTTGAGGATTATTTCAAGAGGCAGCATACATGTTCATTCTAGAATTTCTGGTTTAACAAGTATTGTATAAATGATATCTACTATTTCCCTCAAAGTGTGAGAAATAGTTATGTTAATTTTCTATCATATACTTTAAAACATCAAGCCTCTCACACATACAGAAAAGAAATAATATAATAACATAACAAAACACACTTGACAGTAAAAAAAACAAAAAACAAAAGACACTTACAAGATGAAGTAAATTACCTGCTAGATAAAGTGTAAAGGATATAAACCGGTGATAGCGAATTAGGAACTGAAGCTGCTCTCGTCTTTGAACAAATGTAGCAAAGTAATCTGCTACTGTCTCACCATAAAAGAAGTAGTTCACACAAAGCAGGAAATACCTGTAACATATATAGGTGCAAAGTTAATTTCAAATTAGGGAACCATGTGTTTGTATTTTCTTTTTATACTTTTATGTCTCTGAATCAAATTAAAATCTTGAATTCAGACCTCAACATTTTGTACGTATACAGTACTGCACTTTAAATATTGTACAAATCTATGTAGAAAAGATACAACAGAGCTTTATGATGGAGAGTAAGCATATGGGTACATGTAAACAAATCATTGGTTTATGTTTCCACTACAAAGCTGTACTCATGATCTATGAATAGAGATAGAAAAATTGCACTTGTTTCTTACCAGCTTAGTGTCCTAAACCATGGCAAGTCATACGAACGATAAACTCTATAACCTATAGTGATGATTTCATGGAAACATTTCACTTGTATGCCCAAGACCTGAAATAAAGAAAAGGGGTCGGTAAAGTTCATATATATACATGCAGTTTCCCCAAACCACTAAATTTAATACTCTTATTTAAAGCATGTGTTATATTCACAATGGAAAACTAGTCATATCATTCTGCAAAAAGTGAAAGGATCTGATGGATCAGACTCATTGCTATCTGATAAAGTACTGTGTTCTGTTTACACAGTGGCCAACTTGCTGCCTCTGAGAGGCCCATAAGCAAGGAAGGACTCTTCAACTTGTCCTGACCAACACATTGTATCTGATTTGTTGTCATTATATATCTTCCTGATGCTAACAGCTGTTTGACAGTGGAATATGCTCCTTAGAGTGTGGTGGAGTCTCCTTCTTTGGAAGCTTTTAAAAGAAACTGGGCTAACATTTGTTGGGAGTGCTTTGTGTGTTCTTAAACAACAGCAAGTTGGACTGGATGGTCTCTTGGAGCTCTATAATTCAGGTTATTTCTAACTTATAGCAAGGGCTTTTAGCAAGATTTCTGGGGTATTTTTGCTCTTCCTTCCCCTATGGTTGGGAGATGGACTAGCCCAAGATCACCCAGCTTCTTTGTTCAAGAAGGAATCTAAAGTCCTGTTTTCCAGAGCTTTGGTCCAACAAATCATTACACCATGTTGCCTCTTAGTATATCTAGTGATGACTGGTATATATATTACTAACCACTGAAGCCCATACTCCATTAATTTATCCAATCAGCTTTGAAAATGATGCAAGTTGGCACCTACCACAAAATCTTTTTGGCAGTGAATTCCACAGTGTGACAAAGTAGTGCATTAAAAAGTACTTCCTTACATATGCCTAAAATCTCCCATCAGTAATCTTTGTCACATCTCTGAAGATGAAGAAATTGCAATCACAACATTTCCTTTCTACTCCTGGCTATCTCAAGATTTTTTTCAGCAATACAATACAGGCACTACAACTCTGCTACTGTTGTGAACAACAGAGAATCAATAAACCTTGCCAGTTTACTTCATATAGTGACCTATTATGAGATCCAAATCTATCCTACCCTCTTATACTAGTGAAACAAAGTATATCAAGCAAAAAGTTTGGCACACTTACAAGAAGCATCAGCATAAATGATCCCATGTATATGATCAGGAAAAAAACTGAAATCATAAGTAATGTTAAAATCCCTCGAATCCACCAATTCTTCCATCTAAAATGGGGGAAAACATAAAAAGTGAAGTTAGAACTCTTCACACAAAGGGAAGGAATGTCCCATTTAATCATTAATCTACACTAACTTTATGACCAGTTAATAGACGAGCAAGGGCATGCTTATGATGAAACAGAAATATCTTTCATTAACATAAAAATAATTCAGTTCCAAATGAGAATACAGGTTAAGTATTACTTAAAAGAAATATAGTCAGAAGAGTTTGAGATTTCAGATTTTGAAATACTTGTATTTGCATATATGAACATGAGATATATAGAATATTGCTTCTTAAACTGTGGGTCCTGAACCAAAATGGGGTCACCTTTGCTAAACGTTGGGGTCTCAGTACATTGGGCAACAGTGAAAGCTTTCTGAACATAACCTAGTGGTTGTTTTAGACACTTACACGAATCTGTTGTGCAATGTTTACAGTGGAATCTGAAGAAGATGCACAAGAAAAGCAGCCCGTTTAGCGAATCTTGTAAATGTTGATTTGTTAGCAGTAAATGTATGCCTATTATATATACCTATATAAGCTACATTAAAAATTCTCAGGCCAAAAGGAGTCCTGGGCGGAAAAGTTTATTTAAGAAGCCCTGGTCTAGGAGGTAGGAACCAAATGTAATGAAATTCAGTTGTGTTTCATGTACACTGTAGTCATATAGCCTGGACATAATTTTATATAAGATTTTAAAGTTTTTCTATTTAAAAAGAGCACCTCCAAGCAACATACAGTATTCCAAAACTCTTCAGTAATGCTTGCCCAAATTCATAAGTTTGCCCTTCATCAGTACCTTAAGAAGATGAGGCCCTGCTCGCGGTCCCGTCAGCCTCACAGGTGCGGCTGGCGGGGACAGGAGACAGGGCCTTTTCAGTAGTGGCTCCCCGCCTATGGAACGCCCTCCCCAGTGAAGTCAGGCAGGCTCCCTCCCTCCCTATCCTTCCGTAGGAAGGTTAAAACTTGGTTGTGGGCCAGGCTTTCGAATAACAATTAGCAGCATTAATTACTATTATGTACGCTGGAACTCAATTGACAGACCCAGTATTTTAAACTTGAACACGCCTATCTGTATTTTATAATGCGTTTTATGAATGTCTTATGTAAGTTAATTTTTTAACTGATTTATAGTGTATTGTACAGTTTTTATATGTGTGTTTTATTTTAAGCCGCCCTGAGTCCCCTGTTGGGTGAGAAGGGCGGGATATAAATATTGTAATAAAATAATAAATAATAATACCTGGAAGATAAGCCAGAAAGGGCCTTCTTAAAAATTTCTGGAGTGCTGTCTTTTGCTGGAACAACTTCAGGAACATCTAAATCAGTTCTGAGATCTAGTTCTGCAAACCTTTCATCACCATCTGCATCCTTAAAAAATACAAAATTCAAGCATAATACTTGGATAAGTAGGCACAAATGAATCAACACATTAATACACTCAATGTGAAATGAGAAATAGGTTCCAAAAAATGGAAAACAAAACAAAACCCAGCCCAAATTGCTTCCTAAGTGTCAACATTCCAACATTCCAAACAGCAGAACTGTATATACAAGCCATAAAGTAATTTCTCACTTGATTTTAAAATCATGTGCTCACTGGTTTCAGAATACTAGAAATTGGCTTTCACAATCTCAATGCATGCATATGCACATAACTTACAATTTTTAAATGCTCCTGTAACTAGTTGTTACAGCCACAACCACATTAAATTTAACATCATGAGAGAGCAGCTTTGCTGTATCAAAGTTATATAATTTAAAACAATTATTACATAGCATGTTCTTAAGGCTCGATTGATTTGGTCAAGTTCAATTTATAATAGTATTTTGTATGCCTTAAGTAAGTCTTTGTGATTTAAATTATTACTGCACCCCAACATTGCATTCCTAAATTCTATACACAAATATTGCTAAGTAAACATTTTTCTAAATGGAAACTGCCAACTTATTAACAGAAGGCACATCAAAACATTTTGCTGCACATCATCACTCATATCTCAAAATGAAGGTCATTCTGCTGCTTCGAGAACATTTTTGGCTGACAGGCAAAGTATAAATATTCTAAACAAATAAAGCAGAGAAAACATAATTTGGCCACATGGAAAAACTGTGATATACAAAGCCTGAAAGAACTGCTTCTAAAGGGAAAATTTAAGAATATATAAAGAGATTGAAATCTATACCACAATTATAAAGGAGAATTAATTTCATTTTGCACAAATATTGCATATTGAATAATTATCAGAGCAGCATGCTAACTATTCTTCAAGGAATGAAAGAATCATTGGTTTTTAAAACCTTCAAAGGGAGAAACTCAATAAGCAATTAAAATAAGCAATTTCATAGAAATTGTGACTTTGTGAAAAACATTAGTAGAATGTCTTGAAACTATGTTTAACATAAAAACAAGCAAGTTAACATTTACCACATCTTTTTTCTAAGAGAGGTACATATATTGCCATGTCTGCAATCATCTCATTAGAGTTACAGGTTTTTTGTACTGTTTCCTTTCTTAGTAATACTGACTGCAGCGACTGCTCTAAGCTCAAATAACGAACAAAATTATTGTTCTTGGTTTCTTTTTTAAACTTTCTTCTTTTCTCCAGAGGCAAAAACCCTAGTTATTATACTTGTGCACGGATCCGTTTTAGCCATTTTACTTCAGCCAAACCGGTTTCTTCAGTTCTACTGGATGGCCATAACGGCAAGGTCCCAGCCATCACGTTTTCCCCTTTCATAACCGGACCACATGGCAGCCGATCATGGCTCTTCCTTCCCTATTCGGCATCACAGTGGCTTTAGTGTATTTTTTGGCTTGGCTGGCTTGGCCTCTCTCTTGAATCTTTTTGATTTTCCTTTATTTTCTTGTTTATTTTTATTTAGTGAGACTAGTGACTGGGAGATGGGAATGTGTTGGGTGTTTGGGGGCACCCTTTTAGCTTCTTTTTCTCCTCCCTTCCTCTTCTTCAGAAAATACTTCTAAAATATAATAATAATAATAATAATAATAATAATAATAATAATAGTTGTTAATAAATAATAGTAATAATAGTAATCCAACCAAACAAAAAGAAAAGCCTCATTCTCAGAAAACAACTACCACCTAGTTACCTCTCCTCTAGAGTAGAAAGTAGAAACAGCTTTAAGGAAGAATTAAACTCAAAGCAGAAAAGCCCGAGGGGGGAAAGGCAGGCACATGCAGTGCAATCAAAAGAAAAGAGAGGGTTTTTAAAAGGAAGCCCAGGATAGAATAGCTCCAGGTCATCGCTCTTCCTTCTCTGGGAAGTGGGAGCCTCCTTTAAATGTCTTGGAAAGCTGTGTGCAGGGAGAGAGTGTGTATGCCTGCGATGCCTATAGCGCCTGTCTCCTCCACAGTGGAAACAGCTTTAAGGAAGCATCAAACCCGGGTCTCCTCTACAGACCAAAGGGAAAGGATTGCAGAAAGAGTGGTGTCTTAACTCTGGTGATTTTTAATCCAGGTCTTAATAAAGGATATAAGGGCAAATGATGCAAATGCCTAAAATGACGGTAAAAGGAGACCAGGGAGACCAGGGAGCTCTTCTCTTTGCCGCCAATGGGCGGGATCTAGCCATATTTTTCAGCTACAGTCCAAAAACGCCATCCAGCTGCATGCCCGTTTTAGGGAAGCAAGCGAAAACTGATATGGGGCTCTACCGGTATCTGGCCAGCAGAAATTGATCAAGGTTTAACCGAAATGCATAAGCCTACTAGTTATATCTGGTATTTGAGTGTGCAAAGCTGTTCATTGATGCATCAGGAATAATCCAGATGTCTGTAATAAAGTGCATTTATATGTTAAAATTGTAATTTCATACATTTTTGGAACTTGCTAGATCCTCAGATTCTACTTTTATCAAAAAGGGCACCTGGCCTAAAACAAGATTGAATTTAGAAGAATCAGCCTTAGAAACTTTGCCTCAAAAGAAGCAATCAACTTTGAACCTAAAAAGCAATCAATTTTGCTCTCTTGCAGTATTTTTAAAAGTACAGCAGATTTACTATTTTTAAAAAGAAACTTTGTTCCTCAAAAGCAGGGGTCCCCAAACTTTTTAAACAGGGGGCCAGTTCATGATCCTTCGGACCGTTGGAGGGCCAGACTATAGTTGGCCACTGAGCAATAAATAATAATAATAATAACAACAATAATAATAAAAAAGAGGGTTGGAAGAGACCCTTTGGGCCATTGAGTCGAATTCCCTTCTGCCTTTGTGCACCAAAAGCACAAGCAAAGCACCCCTGATGGATGACCACCCAACCTCAATGTTAATAGTAATAATAATAATAATAATAATAATAATAATAAAATAAGATTGAACTTCAAAGACTCTGGCAGAAACCAGTGCAGGTGGTCCCGGTGGTGATCGGCACACTGGGTGCCGTTCAAAAGATCTCAGCTGGCATTTGGAAACAATAGACATTGACAAAATTACGATCTGCCAACTGCAAAAGGCCACCCTACTGGGATCTGCGCGCATCATCCGAAAATACATCACACAGTCCTAGACACTTGGGAAGTGTTCCATTTGTGATTTTGTGATATGAAATCCAGCATATCTATCTTGTTTGCTGTGTCATAATAAAATAATAATAAAGAGGGTTGAAAGAGACCCCTTGGGACATTTAGTCCAACCCCCATCTGCCTCTGTGCACCAAAAGCACAAGCAAAGCATCCCTGACATATGGCCATCCAGCCTCAATGTTAATAATAATAATAATAATAATAATAATAATAATAATAATAATAATAATACAGTGATAATGATAATGGTTGTAAGAGAAGAAGTGACCCCTTGGGTCATTTAGCCTAACCCCCTTCTGCCCTTGTGACGTGGGGGCCGGATAAATGGCTTCGATGGGCCGCATCCGGCCCCCGGGCCTTAGTTTGGGGACCCCTGCTCAAAAGTATAGGTATAAGGATCTGGTGGCCTTTCTCTATCAAATACAGTAGTTCTGCTATCACACAAATTAAAGCCAAGATATCTCTTCTACTTCCCACAGAATAGTGACCCGGATACAAAAACCAACAAATGAAAGGCCCTACCTAGATAACAAGGTAATTTAGAAACGCATAAAGTGCTTGAATAATGTTATTGTACTGTCTAACCAGCTTCTCCAAATCTGCTGATCTTCAAAATTGTTAATTCTAAGGATGGTGACTTTAGGGGGGGATCTGTATAACACGACATCAGCAAAGGCAGGTCAACAACAAAGCATTTTTTATCATCGCATTTTTTTAAAAGGTATCAACTGGTCTCTGTGACCAAGGAAAATTATACTAGCCGCACTATGAGCTATCCACTCCATTCTACTGCTTTCATAAGAATTAGTTATTCCTTCCTCTTTGTTGCAACATATCTAAAAATTTTATCTGAAAGGTTAGGAAATTCTAAAGCTGTTTTTGGTGCCACAGTGGCTGCAATGAGAAAGAAAGATGAAGAAAGTTTCAGCTCAATCTGGATAAAAAGGTACAGCACTGGATTTTGGACAGTATCTTTTGAGTTCAAACCGGGGTTACATTTTAGGAAAGCACATACTGGATTGGCACCTGAACTACTTTGACACACAGACAAATTCAAAAAGTTGGGCATTTAAGAAGACTATATGTTCTTTCAACAGTCAGTGAAATGCTTAAGGTGTAACTCCAGAAGCAGATGAAGAACATGCAAATGTTATTCAAACCTCGCAAAAGAAATAAGAGTAGAAATAAATACTTTTATATATTTGAAAACTCAGCATGAAAGTTTTCAGTCACCTGCCAAAACAATTTGGCAATATGAGTATTTAAACCACTTCATTCCACCTCACTTGAAGTACTCTTTCAAATAATATTGAACACGGATTTTGAAAAAGAACTGGCAATTTCACAACCATTAACTTGGTTCTAAATATATCAAAATCATAAAAATGTATTACATTTAACTGCATGTATATAAATATGTATATAAAACTTCATGGAAATAAAAAATGTAACTTCAAAAATTTGAATCTATTTTTATTATTAGGACTTATAGGTGGCCCTTTGTATCACTGAATTCTGCATCCATGGCTTGAAAATATACTTTTGTTAAAATTCCAAAAAGTATACATTAAATTTCCAATTTAATATAAGAAATGCCACTTTACTACACTATTGCAAATAAAGGAACTTGAGCATCCATAGATTTTGGTATCCACAGGGGATCAAAACCCAAGCAGATACAAAGAAGCCGGTATAATTTTTCTTTAAAGATTCGAAAGACAATCTCTTATTTATTTATTTAAAAGCCGATCTTTTCCACAATGTGGGAAAAATGTGTCTTATAGTAGAATCAGAGCTGAAATACCTTAATGGCACCAAATCTCATCTAATCTTAGATGGTAAGCAGGGTCAGTCCAGTATTTGGATGGGAGATCACTAATGAGTATCAGATGCTGTAATAAAAATCACCTCTGCATATTCCTTGCATGAGGAAACCTGATGACATTTGTGGAGTTATCATAAATAGACAAGTGAAGGCACATACCCACAAACAATGCAATACTCTATTTCAATTATTTTTGTTTACTGAAAGCTCACGTTTCAGAATTGAGAATCTGCTTACTAGATACATTGCTTCAGTTTACTTAACTCTAAACAAATAAAATGTACCGCATCTTGTAAATACTGGATGAATTTCCACCAAATTTGGGACCATCTAAGTAAATATACAAGGCTAAATGACATACAGTACATGATTGACTGATTACAGTAGTTTAATTTGCTCACCGATTACTTTTTATTCATATATAGTACGTATTCAATGGCCCATCAGGATTTATTTATTTATTTCGTGTCAAAAGCATTGCATAACAAATACATTTTAAAATGATGAAAAAAAGGAAATCACAAGCAACTAAATAGTTTTAGACCAAAAGCGGGCAACAGCAACTGCATTGTCCGTAGCTTTAAACAACTCCTCCTCCGTACATGAGGCAGGACATTGTGGGCAAGCATACATATGTGGAGTTGTTTGTTCTGTTCCACAGTCACACAAGGTTGAGGATTCCTCCAGGTAGTGCCACCTTGCCAAGTTGTCTTTAGATCTGCCCACTCCACTTCTGAGTCTGTTCAGGGACTTCCAAGTTGCCCATTCTTGGTTTGCCCCTGGAGGAAGACCCTCATGGGGGTCCATCCAGTTAGAATTGACAGGTTTAGCTGCCAGGAGGGACACCCTTGCTGCTGCTCGAAGAACATCAAGAGGAGTGGTGGTTCTCATGAAGCCCTTCCTTGATTTGAGTCTGGTGGGAGGAGGCTGATAGTCATGCAGTGGGTAGCTTTCACAATGCTCAACCTTATTTCTCTCGCAGTTAGCAGCAACTTCCCGTTGCATGTCAGGAGGGGCAATGCCAGCTAACTTGTAGAGTTTATCAACAGGTGTAGGTTTAAGGCATCCTGTGATTATTCTGCATGTTTCGTTTAGTGCTATGTCCACCTGCTTTGCATGGGCAGACTTTTGCCAGACAGGACAGGCGTACTCAGCAGTTGAGTAAGACAAGGGCAGGGCTGATGTTCTTATTACTTGTGGGTCTGCACCCCATGCGCTGCCAGTCAGTTTCCGCAGGATGTTGTTACGTGCAGCTACTTTGTGCTTGGTGTTCATGCAGTGTTTCCTATATGTTAGTGTTCGATCTCAGGTGACACCAAGATATTTAGGATGGAAACAGTGTTCGAGCTCTTGGCCTTCCCAAGTAACTTTCAGTTTCCTGTTGGCTTCACGGTTACGTAGGTGGAAAGCACACACTTGTGTCTTGGCAGGGTTAGGCTTCAGGTGGTTCTCTATGTAGTAGCTGGAGGCCCATCAGGAGACATTCAAGGACCATTCAGACTGATTACAACATTTGATCAAAGAGACAGCTCCACTAGCTGCCTATTTGTTTCCGGGCCCAATTCAGGGTTCTGGTTCTTACAGAAAAAAGTCCTATATGGCTTCGGTCCAGCCTACCTGGAACTCCGTATCCCCCTATACATTCTAGGTCAAGTCCAGAGGTGTGGAGGTGACTGACCTTGGATCTGGGAGTTGTAGTTTACCCTTAGTCCTGAACCTAGCCAATGATGGATTTGGACTAGACTTGGCACACAGACCCAACATGCCCAACTGAGAAAACTGGCAGGGTTTGGGGGTAATTGCCCTAGGAATCTGAGAGTTGTAGTTCACCCTACAACAAATCTGAACCAAACCTCAGTGATATTACCTAACATCCCAAAACAAACAATGCCTTCTTCTAATAATCCAGGCACCACCGGGTCCCCAAGCTAGTCTTAAATAAATAATAATGAATAGGGTACTCATCATCCAGAGCAATTCAAGCTTAATGATCATTATTCTAGTTAATGATTATCCCAAACAACCTTAGGCACTACAGCAAGTCAAGGCTATAGCTGGAAAGGATCCAGAGAGGAGACAACCGATCCTCTAACTACAAATAGAAATTGTACAAGTTTTCTTCAAAAATGTAACAGGAATCAATGTTTTTGGGAAAATGCATGTTTTTTGTTTGTGAGACTCTAGATTTGATTTCCATTATCCTTCAAAGAATGGGCTTCGTTTGGATAAAACGGGCAATCGATTAGGTTAATAAAATGTTTCCTAGTGGAATAACTTTCAAAGCGCAAACTGTATTCCTATTTTTTGTTGGTTCTATTTTGTCATTTGTTACCAAGGGCCTCAGAGAAGGCTGACACAATCTGGGGCAAACCTCACATGACTAACTACTATAACTGTACATATCTCTAAAAGATTTATTTAGTATTTCTTTAATTCATTTATATCCCGCCTTTCTCACCTGAAGGGGACTCAAGGTGGCTGACAAGGCACAATTTGATGCCAAACATACAAATATAGAAAAACAACACATACTTTAAAATAACATAATTAACATATCAATCTTATAACTGTTATTTTAAAATCACACAATCCAAGGCATATTCTTAAAGCCATTCCAGTTGTCAATTACTTTGTTCATTATTGCACTGAGAAATCGTTACTGCACTGTCCAAAGGCTAGGTCCCACAACCATGTGCTCATTTTCTTCCTGAAGGCCATGAGGGAGGGGGCTGATCTGATTTCCCTGGGGAGGGAGTTCCATAGCCTAGGGGCCACCACTGAGAAGGCCCTTTCTCATCCCCATCAGTCAGTGGGATTGAGAGCAGGCCCTCCTCGGACCATCTTAACCTGCAAGATGGTTCACAGAAGTAGATATATTTGGACAGGTAAGCTGGGCCGGAACCGTTTAGGGCTTTATAGGCTAAGGCAAGCACTTTGAATTGTGCTCAGTAGCAGACTGGCAGCCATTGGAGCTGGCGTAAAAGTGGGATTGTATGCTCCCTGTACCCCCCTCCAGTAAGGAACCTAGCTGCTGCCCACTGGACTATTTGAAACTTTCAAACAGTCTTCAAAGGCAACCCCACATAAGGCACATTGCAATAGTCTATTCAAGATGTAACAAGAGCGTGGACCACCGTGGCCAAGTCTGACTTCCCAAGGTATGGGTGCAACTGGCGCACAAGTTTTAATTATGCAAAAGCTCCCCTGGCCACCGTCGAGACCTGGGATTCCAGGCTCAGTGATAAATCCAGAACTCCCAAGATCACATAGTACCTCCTTAGGATCACATTTGGTTTTATCTTGCTGTGACAGCAGAAGGTTGCAACAGATTGAGAAGCCACCATCATTGTGTTAACCATACCACTGGTTGGGACCCTCAACTATGTGAAGACTATGTGTTGATTGGATGTGCACTGACTTTCACACATTAAAAAACTCACGCACAGGCATCTTCCAAAAACTTGGAAGGCCATCATACTCAGACAGTGAGGGATCGCCTAAGTAAGTAAGCTTGGTGAAGACAGCTGATATGGTTTCCAATTGACAAGGGGCTCAGGACAAGCTGTGTTTTATAATCTTATCTGTTTAGTGTGCATATATATATAATATGTAAAACAGGATTAGGTTCAGAGGAAGCCGGTTTTGAAATGAGGTGCTGCAGATGATTCTACAGATACTGTGGGCTGCCAGAAAGAAAAACAAATAGGTCCTAGAGCAAATCAAGCCTGAACTTCTCCTAGAAGTCAAGATGACTTAAGTAAGAGTGTTAAATTTGAACATATCATGAGAAGACATGCCTCACTAGAAAAGACAATAATGCTTGGTAAGGTAGAAGGCAGCAAGAAAAAATGATCACAAAAGAACAAGCAGTATGATAAAAATATCAAGTTTTGTGAAACCTTAAACTGTGGGCTTTTTGTTTCCTTTCAACCTACCCACAAGCTAAATCACAACCTATTTAATAAATACGTTATAGTTAAATTAGTACTACTGAAAATTCCCCTTATAATATAAAGATAAGCCCTAACATTCACAATGAGCCTGAGGCTAAAGCTTCATAAAAACATAATTTTTTATGTTTTGGGATCTAGAACTGGAACCATACCAAAGCCTTTCACTGCCCTGAGGCACCTCTTCATCCCAGTCTTTCACTGCCTTCATTGTATTCTGGACTAGAGCTTCCATAATATAGTAGTCAAGGTAAACAGGAATTGTCATCGAACACATCTGGACTGTGTTGGGTAGGGAATATTGGCTTTCTTTATGTTACCAAATCTTGCAGAATAATATTCAAATCACGCTAAGGTCAGGGGTGGGACAAACAATATCAGCATGCCAATTTTTTCTCACTTTAATTATTTGTGCTCTAGTACACATAAAGAATTCCTGGTCTTGGTTTTCTTTTCTCAATTAATTTTATGTAACTGAGTGTATTATATCTGCTTGACACTAGTGGAGACATTTTCTCTGTTTTACTAATGCTGAATATTTGTTCTGTTTTGTGTTTGTGTGTTTTGTTTTCGCCTGCTTCTCAAACTGGCAGAACCAAAGAGTTTACTCTTAAGAGTTTAGGGGGTCCTTCCAGTTCAGGATCATGTACTCTATTTGAACCAAAAAAAATAAAATTCAAGTTATAATTGTATTGTAAACAAACTGCACCACTGAGTTTAAATCTCAAAATGGTGCCAGGATTACTTTTTAAAAATATTTTCTGTACATTTCTGTCTCCTTGGGAAAATATCTTTCAAATTTTCAAAACGTTTACATTGCTATGACTTCCTATCTTCCACTGCAATATATTCTAGGCCATATCTTTCTTGAGTCAACACTGAGGTTTCATAGGCATAACCAGAAACCTGCACAAACTGGGATCTAGTTCTTATAAAGACTAAATGGGGAGATAAACCTGAGTCTGGAGTGCACAACTTCAAACTGCAGATCAGGTTGCATATAACTGAATATGCCTTCATAAATAAATAAATCCCTGTGCATAGAATCATAGTATATCACAGGGTAGACAACACTAGAACCCTTCTCCCAAATATTTAAAATGTACAGGGATTTACACAACAAATGGATGATTTCTTTAAAGAAGAAAAATAGATGACCTTTTCCAATTCACATGACTTAGATGTTACTGCTGCGCAGTTGACATAGGAGAAAAGCAGCTGCTGTGAGCATGCAATCACACTTGTTCAGTTTTTCTCATAGGCAATGTATAAGAATTAGCCCCCATGTTTTAATGTTAAGCTTTTATTTGTTAAAAACAGCATATATTTTAATTTGCACGCTACCATGGGCCTAGGAGCGAAGTGAGCTCCCATCTGTCATCTCCAGTTTCTCCATGAGAGAAGCCTCCTACAGGATAGTAAAATATCCAGGCATCCCTTGGGCAAAGTCCTTGCAGACAGCCAATTCTCTCACATCAGAAGCGATTTGCAGTTTCTCAAGTCGCTCCTGACATGAAAAAAAATACATTGAAAAGTTGAGTACCCCCTACCCAAAATGTTTGGTACCAAAAATGTTTTGAATTTTGGAATATTGGTATTTTGTATATGTGTTTAAAATAAGATATTTTGGAGATGGAACCCAAGTCTAAACATGAAATTCATTTGTTTCAAGCACTTTATACACATAACCTGAAAATAATTTTATACTTTAAATAATTTTGTGTATGAAGCAACGTTTGTGTACATCGAACCATCACAAAACAAAGGTGTCACTATCTCAGTCACTCTTGTGGACAACCGCAGATTTTGAAGATTTCAAAATTCAGAATTCTAGCAAGGAATGCTTAGTCTGCATCTGCATGTTAGAAGGTTGATAAAATGGCACAGTTCCCAAGATGCATTTAGTGAACAAGTTAATACACTTTAACAGTCTGCCCTTCAAAAATCAGATAAATTAATGAGTACCTAAAGAACCCATTACTTGGACTTAAACTCATATTAAAAGAAAGCAAAATCAAATATCAAAACACCTGAAATCAAAATATCAAAAAGAAAAAGTATTGTTTTCTATTAATGGTTCCCCTGCTCTAAAATAGTGCTGCAATTTTAGAAGTCATGACTATTTAACATTTTGGTATTCTATAACCTCACTAAGTTACATGTACTGAGAATTGCATAATATCAGCTCTTATATTGAGGCCTAGGAATATGACATTATTTTCGAAAGCCTAAGATTCTTCTTTTTAAAAGACATTAATTCATTATGTAAGTCACTAGCCAAAATAGCACATCTCTCCCTTAGATACACAAGTCACAATACAGACATGGATATCTGCTCATGATAGATCCCAGAACTAAGCACATCCACAAACACACACACACACACACACACACTCCATATAGGTGGAAACACGATAGCAAATCCACCAACGTATATTTAACTTCCTCTGGATACAAAGGTCAATGTATTACTGAATCAGGACTTTACAGCCTATAACTACTGAATGTGAGCTCGCAAACAAGGGGAGGAGCAGTTTTATAGACAGGGAGCAGACTGCAGGTACAGAAGGAATGGCCTCCTACTGCAGAGTGAGACATCGCTGCTACATTTTCAAGCTTTCCTGATTTCCTCAGTTCATGCTCAACTGTGTAAAAAGGGGAAATGAACAAGGGAGAGAAGGGCCTTTTCCTTTTCACCCAATATTCTCTTTTGCATTCAAACTGTCAAGACTTAGAGTGCCTGGCAAGGAAGAACAGCTCCCAAAGAGGGAGGGGGAGAAAACAAACACCTGCCCCAAATTCATTACTCAAGCATATCTCAAGAGGTGAAATTATAACTGAGTGAAACACGAGAGGGTGAAGAAGTGTGAACAGAAGGAAGCAAAAAAAGGTGACAGCTAGATCAGGCAGCTAGAAAAGGCACCTCAGAAATTAACAAATTCACAGCATCCCTATTGTCACACTTGGAGGCAGATACAAGGAAGCAAAAGACTCAGTTGGACTTACCTTGTCAAGGATGCTGTCAGTTTCATGATCTCCTGCAGCTCCTCGCCTCCTCAGCTCCGACATTTCCCTGGTGTAAGGTCAATTAAACAGCAGCAGGAGCAGGAAGGAAGTAATGTGCATGCAGGCGAGCCGTATAATGGGAGTAATGACAGACTTCAACTCCCAAAATATAGGCCTTTTGGTACTAATTTACATCCCAGTTCCTACCTTGACACCTGACACCTATGTAAGCCTGGCCTCTTCACAATCTTTAAAAAAAAAAAACAGGCTGCAAAAGGAACAGACCCTGACCTTTAAAGTCTCTGCAAGTTTAAGATCTGTGGGCCAACCCTTTCAGAAGTGATCCACTAGATCCCTCAGGGAGCCACTGACAGAGATCCCAAAGCAGAGACTTCTTCTGCGGCAAAGTGCCCCCAAATATAGAATCATCTTCTTTCCCTTAGAAAAGTTTTTTTTAATCTGTCCTAATTTATTTTAACCTACACACCTTTATTCTGGGTTTCCAATATAGAGTAACAAGTCTCTGCTCTGGAAACACAACAAATGGGGAGAAATAGGAGTGTTTCAAGATCAAATAGAAATGACAGAAAGAAAGAAAATTGAGAGATAATAGACTACAAGATCAGAAGGAAGTGAAAAATTCAAACACGCCTCAAAATGTTGTCTTCTCCCACAGAAGGGAAACAACCCTTTAAAGTAGGCCACAGATACACACACACCCCAAATTAAAATTGCAGTCCTCCCCCCACAAACAGGATGAAGGCCTACAATGAAAGCTCTGTTTTAATAAAATCCTCCAGAAGAAACCCTTCCCAAAATAAAGGTCAGAGACCCAAACTTGGACAAACCCTCAGAAACAAGAGGGTTTCTCCCTTGCTTCTTCCCAAAATAGGCCTTGAAACGCCTAAAATGTTCCTCCAGAAGTTAACACTCCTTCCCAAATACACAGGGATTGGGGACCCTCAAGCCTCCCCAATGGAAAGTCCCCAATGGAGAAGATTCACACACACAGCTATGGAAGCTAATAGTTCCCTGTCACCCACCCCTCAAGAGAAATGACCCCCTCAGAAACCAGGCTTCCTCCTCCCTTCCCTTTCCCCTTTCCTTCCCACTCTCCTTCAGGGAAGTGGGCGGGGCCTCAGCAACGCCCTCAGGTGAGAGCCTGCCACTCACCCTCCCTCCGCCGCCCAATCAGGAGCGCTCTTTTTCTCCTTAGACCCTCCCCCTCCCCTCTTCCTTCTAGCGCGAGACAGCAGCGGCAGTTCGACAGTTCGTGCCTTCCTTCCTTCGCGCCCGCGCGCTCTCTCTCTCTCTCTCTCTCCCTCGCTTCTCCGCAACCTTCCTCGCGCTTGGCGGTAGGCCACGCCCCCTCGTGTGATGCGTTTGGCCACGCCTCCTCGTTGGAGGAGAAGCCGGGGAAGGAGGGAGGGAAAGTAGAATTCGGAGCTGGTGCGCTTGCGCAGTCGAGCCCGGCAGGAGGCGGGAATTTCGACGCTGAGTCATTGGAGGGGAAGCTTGCGAGTTCGAATCCCGCATTAGACATTTTTTTTTGTATTAAGTAGAATAAATCCTGCCAACCTAGCAGTTCGATAACATGCCAATGTGAGTAGATCAATAGGTACCGCCCCGGCGGGAAGGTAACGGCGCTCCATGCAGTCATGCCGGCCCACACCTTGGAGGTGTCTACGGACAACGCCGGCTCTTCAGCTTAGAAATGGAGATGAGCACCAACCCCCAGAGTCAGACATGACTGGACTTAACGTCAGGGGAAACCTTTACCTTTACCTTAGAATAAAATTGTTTAAATATGTTGTGAAAATACTACTGTTGTTATGAGAAATTGTTGTTGTGTTCCTTTAAATTCTTGTTGTTTATTCGTTCCGTCGCTTCCGACCCTCATGGACCAGCCCACGCCAGAGCTCCCTGTCGGCTGTCTCCACCCTCAGCTCCTTTAAGGTCAAGCCAGTCACTTCAAGAATAAATGGTTTGGGAATTAATATTTTTTCCATTATGAGTATGTCTGTGAGTTTTCCGGGCTGTATGGCCATGTTCCAGAAGCATTCTCTCCTGACGTTTCGCCCACATCTATGGCAGGCATGCTCTGAGGTTGTGGGATCAGTTGGAAACTTGTCAAGTGTGGTTTATATATCTTAGGTATGTGGGAAAAAGAACCCTTTGTTTGAGGTAAGTGTGAATGTTGCACTTGGCCAGCTTGATTAGCATTGAATAGCCTTGCCGCTTCAAAACCTGGCTGCTTCCTACTTGGAGGAATCCTTTGTTGGGAGGTGTTATTCTTGCGACCAGAACCATTTGGGATTCCGCCCCCCCCCCTCCCGAAGTATTGAACAATTCTAGATCAGGAATGCTTAACCTGTAAGAAATAATACATATTGCATTATAATGGTAAAGAAAATACAAATAGCATTGCAGAAAATACAAATGACATTGTCTATTTGAAGCAAGTGAGAATGTTGTAATTGATCACCTTGATTAGCATTGAATGGCCTTGCAGCTTCAAAGCTTGGCTGCTTCCTGCCTGGGGGAATCCTTTGTTGGAAGGTGTATGGCCATGTTCCAGAAGCATTCTCTCCTGATATTTCGCCTGTACCTATGGCAGGCATCCTCAGAGTTTTGTTTAGAGGTCTGTTGGAAATGAAGCAAGTAGAGTGTATATGGAATATTGTCCAGAATGGGAGAAAGAACTCTTGTCTGTTTGAGGCAAGTGTGATGTTGCAATTGGTCACCTTTATTAGCATTGAATGGCCTTTCAGCTTCAAAGCTTGGCTGCTTCCTGCCTGAAACTATTTCTATCCCGCCTTATATCTCCAGTGGGGACTCACTAGGGCAGCTTTCAACATATGGAGAGAGGCAAACATTCAATGCCATATAAAAATACAAAATAACATGATAAACCAAAAGATGAAACCCAATTTACATTTACACAAGCAACCAATACAATCTGACAATTGAGCACAGACCAACACATTCACATTATATTCCATTTCTTTATTGTTTTTGTCTGGTGAATCTCATATGATGCTTTAGTCTTGATTGGAGTGAACTTCCTGGAAATGAAACAGAACAAGTTCATTATGACTCAGTTTATTTCCAAAGAGGCGTTGTGCCGGAGCAAAGTTGGCATATTCTTGTGCCATATTAAAGATTTAAGAGGTATATTAGTGTGTCTGCTTCCTGTGTTTCATTTCCTTCCAAAATCACCATGCATATATAAATATAAATACATGTAAATGGTTAATACTTCATGCTGATTAAGTGGGTTTTGCTTTACAAAAGATTCATGTTGCAATGTTATTTGTATTTTCTTTGCCATTATAATGTAATATGTATTATTTCTTGCAGGTTAAGCATCCCTGATCCAAGATTGTGAAATATTCCCAGGAGGAGGAGAAATCCCTATGGTTCAGGTCCCAAGAATAACCCCTCCCAACAAAGGATTCCTCCGGGCAGGAAGCAGACAGACTTTTAAGCTGCAAGGCTATTCAATGCTAATCAAGCTGGCCAAGTGCAACATTCACACCTACCTCAAACAGACAAGAGTTCTTTTTGCCATCCTGGACATTTCACAGATATATAAACCCCATTTGCCAAGTGTTCTCACAATCTCTGAGGATGCCTGCCATAGATGTGGGTAAAACATCAGGAGATAATGCTTCTGGAACATGTCCGTACAGCCCAGAAAACTCACAGCAACCCAGTGATTCCGGCCATGAAAGGCTTCGACAACACAATCATCCTATATATATGACTTCCAGGAAACTTCGGCCTATGGCGACTCTATTGTTGTTGTATAGCAGGCTTGGGCCTTCTGGGTGTTTTGAACTTCAACATAGGATTGTCCCCTTTGATAATCTGAATTATATGACAGTGTAGAAGGGGCCTCAAATGCTGGGGGTTAGAAGTGTTTTGATTTCCAGATTTTGGAATTATTATTATTATGATTGGGCTGCAGTGAGTTTGTGTGTAAATAATGTACACAGAAATGGGTCTGGGCTGTGGTGCAGGCTGTTGAGCAGCCAGCTGCAACAAATCACTCTGACCAAGAGGTCATGAGTTCGAGGCCAGCTCGGAGCCCGTCTTTGTCTTTGTTCTATGCTAAGGCATTGAATGTTTGCCTTATATGTGTAATGTGATCCACCCTGAGTCCCCTTCAGGGTGAGAAGGGCGGAATATAAATACTGTAAATAAATAAATAAATCCAGACAACAAGCAATCAAAGGCTGGTTAACACCTCCCAAATGGAGGGTGTCTCCAGGCAACAAAGGCCAGGCTAGCTCTATGCAGATATTCTCACTGATTGACTTTACTAACTTCATGGCTACTCTAATGCTAATTTAAACTTGCTAATTGCAAGATTTACACTTGATTTAAACAGACAAAGGTTCTTTCTCCCACCCTGGACATTCCACAGAGATATATATACACACTGCATTTGCCTCACTCCCAACAGGATGCTAGCCACAGACGCAGGCTACTGCCCAAAAAACTGCAACCCAGTGATTCCAGCCATGAAAGCCTTCAACAATACATTATTATTATTATTATCATCATCATCATCATCATCATGCATTTATATCCCACTTTTCTCCCAAAGGAGACTTAAAGCTACTAACACTAAAAATTATGCAAGACATAAATGAAAAACCCAATGCATGCAAACATTAAGCACAGAAATTATTGTGTTGTTGTGTGTTTTCACTGTCTCAGGCCTCCACATGGACAATTTTGGAGCATTTCGGAACTCTAGATAAGGGATGCTCAACCTGTATTATGCTTTTGATTTGTTATAATCAAGGAATATGACAACCTGTGTTTCCTGTTTACTATATTGAACACCTCAAAAGTAAGCCCTGTCCACCTTAAAATGATGTCATTATTATTATTTGTAATAGGTGAATAGAGACGAGATTCATGTCAAAGCACATGCATCAACATAGAAGAAGAATGAAGCATGGCGAGAGAATAAGAATAAGAGCTGACTCCAGGAAACAAGGAAGTGATTACATGGCATAAACATATGGAAGGGAGGAGGAGAAAGAGGAGTTGGGCAACACAGAGGAGCAAACAGAAGATGCTGAGGTGAGAGGGACACAGCGAATGGAATAACTGGGTGTAGCAGCAGAGGGCAGGTGAATGCAGATAACGGCTGTATTACACACAGGCACACCTTTACATGTAACAGGTGATATGGTATTAAATAAGAGGTTGGAAAAGAATAGAATGCTTGAATGATGTTCTGTTGACTTTGTAAATTATGATTTCTGGAAAAGCTTTGACAGTGGGAAGACAATATCTCCAAAGCTACCAAGCAGGGATGGAAAGAATAATAGAATTGGAAGACACCACAAGGGTCATCCAGTCCAATCTCATGACATTCAGGAACACATCATCAAAACACTCCTGGCAAATGGTTATCCAGTCTCTGTTTAAAACCTCCAGCTAATGAGACTCTACTAGACTCCCAAGCAGCATATTCTACTGTTACTGTCAGGGAATTCCTCCTAAACTAGTTTAGGTGGAATCTCTTTTCCTTCACTGTGAATCCACTGCTCCATATCATAGCCTCTAGAACAGCAGAAAACAAACCTGCCTCCTCAAGATGACATCCTTTCACATTATTCCTCTCTTCTCCAAGCTAAACACACCCAGCTCCCTCTCCACACACAATTTGGCTTCCAGACATTTTACCATTTTGGTCACTCTTGTACAGACATGTTTAATACCCTTCTTAAATGTGGTGCCCAGAAGTGGGGACGTTATTCCAAGTGAGATCTGACCAAAGCAGAATAATGGGACCATTGCTTTCCTCTTGGATATGTGGTTCATATCTTCTCCCCAGTAGTGTCTTCTAGTGAGAGTGATGATGATCTTTTGTGATTAGGGGATAATGAGGATTCAGAAAGACTCATAGAACTTAGATTCTTGTTGGTATAGAAAGCCACACTCCCTGCTTAGGACAAGGATATTGAATCCTTTTCGAGGCCATGAATGTGCCCAGCTTTTTAGAATTTCATTTTAAGAATATTTTCAAGCCACAGATGGTTGAATCAGTGAATCCAGAATCCAAGGATATGGAGGGCTGACTGTATTGCATCACATATGACATTGGACGAGGTTTCAATTGCTGTGGAAACTATCCTAATATTAATCTTGTTCTGCTCTGCTCATTTGCTGATGCCTTTAAAGTGTTTTGACCTTGGTTTCTAATGTGGCAGGAATGAGGCATTACCTGTCAGTGTGTATGTTCTCCTGCTTGGATTAAAAGAAGGTGTTCATTGGTGAGCTCCAGATACATGTAAGTGGCTACCTTGTCAACAAATAAGGGTGCCTTCAAACTGGTAAATTTAAAATCTTAGTGGAAATACAGTCAGAGAAAGAAGACGGAGTTGCTGATTAAAATGCCACCTACATAATTGATCATAACTGGATTAACTGCCACTCTGCGCCAGAGTGAAGAAGGGGGCTAGGAAGACATAACAATATCATAATATGTAATACTCATATTATGGTATACTAATAATATAATGTATTGTGTGTGTGTGTGTGTGTGTGTGTGTGTGTGTGTGTGTGTGTGTATATATATATATATATATATATATATATATATATATATATATATATATGATATTGATAATATTATAATGTAATACAATATAATATGTAATAATACACTATTATAATTGTATATTTATATTACATGTAATATTACTAATAATATTGCAATATAGTGGTATAGTACAATATAGTAATATATAATGCTTATATTGTGCTATGCTAATAATATAATATATTGTATGTACATATAACTTGTAAGCCGCCCAGAGTCCTCTTCAGGGGTGAGAAGGGCGGGATATAAATGTTGTTTATAAATAAATAAATAATATGCCTTATTCTGTATATCTCTTCCTTTTTGTTTCCTGTAGTTTCTACATGACTTCTGCAGCCTTCAGTTGGCTAGATTTAACTCAGGTGAGCAGCCAGGGATCAGCTTAAGGTCTCCTCTAATTTCATAAAGTCAAACTATGGATGCCTTGCTTCAGCCCCTACGACATAGTCCAGCTCCAAAGCATCCCTTTATTTGTATTGTTTGAAGGCTGTGGCCAAGATCCTCCATCATTGTATTATTGTACTGTGAATCATTACCTGTAAAGCTATGTTCCACTTCCATTATAAAACCCCATTCAGTAAATCAGCGTAATTCTGAGTCTCTGTTGCATTTATCTTTTGCTGTGAAGATCTGATGAAGTGTGGAAAATCAGTTGAAACTTTTTGAATGTTGTGGCATTTCTTTCAGCCACCTTCCTAAGTTGGAGATTCACATTCACTGGGTATACATTGTCTAGCTCTTGCATAACAGGAGTTGGCTATTACCGGATTCCAGTTTGAGCAGTCTTACCAGGTGCCTAGAAGCAAGAACTGCAGAACTTGAAAAGTTTCCATCTATTTTACAGGAAATTATAAAGAAGGAAAATCTGGATTCTTAATTGTTCTGCTTCACTCTTTCAGTTTCTCTGGCTTTCTGTCAATTCCCCCTTTCTCAAAGAGGTGACAAATGACGTTTTGATGCTTGAGGCAAAGAACAGCATAGGCTAAAGTATTCTTGGAATCACATTCCTAAAAAGTAACGTTTATAATTACCTCAAGCTATTAGCTGCCAGTAGCTCTAGAAGTGCCATACCTTTGGATACCCAGCATTGGGGACAAACCAGATGGAAGAAATCCTGCCCTTCCAGTCACCTTTCAGAGGTCATAGCTGCCAAATATCTAGACATAAATCAGTGAAAAGGTGAAATGGGGATATGATATTGATCTGTATTGGATGCTATCATACTTCCCTTGGGAGTTTAAAGATTGGTCTTTAGATGTTATCCTGAATGTAGTCCTCATTCAAGTTTTGTGGTGGCCAGGAATGAATTTGTAATGTTAAGGCTAGTACATCAAGATGTTTCTACATAGGTCTGATTTGGGAGATGCATGCTTTAGTTGTGTCTTATTTGGACTACCATAACATTCTTTGACCTGGCTCATTAGGAAAGACAACAATGCTTGGTAAGGTAGAAGGCAGTAGGAAAAGAGGAAGAACACATTCCAGATGGATAGACTTATCAAGAAAGCCATGGCCATGACCATGTAAGACTTGAGCAATGAGCAGGGCTATTGAAAACAGCCCTAGACATCTCTCATTCACATGGTCACCATAATTGGAAGTTGACCTAATAGCACTTAGTAACAACAATAACATGCTGTATATAGGGCTGGACTTTGAAAAAAACTAGGCACTTCCATCGATCTGGAATGACATGACAAGACTGTTGATCTAGCAGAAATACTTCTGGATATCATGCAACAAGGCTCTTAAATGTAAATAACATAAAATATTGTGCAGTTAAAAGGGCCTAAGTGCACTAGAGGTTCCAGACTTTGATCTTGGAGCTTAAGCAGAGTCAGCCATGATTAGTAATTGGATGAAAGACCATCAAGGAATATTTGAGGCTGTAAACTATATTTCAGAGGAAAGAACTAGCAAAACTACCTCTGAATATTTGCTTAAGACAAGCCTATGAAATTTATATGGTTTCCAAAATTAACCAGATGACTTGAAGGTACACACATGCACACACATCATATGCTTATTTGAAGCTATTCAAGCACATTGCTTCTTCTTTGTTTCTTTAAGTGTACTTTTAAGGGTGGCTGGCATTTCAGCATGAGCTGATGTTTCCCCACAAAAGGTATGGAGTTAATTTGAACAGTTGCTTGGCTGCAACAAAACTTTCAACCACACCCACAGTGCAGGATTCGACATGCCTTGCCCTTGCAGTATTTATACCTAAGGAGCTGCCTTATATGTACATAAATCAGACTGTTTGTCTTCCGCATTGAGTTGCATTGCAGGGTTTGAAACAGAACTTTTCCAGTCCTACCTGGAGAGGTTGGAAACTGAACGTAAAAACCTTCTGTCTACAAAGCAAGTGCTTTACTATTGAGCTACAGCCTTTCCTGGATTAACAAATAGACCCTTAAAACTCTGCTGGATATAATTGTCTTTTAAAATTCCATGTGTAAAATGTGAGCTGGCTAGCTTCTTTTTAGGACAGTTTGGAAAAATTACTTGTGCTCTGGAACAGTTGTACATTACAGGTGGGACTTTATTTGTTTTCTGGAGTGACATGCATTTGAAAAGATGTAAGTTGTGGCAATGCAAATTGAGACTTACCTGTGCAATTGCATTACTTGCTGCTTGTTCCTGTTTTTGAAGGGAAGCAAAACGGGTTTTCAAGTTTTATACCTAAAGAAAGGCATGAGATCTGGAAATAAGACATAAAATGATTCTAAAATGCCCTTCAAACACTAGGTTTTGGATCTAATTAGAAACTATAACAAGACTCCCATGAGTAACACTTTTCTAACCAGCGTGAAACCACCAGTATGACTGAATACCACTAAATTAGCTCCCTTTTGGTTCTAGCATAGCACAGAGCTCTTCTGGGTCCTCCAAGATACCTCTTGGGTAACTTCTAGTGGAAGTACACCATAGAATCATCTGGAAGAATTATATAGTAGCTGAAACTGTGGATATAGGTTCCACAGTTATAGAGGTCTTACTGATATTACTCATTACTGTACACCAGTAAAATACAGAACTCATTATACAATGGGAGGATGTGGGGCAGGGTAGAGTTAGGGTTATGAAATTGTTGAAATGTTTAATATATTTTGGGAATTTTAAAGTCATTTTTATTGCTGTTGTTTTTAATTGACCTTGCCTTATGGCAACTCTATCATTGGGTTTTCTTAACAAAAAATTATTCTGAGAAGGTTTTGTCATCTCCTTCCTTTTAGGCTGAGAGAGTATGGCTCCATTTGCACTGCCATATAATCCAGCTTCTGAATGCAGATTAATTGCATTGGCAGTGTAGACTCATATAATCCAGTTCAAAGCAGTTAATCTGCTTTCAGAAACTGGATTGTATGTCAGTGTAGATCCAGCCTATGGCTTGCCCAAGGTCACCCATTGGGATTCCATGGCTGAAACTCTCAGTTATGGTGGAACATGCTGCCCTATATGTGACACATCTACACTGCCATATAATGCAGTTTGAAACAAAATTCAGTTAGGTCAGTATAACTCATATAATTCAGTTAAAATGCATTCAAATGGTATTATATGGCAATATAAATGAAGTCCATGTCAGCTGCTGAAAGCGGAATGGGATTTTCCTTGAGTGCCTCACTAGGAGAGAGATGGCATATAAAAGAAATAAAGAAAAATAAAATGAAAGGCGCTTTTACTTTGCCTCATAAAGTGAAATGGCTTTGGCCAGATCATTCATTTTATACCCCCTCCTCCAATATGGAAGCTATGGCTTGTAGCATAGATTAAAAACAATACAACATAATTCTTCCCCCGAACTACTTTTCATCAGGGGAGAAGGAGACCCATTCTGACAGTGATTACAGTATGCTTGAATTACATTTTCATCACGTTTGGTTAGATATGATTAAACTACCTAGTTGATACTGGCCATTGTTAACTACTATGGAGGTCACAATGTCATAGAACAGCTCGTGTCAACTTTAATGAGGAGTCTACAATAAAAAATAATTATGGGCACTGCAACTTAAGGAAGATGTTGACAAGCAGGAATGTGTCCAGAGGAGGGAGACTAAAAGGACCAAGGGTCTGGGGAACAAGCCCTATGAGGAGCGGCTTAAAGAATGTCTCTGTAGGCAGCCAATTCTCTCACACCAGAAGTGACTTGCAGTATGTTTTCAAGTCGCTTCTGGCACGATAAAAAAATTCAATGATTCTATGATAGGTTTTGCAGACTAAATTGTTATAAAAATGAAATAACAACATGTAGCCACTGGAGGCCACTGTTGGGACACATTTCGTACTAGCTTTGCTAAATCGGTGAAAGTACAGTACCATCAATATTTTCTACAGTGATGTTTTTCATGAAAACTGTAATTACATTCTGTCTATTTTATCCTTGCCATTAAACTTTAGCACGCCTTTGCTTGAGTCCCAAACCACAGATATATTTTTGGAAAGGCATTTTAAGTGCATTTATAAACAGATGTATTAAAAATAATAACGTTTAATACCGATGCGCCCGCATCTCAATTTTATGTGGATGAACCCAGTGCCTTTTGGGAAAGCATTCCATAAAATGGAAATATATTTGACTCATTGAGGGTGAAAGTCAGTCCATGCTCTTTTCTTTTTCTTTTTTGGTTGCCATGAAATGTTTATCCCTTTATCAATAAAGATTGAAGAAATACAAAAATAGACTGGTATCATACAAAGTCTTCCTTCCCTAAAAAGAGACCCAATAAACCAGAATTATCATTCAGTATTCATTGGGTTTTTTAATGATATTAAATATGCAATTGCCCTGGTCAAACTAGAGTCCATATGAATATGCCAGTTGACTTATTTGATTTTGTGAAATGCAATGACCTCAGCAAGAAAGCTGCAAATCAGGAAATCATAATTTGCTTCACACAAGTATCTCACTTACAATGGAGAGAGAACATTTTCAATTGCCTTACATTACAGGTAAGGAACTTCAGTCTATAGCAGGCATGGGCAAACTTCAGCCCCCCAGGTGTTTTGGACTCTAACTTCCACAATTCCTAACAGCCGGTAGGCTGTTAGGAATTGTGGGAGTTGGAGTCCAAAACACCTGGAGGGTCGAAGCTTGTCCATGCCTGGGCTAGATCTACACTGCTATATAATCCAGTTTCTGAATCCAGATTATGTGCTTTGAACTGGATTGTCCACAACTGCTATATAATTCAGTTCAAAGCAGATAATCTGGATTCAGAAACTGGATTATGTGGCAGTGTAGACGGAGCCTCAGGTGTCCTAGCATTTCAATCTTGCAGTTTCAGAATGCATCTGCACTGTAGGTTTTTTTTTTATCATGTCAGAAGCGACTTGAGAACATACTGCAAGTCACTTCTGGTGTGAGAGAATTGGCTGTCTACAGAGACGTTGCCCAGGGGGCGGCCAAATGTATCACCAACCTGCTGGGAGGCTTCTCTCAGCAGGATGGTAACACATCCGGGCGTCCCCTGGGCAACGTCTCTGTAGACGGCCAGTTCTCTTACACCAGAAGTGACTTGCCATATGTTCTCAAGTCTGTAAGCTAGAGCTGACAGATGGGAGCTCACCCTGTCTTGCAGATTCAAACCGGCAACCTTCAGGACAGCAACACAACCTTCAGATCAGCAGTTCAGCCAGCACAAGGGTTTAACCCATTACACCATTGCGTCTCAGCTTGCAATGTAATTAATTCGGTTTGACATCACTTTACCTGAAATGGCTCAATGCCATTTCGGTGGAATCAATGTGGAATCATAGTCATTGATGTTTTACTCTGTCAGAGAGTGCAGGTGCCTCATCAACCTCCAAATCCCAGGTTTCCATAACATTGAGCTATGACATTTAAAGTGATGTCAGGCTGCACTCATTATATAGTATAGATGCACTCCATTTCCATTTTCCCTTTCCTATCATACAAGTGTTATGGATTCGTAGCTTTTCATTGGTTCCTCCCTTCCCGGCTCTGAAATGTTTAAGGCTTCCTTGGTTATGGCAAGGGCTTGATGCTAAAGTATATTGCTGTTTTCAGTATCAGCCATTGCACTTTGGCTATACATCATACAACTGGAATGGGGCCCACAAAAAGGTTTTCTGAAATGGAATTTGGTTTTTGGTCTAGAAGAGATTCCACAGTCTTGACTTAACCTGTAGTTTGATGAGGCACCAGCAATTTTTTTGGCAGAGAAAGCTAAAGACCTTACAAAACCATAATAACATGTGTTCATCAAGTTGGTAAATCATTATTCATTCATTAATTCGTTTAATTTATTCCTCATTTTTCACCCTGGAACATTTTGGGCTAATCCTAGGTCCCAATGTGGATAAACTCAAAGGGAATGTGGCATGCAATGGTAAAACGGTTGCCCGTCTCTATTGTAAGGCTTAAAAGAAACATTACACACTGGTTGTTGGGGTTTGTGGATGATAGATGGAAGCTCTTACATGTGCCCATAAGCCCAGAGTCACTGTGCAGAATGATATACCACTCAGCTTTGTAGAACAAATACAGTAGAGTCTCACTTATCCAACATAAACGGGACGGCAGATCGTTGCATAAGTGAATATGTTGGATAATAAGGAAAGATTAAGGAGAAGCCTATTAAACATCAAATTAGGTTATGATTTTACAAATTAAGCACCAAAACATCATGTTATACAACAAATTTGACAGAAAAAGTAGTTCAATATGCAGTAATGCTACGTTGTAATTACTGTATTTAAGAATTTAGCACCAAGATATCACGATGTATTGAAAACATTGACTACAAAAATGCATTGGATAATCCAGAATGTTGGATAAGTGAATGTTGGATAAGTGAGACTCTACTGTAACACAGGAACTTTGACTGAATCCAAGGGATCAACAGAACAATGGTATTTACAATAGTTCCTGTGATTGCTTACAGAAATCAGCAGTCATAAGCAGTCCTTTCTTAGTCCATAAATCTGCTTCAGTGAAGATCAGCAGCAAACAAGGCCTCAGAAATAGTCAGGCCTATCTGAGTACAGAACTATCTTCTTTCTAGCCAGTACTCAGAAGACTCTCTCTCACACATACAGAGAGAGAGAGAGAGAGAGAGGGAGAGGGAGAGGGCGAGAGAGAGAGAGGGAAACCCGTTCAAACTGGTTCTCCAGCAGCAGGACAGCAACAGTTGCAAACCAATTCCCTAGGTCAGGGGTCCCCAAACTAAGGCCCGGGGGCCGGATGCGGCCCTCCGAGGTCATTTACCTGGCCCCCGCCCTCAGTTTTATAATATAATATATTGTATATACATATAATATTGATAATAATATTATAATGTAACACAATATAACACTAATAATAATACCATATAATAATATTAATTATATATTCTATATTACATATAATATTACTAATAATATTACAGTATAGTGGTATGGCTCAATAAAGTAATATAAAATGCTAATATTGTGCTATGCTAATAATATAATATATTGTATGTACATATAATTTGTAAGCCACTCTGAGTCCCCTTTGGGGTGAGAAGGGTGTGATACAAATGTAGTAAATAAATGCAGTAAATAATAAATAAATAAATAAATTTTAGACTTAGGCTCACCCAAAGTCTGAAATGACTTGAAGGCACACAACAACAACAACAACAACAACAACAACCCTAATTAACTTGACTATCTCATTGGCCAGAAGCAGGACCACACTTCCCATTGAAATCCTGATAAACGTATGTTGGTTAAAATTGTTTTTATTTTTAAATATTGTATTGTTCTTTCATTGTTCTTGTTGTTGTTTTTGCACTACAAATAAGACATATGCAGTATGCATCGGAATTTGTTTGTATTTTTTTTTCCAAATGATAATCCGGCCCCTCAACAGTCTGAAGGATTGTGGACCGGCCCTCGGCTTAAAAAGTTTGGGGACCTCTGCCCTAGGTCCTTGCAGACTCAGCCAATTGGCTTCATTGATTTTCCAGTTAACACATATATAGTATCTTTGCAAACTATGACACTGGTGATTTTCCAATTGTTCCAATAATCTTTTATTAGCCTAGCCAACATATCCAGCAAAGGAAACTGATGGGAGTTTTAGTCCAACGACCATTAATGTTCCTAAGGCTTAGAACCAAAGGTAATACACATGAAGCCCTTCGAATGCTTGCAAGTTCTGTACTGATGCTAATTGTTATTGTTAAGGATTGGTTAATTATAGTCTCAGCTAAAGTATACATTGCATTTTCATATGGCTACAAGCATGAATACCTGATTAGTCTAATTAGAAGAGTCCTATTGAATCAAATGTAGACTGGTGAGTCAACATGTAGATAAATTATAGTCCTCTCTAGGCAGAACCATTAATAGGAATTAGGCCAATGCTTGGTGGCCAAAGATGTAATTTCTTTGCTTTTCAGGGATACTTATGTGTGACCGTGCTACCAAGTAATTTAGGAGGTAAGACATCAGTATACTTTTTTAAACCATGTTATAAATATGTATACATTAAGGCAGTTACATTTAAAAACAATTATATAAATAAGTATACAGGCTATAACTAAAACAGACAAAGGGAAAACACATTTCTCAAGCCAAAAATCAATTAACGTTAGCATATTAAAAACAGTAAAACAAAATCCCCTATTAGGTGCCATGGTTTGATGCTATGAGAGTTGTAGTTTGGAGAGGCACCAGAAGCCTTTGATAGAGAAGGCTAAAGACTTTGGAAAATTACAACTCCCAAAATTCCATAGCATTGAGGCATGGCAGTAGTGTCAAAGTGCATTAATTTTACATTGTAGACAAGACAGACCCTCAATCTACTCAGTAGGCTAAGCTGTTGTTTTCTGTCTCAGTAGATTCATCGCCATCTAGTGTTCAGTCGTGCATCTGCAAGCTGAACAAAATAATGACTGGGGCCTCTTCTACACTGCCATATAAAATCCAGATTATTTTATATGAACTGGATTACGAATCACAGCAATCACAACACCTATTCATAAAATTATGGAATCATAGAGTTGGCAAAATCCTCAAGGACCATCCACTCCAACTCCATTCTGCCCTGCAGAAACACACAATCAAAGCTCTATGTAAAGATGTCATGATCATTGTGTTTTATTCATGATTGCTATGTTTGGGTTGACTGTTTAAGGTTATATATTTCAGCTATTCTTATACAGAAGTTGGGAGCCTCTAAGGCATGGCCAGGAAAAGGGGCGTGGCTTCACCTTGCTGGTGGAAGCCTTAGAATTCAAATTTAGCAGTTGGAATTGGGCAGTTGGAGTTTAACGGTTGACCAGTTGGAGCAGTTGGTTCTGTTCAGTGGGAAAGGAGTGAGATCGAGAGAAGGGATTGTGGGAGGAAGTGGAGCAGCTAGAGAGTTTTAGCGGAGAAGGGCTAAAATTAAAGTTGCTGAGCCTTTAGTAGGGATAACTAAAGAGCTGAGGCTACATCCCTAAGTCAAGGAGGACTAGGGTTAACCAGTTAAACTCCCCAGTCCAAGTTTGATCGGGTACAGATCAACTAAGTTCAAGAAGGACAGTATTCCTAACTGAAAGAAACAAGTCATATAAAGCTGATACCATACTAAGCTCAGAGAAACTATTGAGAAATCTTGCAACACTTACTGTGCAGAAGTAACATCGTTCAACTCAAGATATAACATTCTTGCGACCATCAAGCTTTGTGCTATAAATAAACAAGTTACTGTTTCTTCAATTGTTGCTTATCATTTGAGCAAAGCATCTTTCAAAGGTGGTGGCAGCGACAACATTGAAAAGTGGAATACATAGAGGTAGAAGTTGAATCCTTCGCAATTTGGTGGCAGCGGTGGGATCCAAAAAGATTCCATCCCTGTCATCATACTTCCTTACACTCTCCTGACAGATGGCCATCTGTTTCAATCCATCCAGAGAAGAAGATTGCAATACAATGGAAGACTGCGTATTCCACCTCCTTCTGTCAGGAATTTTCCCCGTAATGATTCTGTGGAATCTCTTTTCTTGCAGTCTGAATCCATTACTCCATATCTCCAGCAGAAAACAGGATGGCTTTATTATGACATTCTTTGAAATATTCAAACATGGCTATCAAAACACATCTTAATCTTTGCTTCTCTAATCTTTGCTTCCCTCTGTCATTTCAGAGGGATGCTGGTGTCCTTCCTCTAAGAGAACCTTGGGACCCCATTTTCTTCGCCCCTTAATCCCATTAAACCAAATGAGACATGCCTCGGGATACCCATTAATGTGATCTGACTTTTACTATGATGGGTTAATCTGTCCCCCACATGCCCCTGAGAAACATAAAATAAAGGACGACCCGGTTGGCTTTCTTCAATATATTGCTCTTAATGTGAAACTAACATCCCAAGCTCTTTGGTTTGAAAAAAAAATATCTGTAACAAGCAAAATGTGCTGCACTTTTATGATTTAGCCTGAAAGTGCTAATCAATGCCTGTCCTGCCCCTCCTTCGCCAGAGACCTTGATGGGAAGGAAAATGCTGAAATACGATTTTTAAGGAAAAAAATCATAAAAATGTACACATGATAATCACATTTTTCCTGCACACCACTTAGATCATCAATTTAATGATTTCCAGTTGCCTGACACTGGGCCTTGGCGTGCCAAAGACTTCTAAGCAGCAGGACTCTGCCATTGATTTCAATGTGGGGTCTGCCGGAAGATTGATGCTCTGATGCTCTCTTTCCATCCTAGATCCAAAGAAAGTATATAATTTTCCAGTTAGGTTAGTTAAATTCCAGTATATTTTGTGATTAAATTGAAACTAATCTTAAACTCATGAGATTGGTTTCCTTTCTTTCCTCCCTCCCTTCCTTCTTTCCTCTTTTTGCTAAAACACTAGGGAGTTGTTTCCACAACAAAATTGTAACACTATTAGCCGTGCCCGGCCACGCATTGCTGTGTCGTAGTCTGGTGGTATGGAAAATAAAGTAATGAGAAGCAGCCAGGGTTTGAAGCTACAAGGATATTAAATGGTATTCCCCTAAGTAGGAAGCAGGTAGGCTTTGTTGCTGCAAGGCTATTCAGTGCTATTCAAGCTGGCCAATAGAGGATCCCCCTACGTAGAAAGCAGCCTGGGTTTGAAGCTGCCAGGCTGTTCAATGCTATTCTAGCTGACCTACTAAGGACTCCCCTAGGTAGGAAGCAGGCAGGCTTTGTTGCTGCAAGGCTATTCAAGCTGACCAACAGAGGATAGCCCTAGTAGGAAACAGCCTGGCTTTGAAGCTGCAAGGCTGTTCAGTGCTATTCAAGGTGGCCAACAGATGATACCCCTAGGTAGGAAGCAGGCAGGCTTTGTTGCTGCAAGGGAATTCGGTGCTATTCAAGCTGGCCAACTGAGGATCCCCCTAGGTAGGAAGCAGACTGGCTTTAAAGCAGCAAGGCTGTTCAGTGCTATTCAAGGTGGCCCACTAAGGATTTCCCTAGGTGATAAAAGGTTATAGGAATTGGATAGGTTTAGCCCCAAAAAGACACATTTAAGAGGCAATTAATTAGGCCCTCCACATTCACTAGAGTTAGGAACATAAGACCCCTGAAAAAGTGGGGAACATTGCAATTTTAAAACCCTGCTCTTATTTTTACAGAAGAGAACCCCTTTCTGGGAATCTCTAAGTCCTCCTGTGTGGCTTTTTAATCAATTTCTGCCAAACTACAAATTTCAAGATTTCATAAGATGCAGACATGGCAATTAACGTGGGATCATGTTGTTATGCATGATACATAATTGCACTTGTGCTAAAGGGCTGCTGGAAGTTGCTGCTATGAGAGAAAACAATACTGAGCTAAATGTACCTGTATCCATCTTCACCAACTACTCTGATATAAATCAAGATGGCAAAAGTGACAGTTCCAGAACAGTGATAATGGTATATTCCGACTCTACATTTGCAGCTTGAATGACATTTGGCAGTGTCTCCCGAGTAGGATGTAGCACTGTCCAACCTTTGCATCTAGAAGTTCTCTGTTGTTTCTAAAGTATTTGGCTCAGATCTTGGTTCTAATAACTGACAAATTAAATAAGTGATTGTGTTCTGAACTAAGCCTTTTGAACTGGATGGTGTTGTAGCTTTGTTGATTATGAGGTTTTGGTCAAGAGCATAGGCTTGTCATCCTTAGGAAGGAAAAACCAAACTTTTTCTGTGCCACTTTAATATTTTTGTTAATTTATACAGTCACTTCCTCTAATCAGTGATGGCTGATGGCAGTGTAGACTCATATAATCCAGTTCAAATCAGATAATCTGGATTGAGAAATTGGATTACATGGCAGTGTAGATCCAGACTAAGGGAGTGACTCCATCCCATATTTCAGGGGCATTTACTTTGCAAAATTAATGCAATTTGACACCACTTGAACTGTCATGGTTCAAAGCTTTGGACGTTTGTTGAGGCATCAGCACCCTCTGGCAGAGAAGGCTAAAGGTCTTGTGAAACTATAAATCCTATGATTTCATAGCATTGAGTCGTTGTAGCACAATGAGTTAAACCCTTGTTCTAGCTGAACTGCTGACCTGAAGGTTGGGTTGCTGACCTGGAGGTTGCCAGTTCAAATCCGCAAGACAGGGGTGAGTTCCCATCTGTCAGCTCTAGCTTGTAGGGACACGAGAGAAGCCTCCCTGCAAGACAGCTGGGCATTGCCTGGGCAATGTCTCTGTAGAGGGCCAATCCTCTCACACCAGAAGCAACTTGCAGTATGTTCCCAAGTCACTTTTGACACATTAAAAATAGCATTGAGCCATAGAAGTTAAAGTGGACTCCAATTGCATTAATTTTCCAGTGTAGAAGCACCCTCAGCTCTGACAACAAAGGAGTTATCCAACATGCCGAATCCTCCCTCTCAAAGTAGGTTAATCATTTTGAATATATTTTTCAGAGCTATCCAAAACCAGGACCGGATTCACTGACCTACTGACATGGGATTCCTCGGTCACCACTGTCTCTAGTTTGTCTCTGTTTACACAGACACATATCCTGTTTTCTTTTCAGAATAAGCAATAGTAAGGAGGGAAATAAATATTTCCAGGGGCTTTGAAAACTTTAGAAAACCAGCACACAGCTTTCATTGTGCCATTGAATTGGCAGGCTTCCTTCTGTTGCAATTCTTGCTAAATTGCCACCATTCTCTTTCCAAATTGGGAGCCATAATGGGGGACAAATGAAAAGTGAATTATGGATGAGAGTGAAAAGTTTTTAAAGCCTTTATTGAATTTTTACATCCCATCTTGCTTCTTGGTAATCAGATCTTGATTAAATGTTGGAATTAATGCCCAGGAGGACATTCGGATTTCCGGTCTTGGCTCCTCTTGCAGGATTCGTTTCTCTGTGTCGCCCGAGCAGTCGATGATTCATGGCCAATAGAGTTCGGCTACAAGAGAAAAAGATGTCTAAATGTCCATTGATCAAATATAAGTGACTCCTTGCTGCCTGTAGCTGGAGCAAGACACAACTTGGAAGATGATTTGCTAAAAGCTTGACTCTGTGTGCAGGGCTGCCATAGAAGAATAGAAACATAGGGTTGGAAGGGACCCCAGAGGCCAATAGTTCAACCATCTGCCACAATTAAAGTAATCCATAAACACTGTCATATAGTTTACAGACCTCCAAAGAAGGAGAACCCACTACTCTCCAAGGCAGTCTAGTCTACTATCAAACAGCTCTTACCACCAGGAAGTTCTTCCTAATATTTAACTCCTCATTGTCTTGCAATTTGAATCCATTGGTCCCAATTTTTGGAAAAACAGAACACAAACTTGCTTCATCTTCTACTTGGAGTCCTTTTAGATATTCAAAGGTGGCTGTCATATCGACCTCTCAATCATCTTTTCTCCAAGTTAATGGTGGCGTGATAAGGAAATATCTCTGACTTCCTGTCCTGAAACAGGCCCATTTATCTGAAAGTCTAACATGGATATTTTGTAGGAAGTGTTCCAGTGGAGTGAAGGATTGCAGGATAATAATAATAAGAAGGAGGAGGAGGAGGAGGAGGAGGAGGAGGAGGAGGAGGAGGAGGAGGAGGAGGAGGAAAAGCTGACAAGGAGAAGACCTGGCTATGGCTCACGAATGGGACCCTGAAGAAGGAGACAGAAGGCCTGATCCTTGCAGCCCAGGAGCAAGCCATCAGGACAAAGGCAATTAAGGCCAAGATCAAAAAATCAGCTGATGACCCAAAATGCAGACTGTGCAAGGAAGCTGACAAAACCATTGATCATATCCTCAGCTGCTGTAAGAAAATCGCACAGACAGACTACAAACAGAGGTACAACTATGTGGCCCAAATGATTCATTGGAACTTATGACTCGAGTAACACCACCCAGCAGCAAAGAACTGGTGGGATCACAAGCCTGCAAAAGTATTGGAAAATGAACACGCAAAGATACTGTGGGACTTCCGAATCCAGACTGACAAAGTTCTGGAACACAACACACCAGATATCACAGTTGTGGAAAAGAACAAGGTTTGGATAATTGATGTTGCCATCCCAGGTGACAGTCGCATTGATGAAAAACAACAGGAAAAACTCAGCCGCTATCAGGACCTCAAGATTGAACTTCAAAGACTCTGGCAGAAACCAGTGCAGGTGGTCCTGGTGGTGACGGGCACACTGGGTGCCGTCCCAAAAGATCTCAGCTGGCATTTGGAAACAATAGACATTGACAAAATCACGATCTGCCAACTGCAAAAGGCCACCCTACTGGGATCTGCACGCATCATCCGAAAATACATCACACAGTCCTAGACACTTGGGAAGTGTTCGACTTGTGATTTTGTGATATGAAATCCAGCATATCTATCTTGTTTGCTGTGTCATACAACGTCGTTGTGTCAATAATAATAATAATAATAATAATAATAATACAGTACCGTATATACTCGAATATAAGTCGACCCGAATATAAGCCGAGGCATCTATTTTTACCACAAAAAACCTGGGAAATCATTGACTCAAGTATAAGCCGAGGGTGGGAAATTTCAGAAATAAAAATAGATAGATCCCAAAAAATTACATTAATTGAGGCATCAGTAGGTTAAATGTTTTTGAATATTTACATCAAGCTCTAATTTAAGATAAGACTGTCTAACTCTGATTAAATCATTATTCTCATCTTCTTCAGTGTAAATGTGCTTATGTATGTGCTTATGTATCCTTTTAATAATAATAATAGAGTAAAATAATACATGTAATAATAATAATAATAAATACAGGAAAATAATACATGTAATAATAAATAGAATAGAATAATAAATGTAATAATAATAATAAGATCAGAGTGAAATAATAAATGTAATAATAATAATAGTAATAATAATAATAATAGAGTAAAATAAATGTAATAGTAGCAACAATAATAGAGTACAATAATAAATGTAATAATAATAGAGTAAAATATACCATATTATTCTCGAGTATAAGCTGACTCAAATATAAGTCAACCAGGATCCTTACCCGAGTATAAGCCGAGGGGGACTTTTTTAGTCCTAAAAAAGGGGCTGAAAAACTAGGCTTATACTTGAGTATATACAGTAATAATAATAATAATAATATTTCTTACCACACAATATTTCTAAACACACAATCATCATAAACATTATAAAATACGGTGGGTTGCTGTGAGTTTTCCGGACTGTATGGCCATGTTCCAGAAGCATTCTCTCCTGACATTTTGTCCACATCCTCAGAAGTTGTGAGGTCTGTTGAAAATTCTGCAAGTGAGGTTTATATATCTGTGAAATGTCCAGGGTGGGAGAAAGAACTCTTGTCTGCCTGAGGCAAGTGTGAATGTTGTAATTGGCCAGTTGAACTAGCATTGAATAGTCTTGCGGCTTCAAAACCTGGCTGCTTCCTGCCTGGGAAGGTGTTCACTGACTCTGATTGATTCATGTCTGGAATTCCTCTGTTTTCTGAGTGTTGTTTTTTTATTTACTATCCTGATTATGGAGCTTTTTAAAATACTGGTAGTCAGATTTTGTTCATTTTCATGGTTTCCTCCTTTCTGCTGAAATTGTCCACATGCTTGTGGATTTCAGTGGCTTCTCTGTTTAGTATGACGTGGTGGTTGTTAGAGTGGCCCAGCATTTCTGTGTTCTCAAATAATATGCTGTGTCCAGGTTGGTTTATCAAGTGCTCTGCTATGGCTGACTATTCTGGTTGAACCAATCTGTAGTGCCTTTCACGTTCCTTGATTAGTTCATCTGGTGGTCCCTCTGTACCTGGACACAGCATATTATTTGAGAACACAGAAATACTGGACCACTCTAACAACCACCATGTCAGACTGAGGCTGTTAGGAATGGTGGGAGTTGAAGTCCAAAACACCTGGAGGGCCAAAGTTTGCCCATGCCTGATTTAAATGATGATAAATAGAAAATAGATTTCTGTCCAGGGTGCTGAACCTATTTTCTGGATGAGGAATCAGCACCTTAACTCCCTCCTTGAAGATCACCCAAAAAACTTGGAGCAGATTCACTATGCCAATGACCAGAAAGCCATATAGCAATCACTGCAAATATGAAACCAGTCAATGGGAAAACATATTTTACAATAAAAACTTATTGGAAATAGATTTGTTTGCAAGGCAGGGCTGCCCTTGCCTATCTCTGAGGCTATGAGAGTGTGAATTCCCCCAAAATTTCCCGGTGGGTTCCCATGGCTGAATATGGGTTCAAATCTTGCTCTGCAGGGTTATAGTCCACTTTGGCCCCCAACTTGTATTCATTGAAATGATAGTTTTATTGATGCCACATTTGGAAAAAATATAATTGGACATCATTATGTGGAGCATCAGTCTTATTCCATACTTTCATGTCTGCAAAAGCTACTTCTCGGCTAAACCCGGTTGCTTAAGAGCTAAACTACTGCTACAAAGTTAATCCAAGCGACTTTTGATTTAAAGGCTTTGAAGAGTTTAAGGGAGTTCTTTCATTCCGTTGTTTCGCCACCAGGGGGCGCCCGCGGCTCAAAGATTCCTCTATTGACAAAGCGGTGTTATTTTCAATACTGCACCTACATTGTAGAATAAATGCAATTTGACACCACTTTAATTGCCATGGCTCAATGCTATGGAATCATGGGATTTTGAGTTTTACAAGGCCTTCAGCCTCCTCTGCCAAGGAGTGTTGGTGCCTCTCCAAACCACAACTCTCAGGGATCCATAGCACTGAGCCGATGCCATTAAAATGGTGTCAAGCTGCATTAAATATACAATGTAGATGCCCCCCAAGAATATAGGGACAGAAAACCATGTCCAGAGTGCAAAATGTACTCCAGCAAAGCCTCGGTTAAAACATAAACTTATTGTTGGTCTTCCAAGGTCAAGAAAAAGAACTTATTTCAAGCAGAAAATAATGTGCGAAGGAAGAGATGCTCTTCAATATTTATTTCGATTTCTTTGGGATTTTTAACCAGCCTTTCACAAACAGAAAATACTCTTGTGTTGTCGAAGGCGTTCATGGCCGGAACCACTGGGTTGCTATGAGTTTTCCGGGCTGTATGGCCTTGTTCCAGAAGCATTCTCTCCTGACGTCTCGCCCACATCTATGGTATAGGCATCCTCAGAGGTTGTGAGTTCTGTTGGAAACAAGTCAAGTGGAGTTTATATATCTGTGGAATAATGTCCAGTGTGGGAGAAATAACTTGTGTGTTTGAGGGAATTGCTAATGTTGCAATTGGCCAACTTGATTAGCATTGAATAGCCTTGCAGCATCAAAGCCTGGTTGCTTCCTGCCGGGAGGAATCCTTTGTTGGGAGATGTTGTCTGGAATCCCTTGAAAAAAAAACAGAGAATACTATTTTTGTTTTCTGGGAAACTCTTGCTGTGGGGAAAAAGGAAGACGGAATAGTTTCTTGCCTTCCTCTGTCGGATACCTAGTAATCTATCACCTGTCTATTTCTTTCAGTTGTGACAGATGCTGTGTTGTTTGCCCCTTCCCTTGATTTCATGCCTACGAAGTAAAATCGGATTAAGAAAGAAGGTCGGTTGTAAACCGATTTACTTCGGTTTGATTTAAGGAGGCGTCGTTGGTTCACTGATCTGTGGCTAAAGTTGCCTCTACACCGTAGAATGAATGCAGTTGGACACCACTTTAACTGCCACGGCTCAATACAGTTAAAGTGGTGTCAAAGTTCATAATTCAATAGCCTAAACCCACCCTAATTTTCAAATGTAATAGGCTCAAACCGATTGTAATAAATGATTGCCGATATATTATGCTGCTTGTTTGAAATTTACCTCCGGGTAGGTTTGATTTTTATTTTTATTCCGAAATAAACGCGCATCCGCTGGGGTTTGGTTCCAGGACCCCCGTGGATACCAAAATTCGTGGATATTCAAGTCCCATTATATACAATGGCATTTCAACCGGTAAAATGGCAAAATCAATGTTCACTTTTTGGATTAGATATAGATATAGATATTCAAGTCCTGGTTGCAGATTTCGTGGATACTGAGGGTCGCTGTACACCAAGTTTCAGTTTTCTTTTGGGAATGTTCGCCTCGCCATTTTCTCTGGATCACTGGATGCCTCAATTCCATTTTTAACTTGTGAAATTTTAGGTATCAATATGCTCAAACACAAGTCCAGGAACATGAAAGGCACTGTAGACTAACTCAACCAGAGAAGTCAACCATAGCAGAGCACTTGATGAACCAACCTGGGCACAGTGTATTGTCTGAGAACACCGAAATGCTGGACCACTCTGCAACCACCACGTCAGACGACACAGAGAAGCCACTGAAATCCACAAGCATGTGGACAATTTCAGCAGAAAGGAGGGAACCATGAAAATGAACAAAATCTAGCTACCAGTATTAAAATAAACATCTAAAATCTAAAACCAGGATAATAAATAAAGAACAACACTCAGAAGACAGAGGAATTCCAGACAGGAAACAATCAGGGCCAGCTAACACCTCCCAACAAAGGATGGCCCCAGGCAGGAAGCAGCCAGGCTTTGAAGCTGCAAGTTGGAAACTAGGTAAGTGGGGTTTATATATCTGTGGTTGTCCAGAGCAGAAAAAAGAACTCTTGGCTGCTTGGGGCAAGTATGAATTAGCCTCAATTCCAGACAGGAAACAATCAAGGCCAGCTAACACCTTCCAACAAAGGATTCCCCCAACAAGGAAGCAGCCAGGCTTTGAAGCTGCAAGGCCATTTACTGCTAATCAAGGTGGCCAATTGCAACATTCACACTTGTCTCAAGCAGACAGGGGTTCTTTCTCCCACTCTGGACTTTCCACAGATATAAATTAAACCCTCCTTGCTTAGTTTCCAACAGACCTCACTAAGCCTGCCATAGATGTGGGAGAAACGTCAGGAGAGAATGCTTCTGGAACATGGTCATACAGCCCAGAAAACTCAGATTCCGGCCATGAAAGCCTTCGACAATACAATTTGCTAGAAATTCAGAGTTTGGAGGAAAATGTCATGGAAAGAAAGCAGTGTATTCCTCTCTACACAAACACATATTGTACACACACTTAACCTCCAAGGGAAGCTATATAGGAGATGAGAACTCTATCTTTTAACTTTCCTGGGGAAAAGAAAAATCATTAGACAAGCCGATAGGCTGTTAGGAATTGTGGGAGTTGAAGTCCAAAACACCCGGAGGGCCCAAGTTTGCCCATACCTGTGATAGATAGATGATAAATAATGCAAAATGTATGTAGGATCAGTAAGATACTATATATAAACACTTCCCAACATAAATTTAACTTCCCACTTACAAATAGGCATATAATTTAAAAATATGTATCAATATATATGTGTAATATATACATTTAATGATATGCATTAAAAGAAGGTATACATGCACATAATCAGAGATACAAACCACATGGAGATATATATACACACACATCTATATGTTTTTATATAAATATAATAATCTTTCATCTATCTATCTAGCTATACACACCCACACACACACACACCTATATGCTTTTACATAAAAATAATCTTTCATCTATATATGCCTTTTGTGTCTATCTAGCTATATATATATATACATATATAGATGAAAGATTATTATTTTTATGTGAAAGCATATAGATGTGTGTGTGTATATATATACATACATATATATACACACACACATCTATATGCTTTCACATAAAAATAATCTTTCATCTATATATGCCTTTTGTGTCTATCTAGCTATACACACACGTTTTTACACATATACATATGAGAAACTTTTCATATTATATTATATCTATGATTTATATATGCGTGTGTGCTTTGAATCTATTTTGTTATTATATATATCTATATATATAAAAGGGTAATGAAATTTCGGCCTAGGACAAAACAACAAAACTACACATCCCAGAAACACTAAACTTGGCAGCACAACCCCTCATCCATGTCTCTACGTTCATACAACAAAAAGAAAAGAAAAATAAAGTCCTAATTAGAGGGAGAGGAATAATTGTTTTTATCCAATTGCTGCCAGTTAGAAGGCTAAGCTCCGCCCACTTGGTCTCCTAGCAACCTACTCAGCCCAACAGATGGCCACCCAGCCTCATAATAATAATAATAATAATAATAATAATAATAATAATAATAATAATAATAATAATACAATCCTAAGGTTAGCAGATACCCCTAAGGATCATCCAGTTCAACTTCCTTATATCATGCAGGAGGACACAATCCAACCACTCCTGACAGATGGCCATCCAATATCTGCACAATAATAATACACATCGAATCATAGCATCAGACAGTTAGGAGACACCCCTAAAGGCCATCCAATCCAACCTAATTCTGCCATGCAGGACACAATCCAAGCACTCCCAACAGATGGCCACCCAGCCTCTCAATACTAATACTACTGCTACTAATAATAATAACAACAACAACAACATCATACAATCCTAAGGTTTGGAGTGACCCCTAAGGATCATCCAGATCAACTTCCGTCTACCACGCAGGAGGACATAATCCAGGCACTCTTGGCAGATGGCCATCCAGCCTCAACAAGTTCTCACCAACACCACCAGACAACGCCACAGCAACGCGTGGCTGGGCACACACAGTATATACAAAATCTTACTAATCGCACATACATTTTTCATTATTTATCATCTATCTAGATATAGATATAGATATATTTTCCCAGATTCTTGCAGATAGCAATGGATTTTTTTTACTAGTGATGTATGGATCTGTATGCTCAGAGTCGATGTCCATAGGAAGTCTATATACTGCTGTCCATTGGAAGCATACATTTGTCAAACTACAACTCCCATGAGCTCATAGCACTGAGCCATGACAGTTAAAGTGATGTCAAGCCGCATTCTTTCTACAGTGTAGATGCACCCCATCACTCTGGAGATCCAGATCCCTCGGTCTGCCATGGAAGCCCATTGGCTGATAACTGGGCAAGTCACACACTCTCAGCTTCAGAAAACCAACCCTGTGATAGATTCACCTTGGATCAGAAAACAAACAAACAAAATAAGTGTGAAAGGGGGGGAAGGGAATCTCAAAGGGGAAAAACAGTTTGACACTACGTTTAACTGCCATGCCTCAAGGCTATGGGGTCCTGGGAGTTGTAGTTTCACGACGTTTTTAGCCTTCTCTGCCAAAGAGGTCTGAAGTCTCTCTATACTAAAAATCCCAGAGCCATGGTCGTTAAAGTGGTGTCAAGACGCATTAATTCTGCAGTGGAGATCTATCCCCAGTGGTTTGAACTGCGTGATCTGGCAGTGTAAAGCCTTCGCCTCGACGGTGGAAAAGCAAAAATCGATTTTTCTAAAATATTTATTTAACCCACCCAGGTTCATGTCCTTTGCTGCAACGATTTTAACAAATCTCCAGGTTTCTACAGGTTTGCCCCTCCGAGACAGATAGAAATAACTCCTCCCTTCCATTTTCCTCTCCAATTACAGTACAATGCAAATGGCTTGCTTTTGGCATGAAAGATTGACACCACGTTGTCTGCCACGGCTCAATGCTATGGGATCCTGGGAGATGTAGTTTTCCAAGGTCTTGAGCGGTGCCACACATCCACAAACACACCGCCTAAGTTCTTCTTCCTGACAGCGCGACTACTGGCGACTGAAGCTAAATAGACATCTTGAACTCTGCACATGCTCAGAACAGATTCTTTTTTGAAATAAATCCCAGTTAAACAACGTATGTGCGGAAGAAGGATGCTTTGTGGCTCTCATAGGTCAGGGAGATCACCAGTAATTATTTTCTTCCTGGAAAATGGAAGAAAATAATACTATGTGTTGCGGAAGGCTTTCATGGCTGGAACCACTGGGTTGCTGTGAGTTTTCCGGCCTGTATGGGCATGTTCCAGGAGCATTCTCTCCTGAAGTTTCACCCACATCTATGGCAGGCATCCTCAGAGGTTGTGAGATCTGTTGGAAACTATGCAAGTGGGGTTTATATATCTGTGGAATAATGTCCAGGGTGGGAGAAACAATTCTTTGTCTATTTGAGGCAAGTGTGAATATTGCATTTGGTCACATTGATTAGCACTGAATGGCCCTGCAGCTTCAAAGCCTGCCTGTTTCCTGATTTTAGTGTTTGTTAATACTGGTAGCCAAATTTTGTTCATTTTCAAAGTCATAGCAGACCACTTGATGAACCAACCTGGACACAACATATTGTTTGAGAGCACAGAAATGCTGGACCACTCGCACAACCACCATAGCAGACTACACACAGAAGGTATTGAAATCCACAAACATGTGGACAATTTCAACAGAAAGGAGGAAACACTGAAAATGAACAAAATCTGGATACCAGTATTTAAAAAATTCTAAAATCAGGACATTAAATAAAGAACAACACTCTGAAAACAGGAGAATTCCAGACAGGAAACAATCAGGGCCAGCTAACACCTCCCAACAAAGGATTCCAACAGGCAAGAAGCAGCCAGGCTTTGAAGCTGCAAGGCATTTCAATGCTAATCAAGGTGATAAACTGCAATATTCGCACTTGCCTCAGGCAGACAATAGTTCTTTCTCCCACCCTGGACATTGCACAGATATATAAACTCCACTTGCCTAGTTTCCAACACACCTCACAACCTCTGAGGATGCCTGCTATAGATGTGGGCGAGACGTCAGGAGGGAATGCTTCTGAGGCATGGCCATACAGCCCGGAAAACTCAGAGCAACCCAAAAATAATACTACTTTTGTACTCCGCTCAAAATCGTTGCTCTGAGATCTGAAACTGCCCAGAGACGCATTGGCTCTGTAATGCATGAATTCCTCATTCCGAAACAGAACGCAAATATAGATATTATATACACATGTTTATAAATGTTGAGATCGAGGAACACCAAAGAAATGCCTCCTTCCCCACCAGATGATAAAATATGTCCTACATTTTCAGTGCAGAAGCCTTAGCATCTCTGATTTGAAAGGAAACAGCAATAAGAGGAAAGTGATACAAACCCGGTTTAATAGTGAAGTGCGGATGAAGTGGGGCATTTCGAATGCAACAATGTAGGTACCTGCCTAATACACACATGCTGGTGTATAGATGCTGGGGAAATGACCCGCTTGAACAAACGACCCAGAAATGTCCAGCCATCGTGGCTAAACCTCCAAAGTGCAGTATATTGGCAAGGAAACATTCAAACAAACAAATAAATATACTGCTTTGGGTCTCATCTGGGGCGAAAGGCGGGTTATAAACGCAGCAAAGGAATAAATCCTAGCTTCTCCTCTGCTTTTGAACAAATCTTGCTTTAAAAAAGCTTGAAAGGGTCGCCATAAATTGGGGTTCAATGCATTAGATAGCACTGTGGATGGGACCAACGCCAACCTTCAGAGAGTTGCCTTGGTTAATGTGTTGTCGAAGGCTCTCATGGCCCGAATCACTGGGTTGCTGAGAGTTTTCCGAACTGAATGGCCATGTTCCAGAAACAATCTCTCCTGACGTTTCGCCCACATCTATGGCAGGCATCCTCAGAGGTTGTGAGGTCTGTTGGAAACCAAGCAAGTGAGGTTTATATATCTTTGGAAGGTCCAGGGTGGGAAAAAATAACTCTTGTCTGTTTGAAGCAAGTGTGAATGTTGCAATTAATCACCTTGATTAGCATTGAAAAGCCCTGAGCTTCAAGAGCTGGCTTCTTCCTGCCTGAGGGAATCCTTTGTTTGGAGGTGTTAGCTGGCCTTCAATGTTTCCTGTCTGGAATTACTCTGTTTTCTGAGTGTTGTTCCGTATTTACTGTTCTGATTTTAGAGTTTTTTTAAATACTGGTAGCCAGATTTTGTTCACTTTCATGGTTTCCTCCTTTCTGTTGAAATTGTCCCCTTGCTTGTGGATTTCAATGGCTTCTCTGTATATTCTGACATGGTGGTTGTTAGAGTGGTCCAGAATTTATGTGTTCTCAAATTATGTACTGTGTCTAGGCTTGTTCATCAAGTGCTCTGTTATGGCCATGAAAAATAACCAAATCTGGCTTCCAGTATTAAAAATACTCTAAAATCAGGACAGTAATTCAAGAACAACATTCTGAACACAGGGGAATGCCAGACAAGAAACAATCAAGGCCAGCTAACACCTCCCAACAAAGGATTCCCCCAGGCAGGAAGCAACCAGGCTTTGAAGCTGCAAAGCCATTCAATGCTAACCAAAGTAATTAATTGCAACACAGATATAAACCTTACTGTCCTAGTTTCCAGCAGACCTCACAACCTCTGAGGATGCCTGCTATAGATGTGGGCAAAACGTCAGGAGGGAATGCTTCTGGAACATGGCCATACATCCCGGAAAACTCACAGCAACGTCACTTTAATTGCTTAATGCTATGGAAAACCTTGGAGGTGTCTATGGACAACGCCGGCTCTTCGGCTTAGAAATGGAGATGAGCATCAACCCCAAGAGTCAGACATGACTGGACGTAACGTCAGGGGAACCTTCACCTTTTACTTTTTTTATGGAAAACCCTGGGATTTTTCGTTTACCGGCCTTCCTTGCCAAAATGTGCTGGTGCCGCACCAAACTACAACTCCCAGGATCGCATATCGTTGAACCGTGGCAGCTAAAATGGGGCCAAGCTGCTTCCATTCTGCAGCCGAGATGATGCACTGCTGGAGGTGTCTCATTTAAAGACCCCAGAAGGTAAAGCCGATATTTAAGAATCCTGTGCGCGTGGCTAGGTGTCTAAAGGTGTCTATAGGGGCTACAAGCACACTTGGCCACATACACACGTGCAAGACAAGTGTATGATCGGCTGACCCATTCAAAGATCTGCCCTTTTGAGCAGGAATTAGAAACCAAGCCAAAGAGCCCGTGCTAACTCAACCAACTCCCCCAGTTTGCACCCCTTTCAATGCCAAGCCAAAACCAAAGACCTTTTTTTTTGGGACGCCTCTTCTTACCAGGCTGGGCTGAGTATGCAAATCAGCCGGGCTGGCCCCGCCCCTTTTCTGGAGGGAGGGGGAGGAGGGAGGGGGTTTGGTTAGCTGCGAGGAGACCCTTTTCCTTCCACTTCTCCTCCTCCTTTCGCTTTCTTCTCCTCCTCTCGCTCCGATTTCTCTCTTCTTTCCTTCTTTCCTTCCTTGCCTCGGTCTCCGCCCCTCCGAAGTTGTCTCTGGGCAGCCCCTTTTTATAGCCAAAGGGACGGAGGGAAGGGAAGGCAATGTTTTATTATTACCTCCGAGGGGGCTGAGCTGTCAGAGGAAGACGGAGGAGCCAGGAGCAGAGAGACGGGCGCCGAAGCGAAGCAGAAGAGAAGGAAGGAAGAAAGGAGGAGGAGGAGGCAACCAGCTCCTAAATTATTATTATTATTATTGGGAAAAGAACAAGAAAAGGACGGAACGAGAGCCTTCTCCAGCAATACTGGCGACCGAGGAGAAGATCCAGGGTTTCTTCTGTCCAGAAGGAGGAAGCGGATCGAGTCCTTTGAGAGGAGATTGAGAAGGGACTGCTTCGGAGAGACAGAAAGAGTCCCAGCAAGAGCGAAGTTCGGGCTTGAAGACCCAGCAGGAAAAGGAGAAGCAAAGACCCAATTTAGAGGAAGCTGGAGTCTGAATCGAGGGAAGCTAGACAACCCCAAAACCAGCATTTTCTCACTGGACTGCTCTGCTCCCCTCTCTTCTCATCCCCAAGCCAAGAAACTGGACCTTTTCCCTCTGCTCACTCTTTCCTCACTTCTTTAGAAGCTCCTTTCCTTCACCTTCTCCCTCAAACCCTATTTCCTCACCCCTTTAGTCCGGGATGCCACCCCAATTCCCCAGCAGCTCTTTCTTTTGAGCCCCCTAAAAGTTCTGACTCTGCAACCCTAAACCCTCCTAAGGAATAGAAGCTTATCCCAGCTCTTAACACGTAAGTTTCTGCTGGTTGTGGAGTTTGCTTCTGGCACTCTTGATATATTTATGGGGGAATCACCCCAAATGAAGGTTATTTTGAGCCTAACAGCTCGGATTCCCCGACGCTTTTTAATCTAAAGGGTTAAAAAGTGTTATTGTGAGAGGATCAAGGCGAATTAACAGGCGTCAAGGAAAGAGGGGACAGGACGAATTAGAAGGTAAACATAACTCAGTCTCCAGAATACCGACTGAGTGGGGACTCGGGGTTTAAGAAAGACTTTTCAAGATCGAAAACAACTCCCGCAAAAGGGATTCCGCCTTGGCATTCTTTGGTTCTTCTTGAAGCCCCTCCTCGTCCCCAAACTATCCCCAAGTTCCCCCTCCCCTCTCTCTGTTCTCTCACAAAGTGGGGTATCTCCTCCCCTTTTTCCCCCGAAAGAAGAGAAGCCAGATCCTTCTCTTCCCTTTCCTCTGCGCCCATTTTACTCGAAGCCCGGTTCGTTCAAGACAAGTGGGGTCTCTCTCCTTCTATCCTCCTTCAACCCCCCGCGTGGGGTCTTAAAAGCCTCCTCCCCAATCCAGACACCCAAGAAACTCAAGAAACGCTCTCCGTTCCCCCCTTAAACCCCCTCAATCCGAGCTCCTCTCCTTGGACGCCTTAGAAACCTAGAACTGGGCCTGGAGAGTGGAGCAGCACCCCCAAATCCACCTTCTTATCCAGCAGACCCCCAAAGAAGAGAAGCCAAGTCCCTTCCCTTTCCCCTTTCCTCTGTATCCACTTAACCGAAGCCTGGTTAATTCAAGACAAGTGGGGTCTCTCTCTTTCTATCCTTCAGCTCTTCGAGTGGGGTCCTAAAAGGCTCTTTTCTCAATCCAGACACCCTTTTTTGGGGGGGGGGGGCTTAAGAAGCGCTTCCCTTAACCTTTCTCAATCTGATTCCCTCTCCTTGGACGCTTTCGAATCCTAGAAGTGGGCCTGGAGATTGGAGCAGCACTCCCAAATCCACTTTATAATATCCAGCAGACCCTCTAAATCCACTGTACCTTGATGCTGGTGGCCACTTTATTCCCAGAACTGGAACTCCAGTTTGACGCAGAGCCTCTCAATCCACTTAGTATCCAGGACCATAGATTGACACTGGTGTGGCACCCCTAAATCCACCTTATACCCAGAACTTGGTCTCCAGGTTGGCAGCAATCCACTCTGTACACAGGACCAGACCTAGATGCTGGCTCAGCGCCCCTAAAGTAAGGCTTTCCTCTCTCTTTTCTCTCTTCTTCTATCTTCCTTCAACCCTCCGCGTGGAATCCTGAAAGCCTCCTCCTCTTTCCTTCCCTTAAACCTTCGAAACCTAGAACTGGGCCTGCAGATTGGAGCAGCACCCCTAAAATCCACTCTGTGCACAAGACCAGACCTTGATGCTGGTGAGGCGCCGCTAAACCCACTTTACACCCAGAACTGGGTCTCCAGGTTGGCGCAGAGCCCCTCAATCCACTCTGTGTCCAGGACCAGACCTTGATGCTGGTCCAGCGCCCCTAAAGTAAGGCTCTCCCCCCCCCCTCTTTTCCCGCCCTTTCCTTTCCGAGGCGCCCCCGGCGCTTGCTTCGCCCCCTCGCCTGGCTGGGCCCTCCGGCCTGGGGATGCTGGCGGTGGGGCCGATGGAGGGCAGCCCCCGGCCCAGCGCCTTCCTCCTCAGCAGCCCGCCCTTGGCCGCCCTGCACAGCCTGGCCGAGATGAAGACCCCGCTCTACCCCGCCGCCTATTCGCTGCCCAATCCTGGCTCCGGAGCGGCGCCCAGCGGGCCTTCCTCCTTGTCCTCCTCCTTGTCCTCTTCCTCTTCTTCCTCCTCCTCCTCCTCGGCCTCGGCCTCCCCGTCGCCCCCGCTGTCCTCCCCGACGCCCCCCGTGCTCCTGAAGGCCCCCTCGGGGCTGAGCTCCCCCCCGCAGCACCAGCACCCGCACCAGCTCCCCCTCGGCGCCGCCGCCACGCCGCACGGCATCAACGACATCCTCAGCCGGCCCTCCGTCCCCGCCTTGGCCTCGGTCTCCTCGACGGCCTCGCTCTCGCCGTCCGTCTCTTCCTCCTCCGTCGCCATCGCGGCCTCCACGGCGGCGGGGCTCCTGGCGGGGCTGCCGCGCTTCTCCAGCCTCAGCCCCCCGCCGCCGCCGCCGCCCCCGCCGCCCCCGGGCCTCTACTTCAGCCCCGCCGCCGCCGCCGCCGTCGTGGGACGCTACCCCAAGCCCCTGGCCGAGCTGCCCGGCAGGACGCCCATCTTCTGGCCCGGAGTCATGCAGAGCCCGCCCTGGAGGGACGCACGCCTCGCCTGCGGAGCCCGTGAGTAGCCGCAGGCGGGAGGGACATCTGTCGGGAGGGTTCTCTAAGAGAGGGTCGGGCTGGATTGCCTTGAGGGGTCCCTTCCAACTCTGCCCTTCTAGAGTTCCCTCTTTCCTAGGCCCCTTCCTTCCACGCAGCTGAATAAAATCCCACATTTTCTGCTTTGAACTGGGATATATGGCAGTGTGGACTCAGATAACCCAGTTCAAAGCACATACAGTAGAGTCTCACTTATCCAACGAAAACAGCAAAGCCTGTTTGTGCATGCATGGATTATAGAGAGGATTCCCTCAATCTATCTAACCACTAGTAAAGGTTTTCCCCTGATGTTAAGTCCAGTCGTGTCCGACTCTAGGGGTTGGTGCTCATCTCCATTTCTAAGCCGAAGAGCCGGCGTTGTCCATAGACACCTCCAAGGTCATGTGGCCGGCATGACTGCATGGAGCGCTGTTACCTTCCCGCCAGAGGGTACCTATTGATCTACCCCCTTGGCATGCTTTCGAACTGCTAGGTTGGCAGAAGCTGGAGCTAACAGCGGCTGCTCACTCCGCTCCCGGGACCTTTTGGTCTGCAAGTTCAGCAGCTCAGTGCTTTAACACACTTCGCCACCGGGGCTCCTTTTATAGTATCTTAGACACATCATATTGTAAACAATCCAACAATAAAGAAAAATCAAAATTAAAACATCTTTAAGCATATTTCTTATCAGTTTTAGACTTTTCTATTACAACTTTATTACATATCTCTCTACTACCCCTTTTATCTACTTATACATGTTTTATTTATTTATTATTATTATTTTTATACTTTTCCCCCCTCTTCCCTTTCCCTTATTTTGTGCCACCTTCACCAGGACCAACCAACTCATACTGTTTCACAAGTCCAAAATTTCATTGTCTCTGTTGCTGGCTTATACCCTTTTCCCTCATTAAAAATATACGCAATAAATTTTCTCCATATTTTCCTAAATACAGTAATCACTGTAGCATTACTGTGTGATGAACTACTTTTTATGTCAAATTTGTTGTATAACATGATGTTTTGGTGCTTAATTTGCAAAATCATAACCCAATTTGATGTTTAATAGGCTTTTCCTTAAACTCTCCTTATTATCCAACGTTCTGCCAGCCTGTTTACATTGGATAAGCGAGACTCTACTGTATTGTGGGATTTTCTGCCTTGATATTCTGAATTATATGTGGCCCCAGCACTCCCATATTAAATCAGGGTTATCTGCCAGTGTAGAGCCGGTAGGCTGTTAGGAATTGTGGGAACTGAAGTCCAAAACACCTGGAGGGCCAAAGTTTGCCCATGCCTGCTCTAAAATCATAATTGGGGCCACATTTGGTTCTAAGTCTGCCAAATTACCCATCTTTGTTAAGTTAAGACTGGGGAGTCTCTTCCAGACCAAAAACCAAACTCCATTTCAGAAAATTCAGTTTTTGTGGGCAGTCATATTTCAGTTGTAAAATGTATGGCCGAAGTCCAGTGGGTAAGACTGAAAAAAACCTTAGAATCAAGCCCTTACCATCATCAAGGAAGCCTTAAGAGAGGCCAAGCAAACATTTCAGAGCAGGGAAGGGAGGAACCAATGGAAAGCTACCAACCCATAACAATTGTAGGGGAAATAGAGTGGATCTATACTGTAGAATGAGTGCAGCTTGAAAAGGAAAGGGCCTGAGGCTGTTAGGAATTGTGGGAGTTGTAGTCCAAAACACCTGGAGGGCCCAAGTTTGCCCCTGGCTGCTGTGAACTCACATAATTTAGTTAGAAGCAGATAATGTGGATTTTCTGCTTTGATAATTCGTTTTATATGGCAATATAGATCTAGCCTGACTCTTCTAATCTCCTCTGTAGAATTAAAGTTTGACCCTGCTTTAACTCAATGTTAGGGGACTCTAAGATTTGTAGCTGGGTGAGAGTTTGGGATGAATGTAACTGGCCACTTGAACTGCCATGGTTCAATGCTATGGATTGTAGTTTAGCAGCATATTGTATGTGTCAACACTGTGGGGGGGGGGGGGGGCAATTTTATACCAATGTATTTATCCTCACTCAGGGCCCTTCCACACAGTCCTATATCCCAGAATATCAAGGCAGAAAATCCCACAATATCTGCTTTGAACTGGGTTATCTGAGTCCACACAGCCATATATTCCGGTTCAAAGCAGACAATGAGGGATTTTATTCAGCTGTATGGAAGGGGCCCTAGTTTAGTAAGATATTGCCTGAGAATTTCATGCAGGTCAACACCACTTTAACTGCCTTGGCTCAGTACTATGTCATCATGGGAGTTGTAGTTTCCCAAATCTTCCCTGCCAGAGGAGGGCTGGTGCTCACCAAACTACAGATTCCAGGAATGCATCACATTGAGCCTGGCTGTTCAAACGGTATCAAACTGAATTCATTCTATACAGAAGGCCCTTGGTGTTGTTCTCCTCAGTGTTGTTGTATTTCCTCCAAGTGTGGCGCCCTGTAAACCGGAAGTTGGGATTGCAACTCCTAACCTCCTGCAGGACTCTGCTTGCACTGCATCTCCCAGTATTTTGCGCCACTGGCTTGGGCTGCTGGGAGTTGTAGTCCAACATCACAATATCCCCCTGCCATACCTTCCCCACCTCTCGTTCTTCCTGTCTGTTATATCTAGGTCTCTTTTTGGCATCTACACTGCAAAATTAATGCAGTTTGCCACCATATTTAATGCCATGACCCAGTCCCACGGAATCATGTGAGTTTAGTTTTGCAAGGTCTTTGCCAAACTCTTCCAAAGAGTGCAGGTGCCTCACCTAACTAGGAATCCCAAGATGCCATAAGTTGTGGCAGTTCAAGTGGTGTCAAACTGCATTAGTTCTGCATTGTAGACGTCTATCTTCTCAATGTGGCCTCAGATAACCCAGTTCCAAGCCGATACTGTGGGATTTTCTGCCTGGCTGTGTGGAAATTCGGCAGCAATCCTAAACGCGCATTTACTCAGGAATAAGATTATATCATTCCCAGGGAAAGCAATCTTAAAGCCGAAGCGACAACAACAAAAACAACAGCTCAATGCGATGGGATTCTGGGAATTGGAGCTTGCCGAGGCAGCCGGGCTACAGACCATGTCAAGCTACAATTCTCAGGATCCCATACCATTGATCTAACCAACGTCATGGCAGTTTAAAGAGGTGTCAAACCGCATTAATTCTACAGAGTAGATGCCCTCAAAAGCGCCAAATGTCTCTCTCTTTGAGCCGATTATTTTCCAAAGACAGTAGGCGACTCTTCTTTCCCTTCTGTCTTAACATTTCTCCCCAGAAACCTACTTCTGTTACAACAAATGAAAAATATTAGGAAGGGGGAAAATAATGTCCATAATTTTTGCTAGAAGTTTTCCTAGGATATCAGCGGAGTAATAGTTTCATTATTTGGCTTGGCGCTGCTTCTTTTGGCGTCGGTTCGATCAGTGCTTTTCGATTTTGCTTTCGTTTTCGGAAGGGACCAGAGTAGGAAAAAAAGAATGGCACAAACTTGACTTTTTCACCTTGTCTTGAGACCAGAACTCGCCTTCTCCTCCCTTTCGTTTTAACGGCAATGCTACCTTCCTCGGATGTCAATTTGGCGGGCCGTTTAATCTACCATACAAAAACAATGATAGTATTATTTTTAAAATATATATATATATATTTCCTTTTTTTAATGGAGCTAGTAAACATTCAAGATCATAACGGCAACATTCACACTTGCCTCCTACAGACAAGAGTTCTTTCTCCCACCCTGGACCTTCCACAGATATAGAAACCCCACTTGTTTAGTTTCCACAGATATAGAAACCCCACAGCCTCTGAGGACGCCTGTCATAGACGTGGGTGAAACATCAGGAGAGAATGCTTTTGAAACATGGCCAGACAGACCCGGAAAACTCACAGCAACCCATTCAAGATAATACTTTTAGTGTGGGAATGACGTCGTTCTTTTAAAAGGAGGCAGTGGAATGAAAATGAGTTTTCCTTCCTTCCTTCCTTCCTTCCTTCCTTCCTTCCTTCCTTCCTTCCTTCCTTCCTTCCTTCCTTCCTTCCTTCCTTCCTTTTTCTCCTCTCCTTCAGCCTTTACAATCAAAGGAAATATAATCCAGATATTTACGCACTATTAAGGCGTGTGTTTTGACTTATTTCCTCGCCCAAATAGCACATTCTCTAACGTCAAACCGTTAATGGAAAAGCCTTATCGAGAAATCCGTTTGATACGAATTTCCACGGGATATTTTTTTCTTTCCCCATCGAACATAAAACTCAGAATACTAAATCTATTTTCCTAAAAGCGCGGTCAGAATTTAAAATAAAATTAAACACCTATTCTTTGCCTTTCCCAGACAAATTTAAAAGGGGAAATTAAAATTTAAATGTCTTGAATATGAATGATTTTAATCTTAGGTATATACACATTTTATTTGTTACTTGCCTCTCTTCAGAGCGTACAACATAGGTAGGAAACACAACAACACCCACACTTACATATGGTAATAATGTGTTTCTACCTATGTTACTTGCCTCTCTTCAAAGGGTTCAACATAGATAGAAACACATTAATTTATTTTTTACCTACGTTACTTGCCTCTCTTCAAAGGGAACAACATAGGTAGAAACACATTAACACACATTGCGTGTGTGTGTGTGTGTGTGTATGGAGCCCGTGTCGCAGCGGGCTAAACCACTGAGTTGCTGAACTTCCTAACCAAAAGGTCGGCGGTTCGAATCCAGGGGGCGGGTGAGCTCCCACTGTTAGCCCCAGCTTCTGCCAACCTAGCAGTTTGAAAACATGCCAATGTGAGTAGATCAATAGGTACCGCTCCGGCGGGAAGGTAACGGTGCTTCATGCAGTCATGCCGGTCATATGACCTTGGAGGTGTCTACGGACAACGCCAGCTCTTCGGCTTAGAAATGGAGATGAGCACCAACCCAAAGAGTCGGACACAACTGGACTTAAAGTCAGGGGAAAACCTTTATCTTTACTATATATATATATATATATAGAGAGAGAGAGAGAGAGAGAGAGAGAGAGAGAAAGTTAATGTGCTTTTTACCTATGTTGTATCCTTTGAAGAAAGGCAAGTAACAAATACAATTTAATGGAGAGCATAGGGAAGGGTTAACACCCCTGTGGTGTTTGTTTTGCAGTCAGTGCCCTGTTCAGAAGATTTTATTTATTTGTTTGTTTGTTTACTGTATTTATATACTGCTTTTCTCACCCCAGAAGGGGACTCAAAGCGGTTTACAACATAATAATGGCAAAATCCAGTGCCTAACATACATATGAAACCAAATCATAAAATCTAAACAAGAAACATATAGCTGTGCATTAAAAACAATAAGATAAAACTATATTGTAAGGACACAGAATTAAAACCACTTAATAAAAACATTAAAATCACATGATCCAAAATCTTAGAGGGGGGCGATTGCACATATTCCATATTTATTTCTTGTACTGCATTACTTTCCTGGCCGAAAGCTTGGTCCCATAATCAGATCTTTCTCACTTTCTGTTCCTGTGATAATAGGATTTCAAAATCCAATTTCAAAACATTTCAAAACAAGGACTGGCGATAAAGATT